>NC_056735.1:231908117-232602080 GCF_019279795.1 Protopterus annectens | reverse complement strand
TCCACTGCCAGCATCAGCGTGGGTGGTGGCATTGTTCTGTGTTTGAAATCCCTATGGCGGACCTTGGGTTATCCCGGCTGTGTACATGTTGTCCCACTGCTGTGCACATGTTGTCCACAGTCGTTGGTATGCTCTGCGGCTTAGCATTACATAACCACTCTCTGCCTGATGGACAGGTATCTTCACTTACACACACCATTCACATACAGTGCAGATTCGTCATACGTATCATGCGTTACACACCAGTACATCTCGTGGGTTCGACATACCTTTCTGGCCTTTGGTTCTGTATTCGTCACTACTTGCTTGATACTCCTTGTTTTGTCTTCACTATTTGTTCGGTATGAACATACGGTTTGAATATCCAGGGAGTCTTCCTTATATTCGTCGTTACCTGAGGCATGTGGGTTCATCACGCCAATAGCTGTTCCTCGGTGTGTACTTATGCGCATATCACCGGTGATCCTCCTCCATTCGTACGTTACGCGTCGGAACTAGGCCATGGTTCATTCCTCGTGTGGGCGTTGGTTATTTGCAATACCTTAGTGGGGATGGTATGTATTGTATCATGTTTGTGTGACTGCATCCACTATGTGTGGTGTCAGGTACATTTCGCTGTGGTGTTAGCCGTGGATTGTGTGTGTTGGGTATGGTATTTTGTTCGACATGTGGGTGTCCGTGTCCAGGCGGCATCTGTCGATGGCGTTGTGCATTCAGATGTGTAACATAGCTGTTATATTCCTGTACACAATGGATGCAGGGATGCATCAGCTGCTGCTAGTGTTTCCCACGCGGCTTGTTGCGGGTATGCCGCTGTCATTGACTGCCTGTATGTTTTTGCTACGGTTTCGGCTGGTATCCCTTTGATATGTGCGATGGGGTATATCTGCGGATGTGGGTGACGGGTACGGGGTGTGGGTCTTGCATTTATACATACACGATATGCTTGTGTGTGTGCTCCATCCCTGCTTGGGGAGCTGCAGGTTACCTGTCTGTTGTTCTGGGACTGTTTGTTTTGTTGATGTCGTGTGGTGTCGGTATCGCCTGCATGTGTGCTTCCTGCACGTATTCCTCCTTCACATCGGGTTATATATCTGCGGTTGTTAAATGCGTGCCTACTATCCATTGGCATTTTGTCACTGATAGTTACGGTGATTGTGGTCCTGTACTTGGGACGGCCTGTATGCTACCGGTTGCCTCCTATTCGTGTGGCGCTTGCTTACTTAACAGTCGTGGAACACACAGCGGTATTTACAGGACGATAGGTGGCCACGATCGGTGCCAGGATAGCACATGCGTATTTTCGCCGTACATGCCTGATGCTGTGTAACGTTGTCGACGTATCGTGTTGAGTCTACCATATGGCCGCCATACATACGGTCATGGTTTGTACATGCGTCCTTTGCATCTCCTGTTGGCTATGGTCCTGTGGTACATTCTGGGACATTTCCGCTTTGCATCGCTTTACGCCACCACGCCTAGCCACTGAGGAGCTGTCACTACTACTTTGTGGGTACTGCTGTACATACGCCTATGTTTCCTGTACTGTATGCCTACGCATGTTATTCCTCTCCGCCTGTGACATGTCACCTACATACACATTTTACAGTGGCACACACATTACACACACACAGCGGAACACACGACAACCTCACCTCACACATACACATATTGCCGCCATAGCTCTCAACCTTCCATTTCCAAAATGAGGAACACACACCTTCATAATATGGAACAAATGGGCAAAATGTGGAACACATACTAATGGCTTACTAACAACTTCAGCTAAGAAGGTCATAGGATAGTTAAAATATGCTGATTTACTTATAAAGAAGAACCTTTAATGAATTAATATGATTAATTTCTATTTACCAGGATTTCATTTCAATAAATTCCTAACAATGAATGTGTGACAGACTATTTCAATGTGGAACTTTGAGGAACTTCGAGGAACATGAACTGTTTTAGACCCCAAATGAGGTACATTCCTCATAATGACGTACACTTGAGAGGTATGATTGCCGCTTTCGCACCGACGGTTGCACACAGTACCTACGTTGACCTCATCGCCGGCGGCGGTGTGTACCTCCGCATCCATATCCTATGAATATGACACGCACATATCCCATTACTGTACCGTGGCCTGGCGATCATCCCGACCCGCGGATATGCATTGATGCAGGTTGACATTTCCATGGCTGGCATTCCCTGCTCTGCCCACCCTCCCGGATGATCGGGTTGTCGTTCACTATGTTTACTATGTGGAGATTTCGCCTCTTACTTCTCTGTAAACTTGCATCCCTGGGATTCCATATTTACCTGTTGTACCTTATATCTGTGTATGTGTACATATATTTCTACGTGTGTGATGATATCTATCTCCGTATCTGTGTATGCACATAAGTACATATGTGGTCAACTTGTGCCGAAAGTGGCAGCATACGGCTACGCCATCTGCTGTAGGACCGGCGTGCGGTTGAGGTGTTGGCATTCCATGCTCCGCTGGCTATTGGGTGTGCAGTGTTTGGGTGGTGCCTATGTTGGAGTCACACATACGTCCGCCCATACGGTACACATTATGGGCAGACATGTTTGTGTGGCGTCCATTTCACTGTGTGTGCAGGTAGGGAGGTGTCAGTCCATGGGGCCTACGCTGTCAGAGTATGTGCTATACGTTCCCTCTTTGCCAAGGCATAGGCATATTGGGTACGCCTCCGTCTACCTACTGGGGCTGGCACAGTGTGTTCATGGCGCTGAACGCCCTGTGCCTGTGCTTGCCTTGGCAGTTGTGGCGGGCTTGGTGGCCCTACACCATTATGTCCCTGCAGCAGCTGTTTCCGCAGAATCATATTGTGTAGCATACAACATACTATGAATATGTGGGCACATGTGCCTGGAGAGTACTGCAAGGCTCCACCGGATGTATCCAAGCACCGGAACCGTGATTTCAACATCCCAAACACATGCTCTATGATTATTCTGGTTTGTGCGTGTGCCTCATTATGGCGTTCTTGCATGTGTGTGTGTGCATTTCTGATGGGTGTCATCATCCACGGCTCCAGTGCATAGCCAGCATCCCCCACAAGGTGACCTTGTGTGATGTCCCCCCTGGCAAATACCTGATACAGCTGTGAGGCATGCCAGATATGGGAGTCGTGGTAGCTTCCTGGGCTGCCAGCACACACATCCATGATAATGCCCTGCCCATTGCACACGACCTGGCAATTGATGGAGGGGTATCCCTTGCGGTTTATGTAGCGTCTACCCTGCTCCCCAGGCGGTGACTTGATTTCTATGTGCGTACAGTCTATCGCACCCAGTACCTCCGGGTATTGTGCCACACGGTGGAAGTGGCGCATATTGCTAGCCAACTCCTCTTGAGATCTGGGGAAGTTTATATACTCATGGGCATGTCGTAACATGGCATCCAGGAACTGGTGTAGTACCCTGGATGCTGATGCCTGTGAGATGCCCATTATATCCCCGGTTGGCCTTTGAAAGGTACCTGTAGCCAGTATTCGCAAGCTCACACATACCTTTGTGTCCACTGGGATGGGCTCCTCTGTTGTCTCTTGTTCTCAGGCGTGGCGGCACAGCTCCACTATTTGCTGTAACGTGTCCCTGTCCACCCTGTAGCGCTCTACTATCTCCAGGTCTTGCAGCCCCTGGTAGGTCACCCTTGGTCTGAACACTCTCCTTCTCCTATGAGGCCTACGGTAGTTGTCGGCACCCTCCTCCGCCAACTCCGTCTGTCTCTGACACATACCTATGCATCACGGCCACGGCGGCACCCAACATATACATATTAAAAGTTCCCGTGTGTTTACACCCACGGTGCGGCGGTTGGGGAAAAGCGCTGTGTGTTGTGTGCATTCACACTTTATACTGTTGTGCTGTATACCCGGTGATGTCATTGGGTGTGTCTGTGCAGCCGTATCTGTGGATTATCTTCAGTGTTTTACCGTTGCAACTGCAACGGTATTGCCTTTAGTGTTACATTACAGTTGCCTGCATTGGCTTAGCTTTGCATCTTACATTACTGTTTCTGCACATTGCACCTACTATTGCCTGCAGTGCATCCTGCAGGCACATGGCATATGATGCATTTTGTCTGCCGCCGTTATGCTACCTCTGTACTTGGCTGTGCTATTTCGGTTCTTTGCTCTTTGCATTTCTACTACATCCCCTACTATCTTTGCATTCCTATGCCTCCCTTTCCCGCTTTGCGGGAGTCTGCATGCAGAGTTGTCAGCTGCCGCGTTTGCCCTTCCTGGATTGATTGGTGTTGATTGCTCATTACGGCTCCAATTACACTGCTTCCGCATTTCCTCATATTCTCCGCATTACCTTCCTATATCCGTGGTTGTTGACGGGAGGCCGTCACATGACTGGGTTGGGGAACGTAGTCATCCTCGTGCACATGTATCTGTGCGCATTATGTACTCTCAGCGCATCTATTTCCTCACACGCCGGTCCTGCTGCTGTGATGTGCATTGTACAGCCCATGTTTGCTGGCCTCCAATGTGCTTCCTCCTACAGTGGCACACCCCTCTGCGATTGACATGTATTCCGTAGGCCACTCCTCGGTATACTACCGCTGCCGCTTGCTCCATCCTTACACCGGCGCGGTTTGGCGATTCACTATTATCTGCCTCATTTGCATGGCATTGACTGCTAATACATGGTTACGGCGAACACTGCCGCCACTCCTTGACAACCCTTGCGCTGGGGTTGAGGCTTTCCATACATACTATGGTGTGTGGTGGCTGTGCAGCTGATGTGTATTATACTGCTCTTTTAGGACATTGTCATATTATTTCATTGTTTTGCACCTTCTGTGCACATATCCGGGGTTCTGCTGTGGTTTCTGCGTACATAACATTTATGTCATTATTTACATTTTGTGCATGTTTTCTTTGGACATTCTCGGTGCCTTTCGCCATTGGCATATTGCACCTGTATGATACCTGACGTTGACAGCCTTCCATTACTCCTTGGTCATGTTTGGGTAAATGTAAACCGTTTTTCTTGGTTTACATTGCCGTGCCCTTACGCTACACCTGCGCCACTTCGTGGATCGATATTTGCCTTCATTTGCATGGTGCAATACCGCACACAGTGTGTTTAGCATACCTACGCCGGGGGCGGCGCAGGTCCGGCGCACGCCGGTAGTGCACGTGGGATTGGTTCATACCTGAATCGCTCGGTGGCCATATTTGGCTTTATAACGCCGACGCTATGCGGGCGCCTGGCGCAAGGTTCATGAATCCCGGGGTTAATCTATTCAAGCATGTGTACTAATTTATTCAAGCATGTTTATAGTTTAGCTTGCAGAGTGTATGTGTGTGTGTAAAATGCCCCAGTTAGGTATAACTGGTGGTGGTTAGTGTTACTGAGACTCAAACCCTGTACTTTAGGTACTAAATTCTCTACTCATGCCCAAAAAGACTGAAAATTCAAAATATTGAATGATGGAATTTGCCCTTTCTCCATTACTGTGTGATTTTGGAGTTGATATATATATATATATTTAGCAGGGGGTGTAGGGAGCAGGGGGGCTTGCCCCTTTCATTAAAAATATATTCAATATTTTGAATTTTCAGTCGTTTTGGGATTCAGCTTCTGATTGTCAGTCATTTGATAGTAAACCAGACAAAACATTTATTCTAGCAACTTTTCTAAAAATATACAAGCAGTGTTTAAAATGTGTCCCTGGTTCTGAGCCTTTGTTCCCCCCCCAATAAATGTTTGCTTTTCTCAGATGTGTTGTGCTGCATTGTTCTTCAGGGGGAGAGAAGTTATGCCAAGTCTGTTTGTGTTGTTGTAGCACAACAGGTAGAATACTGGTTCTTGATGCAGAAGGCTAAGATTAGAATATTGCCTACCATTAAATGCCCTATTTTTACCACAAAATCCACATATTGCAAGTCAACAAAAACAAAATCCTAAGGTTCATCATCTTCTCCCTTCCCAGTAAACATCATTGCTACACATCTCAAAAAAAACGGTTGCCATTTACTACAGGGTTTGGGGCCATATTTTGGTTGTCTGCTCTTCAGTTTGCATTTGAAAGTTGGTATCCCACAATTCCATTGGAGTGGGTGGGGTTACATAATTATATATGCATATTTCATGTTAATCAGCGTACAGATTTGTACCTATATTTCATGGGTCTTTGTCCAGATTTTTGATGTTTCCAGGTTGAGAGGTATGCCCAGGCGTGGCTCGTGCTATTGGGCTGCAGGCTGTAAAAAGAAAAGAAAATTAAAGTAAAAAACAAACAAAAAAAAAAACACACTCACAGCATTTTCCAATCCAGACTGCTGGTGAACCATTCCTAGAGCATGCGCACAGAATCCAGACTGTCTCACCAGCAGTCCAGATTAGGAAGACAGCATTTAGCAGCAGACATCCCAGAAGTCTATGCAGTAGCTCTCCAGACTTAAATGTGGAGGTTGATTTTGGAAACTACTGTTAAACATTTAGGTAGGGTGTGTGTGTGTGTGTGTGTGTGTGTGTGTGTGTGTGTGTGTGTGTGTGTGTGTGTGTGTGTGTGTGTGTGTGTGTATGTGTGTAATGCCCCAGTTATATATACCTGGTGGCTAGATAGACTCAAACCCTGTACCTTGGGACCATGTAGCAAGAACATGAATTCCCAATCCACCACCACTTGTGAAATGTTTCTGGATTTTGAATAATAACAGGCATTTGAATTTCAGGCTTCATATTCTTCAGAAAGTGCATGGTAACACAAAACCTTTTATTCTAGCAATTTTCTGTTTATAAGATCAATATCTGAAAAATGTCCCTATTTTTGTTGCTGTGTTCCCCCATTATTGGCTTTGTCTAGCTGTTTTGTGCTAAGAGGTTGAGAGCTATGGTGAGAACTGAAGTCAGTAAATGATAGCCATTTAAGTGTCAGTCTACCTGTCTTTCAGGAAACAACTGATTTGGCATAGTGGTAAGCAGCCAATATTTTTTTGAGTGCAGATAGTATGCATCCAGAACATTTGCTCAATTCTCTTCCTTTTGGAGAATTTAAATGCATTGGGGGCAATGTGTATGACAAGACCACATTGGATAAAGAGGTTAATGTTGTTAGATCCAAGTTAGCTAGCAGAGGGTACTCTAGGTAGGTGTTGAAAAAGGCTGAAGAGAGAGCCAGAAAAGAGATTATCCCTTCTAGGACAGCAGGCCATAGGAGAGGTTATGGGTATGAAGGTTCTAAAAAAAGGGTCTGAGGATGATATATTTTTTGTTAACAAATTTTCCCCTTTTTTGGAAACATTAAAGGCATTGGTATATAGATTTTGGCCTATCATCCAGCAGGATGATGAGGTTGGCAATGTCTTTAATGGCATAGTTATATTTTCACACAGCAGATTTTATAATTTAAAGGAGCTGCTTAATGTTAGGGTTAGCTGCACAGTGGATGAAAATTCAAATACAGCAGGCACTTTCAGGTGTGGGAAATGTAAGGTGTGTGATAAAGTTAAAAACATTTCAGGTAGTTTGATTAATGGAAAAAAATGTTAAAGCCTTAGGATCCTACAGTTGTAGTAGCAGTGGGGTTGTTTATGCCACTGGATGTGATTGCCAGCCTATAAAATGGTTCATAGGTCAAACCAAAAGAATGGTTAAAAGAAGAATTATGGAATATTTAGGGGATGTAAGAAATGCAAGGTTAAATAATCCTGTTGCCCAACATTTTCATGCCGTTCATAATGGGAATACCAGTAGTCTATTTTTTACTGTATAAATAAACCTTATGCAGTACAGGGTGTAGAATATGGGCGTATTCTTTTGAGAATGGAAAGTAGGTATATCATCAATTTTGGAACACTATGGCCCAATGGTCTTAATATGGAGTTAGATTTACATGTATAAGATTAGGCATTTTGTATAACCTTAAGAAAAGTATCATGAATGTTTTTGTCTTAATGTTGGAGAATATTTATCTAGTTATATAATTTCATATATTGTTTAAGTATATTAGTGTTATTATCTAATGTTTATGCACTTTAAATCATTGTGACTCATGGAACAATTAATTATTGTATAATTGATTGAGTAATTGATTAATTGATGTAGTGAAATGTATTTAATCTGTACCATCTTTAGGAGATATTATTCCCTGGAAGGCTTGATGCTGAAGTACTAGGAGCATAGAAAACTTGGATGGTGACCATTTCTCCAGTTTCTTGTGTTTGGTTTTTGCATACTTTGTGAGTTGTTTTGGTGGTGGAGTGTTTTTTGCATAGTGGTAAGTTGCTCTGACTGTAGTGCACAAGGTCCAGGGTTCAAGACTTGGCAGTGAAACACATGGTGGTAACATAGCATTTTATTCTAGCAACTTTCCAAGATTATACAAACAATGTTTAAAATGTGCCCCTAGTTTTTTAGCTTTTGTCCCCCCCCCCAATAAATGTTGACTTTTTCCAGATTTCTTGTGCTTCAAAGTTGAGAGATACAGTTGAGTGTCAAGTGGATTTTACAAGGAGCTGAGAGCTTGAAGAGAAGTTTAATGCTGCTTATGTTGTCTGCTTGTATTGTTAATACCACAACAGGTAGTATATTTGCTTTTAATGCAGAAGGCTGTGGGTTCAACTCCCACAGTATATAGATGCATTGCTGATATTGTACTGTGTTGTACTTTTAAAGGGGGTGGATGCTGCAGTCCTGAGAATGTCCTCTTTGATGGAGATACCCAGTAACGATGAACCTGTTATCAGTTTGCCATCCATTCCCTATTGCAGTATTACTAGCTTATCATTTTGTATTGTAACATAGGCAATTTATTCAACGACAACAGGCACTTTATTTGTAGATGAAACAATGAAATATTAAAGTTGTTTGCTAGCAGCAACATCTTCATTAGTTACAGGTCTCTTTAAGGTGGAATTATTTAGATGACTTTTACTTTTGCAGAGATTGTGCATATTTACTGACACTGGTGGATTGTAGAAGTTTGAGTAGACTTTTATGATGGAAATGTTCTGAACTGGGCAGTTTTGTCATTATTAGTGCATGCATTTTGTTTCATTGTTTCCTGGAAAAATGTACAAAACAATAAATTTAAAATTCCCTCTAACAGCTGTACTGTATTATACGAGGAATATAATTTAATACAATCAGGAAGGTATCAAAGTGTATGTTTCTTGTGCAAGGGGCCTATAATCTGAAAACAACCCAAAGTTAATCTTTATCTGCCACTGGCCAGATGTATTTTCTTTGAATGTGTGTTTCAATGAATGTGAGTTTCAAGGGCAGAGAAGTTTTAATGCTAAGTCTATTTTTATTTTGAGACTGCATTGCTTTGTTTAACATATGTCTATTAGTGTTTGTGCTGTAAATTGTAAAATAAAATGTTTAAATGAAATCTAAATCATTGTAGAAGTAAAGCAGTATGCACATTACAATGTTTATGGTAAATGGGGCAAAATAGCTAAGTAATGGGACACTGGAATAGCTGCAGAGGGGAGGTCCAATTCGACCATGATTTTGTGAGGGGGGGAGGGTGGCAAACTCAGACAGCCCTGGCTGACTATACCTCTTAACTGTCCAGATTTTGCAGAATGAATAGACTTTTGCTTCTTATTTTTGGTTTGTTCCTCATAAAATTTGTGGTTTTCTGGCAAATCATTTAGGAATGAAGTCACTAAATAATGACAGACATTGAGTTTCAGACTTCATACTCTTCAGAAAAATGCATACAAAAGCAAGACCTGTTGTTCTGTCAACTGACTAAGTTTATACAAGAGCAATCTTTAGTACTGTTTGTATGTTCCCCCAATACATTTGGCCTTGTCCAGATTTTCTGCATTAAGAGGATGAGAGGTACATGCAAATAAATCACTTTATAGAATTAGGTATATCCAAACCTCTCAACTGTCCCTGATTTGGCTCAAAATGTTGCTCTCCCCCTAATAATCCCTCTGCAAAATGGCAAATTTTGAAGAAAATGTGGTGGGTTTACAATTAATAAATAATTGTAATGATCAGAGTTATAAATTACTTTTAATTTCAGAAATGCATGTAGATTCTCTTATTTTTTTCAGCTGCTCAAGTTAACAGTACTAATATTAAAAAAAGTGTCCCTTCTTTGACAGGTTCCCAGCTGTATTGTGTGGCTATTTTATATTTTTGCATCACATTTTTAGTCCATTTTTCATAAAATTGTGGTTTTCTGGCAAATTAGTGACAAATCATTAAAGACTGAAGTTAGAAAATAATGACAGACATTTGAGTTTCAGATTTCATACCCTTCAGAAAATTCATACTAATGCAAGACCTACTATTCTATTATCTTTCTAAGTTTATAAGAGCAATATTTAAAAATTGCCCGTATTTTTGGGCCTTTGTCCCATTTTTGTTTATGGCTTTGTCCAGATTTCTTGCTCTGAGGCTGAGAGGTATGACAAATGTGTCAGGGCCATCACCGTCAGCCAGAGACATTTCAAATTGTGACATACTTGTTGTACCCCACTCCCCAACGTAGTGACTCTGGATGTGTCCAAACAAGGCAAGGAGCAGTTATGCAGTGTACATGTGCAGTATCCTCCCACCCAAGGTAGACACAAGTACTACAGTGGCTTTTCATCTGTCCTTGATTTTGCAGAATGTACTGGTTTTCTGTCATATTCTTATACTGTTGATTTATGCTTCTTATTCAGAAAATGCATGTTGTTGCAGTGCCTGTTGCTCTGTGTTTAAGTAGCAATGCTTTAATGACCATCAGGTAAGCTTGTCTGAGATTGTAAGATGCAAGTAAGCTTTAATAAGTATACTGTTAAAGAATTACCAACACTGAAAGCATTTTTGTTGTTGCCATGCAAAGAATATTTACATAACTAGATAGCGTATAAGCCTTAGGTATTGCAATGCATATGACAGTATTTGTAATAAAGGACAGGATTACAGTATTTTCAGAAGCTCATTACATTTGCTGGAGACTTCCAGTCATCTTTGCAGGCTTTACCCATAAACTAAACAGAATGCCAATCATGTGTGGTCTATAACCTCTACAGTAATCCTTTAAGCAATTTATCTTGAGCTTGTTTCTTGTTTGCTGTTCATTTTTTACCTTGATCACATTTTCCCCAATAAATAGATAGTTGTTGTCAGGCAGCAGGTCTTTTTTGGATAACAAACATTTTTACAAGTGGGGGCATTGCTACTTTCAGCATGTTACTTGCTATTTTTATAAAGCTGAATATAAAGTAATAATTAAAACTGCAGTGCAAGGAGAAGTGGTTTGAGTTGAGTGCTACTTTTTTTTATACTTGATTTTGACTGGCATTCCAGTAATGCATTTAAAAGGTAATGTATTTTTTCATGCCTCGCAACCTTTTTGTTTCCATCTAGATATTAAGTAAGCTGTCATGTAGCCAATGCATTGAAATATATATTTTTTCTTCTACAATTCATTTTTCCTTGATTGGACTCTCATAATGATGGTTTTGCAGTGGCACCCAGGGCAATGTATTTAATTAAAGTCCCAGTTTTTGCATTTTTTAGCATAGTTCCGCCCTTTTCTAGTTGGCCCCACCCATTCCACTGTTTCTTGCAGCCCCCCCCCCCTTTGATTTGAAGTCACCAGCCACCACTGGGTATGCCACCAACGTTTGGTCACTATTTTGAAAAAGCCAATGCACACAGCTCCTGCGAGATTGTAATGCATGACGTTAAAATTGCAAAAGTACAATTTCAATCTGGTTTACGCAAAAAGCAAACTTCTTTATCTTGCTGATACTTTATCCCGATCACCCAGACAAACCACTGAACGGCATGACAATGAGGTCTGATTTTGAGGTCATGGAAGTGAGAACCTTTTCTTCCACATGTCTTGATGAGCTTAGAACTCACACAGCTTCAGATCTAATTCTTCAAAGGCTCAACCACTTTACCAGTCAAGGATGGTCATCAAAGCAATCTTGTTTACTAGTAGATGCACAGCAGTATTTTCCTTACAGAGACAAGATTTTGATGTTAGATGGTATCATCAAGAAAGGTTCAAAAGTGATAGTTCCATCATCCTTGCAATGAGAGTATATTAAGATCTTGCATCGTGGCAACCCAGGAACTAATTTTACCAAAAGAAGTGCAAGAGGACTGGTATTTTGGCCTTCTATGCCAAAAGATATTGAGAAGGAACTTTCTTCTTGTTCTGTTTGTAATAGTACTAAACCACATCAACAAAAAGAACCACTTCAATTAAGCCAGATTCCTGAACTACCTTGGTCGACAGTAGCTAAAGATATTTTTGAATGGAATGGTCAACATTACTTGGTGTTAGTAGATTCTTGTTCAAATTGGTTCAAGATTGACCTATTTCCTAACCTAATGTCCAGTACTGTCATTAAGAAGAGACATTTTTCTGTCCATGGTAGTCCGCACAAAGTCATTTCTGACAATGGTACACAGTTTACAAGTCAGCAGTTCAAAAGATTTGCTGAAACATGGGACTTTGTTCATGTTACTAGTAATCCTGAATACCGACAATCAAATGGCTTGGCTGAACGTGCAGCTCAAAGTGCAAAAACAGTTGCTAGAGATATCCAAACAAGATAATCCTGATGTTTTTCTTAATTTACTTAATCTCAGAAACATTGTGATAATTTACTTGGTTCACCTGCTCAGAGACTTATGTTGAGACAAACCAGAACCACACTACCAATCAGTAAGAATTTGTTGGTTCCATGTGCTACAAACAACAAAGCAGTAAAAGCTCAACTCCTAAAAAAGTGTTTGTCCCAGAAGTCCTACTACAACAAAACCAGCAAACCTCTGAATCCATTAAAAGAAGGAGAGATAATAAGGATGCAGACAGCAAAAGGATTTAGATCAGACTTGTGAAACATTTGTGTGAAGAACTGAGATCGTACATTGCTGAATCACAAGGGATGTAATTTAGGCAGAATCGGAAACATTTATTGCCGGTGTCCAAGCCAGTGTTACAGCATCTTGCCTGTAATGGAGTCTCTAATTCTCAGAATGATTTGTACAATGTTCCTCTTCCAGAAAACATTTCATCATTTGTTTCTGTTCCTGACAGTATCCCTGAAAATCCTGAAACAGAACTTTCCCCAGTGACTTTCCCTGTTGCTAAACCCAGTTCTAATTATTATATCACAAGGTCAGGTTGTATCTCAAGCATCTAAATTACGACATTGAAACGTCAAAGAGCAAACGCTCTTACATCGACACAGAATAACTGAAGCCACTAAACTTCTAATGGCCAGAACAGCGATTTTTTTCCCCTGGGGAAAAAAAAAATCACTGGGCCAAAAAAAAACAAACAAATCTACACACAAAATAAAGTGGGGGGCTTCACCCTCCCACCCCTACTTAAATATACCAACTCTGAGGTCACACTACAGTGGAGAAAATGGCAACGTCCCAGCAATGGCCCAGTGATTTTTTTCCCCTGGGAAACTTCCCTGGGGAAAAAAATTGCTGTTCTGGCCGTTCAAGATTTAGATGCTTTGGTTATTCTGTCGATGTAAGAGCGTTCGCTCTTTTGATGTTTCAGCATCATAATATAGACCCATATCTCAAGACCTAGTCCTAGATACACGACAACCTGGACATGGACATGATTGTTCTTGTTTATATATGTCTATATAATTTGCATGTCTATTCAATTGCCATTTTTTCATTTGCATGATAGAATAGTCAAAGAGGGAGGATGTAGATCAGAGTGTGTGTTGTATCTTTAAGAGCCATTCCAGTCAGTGGGCATGTGCATATAAGTACTGAGCATGTGCAAGCAAGAGTGCCATTTTGAGTGAGCAGCCAGAGTGAAAGCATGTATGTGTGTAGCACTCAGACAGTTAGTTGGTTTAAGTTTACTGTTCTAGTCCTCCATCCAGATGTGCTTGTGTATAATAAACTACTTAAACGAATACCCAAGCCTCATCATCTTATTTGAGTACACCAGATGAGCGACATTCTCCATTTGTGAGGCACTAAGCCTGCTTGGAGGTTAAGGTTAAATAGTAATTCCAGAGGCCCTGATAGATCATTTTTCATGCTAATTAAGAGACAGCTTGGGATACTGTTGGGCCCATTGATACAGTATTCTTAGCCTTAAAGTCAGCATTGAGGACCTGTACCTAAATGATAGTAGTGTGAGTTATATTTGATGATATTTCCTGAGGGAAGGGTAAGAGGGAGAGAGGAGTAAACTTAGACCTGAATTTGTCTGTCAGGAGGTTTGCTATATCTTCTGGTCCAGTATAGGTGGCTCCATTAGCAATAGGCTCTGAGCATAATTGCTTATTGCCTTTGAGGTTGCAGACATAGCTAAAGAATGCCTTGTGGTTGTTCTTGGACTGACAGACCAAATTTACCTCATCTTTGGCTTTGGTAGACTTTATTTGTCTTCTGAGTTGTTTGTTTAGTTTGATAAGAGCACATTTATCATGCTGGGTGCTGTACCTCCTAATTTTTGCCATGATTTTCTTCCTTCTGTTTTACAGCCTATTGATGCTATGATTCTACCAGGGTGGCTTTTTTGAGTTAGTTCTGTACTGATTCCTAGTGGGTGCAGTGGCCTCTATGCAGCTATTAGTATGCCTGTATAGGGTTTCTGTGAGCAGGTCTGTTTAGGCAGCAGTATTGTCAAGGTTTGAGGGGCTTGAAATTTTGCCAGGTTATCACTTAGTAGGAAGTTAGACTTAGAGTTGTTCCTGAACATTCCAGGGTTAGCTGGGGTTCTGGGTTTTATCTTTACTTCAAAGGAGACCGTTATGTGGTCTGACCTTAAGAGAAGGACACTACATTATGGGGTTTGCAGCACTCTCCCATGTTAGTGAGGACAAGCTCCAGTATGTTTGCACTCCTGGTTGGCATACTGCACAGTTGGTGTCATGTATGATTCCCAGTTAATAATGGGGTAATTAAAGTTGCCCATGAATATGGTATTGGGTTGGATGGTGAGTGTTTACAGTAAGCTTAAATATGTGTTACAGGTTTCCTGGATCATACAGGGGACCCTAAAGCTTGCAAGGAAGAGGTATGGGAGTTTCCTTATGGGGATTTGAATGTGAAGAAGCTCAAGACTATCATCCCATTTGACCATCTTTGGGGTATATTATTTTTTTTATTACTTGTATTTATTTATTTTTGAGATATATATATATATATATTTGATGTACATTGAGACACCTCTAACTTTAGTCTCTGCCTGTGCAGTAGCTGATCTAAATGTGTGGAAGGTATTATAGCCCTGTATTGCCAGGGTGCACTCTGCAGCTTTAAACCATGTCTCAGTGACTGCACAGATGTCATTATTCTCTAGGGTAAGGAGGGTTTTTAGGGAGTGGAGTTTCTTATTTAGACTCCTAGCATTGAACACATTTAGATTTTCTTGGTTTTGATTTGCTATGTTGGAAGTATTTTCAGTTTGGCATTGCCTAAAAATGGTACAATGGGGGAGGACAATGTCTCAGCTAATATTCGAAAGCCTAGAGGGGAGAGGTGCAGTATGGCCTGTCGACTATCTCCTTCTATGCTGACAAACTTTGCACACACACCCCCCCCCCTTAGAATGACACCAGAAACTAAGCTAATTATTAAAGTCAGTCATCCTCTGTTCATATTGTGGCATTATCCTTGCAGAATGCTGCTCATGTCTAGGCTCCCATCAGCCTGGGACACATATTCTGAGAGTTCTATGATGTCTTTCTTCGTGTAGTCTAGGAAGGTAGCTCTCTGAGTCATACTAGTATTTGTGGTCTAGTGACCTGAGTGCATACATAATGTGGTGGATCCTGGCACCTGATAAGCAACTGATCATGACTTTCTTCTTATTCAGCCTGCTTAGAGGGACATCAGTGTGTCTCATAATGGAATCTCCCATGACCAGGATGTTGGATTGTGTGATGGCTTGCCTTATGGACTTAGAAGTTGAGGTTCCATGAGATGTGTGTTGCATTCGGGGCTGCTGAGGGCATTTGTTATGTGTACTTCATTCAGGAGGTCTTTGGGGTTTTGGATGGTTGCATATAAGTGCCTCAGCATATGTGCATCTATATGTCTGCTTTGTACTGTGTGTGATGGGTGCAGTGTGTGTACTACTGATAACCTGATTGACATTAGGATTGCTTTTATGTGGCAGCTTTGCATTCAGTGACAATGTGTAAATACATCTCTCACATACCTTATCAGTTTGTTTGAGAATTAGCTCATTGTCAGTTAAAATGAGGCAATTTCTACATCACCTCAGGATGACCATATCCACCAATCTGGTAATGCTGATAGTGGGCAAGATCATATCCATGGCAAGAGACCCTTTTCTATTGACTAGATGGCTGCAATGAGAATATAAAGTAGTGTCAGGATACTTGATTTGCAACTCTGGTGGCAGTGCTTGTTACTGTAAACTAGTTGCCTTGCTAAAAACTATGTAATGGTGAAACTGAAATTTCAAGGGTGCTTTTACAGGAAAAATATCAACTCAAGGAGCTTGCACCAATACAAGGTGCTGCCAAACACTTGAAGGGAAACTAATAAAGATTATGGATGAAGTAAGGAGATACTCTCATTAGGTTAGACAGTAGCTAATCAAGCAGTACTTACTGAAAAGAAAAATGAATTACTTTGTCAAGACTGTTCTGCTCCTCAAAATTTGTGATTTTCTGGCAAATCCCTGAGGATTGAAGTCACTAAATATTGGCATATATTTGAGTTTCATACTTTATGTATCTTTCAGAGAATGCATGCTAAAACAAAACCTGTTATGCTAGCAGCTTTTTAGGTTGTAAGGGAAATATTTAAAATCTGTCCCTATTTTTGGGCCATTATTTCAGACTTTGTCTATATTTCCTCCAATAAGACATTGAAAAGTATAAGTCAGTATTCCTAGAATTGGCACCAACTGGCTAATACAAGTGCTGGTCTCACCACAGCTTCACTGTGCTGGGATACAGTGCCCCTTCATTTCTTCTCTCACCAGAAGCAAAACAGTAGCACCAATCCCAAGATGAGAAGGCCACAGGCTCTTTGGTGATCAGCAGTCTTGTCCCAGATGATGCAGGTATAAACAACAATGAGACCAATCAGGAAGGTCCCACACAGACACTCACTGCCCAATCACAGACAGTCAGGAATCAGTGCCTCTGCTCTTTCTCTCACTAGGAGCAAAACAGAAGCACAAATTCAAACCTGACACCTATGAAGCAGTTACTAAGCTTTCTGGTGATCAGCAGTTTCCAGGAGGTAATGTTCCTGTGCTCCTCTCACTATGAACACAACAGAAGCACTAATCCCAAGATGACTACTTGGAGGCAGAATGTGAGCTGTCTAATGATTGGTAGTCTTGGACCAGATGTTACAGATTTAAAGGTAATATGGAAAAAAATGGGTTAATATCCTAAGAGTTGCAGTGTACAGTTAGTAAGAAGTGGAATGACACAGTCTACTAAAAATAGGACAACTTCTGCTGCTTCCACTAAAGTGGTACAGCCTTGGCCTACTCCAAAGATTCTGCTATGCCATAATACATGGAGAAAGAGAATGAGTGAGGAAAAAAACAAAAAGATGATAACTCAGTAGTCACAATTCTGTTGACATACAAAGGATGGCTCTCTAAGCTGGAATGAACCAAAAAAGTCACCTCCTCACTGGTCCAACCCCCCTCACCAGACTCTAGACTGCAGCAAGGGGACTGTCAGAGAATCCTACCAATGTTTTTAGCAGGTATAGAGGAGGGGCAGCACAAGATGCTTGGTATTGCACCTAGATTGATGGCAGGGATTCTTTTTATTCTTGCAACAGCAATTAAAAAGTGAGAAAACAGTCTCTTCATTAAGGAAGCCTGCTTCTTCTTAAGGAAGCCATCAAATGGAGCCTGAGTGGCATGGAAGTAAAGCACTACCCTCCTTGAAGGGTGAGTCTGGAGCACAATAGCTGATCTAATCTTTAAAGGATGTAAATGTCAGCTACACCAGACTCAACACCTACATGTTTCAGCCTGTAGGCTGAGCTGCACCCAATCAAATTACATAGATCCATGGGTAAGTACCAGGCAGTGAGTCTGTACACAATTACCATCCTAGCCAATAATGCATACTCAAAAGTTCCCTCCAGCTTCAAGGAAGGAAATACAAGATAAACCAGAGGTGAATCTGAGACTGCTCATCTGTTTGCTTTGAAGGTAGCAAGGGTGTTACTTTGCTTAACATGTAATGGAAGTCTGTTCCAGATATCAGGGCTTCATTGGGATATGAATCTGTCATGCCAGAGTATCTTATTTATCAGTTCCTTCAACTGCATATTTGTTAAGTAAAGCAATAGGAGATCAAAGGGGGTTGGAGCTGCACAGCCTAAAGGCTCGGCACAGATCCACTTTGAGGTGTCTATAAAAATGTGTATAGACAAAGAACTGTCAGTCTGTCCTGATAGATAAGACTTCTTGGGTCAGTAATCTTTTTAGTTAGGCATCTCTGAGGTCTCTCATGTTGAATATGTTTAGACAAATACATGTCAAAAGGGGCATTATATTGATTAATGGGTTTGATGAAATATCAAAGGGGAATTAAGATGTCTTTGGATCTAGAGAAGATACCTCTTGAAATCAGATAAGTTAGATAGAAGGATTTCCAAAGTACTATGGAGACATGGTGGTCAAAAGATAAGGAATTGTCAACAAAAGTTCTTAGATCATTGTCTGATTGTAGGAGTGTCACCTACATCTTAAATGAAAATGTTTTGTTTACTAAAATTAACTATACTACATTTATTTTTCACATTTAATTTCAGACCATTGTCCTTGCACCAGTTGTTAACATGGTCTAACCCATGATTAAGCAAATTTGAGCCAATGGAAGCACAAACAGCAACACACAGACTTAGATAACTACAGACCAGGAGTGTTGACCTGAAGGTGTGAGAAACAGTTGCCAAACAGGAGAGGGCCCAACTCTGAGCCCTGTAGCACACCACTGGTAATGTTTTTAATTTCAGAAATGGCGTCTGCAACTCTAACCACATGTTTTGTCAGACAACCAGTTATCTATCCACCACACAAAATAAGGATTTATATTCAGATTTACAAGTCTGTCAATAATGTCGTCATGGGAAATAATGTCAAACACCTTGGCCAGTTACAGAGGATACTCTGGGATCCCATATGAGCAACAACAGGTACGGCCTGAAAGAGGCATTCCTTCAGCCTACACTCCAGAAGGTCCTTAAGTTTGGCCAGTAACAATTTCTCACAAAAAACTGGAACATGAATATAAGACATGGATAGTTGATAGCCCTAAGTCCAAGTGTGGCATAAGAGTATACCTGCTTGCTAAACTTGTCCAAAGCTAGAGTCCATGTCAGACAGCAGACGAAAATGGGATGTCATTTTGGGACCAATAATGCCCTTGCTGAGATCACAAAGAAATCAACACTAAAAAATTAGACAAAAACAATCACCCCTATTGGGCAAAGACTTATGGTGGAAGCTAGCCATCTTGGAGGCCAAAATAAAAGGGCAAAGGTGCCTACAGGCTTCTAAGAGAACATTATTAAAGGCTGCTACCTAGGGAAGAATGGCCATGAGGTCTAACAACTCTGCTCTGAAGGGCATTCTGGAGATAGAAACTGAGAGAAAAATATATTAGATTTTAAAAACTGTAAGGTATCTCTGCACAACAGGAAATCCATTGAGGAGCATCATCTCAATGATAAGGATACCGTGGCCAAAAGACTTCCAATGGGAGCACAAAGGGAAGAGGTTTTGCACCTTGCAGAAACCATAAACAAGAGATTACAAACAGGCTCAGGTAAGTGTGTGGTAAGTGCATGCTAGAATTCAGGCAGACCAGAGTCAGAGCATGATCTTGAAGATGTCAGAGATGATCACAAGAAGGACAGACCTGCAGTGGACCTGGTTCTGGCATTACCACAAAGTCTATATGAGTTGAATGTCATATGCATGACTCAAGCTCACACCAGCATGTAATCCCTCAGCAGTGCACCCTAGTGCAAGCTCTCCTAATCCCTCCTCCTCTGCAAGGACTGATCCATTCTGCTGGACCTAGGGAAAACCCTGGGGATAAAAAGCCCTGACCTCAAATACTACAGATCTGTGATTAGTTGACCACTTTCTGAAATAAGGCTGACTGAATTCAGCACCATGCCAGTCAATTCAGTAATATGCAGTGCAAACTTATCAAGATGAAACTCTAGATTGGAAGTACAGGACACATCACTCTCTGGCTTACACATCACAGTATAATGGAGTCCCTAATAATCAAAAGCTATCTCCATCACCCTGATGACTGGATAGCCACAGAAAATGCAGATTTACATTCAGGACAGCTAGGCCTAGTCACTCCTCTGAATGGAGTCCTAGTGAAAAAAATCTTCGGTCTTCTTCACAAGCCATGACAAGAACATTATCACCAGTCATGTGAGGAATTTGCTTTCACCATCCAGTGCAGGCTTCAGCTATTTTTCTAAACTCAACAACTTATAAAGCCATGTGAATACTGGAATTTAAGGAGATAATCACGAGATTCTAAGTAGCATGCATGGGGTCAAGTATAGTTATGTAGTCAACGTGCAATGTCATGGAGTGCATCATCACTTCCAGACAAGGTGTTAGAGTCTAACGGATAGACGGGATACACCCAACCATGGGAATCATCAGGGAAGGTCTTTGAAGTTGGCTCATCAGTTTCACATTTTATATGACTTTTTCTGTTTTCTCCCTGGGTCTGCAGATTTTTATCAGGTGGACAGATGGATGTGAAGGACTTCTCTAATATAATGATTAATCAATTTCCCTTGATGTCCTCATGGCAAACCAAGTATGAAACCACACATATCTTCTAACTGCAGTACCTTTTGCTGCTGTTTTGAAGCAAGCATTTACTTTATCATAGTTATATTTTACCAAACAAGATATGACTTTGTCTGCCATCTCTGTCAACTTAGAGATTTTCTTCTTTACTGAAATATCACCTGGGTCTGCAGATTTTTATCAGGTGGACAGATGGATGTGAAGGACTTCTCTAATATAATGATTAATCAATTTCCCTTGATGTCCTCATGGCAAATTTTTCTTTGTGGAGCTTTTCTCCCCGGGCCTCTGCTGAAAAAGGGCCTTTTCGGCTCAGTCAGACACCCCCGGTTAACAAATGTAAAATAAAAAAAATAAATAAAAAAAAAATTTTGATCCGGGTCTTATATATATACATATATATATATATATATATATATATATATATATATATATATATATATATATATATATATATATATATATATATATATATATCAGCCCATGTTGAAAAACAAAAATCACAAACCTAAAAACATTGACTCAAAAAAAAAAAATAATAATAAAAAACTTTAAAATCTATTTTTTGGATGGGGACTTAACCCCCTGCAACCACCACACATTCTGCAACTTAAATATACAAACTCTGACATTGTATAGCAACAGGAAAAGGGCAAACTCCCACTCCCTGCTGTGCCGCAAACTCAAACAAGACACAGACAGTATCAAAGCCTCAAAAGCCAGCAAAACTAATGAAAAATGACACTTGATATTCCAAACATTCAGAAAAAACGACTGCAATCATATATGACTCTGTTTCTCTCTCGCTCTCTCTCTCTCTTACACATGCACGCACGCACACATGCATGCATGCACACAGATACCCGCACACACGCACACGCACACACACACACACACACACACACACACACACACACATACACACACACACACACACTCACACACACACACACACACACACACACACACACACACACACACACACACACACACACACACACACACACGCACACACGCACACACACACACACACATTGTTTGTATGCTTCTTAACTCTGGTGCAGGGATGTCATGCATTGCCAAAAGGGGAACAGCAGTTCTCAAGACATGATACAACTGATACAATTGGCGTGTGAGTACTTACCAAATCAGCTGAACTTTGAGAAGGAACTTAAGTAGGTGGCAGTTTGGTTTTGTCTTTGTCTTCTGAAGATGCCCTCTCTTTCAGTACACATTCATGCTTATCCAGCTCCCATACCTAAGGATATGTGTGCATCTCCTGTTGGTGAAAACTGTGATGTCAGGTTGGGTATTGGCAGGCCCAGTCAAGTCCTACAACTAACCTACAAAGGAAATGAGTAAGAACACCTGTAGAATTTAAATAAACAAGGACATAATTGTAAACTTGCCAGACATGCTGGGACATCCATCAGCAAGGTCAGTAAAATGGCCATCTAAGAATAAGTGGTAAAAAGTAGCAAGTATCATTTTGAGGGACCTCTTCAAAACTACCTAATATGACGACCACTTACATATGTGCTATACCTTATTTTGGTGGGACTGCAGCAGTTTGTTTCATTTAGAAAGAATTATAATCAAAAATTACTTCCCAAGAAGGCAGAGACTGGAAAAGCTCAAACAGCAAGTGCCTAGAAAACTATTTTCTGCATCACTGAAGTGGCAAAGAAGGCCTGATTCCTGAAATCCTGATCCAAGCAATAGTACCTGGTTAAGGTGAAAACTGATGGCCAAGTGGCTGTTGCAGTAATGCTTGCAGCAGAGATATTCATGAAACAAACATTAAAAGTAGACACACCCCTGAATGTGGTGACTTTGACTGTAGTGGTCAATGGGTGTTTATCCACCTAATGACAAAAACATGATGTGGTAGGCAATCCATTAAAATATTGCTTGTTTAGCCAAAGCCATGCTCTCTTTGGACAACGCAGAGGAGAGAATATTCTGGTGCATTATTCTTTTCTTGTGTTTCTTTTTATCACAGATTCATAGAAAATACAAGGTCACTGGGCTTTGAGGCCACTTACTCCTTGCCAGTACTCACCCTTATACCTTATGTCACTTTTCAAGGAATGACAGGCTAGTTGTGTCAGGGGGAATGAATGCCCATCCAAATTTTCTTTTTAAAGGAAAATAATCGTTCACTTGTTTAATCTAAATCAGAAGGTTGTTCCAGACTAGAGGCAGTCATTGTGTGCTGAATGTGCTTCTCCACAATTATTTGTTTATTTGTTAATGCAAGATCAAGATTCTGTTCTTAGCATTCACCGAACCACTTGAGTTGTGGCAACTGTCTCACATGTCTAGTAAAATACATCCCATAAAGGGCATTGTATTCTTTGATGGGCCAGATCAGTGTGGAAATTAGAGTGGTAGGGACTTTTTGGGCTAGAGGAGATCGATACCCTTTGCAACCATCACCTCCAAATAAAAGAATTTCCTAACCACTTTTGCAACACGATGATCAAAGGAGGGGGAATTATCTACCCATGTCCTATGGTCTCTCACAGTATCTTCATCTTGGAGTGGGGTGTTATCTATACTATAAGTTGACTTGAGAGATTGTTTATCAAATGCAACAATATTGCACTTTTACATTTTAGCCAATTTTCTGTGCCCCAGCTATTAACATCTGTAATTTGACGTTGTAGTTTCTGTATGTCAGAAGAGGATTTGAGAATGACACCCAGTTTACAATCATCTGCAGACTTGGTTATCTATAGATAACCATTTTTGATCTGGAAATCAGAGAAGTATATGCAGAACAGTATAGGTTCTAGTATGGATCCAAAACAGACTCAACTGCTTACCTTCATGTTCTCCGAGGATACACCTGCAACCCTCACTGTGTGGATTCAGTCCCTTGATCACTTTGCTATCCACTACATATGGATCAATTGGGAACACCTATAGTTTGTTAATTATGGTAGCATAAGGTATAGTATCAAATGATTTGGTGAAGTCAGGATATGCTGTAAGTACAGCATGACCATTGCCCATTGCTTGTATTTCTCTCTCAAATAAGTTTACCAGATTCAACAGACAGGACCCTTAACAAAGCCAACGTAGTTGGGATCAAGTCTTGTAAGATTTTTAATATTGTAGTTTATCAGGTCAGTTATGACCCATTCCATGGCCTTGTAGATAAGACTCATTAGGCTAATGTTTGTGTAGTTTCCGAGGTCCATGGTGGAGCTACATTTGAGAAGTGGTATCAAAACTAGTATGCTGCATACCTCAGGGGCAAAGCCAGTGGCTTAGATCAGGTTGAATAGCTATTGAATAGCTCTAGGATTGTGTCTACCAGCACACGTTTAGTGCCATTCAGCAAGCAGCTAAGTATGTCATGAGGTCACATGCAGGATGTACTTTTTATTTTTGGAAAGTACCTTTAGTAAGTGCTCTTTTGTGATGATAGTGGGGCTGAGATTCTTTGGAATTTGTAGGTTTTGTACAGTTATCTTGGGGTGAAATTTGCAGTGAATTTGTTAGTTAATATATTTGCAATATCTACTGGGTTTGAGTATGTGGTGCCATTTTGAATAAATCTGGAGCAATGCTGGATGTTATTTCTTTATTTTCTGACGTAAATGAAGAAGAATTTGTGATTATCCTTAGCTTCCAATGCTGGTCTAAGTGCATGGAATGCCTATATTTTCCTGATGGTATTTTTATTTTATTGTATTGTTAATTTATGCATGTAGGCCACCAAACTGGTTTGATTTCAAACTTCCCATTCTGTTTGGTTCTGGTAGGAAATGTCAGGTTAACACATTTCCCTAGGTGACAGTACAATTTATTCACCTAACTACTAGCTGTATCAACACTTAGGGAGTTACATTTATAGTCAGTTTTGACACTTCATCACAGAATTGCAGGAGGTTAGTGTATTGGAAGTATTTGAAAACTAAGATATTTACATCTGATGGACTGAGGATTTTAAAGAAGGCTACCAGTTTGCGGTCAAACTTAAAAGTGGAAGGGTATACCACTGGAATAGTGCATATAGAGGCTACATTTGTTAGGAGCAGGACAGTAATATTTTGTCCTCTAGTATATTCTTTGCGTATTTAATCCTGAGAGTTCTTATTTATGAAATCAAGGAAGATTTGGGCATAACCTTCCTTTAAGATATAGGTATCCCAGTTTTCGAAGTGCAGTTAAAGTCTTCCAGGATGATGGAGTTCCTATTTATTTGAAGGTCATCATTATATTTAGGAACTTAGCAAGGTTTTGAGGGTCACTAATAAAACACAAATGGACAACGGGAAGAAAGAACTGATAAATGAAAAAAGTATTCCCGTAACAGACTCAATGAAGGCTGTCCCAAAAACGTCACCAAAGTGCCAGTTCAACAAATCAGACTCTTCAGTCCAAAGATATTTCCACAAGATTTAATGAACGAAAAACATAGAGCATAGGTTAAGCGCTTTCATTTCCAAAAAACGGAAACTTCTTCAGAACAACGCAACATCCTGACACAACCATGGCTTCATTGGGGCCGCATGTGTAGAACATCTTGGCTGCAAGTTTCTTCATATAACATCAAAAATCATACCTGTTTTTCTGTTACGGGAATACTTTTTTTCATTTAAGGTTTTGAGGGTCCTGTAACATGCTATGATCTGATAGTTGGTTTTATTTAGTGTGATTTGTATCTCAATAAGTTCGGTTTGTGGGTCTCTAGGAATCTGCTTTGAGATAATGTGGATATTCCACTGCAGTTCCCATCAAGTCTAAAGGTATGGTAGGTATAAGACTCTGGCATTCAGTTCAGGGAGTGCTTTATTTACTCAATCACTCGAGGCACTGCTTAAAATGGAGAAGATCGATATCTGTGCAGTGACTGAGACCTGGTTCAAGGCTCCAGAGATCACCTCTGCACTACCAGGCTATAACCCATACCATACTTTTCGGCCATGTAACCAGGTCCAAAACACCAAAGGTGGAGGTTTGTCCATATTCATTAAGGATATCCACACCTCCAGGCTATTTGCTCAGCATAATGCAACCGAGGTTATCCAAGTGCAACTAACTCTGGCAAAACTGCAATCCAAATTGTAGCTTGCTACAGATCCCCCACCATGCCCCAGGATTCCCACTCCTCTTTTCTTGATGTACTGGAAAATATTAGGGTTCAACCAAACACCCTAATAATGGGCGACTTCAACTACCCCACCATTAACTGGGAAAACTACTCGTGTACCAACTCCTTAGCTCAACACTTTCTGGAATTCATAAACTCCGATGCCCTAGATCAACTTATCCACACCCCCACCAGGGGCAACAATATCCTAGACCTAGTTATTACCAACATGAGTGACCGGTGTTCCATACCAGAAGTCAACTCCTCGTTGGTCCGATCCGACCATAAGCTTAACACCCTTGATATCCACATCCCGTCCCCACCCACCATTAAGGAAACCACAGTAAAAGATTTCTCCAAATCCAACTTCATGCTTCTTAAGACAGAAGTGGTGAACTTCATGATACCCATGCAGATGGACAATACAGTTACAACTGCTGAATCCTACACAAATGCACTCTATAAGCACTTACACGAGTGTATGGATCGTGCTATCCCAAAGAGAACCAAGATGCTATCCTCCAAAAAAAGGAAGCCAATCTGGTGGTCCCCTGCCATAAACAAACTGTACAACAGAAGGAAGAAACTGTTGCAAAAGAGAGTAAAATCCCATGAGTGGAGGAGCTCCCTGGTCAGCCTCAGTAAGAAGCTGAGATCCCTTATAAGATCCTCCAAAGCTAGCTACAAAAACAAAATCACCACTAAATCCAAGGACAACCACAAAGTATTCTATAGCTATGTCAAGAATCAAGATGGCAACACCCAGAGCTGCTCTGAGTTACAGCACACAGGCACGAAAATTACAGAACCAACTAATATTGCCAACATCCTGCCAAATCGGTTCAGTGCTAACTTTACCCCCCTCTCACCCCCTAAAGGGCCCATATCGATACAGGAAGAATGCAGAGTCCCTGTAATCACAACTATGCAGGTAAAAGCTGCACTCTCTAAAGCCAAAAACACAGCATCCATGGGACCGGACAACATCCCAGACTGCATTTTACATGAACTTCAGAAGGAAATGGCTCCCCACTTAAGCACCATGTCCAATAATAGCCTCGCACCAGGCTTTTTGCCCATTGAATGGTGGATAGCAACAGTTATCCCACTCCACAAAGGGGGAGCCACCACTGATCCCGGGAACTATCGACCTATTAGCCTGACGAGCCTTGTCTGCAAGGCCATGGAACGTATCATCATGGAACTCATAAACAAAGACATTGGTAACCACCAAACTCTGGATCCTACCCAGTTTGGGTTTGTGAAAGGCAGATCATGCCTTCCGAACCTGATCAACTTCTTTGAGGCAGTCACCAAAGCTGTGGATGAGGGTAAGGTGGTTCACACAGCCTATCTTGACCTCGCCAAGGCTTTCGACACCATCCCCCATTCTGGAATTATAGCTAAACTCACTAAACTAGGTAGAAATCCCTACGTCTCAAGATGGGTTGCCAACTGGCTTACTGACAGAACCCACACTGTAAAAGTTGCAGACTCCAAATCTGACCTCAAAGCAGTGACAAGTGGAGTTCCACAGGGTTCCGTCTTGGGACCTCTCCTGTTTGGTATCTACTTCTCTGAAGTACAGGCTAACAAAGAAGGCCTCTGGCTAATGAAGTTCGCAGATGACTGCAAACTAGGAGCCATAGTCAAGTCCCCAAATGATGTGGACATCCTACAAAAGGGCCTCACTGAGACAAATGCCTGGTGTCAGAGCCATGGCCTCAAGCTCAATGCCAAAAAGTGCAGTGTCATCCCCTTTCATAAAAACTCTGTACCCATGAACTATCACATAGTCAACAATCTACTTAACACCGAATACGTGATAACAGACCTTGGGACCCAGGTGGACAGTAGTCTCTCCTTTGATAGTCACATCGCCACAGTAGCCAGGAAGTCCTTCTACATGGCACACCTCATCATAAAAGGGTTCTCATCCAGGAAAAAAAGAGGTCATTGTCCCCCTCTACTCATCACTCATTAGACCCATTATAGAGTGCAACGCCCCTTTTGGAATGTATTTCACAAGACATCTGCAGCAGCTGGAAAGGCCACAGAAGTACCTCACAAAGAGAATTACTGGCCTCAAACAAATGCCCTACACTGCCCGCCTCAAAAAACTCCAGCTTTACTCTTTAGCATATTACCTACTCTGAAGTGATCTCTGCCTAACATATAAAGCTATGTCAAACCCAGAGCTGTTGGACATGCTACACCTAAAGAAATCCCTATCCCTCCGAGCTACACGCTCTAGGGACCTAAACTTTATCACCACAATAAACAGAACATGCTAGAGGGATAGATTCCTGTCCCAGAGACTTCCTATACTCTGGAACAAGCTACCCATCTATGTCAAGCAAAGTTCTTCATTAGCACTCTTCAAGAAAAATCTTGATGAGTGATGGTAAATAGGAAATACACCCCGGGGATCACTTCTGTGTCTCTACTGGACAGTGGCACAGGAAAATAACTTTCTTGTGTGGCGTAAGCTATGGAACCTTGCTGGCTAGGCTTACGTAGGCCCTTGGGCCGATAGCCTAGTACCTACCTATAAACCTATGAACCTATGAACACACACATAAAAGTGCAGGAGGGCCGCAAGATCAAGTAAATTGTTATTTAGACTCTTATCTAGCATTGAGCAGCACCATCTTGATATTGTCTGGTGCTTGATTAGTTTTTTTTTTTTTGTTTTTTTTTTTAGGTTGAGAGAGCCATTAGCTGGACTCTGCCATAAAAAAGCACTATAAGGACAGCAAGGGCATCATCCAATATGTGGAATCCTTGGAATGAGATGTGCTAGCCATCAATAGTGAAGCAAGTAGGGCTTTACAACAAGTCATCACAAGCTGACGTGTACAGGATCCCCCTTGAATGACACTATTTATTCACCCACTTGTTGAAATCACACATCTTTTCTTTGAACCTCAGCATCATTCTTGGAGAAGGAAGGATTCTGCTCAACATCGGGATCTTCACTGCATTTGTGACATGCACTGAGAATGCAAAAATGTCTCTCTGCATATTCCACAGGGTTTTGAGGCTTTTGCATTCCAGGTCATTTATAACCACAAAGACAAACACCATGTTGCACTTATACTTGCTTGGCTCAAGGGTCTTGAGGGCCTTTGCAATATCAGACATATTGGCACATGAAAGACAACTCACATCATCCTATTTTTGTCCAGCCTTCTGAGAGGAGAGTCTGTGTACCTGACCACAGAAATGTAACTGTTTCTTAGCTTGCCAAAAATGATATATGAGAGATCAAATATTTAGGTAAGATGGAAGCATCACTGTCACATATGAACACAGTCTGTGAGCAACACACACCTTCACAGCATTACACACACATACATGGAAAATTATCATAAGCTGAGCATGTAAAAAAGGGCATTGCCTAAACTAGTACATTTGTAATAGTAGAGGGTTTATGTGTACTGAGTTTGGAGGCAGTCTGTCAGCTCTGGATGTGGTGGCATGTGTCGTGGTGTTTGAATTCTGCTGACTACCAATGTCGTCTGACTTTGGAAGTTTAGGCAATGCCCTTTTTACATGCTCAGCTTATGATAATTTTCCATGTATGTGTGTGTAATGCTGTGAAGGTGTGTGTTGCCCACAGACTGTGTTCATATGTGATAGTGATGCTTCCATCTTACCTAAATATTTGATCTCTCATATATCATTTTTGGCAAGCTAAGAAACAGTTACATTTCTGTGAGCAGTGGGAAAATGCTACTTCCCCTTCTAGTCACCACTTATCTAATATACCATACTATATCTCACAATCTAACTATATCTAACATTGTATATTACCCTACTACCCTATTACCTCAAATGACCTTCGCACAGAACTCTAACTCTAAAAACTATCTTCTTGTTATTTCTTCATTATTATTTCTATCTGTTCCCTTCACTTTAACCGTCTACGAACATTTCTCTCTAGTTAATTATGTACCTCCACACCAACAAACACTACCTAACAGACACCCTAGCTCCCTCTCCCATAGCAACATAACGTCTACCTCAGCGTACCTACTCCCAAGATTTCATAGATCTCCCCATATTCTTTACTTTTCCAATAAGATAAGCTTACCCAAGTATTTTAAAAGCATAAAAACCTTAAAAAACATCCCACTCAGCTCCTATTAGATGGTGATATTCATCCTAATCCCGGCCCAAATCAACAATTCTACAATAACCCACAACAACATATATCCAAAAGTATTTCTATCTCTACACAAGTAGCAAACTCACTAAGAATTGCTCAACTTAACATCCGTAGCATTAATAACAAACTTAGTCAACTGCATGCTCTTTTACAAGTGCATGCATTTGATATCCTTTGCCTTACAGAAACTTGGCTGAAACCCTCTACTCATGACCTAGAAATAACCCCACCTGGTTACAACATCCTTAGAAATGACCGAACTTCCAAAACGGGTGGTGGTGTAGCCATCTTATATAAATCAGAACTCCTAGTCTCATCCTATAATGTGTTATTTCCCTCTAATAACAATGCAGAAACCCTCTCCATCAAACTCCACCTTAACAAATCAAAATCTGTTTACATCATTTGTACCTATATTCCTCCAGGAAACAATATTAACACTTTAGAAAACATTCTTAACACCCTTTCCACCCATCTACCTCAAGAAACAATTGTACTATGTGATTTTAACATTGACTGGACTACCTGTAGCTCCTCCAAACCAAACACCCATATTAATCTTTATGGCTTCACACAAATAATAAACACCCCCACAAGAATTCACAGACCTAGTAATAAAGAAACCATCCTTGACTGGATCCTTATAAATAGTCATACTGAAATCTACATACCAGGAACACTTCCTGATGACATTAGTGATCATGTACTAACCTATATAACAAAACAAAAAGCTCATAATCCTAATAACAACAATTTTGCATCCTATCACTCAAAAAAACACTTTCAAGCTGAGAGCTTTCAAAGAGAACTAAAGGCCTGCAACTGGTCTCTGAAAGAATTTAGACTAGATGAAGCTGTTTCCTACTTTAATGCTAAATTCTTACAAATCCTAGATCATCATGCCCCTCCTCGCTCTTCCTGAATTAGAAACAAAGCAGCCCCTTGGCTCACAAAACAAACCAGAGAAAAAATATTCCTTAGAAACAAAATATGGACCAAATTTAGAGCCACTAAGAGCTCTGCTGACCACCTACTCTATAAACAGCTAAGAAATTCAACCAAAAAAGACATCTTATTAGATAAACAAAACTATTATTTCCTCCTTCAACAATCACACCCAAAAAACCCTCAAAAGTTCTGGTCAGGCATCAATAAGCTACTCAAACCAGGACATACCAAAACTCCAGCCCCATCATCAGTTCCCCATAATAATCCTTTACAAATAGCAGATGCCTTCAACAATTACTTCACTGAAACTATTCAAACTCTTGCTAATACACTATCCCCTACTTCCCCCACCCCTTTCCAAAACACAAACAGCTCAGTGCCCTCCTTACATATACAACCCGTACCAACATCCTTTATCTGTAAACTCCTACAAAAACTCAAACCCTGTACCCCTTCTGCTGACCACCTCCCAGCTGAATACCTTCAAATAACCGCCAAAGTCATTGCATTTCCCATATCCATCCTTATAAACCGAACAATCATAGAAGGAAACATCCCATCCATTTGGAAAGTCTCCCATATCATCCCCTTACATAAAGGAAGTAATTCCAGTGATATCTCTAATTTTAGACCTATTGCTTTACTTTCCGCTCTGGCCAAAATAATGGAAAAATGTATTCACTATCAACTACTTCAACATCTGCTCCATAATAATTTACTAGCCAACAGCCAGCATGGCTTCAGGCCCTTTCATAGTACAACTACCGCCCTACTAACTTTCACAGACTGTATCAACAGAAATTGAAATAATAACTCTCTTTCTTCTGCACTATTCATTGACTTATCCAAAGCCTTTGATATGGTGAACCACAAATTACTGATCAGTGTACTAAAAGCCCAATCTCTTGACCCACAAGCAACACGCTGGTTTACATCCTATCTTGAAAATAGACAACAAGCAGTGCTCTGGGACAATACTCTCTCTACACCTCTACCCGTAAACATTGGAGTCCCTCAAGGATCTATCCTAGGCCCACTTCTTTTCTCAATTTTTATTAATGATCTCAACACTGTATTTCCTAAAGCCACCTGTATACAATATGTCGATGACTCAACCTTGATCTGTACTGCTAAATCAGCAACCTCTCTTCAAACCCTCACTCAAACAGTATTTAACACTGATGAAAATTGGTTTACCCATCATTGCCTTCTCCTAAATCCCAAAAAAACAAAACTTCTGCTTTTTGCTCCTACCCTAAAGTCACCAGAGATCGACTTCATAATTACCTCTAATAATGGAACTATTTCCCCTGATACTACTACACGTCTCCTGGGCATTACCATAGATAACAAACTCAACTTCGATGACCATATCAACAATACTATTCAATCTGTTAATAAAAAACTAGGCTCCCTGTATAGAATCAAACTATTCCTCACTCCACAAGCTAGAACCTCCATTGCCCAGACTCACCTCGCTTCCACCCTAAACTATGCTTCCACTATATACACCAATCTATCAAGGCACAATCTAAGCAAGCTTGAAACCAGTTATAACAACATAGCCAGATTTGCCACAGGCCCTCCTTTCAGAACCCATCACTGTCTTAATCTTAAATAGCTTGGATGGTTCGAACTTCAAAACCATCTTCTGTATAATCAACTAGTGATCATACAAAAAAATTCTTTACCACCCAAATAATACCCCTATTCTTACTAATCTGATCTCCCCTTATAAAAATCTGGAAACACTTCGCTCAGCTAATAAGTTACTCATTTCCAATGTTAAATCTAATAACAAAGCAGGCGACTCACTTTTCACTAATGTTGTGGGCAAAATCTGGAACCAGCTCCCTAGAACACTCACATCTCTCTCATCTACATCTCTTTTCAAAAAAAACCTCAAAGAACATCTGAAAATTCTCTGGCTTTGTCCCTGCTCTAAACCAGACTGAACCCTACTTCCTCTCCTTATTTCTCTCATCTTGTTTTCAACCCTTATTCCTGTACCATGTGCCCTCTACAACAATTTTCTATGCAAACCAAACATATACTAGCCAGTGTATTTTTTTCCCTATTCTTTTTCTTCCATAACCTTCTCATGCCTCCATCTCTCTTTCTTTGGCCTAAATATTATCATCTTCAGACCTTGTGTGTATCTAAAATTGTTGTATCTTAAACTATGCTTTGACTCTATACCACTCCACTTAAATTGAATTTTTTCTTCCCATATAAGTTTAATTCTCCAGTGTATTGCAATTAAAAAAATGGTCTAAGTATTGAAATTTATGTATAGTATTGTTTAAGTATTGTATTTTCTCTTTTTATCTGCTTGGAGCTTATCTCCCTGGGCCTCTACTGAAAATGGACATGTATCCAGCTAGACTAGCCCAGTCAACAAATGTAAAATAAATAAAATAAAATAAAATAAATGCTTCATTGTCTGAGTTGACCAAATGCTATAAGACTGGTGACTGAGGGAAGGCAAGCTGGCTGACCTTCCATTTAGCCCAAGATGCAAGCCTTATCTGCAAAGTATTCAACTTGCTTGAATAAATTCTTATGAATAGAGCATAATAAATGTAAGTGGGTACAATTAAACATTTTCAGTTTAATAAATGAATATTGGTAGAGATCTAACTAAGGTATAAACAGCTAAAGCAATTTAAATTGGTTCTGAAGCAAAAGGTAGCACCTTAGTGCAACCTGCTTCTGGGCATATCTCAATATAGTCTGCTTCAACTGAAGTAATTCTGTTTATTGAGTATAGACTTGTACAGTGCTGACAGAATTGTAGCTCAGCACAATATGAGCTAAGAAACAATAAAAAAAAAACAGAAAACACATATTGGCTTCAAATGCAAAGAAAAGAAACAGTACAATGTAGGAAAATGACATAACCCACTCAAACCCGCTTAAACATCTAGACACAGCAACTAACCCACCTGAAAAGCAGCACAAACAGTAAAATGCCTTCCATTAATAGCTGTAAATTCAGATTTAGATAAAACACAGTAAAATACAGAAAAAAAGACAGAAAACACTCAAAAGTTGATTTAAATTGGCAACTTTGAGTGCAGTAGAATGAATATACTTTCCTGTTCCTAGATGCAAAATGGAGTCAAAATGTCTCTTTTGTTTTAGCTTGTGCACAGGACCTTCAGCTTCCAAGAGTCTTATGAAAAAATAACAGTGGCTGACTGCTCATGTAGTATAATCCATTAATCCATCCTCAACCCCTTTTTCCCCATTTTTGTACATGGGACCAGTTTGTCACTTCAACAGTTACAATCATCTCAAGCCATCTGTAGCCCTGCTGTGATAGTTCATCTGTACCATTCACTCACACCTATGGCCAATTTAGAGTGTCCAGTCTACTGACTGCATGTCTTTGGAATGTGGGAAGAAACCAGAGCACCCAGAGGTAACCCACATAACCTCAGGGAAGACATACGGACTCTGCACAGAAGGGACTCCAGCCAAGAAATGAACTGGAGGACCTCTTGCTGTGAGGTGACAATGCTAACTGCTGCACTACTGTGACCATGCAGTATAAATTAGCAGGGAAGACAAAAGCTGTAAACAGCCGAAGATCTGACCAATAGTGTTTATCTTCCCAAATCTGCAGCAATCACCCCCACTTTCACCAGATTTAACCACAAAAAGCTATAGATGACACATACAGCTGGCCAAAACTAGTTGTTTGTTCTTAGTTTGAAAGATAATAAAAAGCATAACAAATAAATGCAGCAACACTCATTAATCCTCTTAACAGCACAGAAACAACTTGAAAGGTTGCACATATTATAAACCCAATTAGCTTCAAATGCAAAAAAGAACAGTAAAACATGCAGAAAAATAACATAAACAACTCAAAACTGATTTAAATAGCTAGGCACAGTTCAAAGCCAGCTTGAAAAGAGAGCAAACAGTAAAATGTCTTCAGTTATTGACTGTAAATTCAAATTAAGAGAAAGCACAGAATACAGAAAATATAAGAAACTCTCAAAACCGGTTTAAATAGAACGTGCAGTAGAATAAATGTTATTTTCCTGCTTCCTGGATGAAAAATTGAGTGCTTGGCTTTTAAATTGTGCACAGGAGCTCCAGCTTCCAAGAGTCTTAGGACAGGAAGTAGACCATGAGCTGGGAAGCACATCCAGTGAATTAAAGGCTTTCTTTCCAGTGGATTCTGCACAAAGAAAGAAAATCAGGAGATAAGTGAAATTCAGTAAGAAATGTGTGTTCAGCTCAAGGGATATCTAATCATTTTGAAAGGCCAAATAGGGTTACTTATGATTAAGGGTCTGTAACTTTGACCTCCAATATAAAGAAGGAAAGGCTACCAAGAACATAATCTTTCAAGAGACAAACTTTAAATCTAACAAGTCATTTTGTCTGACTATATGATGGGGAAGCATGTCAGTCCTGAAGTTCAAGTTCCTAAAAGGAGACAGAGTCTTCAAAGGCAAACAAAAATGTAGTCCTTAATTAAGGAACTGCTTCAAAAGCCTGTGATGTATCACAACACTGCTATCCACCAGGTCATGATGCATCAAACAGGAGAAACATGCATTATGACAATGGAAGAAAAAGACCCAATTTAAAGATTTATGTGAAGTAGGTAAGAATTACCTTAAAAGTTAATGAATGAGGCAATGCAGGATACTCCTCCATTCAAATGCAGAATTTCTACCATCTAGAAAAATGTATCTGTTGAGTGGGAGGCTTTCTGGCAGTCTCATTGCTCCTATCCCTAAAACAGGTGGTTTTGTGCAATCACAAGATCTACAAAAGTACATAATCCTGAAGGTTACGCTAGCTGTCAGCACAAATGAGGGGAGTTTCTCTGTCTTGTACTGTGATATGGCCCCTGCATTGCCAGGAGCTTGACATCCAAAATCAATATCTTTCTCAGGCGTCAAGTCATCACAAGTGAGAGTTGGTTATAACTCTCTGATGTTTTGCTAACAGTTATGAAATTGGGTGAAAAGGCAACAAGAACTGAAGGGAAGGCAGTCAATTACTGAATTTCCCTTCACTCTGAATTGAGGAAAAAGAGGAAACATTGCTGCCCTCTGTGGCAAAACAGTCTTTCTCAGGTGCCCACTCACAGAACATATTCCATATGCACTACCATATGCTGTGTTCCAAGAGAAGGCTGCAAATGTAAGCAAAGGAGTCTGGTACTTTGTTTATTCCAGGATGTAACTGCCTGTGAGGGTGATGGTCCACTGTCAGATCCATATACAGGATATCACTGTATGCTACCATGTTTTTCCATGTACCATACAATGGTCTGTTTCAATGCAGAAGAAACAGCTCAGATCTCAACTCCATTTCCATACTTCGAAAGGCAAGAAGCATAACCTCAGCTACAGCACTTTTTTAATCCTCCTAGCTGCTCTTTTGAGTTCTGTTATGTGTTGATCTTCAAGGGGAAATATGCCTTTACATGCTGTATTCCTCTCAGCTTACAATGCCACTTGCACACAGCAGCATATCCTTGCTAGACTCAACCTCTATGGGGTGGAACAAATACTGCTTCTGCTAGATGTCAGCTGTGATGTGAGCCAAGGAAGCCCCCCCCCCCGCCCCCACAGATGGCCAAGCCAGCAACAACTGTTGACTCTTGTCATCCCCCACTAGCTTCTACAGGAACCTGAGCAACTATTCAAAGTCAGGTCACCTGTAACATACTTAGGGATTTATCCCTATATGCCATGCAGCTCACTTCCTCAACTACAGCAGATTTATGTGAAACCCCTATGCTCAGAGGCCTTGCTTTCTATGCTAATACAGGACCCCTTGTGATTTCTGCAGTCCCCCAGTAAACATCTGTCATGGGCTTGGCAGCAACAAGGAAAACTTTAGTTCTACCACATCACGTCTTAGTGACAGTTGTGTGATGCCAGAATAAAATCCAGAATTGTGTGATTACTCTGAAAGCACTGGCAATCGAATGAAGCACCTCTGTGTGAAAATGGATAAACAGACAGGGAAAGATGGCTGTTGCCATGAGGCCCAAGAGGTAAAGAAAGGTTTGACCCCTGACCACCTCTGCTTTGTCACCTAAGATGCCAAGGCCATTGCTTCTAGAAGGTTAGTATATGTCAGTCTACCAAAGAAATGAATGGTTTAACAGAGACTATGAACATTAAGGACCTGGGTGTTTTGGGGAAAGTCCACCACTCCTTCTCAACTCATCTACAGGGGGCTTCAACAAGTGCCCCCTCACTTAATAATATGAATTCTGGGGTCAAACAAACTCAGGGTAGGTTATGTAATTTAATTTAAATGGGAAGCCACATTAGGGGCTTACTTAAATTTAAAATTACCCTCCACAGGTAGAAACAGCTGACACTGCAGTGCATCACTCCATATTGAAAGAATACTCTCTTCTATTTAGTATACACTGTCTTTTCAAACTACTGCTAGCATGATTATTAGCTTGAATAAAAGCTGCAAGAATGATAAATATAAAGGGTTAATTTAGAAGTAGTATAAATTCAAAAAAATAGTAAGTGTGCTGGCAAGCATATATAGCTTAGTTAGATTTTTTGGCATCCATGTAAAGGAGTATGTTATTGAGAAACAAAGTCTGTAAAAATAACTGCACAGATGGTAGCTGGAAGGACATCAACAAAGTAAAAAGATGTAACACCACGCAAGATAAAGATGGAACATCAGATAGTGCTGGAACACCACGTTTCAGATAACAGAGTTTTCTTGGACCACCAAGCTTAAATCAAGGACAAATCATAAATTAGAAGAACAAAGAAAAACTGGTATACAAAGAAAGAACTGTTTTACATCAGACTTTGAGAAAAATACCAGACCTTCTGGTATAAATGTGACTGTGTATAAACAAGCTTTGGGTATTTGCCATAGAGAGCTGACAGCATCTGAGTTACATGCTTGTAGATCTGAAAAGAAAAATGTGAAAGTAAAGCGTATTAACTGAAACGGTTATCTTTGTGTATTTATTAACTCAGTACAATACAGTAATAAGACTAGTTGATTACAATAAATAGTTAAATGAACTATGGTATGCATGCATGTAAATGCAGGTAACAGCAAGAAACCAACAGTAGACGTGCATATAATTCTTCAATGGCAAGCCACAGTTGACGGACCAAATGGTTTCTTATTGTAAAAACTGCAGCTTCTTTTTTATTTTATTCAGTTAGTAAATTCCGTTCCAGTGCAAATATTTGCCTCCTTCTTCTGTACAGTATCCAGTAGCAGAACAGTTCATCTCTGCCAATTCCACAGGTCCTGCGCATTTCCACAGTTGAATCTGCCAACTGTGTTTGACCTCCTTTTCAGAGAATCAACGAGGGACTTTCCATGCTTTCTCGATGGAAGACTTGATCACCTTCCACACAGAAACTGGTAATTCTCTTTCTGTTTCTCATTCTACAGCATGGATGCCATAAAATAGAAAAGTATTAAATATAAAACTACTTTCCAGGTAGACAGTAATGACAGCCCAGCACATGTATGGTCAGGATTTAAAGACTGGTATAAACAGAACTGTAGCACATGCAGTACTTTATTAGGTAAAGTTGATGTTAATTCTTTGTGTAAATGGATTTTTACCTATGATTGGTACATGTCTAACGTCAAAACATATAAGTACAGACCAGGATGTGTGTTTTGTGACAGTGATGCTAAATCTATTTGTCTAGTGTGCCACAGAAAGGTTGTTACACAGGTTACATGTAGGGATAAGTCCCGTGACATACAGCCTTTATCTTCTCCTTTGTATCCTGATCCAAATACACTTCTGGATTCTCCTGTATATACTGTTGAAACCCTTTTAAAAGATATTATTGATTTCAAAGATAAACTCTTACAAGACCCAGACATTGATTCAGTAACACCTTGTGTCACTTACTGTTTAGACTGGAGTTCAGCTTTATCACCAGACTCTAAACAAAAGTTAAATGAACAGTTTAAAAAATTTCAAAGGGATAGTCAGGCAGAGTAGAATAATCTCCGTCAGACTATGGCAACTTTGTTATCACAATGTTTGGGTAGCCTAGAGGGTCAGTTACAAGCACTTGAATGTAAACATAACACTCTCCAGGACTGGGAAGCAAAGTTTGCCGTGCTTACACAGAAATTACAGGCAGAGCAGGATACAACTGCACATTATGACACACTGCAATTTGAACTCCAGCAGTACAAAGAGCAGCTACAGAAAGAGGCGGAGGAAGGGGAAGCTAAAGATCAAAAGTATACATAAATGCAGTATGATTTAGACAGACGCACAGAGCATCTCAGAGCACTAGATGAAGAACTGAAGGTCTTACGAGACCATTTTCAAGAATTAGAACCTGCAGCAGGGGAAAATGTCAGGCAGCCTATAGACATTATAGGGGCAGCAACACCAGCTGATTTGTATCAACAATCAAGAGTATTACAGACCCTCCCCAAATGGAATGATAAAAAAGGTATATTTTACAACATGTTAGTTTTTGAAGAATGGGTTCATTACACTGCAGGTTCAGATGCATGGAATGATTCTTTGACCAAATGTTTTTGAACATTTATTCCTAAGTGTTTTAAAACATTTATTCAGCTACAAAACTATCCTCTTAACGGGTCTATATTATATCATCGAACGCTTAAAAAAGCCATCGCTGATTGATCGACCTAATTTAAGTGAAAGCTTACAATCTTGAACTGTCAGATCAGCGATTTTTTTCCCAGAGAAAAAAATCGCTGATCCAAAACACATACACACAACACAAGCACACCAAACAAACAGCAATTCACACACATACACCTAAAATCTGATACCTAACCCTACACTAAACTATGCACACACCACTAACTACCCACTTACCTTAACCCAAACCCTAACCCTAAGGTCCGTCACTATCGCACACTCACCTCACTCGATCCCTAACCCTAACTCACTTAAATCCGCCCTAACCCTCATGCCCACTCAATCGCACACACACCTAACCCGAGCCCTAACCCTAACTCACCTAAATCACCCTAACACTCACATCCACACAATCACACACTTACCTGAATCCGACCGGTAACCTTCCACCATAACAGTGAAAATACCGAAGCAACAGAAACGGACAACCGAATTCTTTCCCTAGGAAAAAATTCGAGTTTCTGCTGCTTCGATATTTTGCAGTTTCGCGAAAATAAGTTTGATCAATCAGCGTTTGCTTTTTTAAGCATTCGAGGATATAATATAGACCCCTCTTAACACTCAGCTGCAGCGGATGGCAGCAGTGTTACAGGCATTTACACAAGGACAACCATTAACTACTCAGTTGTTAGATCATTTCAGACAAAATGCTTGAACAAGCAGATCACTTTCATTTGACATATCAGGTAGTGTTTAATAAATCTGATGAAGATATGAAGGATGAAAACACTCAAAAACAGCTTATTCATTGTTCTTTGGAGCAAGTGAAGGGAGTTCCAGGTGACATTAAGTGCATTTATCAGGAAACTTCAAAACATTTGCATGATTTAGTGCAAAAGTTAATGAGAGGCAAGACAATGTGTGATAACAGCAATCTTTTTTCTCACTATGTCTTTGCATTAGATGAAGACATGGAACCTTTTGAAGTTGTAGAAGTCCGTACAAAAGGGCAGAGTAGAAGCCGTTGGGTAGATCAAGGACAACAACAGCAGCAGAGAGTAGCTTCTGCACCTCTGGCTCCAACGAATGTTGGAGAACAGGGAGAAAAAAACAGAGTTCTACAGTGTTTTTTCTGTAAGCAAACTGGTCATTTCAAAAAGGATTGTCCATATTACAGGAAATGGAGGGAAGCTCAAGAAAAGAAGGGTAAGTTTGTTAAGCAGGTTACAGATGAAAATACTGGAAAGCAACAAGTAAAGGTGCAAAGGCCCTATAACCGGGGAAAGGATAATTATAAGGTAAAACAAATGACACCACAGGGTTTTTCAGGCCCAAACACCTGTTAATCCACAATATGCAGAAGGTTTAAAAGCAGAAGTTACAAAAAACGTCAGATACAGATGACTGGGAAAATATACAATAGGGGTGTGCTCCCCCACCCAAGAAGTTTCTTTTTTGATATCTTTTATGAAGGGGTGGAAGGCCCCCTAACTGATATTTGGGTAGAGGGGACCCTATGGAAACATTTATTATTGGATATGGGAGTAGCTGTTTCAGTTACTAGCCGACCACTCCCACAAGATCCTAAAAAAAGAACATGCATTTCAGGTTTTAATGACACTGGCTGCATAGCAGTGGGTAGTAAAAATGTGTCCATACAGTTTACACAAAATGATGCAGGCATACAGGGATCTTTTTTGATGCACCCTTTGTGTGCATTGACCATTATTGGAATGGATATTATGAACAAAATTGGTTTGGTCATAGATGTACCAAATGGCATAATATGGAAGGGCGCAGAAGGATTTTCATGCTGTGCCATACAAATTGGCGAGACACTGAAAAAAATGCAGGTGGCAGTACATGCAGACGCACAGGACACATGGCAGTCCATAAAGACACAGTTTCCGTTTCTGTGGTCACAAGGACCGACAGATTGTGGAAAAGTAGAAATTCCGGTAGGAATAGGAAATGAACGAGATTTTAATCCACCTTTTCAAAAGCAATACCCAATACCAAAAGAAGCAGAAGAAGATATGCAAAAAAGTATAGCAGATTGGGAAACGGCAGGAATAATAATACAAGGTAAAAGTCCAACAAACACACCCATTTGGCCAGTTAAGATAAAAGATGGCAGTTACAGGCTAGTCATAGATCTGAGAAAAATAAATCAATACACCACCCATAGGGCACATGTAATTCCAGGAGTTCCGAAATTAGCAGCTAATATAAAACCACAAAGCCAGTGGTTCACAGTCATTGATTTGGCAAATGGATTTTTTGCCGTGCCATTGAGGAAAAGGGATTGGCCCAAATTTGCCTTTACTTTTAACAATCAGCAGTATGTTATGATGCGGTTACCGCAAGGATTTCAAAATAGTCTGGTAATTTTCCACCAAACGGTAGGCAAAATTCTAAGTTAGTTAAAAAAAGATGGATCAGTGCTTCATTACATACATGACATACTGGTACAGTCAGACACAGTAGAGCAGCATTTAAAACAATTGAAAAAAGTTTTCAAAACACTGCAGGAGGCAGGATTCAAGGTAAAAAGTGAAAAAATACAGTTTCTTTCACAAGAAATCAAATTTTTAGGGACCATTATCAAGCCCACGGGGAGATCCCCATGTGCACAGAGTACAAGGTATCCTACAAATGGAAAAGCCCATGTCCATTTCAGACTTACATAAATTAAGGTGTATTATGAATTACAACAGAGAATTCATTGAAGATTATGCGCAGATGGCAGGACCTGTGTACAACATGCTGTCCATGCAAAAAAGTAAAGGCACTCTAGAATGGAGTGTTGTAGAAGAGCAGTCTTTTGCAGCCATGAAAGAGAAGTTAGCAAGGGCTACAGAAGTAATGCACCAACCTCAAAATTACTGTTTGTTTTAGAAGTGGCGGCAGGAAAACGCACAATATCAGTGGAATTATTACAAGAGTGGCCACACAGGGGAGATAGGCGATCACAAAAATCTTTACGTCCAGTTACCTTTTGCAGCCGGAAAATGTCTCCGGTAGAAAAGGGATATCACCCCTGTATTCAGCAATCGTTGGCTATATATTGGGGAATCAAACAAACAGAATATCTAACAGTCTTTTCATCCATAATAGTGCAGATACCGCATCGCACAGTGCAAGTACTAGTAGACAGTTTCGAAATGAACAAGATTACTGATGGTATCAGTCAAGCAGTATTTGCTAGGTGGATGACAACTTTCAGTACAAAAAAGAAAATCATTCAAGCAGGAGAAAAATATTATTTGTCCAACTTGCTTGGATATGAGGGAAAGCAGCATAACTGCATTGACAATCTGACAAAGTCAGAAAAATCCCCCATATCACCAGACTACAATCATTTTTTGCCCTCTGTCTTTGTAGATGGAGCTAGGTACTGGGACAATGGAAGGTATGTGATGGGATTTTCTGTACTACCAGAAAAAGAAAGTTTGGGAGTTCCAGAGTTGGTGCAGCTACCGGGTCACATGTCAGCTCAAAGGGCTGAATTAGAAGCAGTACTGTATGTACTACAGCATTACAGTCCTGTCAATATTTACTCTGACAGTGCATATGTCATAAACCCATTACGATTACACATGACGGTTTGGACTCGTAGAGGTTTTGTAGACAGTGCAGGAAAACCACTTAGACATGCAGAAGTTTCACAAAATATATGGAAAATCTTACAGCAAAAGAATGCACAAGAGCAATTCAGCATTTTAAAAGTAAAAGCCCACCAAAAAACAACTTCAGAAGTGTTCAAAGTAAATGCAAAAGCAGATGTCTTAGTCAAACAGGCAGCGAAGACAGGATGGCAGTTGTATCCTGATTTAAAATCAGCTGAAGCAGTACAGCACATTATTGTAGTAGATAAGGACAGGAATATCACTGAGGATTTAGTTCAAATTCAGAGACAACAAGGTTTGGAAGAGGAGACTAGTCAATGTATGATTGACGGAGTCCCACCTAAAGAATTCTGGGTTTATCCTACTACAAAATGATTACAGTTACCTTATGTGCCATATCAACTAGCAAAACAGTTAGTAAAATACAATCATCAAGTGCTAGGACATGTAGATAGTGAAAAGCTATGGCCAGTGGTCAAAGAAAAGTATTGGAACCCAGCATTAAAAAAAGCTGTGTAAGATAGTTTCAGAAGAGTGCTTAATCTATTTACAAGTTAATGCCAAAAGTAAAAAGCCTCAGTTACACAGCGTCATGCCAGCAGATGGACCACGGTATGCAGTTCAAATATATTATGCAGGACTATTACCACCGGCAAAAGGAGGGTATCGTTACTTGTTAGTAGTAGTAGATGCATTTTCAAAATGGGTAGAAGCAATTCCTACCAAAAAAACAACCACTAAGACAACAGCAGAAGCTTTATGGAAAAACATTTTTGTCATTGGGAATGGCCACGGGTTATCGAGTCTGATAACGGGCCACAATTTGTCAGTCAGCTAATCAAACAAATGTGTAATTTGTTAGAAATACAACAAAGATTTCATGTACCCTACCATCCACAGTCCAACGGGATAGTTAAGAAAATGAACAGAACCATTAAAGAGAGACTAAAAAAGCATGTTTGGAAAAGGGATGAGATTGGGTGCAACATTTGCCAGGAATTTTGTTAGGGGTAAGAGCTACCCCAAACAACAAAACAGGGATTTCACCATTTGAAATCATAACAGGCAGGAAAATGTCTACACAACTACCTTTTAATCCAGAGATTGGATATAACAGACCTTTGTTAGAGATAGCACTACATCAAACATGGTTAAAAGACATCACAGAACAGTGTGAATACTTGGCAAGGAAGCAAGTATTCCATTTATGGAAAAAGGTCCCCATAATGACACAGGAACAATACCTTCCCTCTGGAACAAAGGTATTAATTAAAACGTTTCAGAAGGACGGTCCATGGTATAGCAATTGGCGAGGACCTTTTGACGTAATGGAACAAATAGGGCCTTTGGTCTATAAAGTCAAAGCAAGAAAAACAAAACCTTGCTAGATCACACGGGTCAAATAAGAGTCATTGTTTGTAGTGATCAGCAGAAAAATGCATCGCCTTTAAAGGGAGGGGGAGCAGATGCTCAATAAAGTTTATGTTTCTGTTTTTTTAGAAACAATGTACAAGACTGAATGCCAAGCATTGTGCAAAGTTTGTTGAAAGTACTCCCAAAAAGGTTGCTAGGACAAACAAGTTTTAATAAACATGAAAAACGTGATTGTTATTGTAAGTATTGTGCTCAGTGGACTCCTTTTGGTAGATTTCCAAAAAGAGGGAATCAAGGTTGTTTATTACAACATTTCACAAATAACACTAAGTTGGGAAAATGCTACACAAAATAGAATACAAGAGAATTTCAGCTGTAAAATGCAAATAAAGTGTATCTTTGGAAGCATAACATTTAACAATAACAGCATGGTTAGCTACACAGAGTCAGGCATACATAATAGTAGAAGAAGAGTCAAAGACTGACATAAACGTTTCAGTAAACAGCTCAGTATCTATTAGATGCTGTACATTAACCCCTGAAAATATAACAATTCTGACAAGAAAAGACATCATACAAAAAATGTCACAGTGCGTTAATAAAAACACAAAAATAATAATAAATTTGACAGGGGAAAGAACAGGTATAATTTCTACTAATACTCTATTTATTTGTATAAACAACACAGTAATACAATGAAAAGTACCATGGGTTGGAATACTTACCATTCTGGGTAATAAACCAGTACTTCATACAGATCAAGTGGTAAAAATACCATCCACTTGTACCATGATAGGACAACAATACCAAAAGACAATATTGCACTTCAACATTATGTTTCTAAGTTTTAAACAGACAAAATGCAGATTTAAAAGAGCCTAGTACGAATCTCTCTTAGGGGGAGTAAGAGCAGGAGTGGGAACTCTAAATGCTGTGGATATTGAAATTTTGCAAAATAAGTTAAGGTTATTAGGACAAGACATATCACAAATTGTACATTTGCAAGCCCAATGGAAGCCCACTATTTGGTAAGTACATAAACAAAATGTATGGTATCAAGAGGGTTTTTTTAATCATTATAATGTATCATTAATAGACAGATTGCAATTTGACACCAATGTATCTGTATTTGCAGATTGGACAAAATGTACTTTACAATCATTGTATGTTAAAATACAAAACAATGAGTTACAGACAAAGCTGATGTTAAAAAATGAGTACATGTGGCGACAACTATTCAGCAGATGGATTCCATCCACTAGCAGGGTAAGACTGTTCATAGAACAGACTCAGTGTGAGCACAACTTTTGTATCGATAGTCATGTATCATAATGTAACAAAACAAACAGTAATGCGTCAGTTCATGGTATTACCCATAATATTCTTGTCTACTTATAACAATACTGAACTTTGGTTACCTCAACTTGAAGGAAATTACATAGATATGGATAACAAAATGCATGTTAAAACATTGTACAGAAACTATGAATGGTCTCATATGTGGGCAGCATTCTCCCTTCTATAAACCATATTTTTTACAACATTCTGTAAATATGTGCAAATGGACAATATTACCTTTAAACTTCAAAATATTTGTTGAAGAGGCAGCACAGTTTGTATGTGTGGTTTCAAATAAACCAGTGTTAAAATACAAGCAAACACCCTTTGTGGGATGTATCAGTAATATCACTCATTTAACCTGGGAAAATGAGAATTATGTGTTTTCTACCAATACTAGAAAAATGGCAAAATTTCAGTGGAAATATGAAATGATTCAGTTTCCTAACATTACTTTGTCTTTAGACAAGTTAAGAAAAATAATACAAGACACAGATGATCTTAAAGCTTACTTGGATCATCGTAACCGCAGCATATTACTGCATGAAGTAAATAGTATAATAGTAAAAGACAAATTGGTAAAGATGGCTGAAAAAACAGAAGCTGACACTGCCCATAATTGGTGAAATATATTCACGGGGTGATCATCATCTGAAACCAAATTGTTAAATTGGTTAATACATCTGGTGTTGGTAGTTTTAGGAGTCATAATAATAATGACAGCTTGAAATTGTTTAATATGCTGCAGGTTACGGAGAGTTGCAATAACTCAACAAGTTATGATTGTAAATATGAGCAAAGTTATAAATGCTGTAAATGATGATGCTAACGAAACAAATGCAGTCCTTTCTTTAACTGAAGTTTAGTCCGTTCCTCAAACAAAATTAAAAAATGGGGTACTGAAAGAATAATCTGTTCTATTTAGTATATACTGGGCCAGATTCAGGAAGGCTTACACGGAGTTCAAGAGTAGTGTAAGCCTCCCGATTCAGGTACAGCCCAAACCTCCGTGTAAGAGACAGCTAACACGTCTCTTACACGGACTGGGCGTGGAAATGCTCAATACCTCATTTGCAACTCAAAGATATGCAAATGAGGTATTTGAGCAATCCACGAAGCTGAAACCAGTCTGTGTAACGGACGTGTTAGCTGCAGAAATGTACTCAGCTGACAACTGAGTACATTTCTGCAAAATCTAAAACGGAGCTATGTCAGCTCCAAATAAAGGGTGCATATGTTTCATTAAGCATGCCAATAGCCAAATATGTGGCCATTGGCATGAAAAAGTGTTGCAAAAATATGTTATATAACTTTTTTTTTTTCGTGGGATTATGATGTGTAACTGCAGCGCACACCCGCGCAAATGGGGCATGCTACCTAAAACTGAAAACCGAAGCTTATAAGCCCACAATTGTGGGATTTATGTATTACATGGAATGTCAATGGAGGGACTTGCAGATCAAAAACAATATGGCCTCCGTTTAGTGGTTGTCAAGGGGGGGGGAAGCTCCGTGTAAGACATGTAACTAAGCATTACTAGGCAATCCTATGTAAATGAGGGTTACAATACTGAATCACACTGCCACATAGGTAATGAGCACTTTCTGAGTAGTGTAAGAGTTAGAGAAGGGGGAGGAACAGAGTAAGAGGTAGGTGACATCACGGGGGGAAGAATAGAAACAAATGTACCAGATTGGAGGGCAATGTAAGGTGACAGATGACAGACAGACATCAGGGAGGGAGGTGTGTCCCAACAGAACACTAGGAAAGTCAAGAAATTGAAGGTTTACGCTATCCCTACACTCAAAGTTTCTTGATATACGTGCATGCGCTGCAGCGCATGTAAGGCAGGTTCAACATGTGGAGCGTGTTGCAAACCGTTTACAACGGTTTGCGCGGGCGTGCACATGTTTAAGGCAGTGTGCGCGCGTTTTAACATGAATCAGCCAAGTTCACACCGTGTAAGGATGTGTGCCCGCGTTTAACACCGTGTAAGGATGTGTGCACGCATTTAAGTAACTGTGAGCATGCTTAAGCTGGTGTGCACATTGCTCCCCCTGAGGAAACAGAGACGAAACAGGAAACAACCAAAATACAGGGAAACTGCCAGAGGACACTGCTGGAGTTAATTGCTGGAAACAATTGGAAGCAGGCAATTACACAGGCAGACTAGAAGCCCAACCCAGCACTTAAAACACTGCAAAGAGCAGTGCAGGCTGTTTCTCAGAAGAGATACTGCAAGAAAGTAAGCTATCAGAATTGAAAACTGAAAAAAGCTGAACTCAGAGCAGAAATGCTAGGGGCTGCCATAGCTGTTATAATCAGGCATAGACGAATTGCTGAGGGTGGTGACAATGCAGATGCTGACAGACAACCCAGAGTGAGGAGAAGGAGAAGAGTATACAGGCCCAGGGTCACCTATCATGGGTTACATGAGCTGGAGATAGTAGAGCGCTGCAGAGTGGACAGAGACCTTCTGCAGCAGATTGTTGAGCTGTGCAGGCCACATCTCTCACACAGAACCAACAGAGGGGAACCCATCCCAGTGGAAACCAAGGTATGTGTTGGCCTAAGAATACTAGCAACAGGTACCTTCCAGAGACCAACTGGTGATATGATGGGGATATCACAGGCATCAGCCTCCAGGGTACTGCACCAGTTCCTGGATGCCATGTCAGCACATGTCGGTGATCATATATATGTCCCTAATGACCGTGAGGTTGTGGCCAGCAATATGCGTCTCTTCCAGCAAATAGCGGGATACCCTGAGGTGCTGGGTGCAATAGACTGCACGCACGTACGCATCAAAGCACCAGCTGGTGAGTGGGGTAGAGCCTACATTAACCGCAAGGGATACCCCTCCATCAACTGCCAGGTCGTGTGTGATGCCCAGGGCATAATAATGAATGTGTGTGCTGGCTGCCCTGGGAACTATCACGATTCCCACATCTGGCATCTGACGCAGCTGTACCAATCATTTGCCAGTGGGGACTTCCCACACGGACACCTAGTGGGGGATGCAGGTTATGCACTTGAGCCATGGCTGATGACACCCATCAGAAATGCACACACACCTGAACAGGAACGCCATAATGAGGCACACGCACAAACACGTAATGTCATAGAGCGTGTGTTTGGGCTGCTCAAGTCACGGTTCCGGTGTCTGGACACATCTGGTGGAGCCTTGCAGTACACACCAACTACATGTACCCAAATGGTCATGATATGTGCTATGCTACATAATATGATCCTGCGGAAACAGCTGCAGCAGGACCAGCACAGGGCTGGGCCTAACATCCCCCCACCATTGCCAAGGCCACTACAGGCAGAGGGTGACTCGGAGGAGGAACAACCTGACCTTGTCCCAGTAGGCAGAAGGAGGCGTGCCCAGTATGCCCTGGCCTTGGCAAAGAGGCAACGCATAGCACATACACTTGGTCAGTAGGAGCACTGGAACTGATACCCGCTCTGACTCACTCATATAGTAACAGGGATGCCTAACATGACACAACCTGCTTCCAAACATGTACAGGGAGTGTAGTATGTGCATCCGACAGAGGCAGCCCTGCAGCACCACCTGAGGCATGAATGCCATGTGTTAAGTAATGTAATACCATGTACCATATGCACACCTGAGGACCCGACTAACATCCACCCTCACCAATCATAAACCACAAAAAACACAAACCTACCTCATAGGTACCACAAGGGATAGGAACCTAGATGTAATGCTACCCAATGCCAGAAGTATAAATGCATGCAGTGTAAACACACAGTATAGAGAATGTAGATATCAGTGCTGTAATAGAAAACAGGGTCAAAGCCCACATCAGCACCCTGACACTACCAGGTCACACCTCATACAGTGATATACATGTGCAAAAACATGGAACAAGCTACAAAATGAGGGTGACTAGCAATAAATGGCATGGCTAACCACACACCCATGTTGGTACCACAACAAGAAGCAACATGGATTACCCATGGTAAAATACCAATGGCTAAAACTGACTACTACTATATAGCCTGCTGCAGACCACTGTCCTAATAGCAGGAACTGCCCCAGGCCTACTCTGGCAACGTGAGTGTCAAAAGAAATATTACTGTCAACCCAGGTGCCCAGGTCCCTGATAACCTCTTCTGTGTTTAGAGGATTGCCACCTAGATGGGAACTAGGGGTAACCCTGTTGTTCCCGAAGGGTATGACTATGCATTGTTTAGTGTTTAACGTAAGGCCATGGCTCTGGCACCAGTTATCCGTGTCTATGAGACCCTTCTGAAGGATGTCTGTGTCAGATGGGTTTCCAACTATGGTTCCCAGTTTGCAGTCATCTTCAAACTTTGTCAGCCATAATCCTCCTGTGTTTGCTCGTACTTCTGAAAAGTAGATGCTGAACAAAAGTGGGCCCAGGACTGAGCCCTGTGGGACACCACTTGTGACAGTTTTGGAGTGTGACATGGCACCAGCAACTTTGACCCTGTGTGTTCTGTCACTTAGCCAGTTTGCAACCCATCCTGTGATGTATGGGTTCACATTTAAGCTGGTGATGTTTTCAATGATACCTGAGTGGGGTATTGTGTCGAAAGCCTTTGCCAGGTCAAGGTAGGCTGTGTGGACTGCCTTGCCCATGTCAATGGCCTGGGTGACTGTCTTGAAAAAGTCAACCAAGTTTAAAAGGCATGATCTGCCCGTGACAAAGCCAAACTGGGTTGGATCCAACATCTGCAAGTCCCCTATGTCTTCATTTATTATTCCCATTATGATCCTCTCCATAGCTTAGCAGACCAGGCTTGTCAAGCTGATGGGATGGTAGTTTCCGGGGTTGGTGGAGGCACCTCCTTTGTGAAGTGGGTCCACCATTGCTGTATGCCACTCCTTGGGCACATATCCTGAGGTGAGGCTAAGATTAAACAGCTGCCCTAACTGCGGGTTTAATTCCTCATTGAGTTCATGGAGCACACAACTGGGGACACCATCTGGTCCCATGGATAAAGTGTTTTTCGCCTTGGATAGAGCAGTTCTCACCCCAGCATTTGAGATGTTTGGGGGGCTACAATCCTCTGGTATAGATACCCCTCCAGTTGGGGAGAGAATCCGCACTGAACCTGTCAGCCAGTATGTTGGCAATGTCTGTAGGTTCAGTGATATTTACATCATTCCGAACTAATTCTGAGCATATCTGGGAGTTCCCTCCCAGGTGTCAAACATAGGAAAAAAAGGCCTAATGATTGTCCCTTGAGTCCTGAACGGGTTTACTCTCAAAATTTGCCTTGGATGATTGTATGGGGGAACACAGTGTTTTACTCATAATGAGCAGGGGTGTCTTCCTTTCTACGGATTTCGCGCTATCTTGTAGTAGCTCCTTCCTTTTGTTGTAGAGCTTGTTTATGGCTGGGGTCCACCAGACTGGATGCTTGCCTGTGGTACAAAGAGTCTTTGTTTTGTTTGGGATTGCCTGATCCATGCAGTCCTGGAGGTGCTGGTAGAAGGCATTTGTAAGTGATACAGCGGCTTGGGTAATGGTGTCCGCTGGCTTGGGGGCCTTGAAAGAGACCACACCAGTCTTTAGAAGTGTGAAGTCGGCTTTTGAGAAGGTCTTCACTGTTTGTTTTTCTATCTGGGGTGGGGGTGGGATGTGGACTCCCACTGAGATTAGTTCATGATCTGATCTCACCAATGATGGGTATACTTCTGGTGTTGAACAGTGTGACCCCATGTTCGTGATGATGAGTTCTAGTATGTTGTCTCCACTTGTGGGGATGGTGACTAGTTGTTCCATGGCATTTGAGTGTATGAACTCTTGGAACCTTTGGGTTAGAGTGTTGGGTCTTGAGTAGTGATCCCAGTCTATATTTGGATAGTTGGAATCACCCAGTATGATGGTGTTCGGAGATACATTTATCCCCTCCAGTGTTTTCAGGACAGCTGTGTGAGGTACCTGAGTTTGAGAGGGTGGCATGTAACATGCTACAAACTGCAGAGCAGTCTTGCCTATGGTTACTTGCACCTGGATGGTCTCCGATGCATCGTGTGTTGCCACCAACCTTGAGGTGAGGGTGTGCTTGATGAATATGGACACCCACCCTCCTTTCTTGGTGTTGTCCGGATTTTGGGGCCGGAACGCATGATATGAGGTAACACCCGATAGTGCCGGGGTGCTTTCAGAAGCTGTGAACCAGGTTTCAGGCACAGCACAGACATCAATGTTCTACATTCCGAGAAGGGCGTCGAGTGTGTGCATCTTGAGGGTGAGACTTCTGGCATTGAGCAGCATTACCCTTAGTGTTTTTCCTTTTCTGTGTTCTAGGGTGGTAGGTGTAGAATCTGATTCTTGCATAAAAAAGGCACAATGGGGGTGGCAAGAGCCTCAGCCAAAATCCGGAAGCCCAGAGGTGACAGGTGTAAGCCGTCCCTTGCAAATCAGCGTGGCCTGTCCAGCATGTCATCCCAGGCAGACAGACATTGGACCCCCTTTGAATGACACCATAGTTTAAGCAAATTATTACAGCTGATCATCTTGTCTCTGTTTATGTGGCATCATACTTGGTGAAGGTAGGATACTGCTCAAGGTCAGGGTCATACCTGCCTGGCCTACATAATCAGAGAGATCCTCTATGTCTCTTTTCATGTGGTCCAGGGAGGTATATCTCAGGTCGTCCACACCAGCATGGATAATGACTTGTACTTGCAGTTGAGTGACCTGAGTGCTTGCATTATGTGGTGGATTCCAGTGCCCGATAGGCAGCTTACTGTGACCTCCTCCGTACTCGATCTGGTGAGCGGGACATCAGTGTGTCTGACTATGGAGTCACCTATGACAAGTGTGTCTGGCATTGTGTTTGGCCTTAAGGGCTGTGACTGTTTGGCACACTGACTCTGTGGTCTATGTGTTGCATGTGCTGTGCCCTGTGGAGGCAGTTGTGTGGGTGTCTGCTGTGGTGGCCGCTGCTGTTTTGGTAGAATTCTGATCAGAGCCTCCGAGTATGTCTTTGTGTGTCTATGTGTATGATTTTAAGTTGTGATAGTGCTATGAGAGACTGGGTTTGTGGTGTGTATGGTTACCTTCACCTTCTCTCTGGTCTTGCTAGTCCTATGTTGAGAGAGCTCAGCCTCCACTTTGGCTATATAGTTGCATCTCTCACATGTATGTGTGTTTTATGGGAGAAGGAGAGGGTTGTCAGTGTACATGAAGCAATTGTAACATTGCCTCAATATTCCCAGGTTCACCAGCTGAGCAGGAGAGGACACTAGCAACTGATCCCTAGACATGCTAGAAGGAATAGACAAAACAATGTTGGAATACAGGGAGATATCAAGCCCCCCAAACCACATCATAGTGCTTGACTGACAATACCTACACATACACCATAGTTTCATAGTGTCATAGTTTACTATTAGGCTATCTGCCCTAGTGCATGTATAAGCCTAGCCATAGTGATGTGGCTATTGCCACCCCTTATAGTGGTAATAAGTGTACAGAATAGATTCCGAATATTGTGCCTCTGACTTAGTAGTGACACATTATGACCCCCTTACATAATTGAATAACATGACTGTGCCTCTGTCTAGTCTGTGCCTTTGTCTCATATGCAGTTGTCCAGATGTCTCTTGAAGAGAGTCAGTGAGGGACTCTGTCTAACATGAACTGGGATACTCTGCTAGAGTGTGAGATGCCTCTGAGTTATGACTCTGTCCCTCCAGCATGTCCTATACATGTATGTGCTGAGGTTCAAATCTTCAGCTCTCATGGTTCTGGTGGATTTGGATTGCTTGCAGTGGAGCATGTCCACCAAATCCTGATTGGACATGGTCTTGTATGTCAGGCATAGGTCACCTGTAAGTATGGTATGACACTGAATAAAGCTGGATTTCCTCTATTCTGGAAGCATATGACATGTGTTGTAGACCCTGATCTTCATGGTAAGGTACTTTTGGGGTCTCTCCAGCTGTTGCAAGTGCTGGGTGAGGTACATACCAAATGGGGCTTTGTATTCAATCATGGGCCTGATAAGGGAGAAGTATAGTGGTACAATGACCTCCTATGATCTGGATGGAAAACCCTCCATGATAAGGTGGGCAAGATAGAAAGTCTTTCTAACCACTTTGGCAACATGGGTGTCAAACGAGATGTCACTATCTACACGTGTCCCCAGGTGTCTGATTTGTTTTCTGTGCTCAGTGGGTTGCTGTCTATGTATTGATCTGTGGGTACTTTGTTCCTCCCAAAGGGATGACTACACATCAGTTGCATTCAGTTTCAGGCCATGAGTCTGGCACCAGCTATCCGTCTTTGTGACGGCATTCTGTAGGATGTGTGTGCCGCTGATGTATTCACTATGGTGCCTAGGTTGCAGTCATCTGCAAGCTTTGTCAGCCACAACCCTCCTATGTTTGCTTTCACATCTGAAAAGTAAATACCAATTAAGAGGGGTCCCAGGACACATCCTTGTGGGACACCACCTGTGACTGGCTTTGAATCTGACAAGGCACCTGCAATGTTGACTTTATGGGTTCTGTTTCTTAGCCATTTTGCAACCTATCCTGTGACATATGGTGTTATATGTCAGCTGTTGAGCTTGTCTATGATGCCTGAGTGGGGTATTGTGTCACAGGCCTTAGCCAAGTGCAGGTAGGCTGTGTGGACTGCGTAGCCCTCATCAATGGCCCTACTGACAGTTTCATAGTAGTCAACTAGGTGCAAAAGGCAGGATCTGCCCTGTACAAAGCTGAACTGGGTGGGATCAAGGGTCTGTAGGTCAGCAATGTCTCTGTGTAAGAGCTCCATAATGACTCTTCCCATAGCTTTGCAGACAAGGCTGGTTAAGCTTGTGTGGTGGTAGTTGCCATGGTCTTTGGAGGCATCTCCTTTGTGGAGTGGGACCACTGTTGCCGTACGCCAGTGTTCAGGTACATATCCTGTAGCAAGGCTAAGGTTAAATAGCATTTGTATATATGGGTCCAGCTCCTTCTGGAGTTCACATAGCATGCAACCGCACATACCATCAGGTCCCATTGATGCTGTGTACTTGTCTTTGCTGAGTGCGGCTCTCACATGGACATCCAAGATGACAGTGAGGTTACATACAGCTGTGATAACTATCTTCTTTTGGGGGTGAGGGAGGGCGTAAATTGCACTGAAGCTGTCTGCCGGAATGTTGCCAATATCTCTCAGGTCACTGGAATATATGTTGTTGTGTACCAACTCTGAGCATATCTGAGGGTTCCCAACCAGGTGTCTGACATAACTGAAGAAAGCAGTGTGGTTACCTTCATTGTCTTTGGTGATTTATGTCCCCAAGTTGACCTTGCATGTCTTTATGAGATAATGTAGCTTTCTACTAGTGCTGATCACAGCTGTCTTCCCTTTTGGAGATGTAGCTCTGTATTGCATTAGTATCCCTCATCTGTTATACAGTTTGTTTATGACTGGGGTCCACCAGACAGGCCACTTTCCCTTTGTGGAGAGGGTCTTGTTTTTATTTGTGATTGCATGGTCCATGCTTTCTGACATCTAGCTAAGGGGAGGTCATTGTGGTTCTGCAGTTATCTTTCATCAGCATTAGAAATGACCACAACAGCCCCTGTGGGGTGTACCTCAGCGGACACATCCAGCAACTGTAAAGTCCACAACAGTACCTCACCAGGAGTATGAAAGAGCTGGAACACATGTAATGTGTCGCCTGATTAAACAGAGTGCAGCTCCACACACTGCCATGCTGTCCACCCAGACGCAAGCTGTGCCTGATGTAGAAAGCCATGTCCAAGCTGGAATCAATGCACATGCTGCACCTTGTACAATCTGAATGGCAGGGAGCTATGCACATGAAGGACCTGAACCCCAGCACTGACATACATAGGACAAGCTGTACTGCATTATCCATAACACAGAAGCCACCCCCACGCATGAGTAAACTACCAGTACAGGTTATCCATAGAGTCACTCATTGATTCCCCTCAACAGGAATCCTAATGAGTGGATGGGAGATGGTAGGTTTACCCTGGGTATCAATGTTATGTCACAGGTAGACAGAGGCACAGTATACTAAACAAGACATATGTCATGGCAAACTACACTTACAATGTGTTGACGGACAAACACACTCTCCGACTAGCATTACAAATGGCCTAGGGCACATCGGTAGTGTTTGCCAATGTACACCCATGTTGTGGAATACACTACTAATGTTGGATGAGGCTGTTGTAAGTAGTTCACATCTGAATATAATGCAACATGGTCAGATAGGTGCATAGGTACATAGGTTTATACTAGGCTATCTTCCCTAAGGCAGGTATAAGCCTAGCCCAGAGTTTGTTGGCGTACACCACCCCTTATATGGAAACAGTACTGTGCCCATTATTTTGTCGTGCCTCTCTCCAGCAGTGACACAGTGACGATCCCCGGGGTAAACGTATGACCTCCCATCCACAGGTCAAGATACCTCTTGAACAGAGCCAGCAAGGTGCTCTGCCTCACATGGACCGGGATTGTATTCCACAGCATAGGGAGTCTCCGAGTGATAACTCCATCTCTCCAACATGTCCAACGTACATCCATGCTAAGGTGTAAGTCACTTGCACTAGTGGTTTAGGTGGATCTGCCGATTCTGAGGTGGAGCATGTCCATTAATTCCTGTTTGGACATGGCCTTGCATGTCAGGCACATGTCACCTCTAAGAAGACGGTATGTGACTGAATAGAGCGGGAGTGTCTTCAATCTGGCAGCATATGACAGATGTTGGGGTTCCTTTATCCTCTTGGTGGGGGACATTCAGGGTCTCTCCAATTGCTGCAGATGTTGGGTGAGATACATCCAGAATAGGGCATTGTACTCGATCACCAGTCTAAGTGAAGAGTACAGGGGAACAATGACCCACTAGATCTGGATGTGAATCCCTTCCTGATCAGGTGGGCAATGTAGAAGGTCTTTCTAGCCACTTTAGCAATGTGAGTGTCAGAAGAACGGCGACTGTCAACCTGTATCCCCAGGTCCATGATAACCTCCTCTGTGCTTAGAGGATTGCCACCTATATGGTAGCTTGGGGTTACCTTGCTTTTCCCGAAGGGTATGTCTACACATGTTGTGCAATTTGACTTCAGGCCATGGCTGTGGCACCAGCTATCAGTTTCTGTGAGTCCCTTCTGAAGGATATCCGTGTCTGATGCACTGTCCACTATGGCGCCCAGTGTGCAGTCATCTGCAAACTTTGTCAGCCAAAGTCCTCCCATGTTGGCCTGTACTTCTGAGAAATACATGACAAACAATAGGGGGCCAAGGACTGAGCCCTGTGTGACACCACTTGTGACCAGCCTGGAATCTAACATAGTGCCAGCAACTCTAACCCTGTGGGTCCCGTCCTTAAGCCAGTTTGCAACCCATCTTGTGACATATGGGTTTACATTTCAGTTGGTAGGGTTTTCTACAATACCTCAGTGGGGTATTGTGTTGAAAGTGTTTGCAAGGCCAAGGTAGGCTGTATGGACTGCCTTTCCCTCAACAATGGCCTAAGTGACCATTTTGAAGATGTCAACCGAGTACAAAAAGGCATGATCTGCCCTTGACCAAGCCAAACTGGGACGGGTACAATGTCTGCATGTCCCCTATATCTTTGTTTATGAGCTCAATTATGATCCTCTCCATAGCTTTGCAGACTAGACTTGTTAAGCTTATGGGGCAGTAATTACCAGGGTCCGTGAGGCACCGCCTTTGTAGATCTGCACAACTGGACCCTAACCAGGCTGTTGTGCACACTATGGAAATGTAAAGCAGTGATAGGACTAAAGCCCAGGATACTGGCCACCACAGTGAAAGTACTGAACCACTACACTATACAGTACTACAGTGTTAGGTCAGTATGAACGGATGTTGACAATTGTGTGCAAAGTATCCCATGCAAAACCTGCAGGCACAGTATACTCCCTGTTGTGTTCACACAAAAAGCATTTGGACAGTAACTACACAACATGGCACAGAACACACAACCATAAACTGGAGGTATTTGTTGAAGGTCACACTCATCCACAAATGTGATGGGCTGCAGAGTTCAACACATGGAAAGCCCACACTGGGCATGCTCACACACTTAGATAAATGAGACATCTTTCACACAACATGCCATGGGAAGACTGAACTGGGCATGCTCACACACTTAGTCCAAATGTTACTCCTAGCAACTGTGAAAACACACCAGAGGATGCTCATTCCCCTTTCTAGACACTGATCATGTCAGCACCCTATAAGTATATCAGGAGAAAAGAAATCTCCCAGTAATCTGAATAGCGTGCTCCGCTAATGCATCTGTCTGTAGTGTCATAACATAGTTAGGTAGGGGTTTGAATCCGGCAAGTGTGTGTGAAGGGGTGTAAGTGAGTGTGAAAGGAACATCCCTTTTGGCAACTGGGAAAAAACACCACAGGATGCTCATTCCACTTTCTAAACTCTGATGATGTCAGCACCCTATAAGTATATCAGGGGAAAGGAAATCTCCCAGTAATGCGAATAGCGCATTGTGCTAATGCGTCTGTCTCTAGTGCCATAACATAGTTAGGTAGGGGTTTGAATCCAACAAGAGGCAAGTGTGTGTGTGAAGGGGGGTAAGTGTGTATGACTGAAATATCCCTTTTGGCAACTGGGAAAACACACTACAGGATGCACATACCCCTTTCTAAACGATATCACAATTATTTATGGCTTTTGATTACAGACATGCCACGTGTGTTTTGCCCACAAAGAATGCCCATGTGTGCGGGTTGTCCCTCACAATAATGCATGACATTGATTAAACCAGTTATGGCAATGCACACATGATGTATGTGTGTGCCAAATACACATATGTACCTGTGACCTTCAATAGTTACCATGTGTGATGCCTGCCACATGTGAATACATGGTATTTGCACAGGGTAACATCATGACTGTGGTCTTCTGTGCAAGTGCTGCATGTGGGATGTGTATATACAGTGTGAGATGTAGATGCTATCAGCCTAGTAGTGAGGGATACACACCTGGTCTGGGGCATATAGTCTACCTGTTGTTGATGAACAGGTGCTGCATGTTTTCACCTGTTGTGGGAGTGGTAAGACGTTACTCCATAGCAATGCAGTGACCGCATGCTAAGAACCGTTCAGCTAGGGTGTTGTAACTACAGTAATTCATTAGCATTCAGTAATATGTAAGAATCCCTGGTGAGGGTCTGATGCCAACCAAGGTCAGGGTTCTACCAGCCTGTGTCACTTGCTCAGTGATCCCTTCCATGTTCCCTATCATGTATCCCAGTGAGGGACATCCCACATCAGCTGTGGTGGCATGGACAATGACTGAGTCATATGTGTCCATGCATCTGACTGACCTGTATGCTTGTGTTATGTGGTGGACCACAGTGCCCCATGAGCATATCACTGTGACCTACACCTTGTCCAGCCTGGTGAGCATGTTCTCACTGTACTGGACAATAAAAGTACCTAACACAACTGCGGCAGTAGTGTTGTATAGCTGTACAGACTGTGCTTGTTTGGCACACAGGATTTGTGTGCTATGTGTTATGCGTGCTGTGTGCAGGCCTAATGTATGCCTGTGTGCCAGCTGCAGAGATGTCTGCCAGTCATGCAGGATGCTATCCTTAGGCTCCACAACTGGCCCGGTGTGTTTCCATGCTTGTATTGCTGTCAGTGTAGGTCCACATCAGATTGGTATTGCTGTCACTGTAGTATTTCATGCCACCCGACAGGTTATGCCAGTACTGGGTTCAAAGTGCTTAGTCCACAGTTTGGCCATGTGTTTCCATCTCATACATGTGTTGTTCATCCATGGGTAGGGATAGGGTTGACTGTGTACATGTGGCAGCTGTGACATTACTACATGACACACATATTCCACAACTGTACCATAGAGGTGACTGACAACTGACCTTTGCACATGCTACCATAGTATTGAGATTGCATTGGTGATTAACAGCACATAGGGCCAATGGTGAACAAGATACATAGGTCCATAGGTTCATACAGGGATGTCTGCCCAGGGCATGTATCCACCTAGCCAGACTGTGTGTGGCTTTCAACATGCATTGTAAATCTGTCTTGCTATGCCCTTTTCCAAGGTTAGTATACTGTGCCTCTGTCTCACAGTGACACATAAGTGATACCCAGGGTAACCCTACAATGTCACATCCAGTCATTAATATCACTCTTGAAGATAGTCACTGAGTCACTCTGCCTAACCTCTATTGGGATAAAATTCCAGAATGAAGGGAGCCTCTGAGTTATGAATGTGCCCCTCCAGCATGTCCTATGTATATCACTCCTGAGGTTCAAGTCTTTCCAGTGTGTATCCTGATGGGATCTGGATATTCTGAGGTGCAGCATGGCCATTAAGTGAGGGTTTGACATGGCTTTATATGTCAGGCACAGATTGCCTATGAAGAGGCAGTATGCCACTGAGTAGAGCTGCTGTTTCTTTAACCAGTCAGTATGTGGCATCTGTTTGAGCCCTTTGATCCTCTTGTCGAGAATGCACGTATGTGGTCTTTCCAGTTGCTGCAGGTGTCTGGTAAGGTGCATGCCGACAGGTTCATCATAGTCAATTATGGGCATGATGAGGGATGAGTAAAGGGGCACAATGTCCTCCCCTGATCTACATGTGGATCCCATCATGATGATGTGGCCCATATAACATGTTTTCCTAACCACTTTGTCCATGTTGTTGTCAAATGGTAGAATGCTATCAACCTGTGTACCCCAAGGTCCATAATTCCTTCGTCTGCACTTAATGGATTAACACATATGTGGTACTTTGTGGTCACTTTGTGTTTGACAAAGGGGATGACTATATGCTTTTTGTCATTCACCTTGAGGCCATGGCTGTGGCACAAGTCATGTGTTTTCAAGAGGCCCTTTTGGAGGATGCGTGTGTTAGCTAGAGAGTTGATTATGGCATCCGGTTTGCAGTCACCTGCGACTTGCTCAGCCACAGTATTTCCATGTTGGCCTGTACCTATGATAAATATATAATGAACATGACAGCTCCCAGGGCTGAGACTTGTGGGACACCACTTGTACCTGGTTGGAGGCTGACATGGCTCCAGCAATTCTAGCCATGTGTGTTCTGCCCTTGAGCCACTGTGCAATATCCATAGTGACATAGGGGTTAATATGTACACTGGTGAGCTTCCCTAGAATGCACAAGTGGGGTATTGTATCAAAGGCTTATGCAAGGTCCAGGTAGGCTGTGTAGACCTCCTTCCCCTTGACAGTGGCCTTGGTGACTGTTTCAAAGAAATCAAACAGGTTTGAGAGGCAGGATCTGCCATTATCAAAGCCAAACTGTGTATGGTGACATGTCTGTAGGTCCACAATATCTATATATGTGAGGTTCATGATGATCCTTGCCATAGCTTTGCAGACCAAGCTAATCAGACATATGGGGCGAATAGTGTCCAGGATCCGTGAAGGCACCACCTGAATGTAGAGAGTCCACTGTTGCTGTACACCACTCTTTGGCCACATATCGTGTAGTAAGGCTGAGATTGAACAGTAGTGTTATGTCTGGGTGTAGCTCTTCTTGTGGTTCATGTAGGACACAGCCTGGGACACTATCTGGTCCCATTGATGCAGTGTTTATTGCTTTGGGAAGGGCATCTCTTACCTGAGCATCTGTGATGTCAGGGGGGGCAGCACTCTGCCACAAGACATATTTGCCCTTTTGGTGTGGTGGGGGGGGAGAAGGCAGCAGTGAACCTGTCCACTAGGATGATGGCAATGTCTGTGTGTTTTGTATTTCGTGTGACATCTTGGATTACCTCTGAGCATATCTGGGTAGTACCACCCAGGTTCCTAACATAACTACAGAAAGCCTTGTGATTATCCTCAGTGGCTTGTGGAATCTTCTCTCAAAGATGGCCTTAGACAATTGTATGGGTGCCTGTAGTTGTCTTCCAATACTCATCAGTGATGCCTTCACATTTTGGGAGTTTGTTGTATCATGTAGTGGCTTTATCCTTCTATTGTATAGTTTGTTTATGGCTGGTGTCCGGCACACAGGACGTCTGCCTTTGGAGGATTGGGTCATGCTTTCATATGTGGTTTCATGATCCATGCATTCCTGAATGTGTCCATAGAATGCCTTTATACAGGTATCTGCAGTCTGGTCCATATTTTCAACAGGCCTGGTGCCTTTGAAGGTTTCCACATCATTTATGAGGGGTGTGAACTTGCTTGACATGAGCTGTTGACTGACGTGCCGCCCTCCAGACTGAGCAAGTTGAGGGTCACAGTTAGCTACCTGTCGGGTGATAGAATGTGCCACATAACACAGGCACACAGGTCACTCCACAGCAAGTACAACTATGAGGCAGTCATTGTCCATGCTGGTGCAAACAACCGGAGACGTACCTCCCTGGACCACATGGAAAGAGACACAGAGGAGCTCTTACAGCACCCTCTCAAACTCAGGACTCCCACACAGCCTTCATGCTCACACAGGAGAGTATAGATTTCTCTGCAAACACCATCATACTGGGTGACGTCAGCTACCCAAACATAGACTGTGAACATTACACAAGCCACAATACCCAAGCTCTAGGGTTCCCATAGATCAGACATTCTTTAGCTATGGAACAGGTAATCAACCTTCCCACAAGAGGGGCAGATATACTAGACCTGATCATCACAAACATGAGTACAAAATGCTCACCCCTGGAAGTATATCCCTCATTGTTGCAATCAAACCATATACTAATCACACTGGAGTACTGGATCCCCCACATATGCTAAGCTCGAACACATCGATGTGTGTGTGGGAAATGCCCCTATTAGCAACTGTGACAGTACAGTACAGGATGCAGATCCCCCTTTTGAAACACTGATGATGTCAGGACTCTATAACTATATTACCTGTATTAAAGTCCTCCAGTAATTCGTATAGCGTGCTCTGCTAATGCGTCTTTCTCCAATGTCATAACATAGTTAGGTAGGGGTTTGAATCCTGCAAAGGGAATGTATGTGTGTTAGTATGAGTGGGGTTTATGTGTGTGCATTATGCTGGGAGGGATAAGTGCCTTTTGCCAACTGGGAGAACACACTACAGGGTGCACATCCCTCCTCCTACACACAGATGATGTCAGCACCCTCTAAGTATAGCATTAGAAAGAATTTCTCCACCTAATGCAAATAGCACACTCTGCTAAGGTGTCTGCTTCTACTGTCATAACACAGTTAGGTATGGGTTTGAATCTTGCAAATGGAAAGTATGTGTTTTACTGTGGGTGGGGTTAGTGTGTGTGCACAATGATGGGGGTGGGATGTGGCTTTTGCCAAATGGGGCTATGCACTGCAGGGTGCACATTACCCTTAACAAGCATTGATGTTGACAGCACCCTATACAAACAAAACTACAAAAGAGAAGGTGGTGGTACCAATAACACATGTAAGGTAACACTTCTTCAAGTAATGTCCACAAAACGAAGTAGGATAATCAAACAATTATTTTACTCTATACAGACAACATGACAACAGACAACTGCCAGTACTCAGTATAGTGTTACATGCTACTGTAACACGCACATGTACCAGAATATACCTAGATAGTGTTTTGAAGCCTGAATGTCGCAAGTGTGTGGATGTGGGATGTGTCTGTGTGTGCATTTCCGTATGGGAAACATGTTTGATGTGGCAATCAGGGTACCACAGTACCTGATGCACATTACACCTTTGAAATGATGAGGTTGCCTGCACCCTGTGAGTACAGGTAGAGAAGAGGAAGTTGGTAGTAAACAACATAGTGCACTTCTCAAATGTGTACCTGTCATGTATCAACAGCTACTCATGTAGGGTAATAAATAATGGGAATGGCAGGTGAGCGTGTGCATGTGTGTGGGTAGCAGGGTGTGTATAAATGCATGTGTGACAGAACGGATACATATAGCTGAATCTACATAACAGCACATGATGCGCATTCCATAGTCAATGTTAGCATGCGATGGTGTGCAGCTGGTACACTTTGGTAAGTAGTATGGGTGCAGATAACAATTGAGGACATTCATACAGTTACTGCAGCAGGACAGCTGGGATATACACACAATCATAGTGGAACAGTGAACAGTTACCAACATGTTACTACTTATACACATCTATGTAGTCACCCTGTGCATCAGCAACGTGTTTACCTTTTCCTGCACCAATGTTGTAGTATGCAGGAGGTGGCACAGTGTCATCATATGCACAGGGTGTGGGTTAGGTATGCCCAAGCCAGCCACTGGTAACACCAATTGACATGTGTGTGTATGTGTGTTTGTGAGGGGCAGCAGTACAGGGTGGACCAGTGTTGGTGCAGTGTGTGTGTGTATGTGTTTGCCCTAGGTGTTAGGTTTCTGCATGTGTGTAAGCACGCACACAGTCCCACATAATGGCTGCCATGTACAGGGTTTTGTGGACAGCCACAGACTGCACCTGTCAGGTCATCCAGATCAGTGTCTGTGGGCACGGACACGTACCTGTGCCTGGCAGGGGTGCTACAGGCCGTATCCGGTACTAACCCAGACTGGGTACTGTCATCAGAAGCAGGGGTGTGTTGACTGGACACAGTTCCCTGTTGGGACTGTCCAGAGCCACGTGCACGTGGTCTCCTGGGGCGTCTAGATGACAGCACAGACCCAGCATTGCTGGGGCTGGTGCTGGCACTTGAGGTGCGTGAGTGGGCCTGTTGTCGTCCGCGGCCACTGCCAGCTGGTGCTGTTGCTGGCATACGGCCACGTCGACGTCGCAAACATACACCATCGCCCTGGCCCATGGACATCTGGTTGTGGAGCAGCTGTTGTATGTCCCCACAACGTCTGTTAATGACATCTGTGAAGTTACGGATAGCATTCGCAACGTCACGCATGCCGTCTGTCATGGCTGTGTGACATGCTCTCAGCTCCCTCAGACCCTGTCTGGTGTACCTTTCCATATGTGCCTGTACCTGCATAACAGTTTGAAACATAGTGGAGGTTGACATACCTCCTTGGGCACGTCGGCCAGAGGCAGTACGGCCACGGATGCCCCCACGAGAACCCATGGGCAATTGTCTGCGTGGTACCATTGGAGGACCCTGCTCATGGCTGCCTTGTGGGGATGCATGTACCACAGGTACCACATTACCCTGATCTATGCCCACTGCATACTGTCCATCACCTAGAGACAATGGTGACAAAGGATGTAACGGCAGGATGACTGTGCGCATTGACGGGGTTGACAGCTGTGTACTGTCAATTGGCTGACCAATGGTGGACCCAGACACACCTTCCTGCACCATTACAGACATTTCATCATCATCAGTACCTGGGGCACAAGATTCAGGTTCCCTGCTGCAGGTCACCAGAGCAGCACCAGAACCTACGGGAGGAAAACAGGGAACACAGATTACAGTCTCAACACATATTTGACAGAGATGCACTTCAATACTAATGCACACATTCAGAAATGGACACATGCACTCATGGACACTAACACACATGCACACATGGGCACAGGCACACTCGCACACATGCACACCCCACAGTAAACACACACATCAGTACTGTGTTACACTACTCTTAATATTGTTAAACTGGGTTTTGCAGGTATTATTAAACACACTCACCAGCATGTATACTACAGAGTTACAGTACTCTTACTAGTATTATAAATTGTTTTTCAGGTAATGTTAAACACACTCACCAGCATGTATGGCCTGCCTCATTGCTAGATGGGAGGGACCTGGAAGTATGAAGAGAGTAATGTCAGTGGGCACAAGTGTGCCATTTGTTTTGCACATGATACAGTACAGTAGTACACTAGTTCCCTTATACACATCAGCTGCTCAATGTCTGTATCACACATGCACAATTACATATCATGATGACAGATACATACCACATGCACACCTTATGCGTGCATGAAGTAACAGTGTAAAGAACAGTCATATGTACATACCAGGAGTTAACTCTAATCTCACCCTTACCTCTCTTCAAACGACAACTCAAACTGTACTTCCAAAACCATTGGCTTTGTTCTTGTAGTACTCCAGGCTAACGTCCCTCTCCCCACCCTCTCTTTACCTTTAACCCCTCATTGTGCATAAAAACTAGCTTCTACCCTGATTCTTTCCCCTTGATGTCCTTCTATGCTCTGACCTAACTCTCCCATCCCTCCCACCTCCTCTTGACTGTCTTCCTTCTTTTCCTCACTTCCCTTCTTGACTCCTGCCTCTTCCCTATTATTTTATCTTTCATACTCCTTCTACTTCTCTACCCTTCTGAGCTTTAACTATTATCTATATGGCTTTTGCCTTATTGCATAACCGTTATGTTTTAGGTAGAATTGCTTTGAAACCGACAGTACATTGTGTATGACTTTAAACTATTTGAGTTCCTTAAATGTATGTTGATTTAATTAACAAGCTGGTGTATATTTTTATTATGTTGGCTGTCTGTATTAACAACTTGTCTGTCTGCCTTTATTATGTTATGTGTGGAGCTTTTCTCCCCAGGCCTCTACTGAAAATGGACATATATCCAGCTAGACTATCTTGGTCAACAAATGTAAAAGTAATAACAATAAATAAATATGGCATCTTACCTGCACGCTCGGTGTCTTGCTGCTGTGTGGATCCAACCTCCATCATGATGCATGACTGTTGCTGTTGTTGTTCTGGGGCTGGATCCACAACACTTAGCAGTAGCCCCTCCTGTCTGGTGAGGGGGGGATGTGTGGCCACCCCCCCACCTGTGGCAACCTGTTGCCTGCGGATATCTGCAGCACGCTGGTGGACATTTCTAATCAAATCACTGCAGTGATGTCTCACCTGCTCATATGTCCTATCATGCATGCCAACATCATTTATCCTGCTAACTAGATTTTGCCACAGTGCAGACCTCTCCTGCTGATTCTGGGTGGTGCGTGAGAACAGGATGGCATAGTCACGCACCAGGCTCTGGTGGATCACTTCATCCTCTGCAGCAGAATATGCGGGGTTCCTTTTTGGAGCCATGTTCCCCTGGAAAGGTACACAAACAGGTTATCAGCATAGTATCTCAGCAATACATGGGACACATTCTATACAGGGAGTATTAAATTGTACTTATTACTGCTTGGTTGTAACTTGATTAAAGTGTAGCTATCATTCTAAGTCATTTGAACTAATCACTTGGCCTTCAGACCAGTTGTTTTACATTAGGGAGGTTTGTGGCAAGCACTGTGGTGGCAGGACACATATCTTTCATCCGCTGAAGTTGGGAACTGCTGATTGAGAGCCCAGTGTCCAAGTGTATTAGTTCTGGTATAGGCAGTTGGCCTTCAGGCCAGTTATTTAACATTAACAAGGTTTGTAGTCTGCACTCTTGTGTGACAATAGGCTGTACTCTGCCATTCATAGCTGGGGACATCTGGTTTCAGGTTTATAGTGCCTGCATATTTGAGCTGTATCTTACTGACATTGGTACACCTTGTTTGCTGTAGCAAACACTACATCCAGGCCTCCTGAATCTAGCTTTGTTTATATGCTTGTTATTTGTTAGCTTGTTATTTCACTGGTACGCTACTTCCACATAATACACAGCTTCTCAACACTTCTGTGACTCACTACTGATATCTGCATTGCTTACTCTACGTATTTCCATCTTACACATGACAGCAAGTGACTGCTTGTCATTGTTGCATTTACTTAATTGTAACACATTGCACTTAGGTTACCTGGCACTTGCTCACTGAAGCTATTATATCAGTCAGCAGTAGTAGGTAATATCAGTACACCCTCACTCCCCACTGGACCTTGTTTTCAATTATTACGGAATTCACAATAGTAGTCTAGCATGTCCAAAGGTCAACTGTCAGTCTCCTCCCCAGTCCAGCTGGTGAGTGTGGTAATCCAGAGACAATGTTAGAACAGCTGCATGTACACAGACAACCCCCTCCTCCTAACAACAAACTCGAACTCATGTGAGTGATGCAACCATATACCAAACTGGAGGCTAGGCTCTCTCTACTCAATACTGCCATAATCAGTCAGGTGGTGAAGGAAACCACACTCACTACACTTCCAGTCTCACAGAGACCTACCACAACAGCAGAACTAACACATGATCACACATGAACATACTCGTAGGCTCAGACTACAGGTCTGCCTACGCAGCAGAGACCTCTCCTAAGCAGACACTCAAGCAACCACTACCACGGAAACAAACACGTGCAACACATATCACACAAAGCCAATGTACTGAACACTCACAGCCATTAACAGTAAACAACACACCTCATACACCTGTACTAGGTGCCTCTATCATCAGGCACACTGACATCACGTTCACCAGGCTTAACGAGGTGAGGGTCACAGTGTGCAGCCTGTCAGGCACTACGACCCGCCACATAACACAAACACTCAAGTAACCCCAAGGCAAGTACAGGTATGACTCAATCAATGTCCATGCTGGTGTGAATGACCTGACACATACCTCCCTGGACTACATGACATGAGACAGTACGGAGCTCTCTGAGCACGTAGCCCAAGACAGTTTGACCCTGACCTTGAGTAGCATCTTACCCTCACCAAGAACGATGCCACAATATCAAGGCACAATGATCCCTTCCAACAATTGACTGACATACTGGTGTCATTCACAGGTGTGCCAATGCCTGTCATCTTGGGGTGGTATGCTTTGCTAGGGACAGCTTGCACCTGTCACCCCTGGCCTATTGGATTTTGGTGGAGGCTCTTGCTACACCCATAGTGCCTGTATTAGGCAAGGCTCATAAGGCAAACCCACATCCATTTGTATCACAAAGGATGAGGAAGTAAGAGTGATGCTACTCAACACCGGAAGTCTAGACCTCAGGATACACGTATTCAAAACCCTACTTAGCATTATGGACATCGATATCTGTGCAGTAACATAAACCTGTTTCAGGTTTCACAGGAGCACACCAGCACTACCAAGTTATAGCTGTTACCATTCTTGTCGGCCCCAACACTTGAACAAGGGAGGGGGAGTATCAATATTCAATGCAGATTCCCACACCTCCACATTGGTGGCAAAGTACAACATAGGTGTTAGGCCATTGAGTACAGAAGACGAATTGGGGACCTGGGGAAGAAACATGATAGCAGTCTGTCATTTGTCAACCACATGGCCAACGCGGGATTGAAAGACATGTTATATAGCCCAGCTAATCATGAGGGATTCACATGTATGGCAGGGGAGGTCATTGTGCCTCTTTACTCATCCATCATCAGGCCTATAATTGCGCACAATGCACCTTTTGGGATGTACCTAACCAGACACCTACAGCAACTGGTACAGGACAACAGTACCTCATCAAGAGGATGAAATGGCTCAAACAGATGTCATATGCTGCCCAGTTAAAGGAAATCCAGCTGGACTCAGTGGCATACTGCCTGTTCAGAGGCAATCTGTGCGCCATATACAGCCATGTCCTACCCAGCAGTAATGAACATGCTGCACCTCAGGAAATCAGAGTCCCATACAGCCACATGCTCAGGAGACCTGAACGTCAGCACTGACATAAATGGACATGCTGGAGGGGCATATTCCTAACCAAGAGGCTCCCTTCACTCTGTAATGAACTCACACTACAGGTTAGGCAGAGTCCCTCATTGACTCTCTTCCATAGGAATCTGGATGAGTGGATGGAGATCATAGTTGTACCCCAGGTATCACTTCTATGTCACTGTTAGACAGAGGCACAGTATACTAACGTCGGACAAGGGCATAGCAGCATAACTTGTAATTGGGTGGCAAAGACAACACATTCTACTAGGCTTATCAATGCCCTAGGGCAAATAGCCTAGTATGAACCTATGAACCTGTGTGTACTGCTATAGAACTTCTGCCATATGTTGCATGTGTGTGTGTTGTGGGGGATGCACAGGTAATGGCCAGATATTTCTGCACAGGCGACACGCCTGAAACACTCTGGGTGTTCATCCCTACATACTGGATGTGTGTTGCCATCCAACCCTGTGCTGTGGACACACATTACACAGCCTGGATATACATATCCCAACAACACCACAAGCACAGTACACTACCTTGCTATGTATGCATGTAATTACACAGTTATTCACTAGTTATGACTGTGATGCTATCCATGCAGCCCATTGGGCCAGTGGAAGCCACAACACACACTGCTGGCCCCTTTGCATATGCTTACCACAGACATCCCACATACTGCATGTACTGTGCACACACATATCTAACCCAGAACATCTGCACACCACTTATTAATCCTGTCCAGTGGACTACAGATACAGGCACATTGTATAACAATAGCAGGAGGCTACTGCAGCACAGGGCAGATTCACATGAAGGCAAGGCATCTGTGGTCATCAGTGTTAAGATGCTTCACATTCACCAAATGCACAGATATTAGCAACATTGTTGCAGACAGTTTAGGTGCAGGTACCCCCCCCCCCCATTCTCCTACACATGCGGTATTAGTTATCACAGATGACTGTAACCTCCCTATCCTCTCACATGTCCAGGTGAGGGCCACCCTCAACATTGCAGAACACATAGCATCACTGTTACGAAATGGTATCCCTGGATGTGTGTTACGCTCACCCCTGGAGGACATAGCACCCCATGACAGTCTGATATTAATCCCTGGCCATACTACAGGATATGTACCTGAACAGTGCCATACATACACAGTGGTCCCACACCAATGAGGAGTAACCTCTACTGACCCTGGTAACTACTGCATCATATGCACAGCTGGCCTTGTGTTCTAAGCTATGGAAGTTTTAAGTATGGGCAACATGTACAGCTATATTACATATGTATATATTTCAGGACTATGTACACACAACCTATCTCATGGACATACCTATAGATAGTGAACTATGATACATTTGAGGTGTCACAGTAAACACAGTATTAACCTGCTACTTTGCATTACCTGTGTTTGTGGCAGCTGTTGCTGTGTCAGTGGTGCTGCTTGCTGCTTGCTGTTTGCTGCTGCTGCTGCTGGTTTTGCTGCTGGCAGTCTTTATATTTTTTTATTTCTCTCTGTCTCTCTCTCTCTTTATCATTAGGTTTGTGCAATGACTGTATTACATGTGTGGAGTGTGGGTACTGAATGCTTTTGTAGGTATCTGCATAGGTCCATGTGATGGCCTCTGCACCAGTTGTAAGGCAGCATTGGCTAATTGCATACAGCCAGTTGTGTACTAATTGCATGTCTCACTGTGATTTCTGGACTGTGCTATAAAAGGTATGTGAGATAGGCGCTGCCCTTTCAGATTGTAAGGGCGGACCATGCTGGTATGCTGTTGGAAAATGTTCTGTGAGTGTGAAGGTTAGTACATCTCTCATGCTTCATGCTGTGTTGTGAATTCAGGTTGCTGCATTTCTCCCACCTGTTCCCTGTAGTGAGTGTGTATGCATACTGACGCCACGACTATATTTCATATGTATTGCTACATATACATATGTGTACATATACATACTTTCATATATGTACATTAGCTGACAATATTGGGTACAAGCTAACAATTTGCAGGGCTGTTTCTGTTAACACACACTAGTATGGGAATCCAGTAATTGGGACAGTGAAAGTCTGTCTGACATGCTTTGGGTAGTACAAATACTATATTGCCTTTATCTTCATTCCTACTATTACATGTTCCACTTATTTAGCACTATATTCCTGTATGAGAGTCATGTCTTGCTGGTAGGTCATACAGACTAGTGTTACAATGGTCTTGTGGTAGGGCCTACTAGTATGCTTGTATTTTGCTTTCAAATTGAGTACAGGGTCTATCAATCAAAGTGCTGGAGGCACCTTCCAGCAGTAAAGGGGTTAGTAGGTCTCACAGGAGTCAGGCTGTGTTGCAGATTCTGGCTGCTGCATTTATCTTCACTGTTTCCTGTAGTGAGTGTGTATGGATACCGACACCTACAACTATATTTCATATGTATTAATGTATATTTATATGTATGTATGTGTACATATACATACCTTCATATATGTACATTACCTTACATTATTATGTACAAGCTGACAATTAGCAGGGCTGTTTCTGTTAACACTGAACTAGTGTGGGAATCCAGTAATTCAGCCATTAAAACTCTACCTGAAATGCTTTGGGTAGTACACCTCCTATATTGCCTTTATATTGATTCCTACTATTACATGTTATATTTATTTTAGCACTATGTTCTCATATGACAGTCATGGCTTAGTGGTAGGTCATACAGACTAATGTTACCAAGGTCCTGGGTTTGAGACTGGCAGTGGGAATTTATTTTTCTTTCAAAACCTTCAAAATGAGTACAGGACCTGTCAATCAAAGTGCTGAAGCCACCTTTAAGCAGTTAAAAGGGTTAGTGGGTCTCACAGGGGTCAGGCTGTGTTGCAGATTCTGGCTGCTGCATTTATCTTCACTGTTTCCTGTAGTGAGTGTGTATGGATACTGACACCTACTTACTATATTTCATATGTATTACTATATATTTATATATATGTATGTGTACATATACATACCTTCTTATGTGTACATTACCTTACATTATTATGTACAAGCTAACAATTAGCAGGGCTGTTTCTGTTAACACTGAACTAGTGTGGGAATCCAGTAATTCGGCCATTAAGACTCTACCTGAAATGCTTTGGGTAGTACACCTCCTATATTGCCTTTATATTGATTCCTACTATTACATGTTATATTTATTTTAGCACTATGTTCTTGTATGGCAGTCATGGCTTAGTGGTAGGTCATACAGACTAATGTTACCAAGGTCCTGGGTTCAAGACTGGCAGTGGGAATTTATTTTTCTTTCCAGGTTTTCAAAATGAGTACAGGACCTGTCAATCAAAGTGCCATAAAGGCACTTTTAAGTACTTAAAACCAGGTTCGCTGCTTGCGCTGGAGCTCACGATGCGCACTGGCGGTGAGCTCCACTAACACACGCCAAGACACCCAAGGCTTATTTTCTTTGAAAGAAAAGAAAAAGGGGTGACAGGAAAGTGGTGAAAAGGGGTCACAAAGAGGGTAAGACAGTAGGGAAACAAGCGGATTTGCAGGAAGGATGTGGGTAAGGCCCATAGATGCCCATGTCTTTAGCAGCAACAGCTGTGTATTTCTATGTATTTTGGTGGGACATTTGAAACCTTCCATCTCTGAGAGAGGTGTCAGTACAACATTAATATTTGTTGTAAAGCCAATTGTAATTAACAGTTTCAATGTCCAGCGGACATGTGTGCGACATGGACAGCTATGTATGGGGCGTAATTTTTTTGTGGGTACAGAGTGCCCTTTTTTTTTTTTTTTCAGGTGAGAGTGGTATGTCAGGTGAAGGAAGTCGGTATAGCTGGGGAGGTAGACTGGGTAGGTTAACAGACAAGACAGACAAGACGCATACAGGGCGTGTGTATGACACAAGTGGGGGTTACACAATTGACGGGACGGAGGTTGGGATATCCAAGGCGCATGAGCCCACAGATGACAACAGTGGAACTGATATCCCCGCCCATAGGCAGTTGCCACTGTTCCTTCACAGCCCAGGACAGGGCTGTGCTGGGGCTGTGCAGGCGGGACAACGGCCGTGGCCGTAAGCTGTGCCACCCGAGCCTCGAGCTGGCGAGGGGCCCAAGAACAGAGTCTTGATCTCCCTTCACACCACAGACCGGACACCTTGGAGGGTGAGTGGATCGCATTCTCCGGCCACACTTGCAGAGGGGACGGGCCCCATCCCCTGCAGCGCTTCCACCCGGGTGGCACAGTTCCACCAGAGGAGGGTCCAGCCTGGGCACTAGTGCCAGGTGCAGTCGCCAGCTGAGGTGGGAGAGGTGGGTCCGCTGGGACCTGCCTTCCCAAGCATTCTAGGTTTGTGGTATGTTATGTTAGTTTGGGTTAGTGGCATATTATTCCATTCCAATTAGTTGTAACAGCATGCATTGGTATTCCCATTAAACAAACACCCAGATATTAACACCATTGAACAACGGGCATATCAATATCACATGCATTATTTGAACGGAAATACACAATCAAACAACATGCAGGGTTGATTAATGGCAACAGGCCATCAGGTTTGCAGGTATGAACAGGGCACATGCACAAACAGACATGCATATATTTGTGAACAGGACAAATGTCCATGGTTAATGAAATGTTCACATACCAATATTTAGTGAGTGTTTTAATTTGCAATTATAGGGTGGGGTGGAGAAAGAAAATGATGACACATTCATAAGTTATACATTGATATACATTTGTAATAGGTACACAATTAACTTGAGGCTGATGTTTCAAAATGATTTTTATTTGACTGTCATGCTAGACCTGTTACAGTTACATCACTATCCTACTTATTTTGAATTTGATCAGATACATCATCCTGCTACACTTCGATGACAGGACAGAGGACAACTATGGCTGTTTAGTTTGTCAGACAATCACTCATTCTATCTGCAAATTGTTTACTGTCATCACCATATACAGATTTTGGCTTAAACATTCAAGATTCAGACACACTGAAATCAGTTTGGGATGTTAATTTGTAATTCCCACATGCATTTAGTTCTGTGGAGACACACTCAGGCTTATATATTTGGGGGTTATTACTACTTTATTTATTGATACATGACCCTTTCTGTCACTCTCACACATCCTGCAATTTCACAGTTCAGGTTGGTACTTCTAGGCTTTGTTCACATATTAGACCTGTGGTGATTCAAACAATTTCCAGCAGCCTCACTTCTGTCATGATTCAGCATTGCAACAGGGGATAAAACTCACATGTGATTACCTCAGATTCTGAAGCTGTACTCTTGAGACTACTGCAGGTTATACTATATTTAATTAATGGTGGGACATCTGTATTACAGCACTATTTATTTCTATCAGTTATGTTTCCAGTTACACTTGCATACTGCTGAACTTGTTGCTGCCATACCTGCAGACTTTCACTTCTTGCTTGCACATTATATTTCTTTTGATCAATACAGTGCAGTGTTCTGATACGCTACACTATAATATTTATTTACAAGTACTATATGGGTTACTAACCTGCATGGTGGCACAGCCGCACCAGCCTGCGGTCATGCGCCCTTCGTTCGCAGAGCGGACACCTGCAGCTGTAAAACAAAACAAGTAAAATTGGAATACACATCTCCATGGTATCAGCTAGTTGAATTCCTTACATACATAAGTAAAATGTAACTTACTCAGTAGTGGGCGCTGGGCGATCCCGGCCTCCTGGATCCATTGGGTCAACTGGTCTTGCTTATGCCGCTCAGGTCCGCATGGTGGTGATGGACCTGCTCACCAGTGCGTGGAATGCCAGTAGCACTGGTCAGATCATGAGCCAACTGGTCCCATGCCCGCCCCTGTACGCTCCCCATGAGACCTGGCCCTGCATGAGTTGGGCCTCATTATGGTGAACTAGGAGCCAGACCATGTATCTGGACTCCTCAACGCCCCACCGCTGTGCTCGAAAGCAACGTCCCTCCCTTACTCCACTCATTCTGCCTGCAGGTCTGTTCTACAATCGGTTCTGCTGTGTATTCCCGCCTATGGGGCTTATATATGCCGATTTTCCGCACATTTCTATGATTGGCCATTTTGGAATTGTATCTACTTCACAGAAACTGCTTTATCATGCTCCATTCTGGATTATATCCTATATGTATGCTATTTCTGCATTTCTAAGTACTGCTGTCATGGCTTAGTGGTTTAGTACCTTGACTCTAGTGCATGGTATCCTGGGTTTGAATCTGACCACTGATTTTTAATTTTCAAGACTGTCTAGAAAGGAATTGAGGACCTGTCAATCAAACATGCCAAAAGCACTTTAAGCACTTAAAACCAGGTCTGCGCTCGTTTGCACGGAGCTAACGCATGTGCACTGGCAGTTAGCTTGTGGGAGCGGCGTGCAAACGGTGTGCGCTGGGATCAGGGTTGCCAGATTTGCAGACCCCCAGGTAGGGACAAAAAAAAAAAAAAGGTCTCTCACGACAAGTGAAGACCAAAAAAAAAAAAAAAAAGGTCTTTAATGCGGAACACAGTTCCACATTAAAGAACTGAGCTCACTCAGTAACTCTGCACTAAACACGGAGCTTCTCGTGTTTAGTGCATTGCAGTTTCGCATTAAACACGAGAAGTCTGCGAGCGATTTTGATTGGCCTGTATGCGGCGGGCTGATAAAATGCGCTAACTCTAGAACTATCGCGAGAACCTACCGCATATGGGGGCCATCAAATCACGGAAAGCTTCTGTTTCAATGGTTTAATGCGAACACAAGAAGCTCCGAGTTTAGCAATTTTGATTGGCCTGTATACCAGGTATACGGGACAATCAAAAACAAACAAAGCGGAGGCTGGCCGATTTAAACCGGCAGGCGGGACTTCGGACCTCGATCAGGCTGCTGATCTCGGGACAGTCCCGCCCAAATAGGGACGTCTGGCAACCCTGGCTGGGATAAACCTTAATTGGCTGGTGACACACATGTTAAGCTGAGCACAGCTAGTTGCACACAGTTTGAGCCTGTTAAACCAGTGCTTAGCTACGGGCAAGCAATTTGCAGCTTTTTAAACACTACTCAGCTACAAGCACTCTGTCTCACTGCAGCTTAGCTATCAGTACATTTCTAAATATATTTATTATTGTGTTACTTCAAAATATATACTGCATTTCATTGCATTTTACAAAAGGGTAGACTTTTACATTGGTGCAATACTGTCAGGGGCCTTTTTACTGCTTATTTACAAAAAAAAAAAAAGGTTGTTGTGTGGGCTCGAACCCTGCCTGCCTACTCTTAAGCCAGCAACTCTACCGCTAAGCTATTTCTTCTTGGTTTATTTTGCATATTTAGTTCTTATATCCTTCTCCACTGTTTGCTAACTGCAATTGCACTAGTAGGAATCTGGATGAGTGGATGGAGATCATAGTTGTACCCCAGGTATCACTTCTATGTCACTGTTAGACAGAGGCACAGTATACTAACGTCGGACAAGGGCATAGCAGCATAACTTGTAATTGGGTGGCAAAAGACAAACACATTCTACTAGGCTTATCAATGCCCTAGGGCAAATAGCCTAGTATGAACCTATGAACCTGTGTGTACTGCTATAGAACTTCTGCCATATGTTGCATGTGTGTGTGTTGTGGGGGATGCACAGGTAATGGCCAGATATTTCTGCACAGGCGACACGTCTGAAACACTCTGGGTGTTCATCCCTACATACTGGATGTGTGTTGCCATCCAACCCTGTGCTGTGGACACACATTACACAGCCTGGATATACATATCCCAACAACACCACAAGCACAGTACACTACCTTGCTATGTATGCATGTAATTACACAGTTATTCACTAGTTATGACTGTGATGCTATCCATGCAGCCCATTGGGCCAGTGGAAGCCACAACACACACTGCTGGCCCCTTTGCATATGCTTACCACAGACATCCCACATACTGCATGTACTGTGCACACACATATCTAACCCAGAACATCTGCACACCACTTATTAATCCTGTCCAGTGGACTACAGATACAGGCACATTGTATAACAATAGCAGGAGGCTACTGCAGCACAGGGCAGATTCACATGAAGGCAAGGCATCTGTGGTCATCAGTGTTAAGATGCTTCACATTCACCAAATGCACAGATATTAGCAACATTGTTGCAGACAGTTTAGGTGCAGGTACCCCCCCCCCCCATTCTCCTACACATGCGGTATTAGTTATCACAGATGACTGTAACCTCCCTATCCTCTCACATGTCCAGGTGAGGGCCACCCTCAACATTGCAGAACACATAGCATCACTGTTACGAAATGGTATCCCTGGATGTGTGTTACGTTCACCCCTGGAGGACATAGCACCCCATGACAGTCTGATATTAATCCCTGGCCATACTACAGGATATGTACCTGAACAGTGCCATACATACACAGTGGTCCCACACCAATGAGGAGTAACCTCTACTGACCCTGGTAACTACTGCATCATATGCACAGCTGGCCTTGTGTTCTAAGCTATGGAAGTTTTAAGTATGGGCAACATGTACAGCTATATTACATATGTATATATTTCAGGACTATGTACACACAACCTATCTCATGGACATACCTATAGATAGTGAACTATGATACATTTGGAGGTGTCACAGTAAACACAGTATTAACCTGCTACTTTGCATTACCTGTGTTTGTGGCAGCTGTTGCTGTGTCAGTGGTGCTGCTTGCTGCTTGCTGTTTGCTGCTGCTGCTGCTGGTTTTGCTGCTGGCAGTCTGTATATTTTTTTATTTCTCTCTCTGTCTCTCTCTCTCTCTTTCTCATTAGGTTTGTGCAATGACTGTATTACATGTGTGGAGTGTGGGTACTGAATGCTTTTGTAGGTATCTGCATAGGTCCATGTGATGGCCTCTGCACCAGTTGTAAGGCAGCATTGGCTAATTGCATACAGCCAGTTGTGTACTAATTGCATGTCTCACTGTGATTTCAGGACAGTGCTATAAAAAGGTATGTGAGATAGGCGTTGCCCTTTCAGATTGTAAGGGCGTGGACCATGCTGGTATGCTGTTGGAAAATGTTCTGTGAGTGTGAAGGTTAGTACATCTCTCATGCTTCATGCTGTGTTGTGAATTCAGGTTGCTGCATTTCTCCCACCTGTTCCCTGTAGTGAGTGTGTATGCATACTGACGCCTACGACTATATTTCATATGTATTGCTACATATACATATGTGTACATATACATACTTTCATATATGTACATTAGCTGACAATATTGGGTACAAGCTAACAATTTGCAGGGCTGTTTCTGTTAACACACACTAGTATGGGAATCCAGTAATTGGGACAGTGAAAGTCTGTCTGACATGCTTTGGGTAGTACAAATACTATATTGCCTTTATCTTCATTCCTACTATTACATGTTCCACTTATTTAGCACTATATTCCTGTATGAGAGTCATGTCTTGCTGGTAGGTCATACAGACTAGTGTTACAATGGTCTTGTGGTAGGGCCTACTAGTATGCTTGTATTTTGCTTTCAAATTGAGTACAGGGTCTATCAATCAAAGTGCTGGAGGCACCTTCCAGCAGTAAAGGGGTTAGTAGGTCTCACAGGAGTCAGGCTGTGTTGCAGATTCTGGCTGCTGCATTTATCTTCACTGTTTCCTGTAGTGAGTGTGTATGGATACCGACACCTACAACTATATTTCATATGTATTAATGTATATTTATATGTATGTATGTGTACATATACATACCTTCATATATGTACATTACCTTACATTATTATGTACAAGCTGACAATTAGCAGGGCTGTTTCTGTTAACACTGAACTAGTGTGGGAATCCAGTAATTCAGCCATTAAAACTCTACCTGAAATGCTTTGGGTAGTACACCTCCTATATTGCCTTTATATTGATTCCTACTATTACATGTTATATTTATTTTAGCACTATGTTTTCATATGACAGTCATGGCTTAGTGGTAGGTCATACAGACTAATGTTACCAAGGTCCTGGGTTTGAGACTGGCAGTGGGATTTTATTTTTCTTTCAAAACCTTCAAAATGAGTACAGGACCTGTCAATCAAAGTGCTGAAGCCACCTTTAAGCAGTTAAAAGGGTTAGTGGGTCTCACAGGGGTCAGGCTGTGTTGCAGATTCTGGCTGCTGCATTTATCTTCACTGTTTCCTGTAGTGAGTGTGTATGCATACTGACACCTCACTATATTTCATATGTATTACTATATATTTATATATATGTATGTGTACATATACATACCTTCTTATGTGTACATTACCTTACATTATTATGTACAAGCTAACAATTAGCAGGGCTGTTTCTGTTAACACTGAACTAGTGTGGGAATCCAGTAATTCAGCCATTAAGACTCTACCTGAAATGCTTTGGGTAGTACACCTCCTATATTGCCTTTATATTGATTCCTACTATTACATGTTATATTTATTTTAGCACTATGTTCTTGTATGGCAGTCATGGCTTAGTGGTAGGTCATACAGACTAATGTTACCAAGGTCCTGGGTTCAAGACTGGCAGTGGGAATTTATTTTTCTTTCCAGGTTTTCAAAATGAGTACAGGACCTGTCAATCAAAGTGCCATAAAGGCACTTTTAAGCACTTAAACCAGGTCTGCTCGTTTACGCGGAGCTCACGCATGCGCACTGGCGGTGAGCTCCACTAACACACGCGCACACCCGCGCTATTTTCTTTGAAAGAAAAGAAAAAGGGGTGACAGGAAAGTGGTGAAAAAGGGGTCACAAAGAGGGTAAGACAGTAGGGAAACAAGCGTGGGATTTGCAGGAAGGATGTGGGTAAGGCCCATAGATGCCCATGTCTTTAGCAGCAACAGCTGTGTATTTCTATGTATTTTGGTGGGACATTTGAAACCTTCCATCTCTGAGAGAGGTGTCAGTACAACATTAATATTTGTTGTAAAGCCAATTGTAATTAACAGTTTCAATGTCCAGCGGACATGTGTGCGACATGGACAGCTATGTATGGGGCGTAATTTTTTTGTGGGTACAGAGTGCCCTTTTTTTTTTTCCAGGTGAGAGTGGTATGTCAGGTGAAGGAAGTCGGTATAGCTGGGGAGGTAGACTGGGTAGGTTAACAGACAAGACAGACAAGACGCATACAGGGGCGGTGTATGACACAAGTGGGGGGGTTACACAATTGACGGGGACGGAGGTTGGGATATCCAAGGCGCATGAGCCCACAGATGGCAACAGTGGAACTGATATCCCCACCCATAGGCAGTTGCCACTGTTCCTTCACAGCCCAGGACGGGGCTGTGCTGGGGGCTGTGCAGGCGGGACAACGGCCGTGGCCGTAAGCTGTGCCACCCGAGCCTCGAGCTGGCGTAGGGGCCCAAGAACAGAGTCTTGGATCTCCCTTCACACCACAGACCGGACACCTTGGAGGGTGAGTGGACGTACTCCTCCGGCCACACTTGCAGAGGGGGGACGGGCCCCATCCCCTGCAGCGCTTCCACCCGAAGGTGGCACAGGGCCACCAGAGGAGGGTCCAGCCTGGGCACTAGTGCCAGGTGCAGTCGCCAGCTGAGGTGGGAGAGGTGGGTCCGCTGGGACCTGCCTTCCCAAGCATTCTAGGTTTGTGGTATGTTATGTTAGTTTGGGTTAGTGGCATATTATTCCATTCCAATTAGTTGTAACAGCATGCATTGGTATTCCCATTAAACAAACACCCAGATATTAACACCATTGAACAACGGGCATATCAATATCACATGCATTATTTGAACGGAAATACACAATCAAACAACATGCAGGGTTGATTAATGGCAACAGGCCATCAGGTTTGCAGGTATGAACAGGGCACATGCACAAACAGACATGCATATATTTGTGAACAGGACAAATGTCCATGGTTAATGAAATGTTCACATACCAATATTTAGTGAGTGTTTTAATTTGCAATTATAGGGTGGGTGGAGAAAGAAAATGATGACACATTCATAAGTTATACATTGATATACATTTGTAATAGGTACACAATTAACTTGAGGCTGATGTTTCAAAATGATTTTTATTTGACTGTCATGCTAGACCTGTTACAGTTACATCACTATCCTACTTATTTTGAATTTGATCAGATACATCATCCTGCTACACTTCGATGACAGGACAGAGGACAACTATGGCTGTTTAGTTTGTCAGACAATCACTCATTCTATCTGCAAATTGTTTACTGTCATCACCATATACAGATTTTGGCTTAAACATTCAAGATTCAGACACACTGAAATCAGTTTGGGATGTTAATTTGTAATTCCCACATGCATTTAGTTCTGTGGAGACACACTCAGGCTTATATATTTGGGGGTTATTACTACTTTATTTATTGATACATGACCCTTTCTGTCACTCTCACACATCCTGCAATTTCACAGTTCAGGTTGGTACTTCTAGGCTTTGTTCACATATTAGACCTGTGGTGATTCAAACAATTTCCAGCAGCCTCACTTCTGTCATGATTCAGCATTGCAACAGGGGATAAAACTCACATGTGATTACCTCAGATTCTGAAGCTGTACTCTTGAGACTACTGCAGGTTATACTATATTTAATTAATGGTGGGACATCTGTATTACAGCACTATTTATTTCTATCAGTTATGTTTCCAGTTACACTTGCATACTGCTGAACTTGTTGCTGCCATACCTGCAGACTTTCACTTCTTGCTTGCACATTATATTTCTTTTGATCAATACAGTGCAGTGTTCTGATACGTGCTACACTATAATATTTATTTACAAGTACTATATGGGGTTACTAACCTGCATGGTGGCACAGCCGCACCAGCCTGCGGTCATGCGCCCTTCGGTTCGCAGAGCGGACACCTGCAGCTGTAAAACAAAACAAGTAAAATTGGAATACACATCTCCATGGTATCAGCTAGTTGAATTCCTTACATACATAAGTAAAATGTAACTTACTCAGTAGTGGGGCGTTGGGCGTATCCCGGGCCTCCTGGATCCATTGGGTCAACTGGTCTTGCTTATGCCGCTTCAGGTCCGCATGGTGGTGATGGACCTGCTCACCAGTGCGTGGAATGCCAGTAGCACTGGTCAGATCATGAGCCAACTGGTCCCATGCCTCCGCCCTGTACGCTCCCCATGAGACCTGGCCCTGCATGAGTTGGGCCTCATTATGGTGAACTAGGAGCCAGACCATGTATCTGGACTCCTCAACGCCCCACCGCTGTGCTCGAAAGCAACGTCCCTCCCTTACTCCACTCATTCTGCCTGCAGGTCTGTTCTACAATCGGTTCTGCTGTGTATTCCCGCCTATGGGGCTTATATATGCCGATTTTCCCGCACATTTCTATGATTGGCCATTTTGGAATTGTATCTACTTCACAGAAACTGCTTTATCATGCTCCATTCTGGATTATATCCTATATGTATGCTATTTCTGCATTTCTAAGTACTGCTGTCATGGCTTAGTGGTTTAGTACCTTGACTCTAGTGCATGGTATCCTGGGTTTGAATCTGACCACTGATTTTTAATTTTCAAGACTGTCTAGAAAGGAATTGAGGACCTGTCAATCAAACATGCCAAAAGCACTTTTAAGCACTTAAAACCAGGTCTGCGCTCGTTTGCACGGAGCTAACGCATGTGCACTGGCAGTTAGCTTGTGGGAGCGGCGTGCAAACGGTGTGCGCTGGGATCAGGGTTGCCAGATTTGCAGACCCCCAGGTAGGGACAAAAAAAAAAAAAAGGTCTCTCACGACAAGTGAAGACCAAAAAAAAAAAAAAAAAAAAAAAAAAAGGTCTTTAATGCGGAACACAGTTCCACATTAAAGAACTGAGCTCACTCAGTAACTCTGCACTAAACACGGAGCTTCGTGTTTAGTGCATTGCATTCGCATTAAACACGAAGCTCCGTGTTTAGCGATTTTGATTGGCCTGTATACCGGCATATGGGCCAATCAAAACACGGAGCTTCTCGTGTTTAATGCGGAACACAAGAAGCTCCGTGTTTAGCAATTTTTGATTGGCCTGTATACCAGGTATACGGGACAATCAAAAAAAAAACAAACAAAGCGGAGGCTGGCCGGGATTTAAACCGGCAGGGCGGGACTCGGGATCAGGCTGCTGATCTCGGGACAGTCCCGCCCAAATAGGGACGTCTGGCAACCCTGGCTGGGATAAACCTTAATTGGCTGGTGACACACATGTTAAGCTGAGCACAGCTAGTTGCACACAGTTTGAGCCTGTTAAACCAGTGCTTAGCTACGGGCAAGCAATTTGCAGCTTTTTAAACACTACTCAGCTACAAGCACTCTGTCTCACTGCAGCTTAGCTATCAGTACATTTCTAAATATTTTTATTATTGTGTTACTTCAAAATATATGCTCCATTTCATTCCATTTTACAAAAGGGTATACTTTTACATTGGTACAATACTGTCAGGGGCCTTTTTACTGCTTATTTACAAAAAAAAAAAAAAAAAGGTTGTTGTGTGGGCTCGAACCCTGCCTGCCTACTCTTAAGCCAGCAACTCTACCGCTAAGCTATTTCTTCTTGGTTTATTTTGCATATTTAGTTCTTATATCCTTCTCCACTGTTTGCTAACTGCAATTGCACTAGTAGCACACCCGCGCACACGAGCGCACACAGTATCACACAGTTACGGGGTTTAAAAAAAATAAAACAGTTTTTATTTTCATTTTATAGCCTCTGTTCACTTTGTACACTGATGGTCTGTGGGGGAATGTGTTGTGTAGTGTGTTTATTTACATTTCCATGGCCTCTCTCGTGGCTGTTTACTTTCAGCCATTCTACACTGCCGGGGGCGTGTCCGCATGCAGGGCTTAGCCTATGGACACGCCCCCTACTCTCTTACATGGACCGTGTAAGAGTTACAGTGTGATTCAGCATGCCTCATGCACCTCATGCATATGCATGACATGCTGACATCACACCGTTTAACTGCAGCCTCCGTGTAAGAGTTATAACTCTTACACGGAGGCTTCCTGAATCCGGCCCACTGTCTTTTCAAACTACTGCTAGCATGATTATTAGCTTGAATAAGAGCTACAAGAATTATAAATATAAAGGGTTCATTTAGTAGTAGTATAAATGCAAAAAAATAGTAAGTGTGCTGGCAAGCATATATAGCTTAGTTAGATTTTTTTTGGCATCCATGTAAAGGAGTATGTTATTGAGAAACAAAAAATACTGTAAAACTGTAAAAATAACTGCAGATGGTGGCTGGAAGGACATTAATGAAGTAAAGAGATGTAACATCAAGCAAGATAAAGTTGGAACATCAGATAGTGCTGGAACACCACGTTTCAGATAATTGAGTTTCCTTGGACCACCGAGCTTAAATCAAGGACAAATCATAAATTAAAAGAACAAAGAAAAACTGTTATACAAGGAAAGAACTGTTTTAAATCAGACTTTGAGAAAAATACCAGACCAGACCTTCTGGTATAAATGTGACTGTGTATAAACAAGCTTTGGGTATTTGCCATAGAGAGCTGACAGCATCTGTGTTACATGCTTGTAGATCTGAAAAGAAAAATGTGAAAGTAAAGCGTATTAACTGAAACAGTAATCTTCGTGTACTCATTGTACACAGTACAATACAGTAATAAGACTGGTTGATTACAATAAATAGTTAAATGAACTGTGGTATGCATGCATGTAAATGCAAGTAACAGCAAGAAACCAACAGAAGACGTGCATATAATTCTTCACATATCACTAAAGAGAATCCTCTAAAATGGAAGTACACTGAACTTTTTCAGTTCATGAGGGACTGTAGCCATTAAGGACTTGCAAAAGTACAAATTTCAGCAGACTTGCTGATGAGGCCACCAAGCATCAGTCATCCAAGAAGAGAAACACTAGAAAAAAAACTTCTGTAAGGCCCTAACTATTTAAGCTAAATCCTGGACAAGCATTCTGGGTGAAGATAACTAATCAAAGAGCAGAATCTTCTAATGAAAATGGTGCTGATTTAGAATACAACAAAGAAAGCTTCTGTCAGGATTAAGCCAATGATGTGCTTAGGACATACGTACTGAAATAAATGTGAACTAGTTATACCAGGCAAGCCAACTGCAGAAGCAGAGGCACAACACCCTACTGAAGTACCATCCGGAATGTCATGTACTGGATGCACCTGCTGAAGCATGGAAATCAAAGAACAGCAGGAAACACCAGCACCCTTTAGAATGAGGTAAATGACAGAAAACTTCTCTTTCCAAAGAAGAAACACATTTTGCACTCTCTGAAAAGTTTGAGAAGTAGGGTCTGGACCTGCTCCAGGTACTTTGTAAAGAATGATTGGTACTGTAAGGGTGATCTTGATGAGGTGAACATAGTTCCAAGACATGGCCATATGAAACCACATGCATTACTGAGTGAACCCTGGTGTAGCTCTCTAAGCTGTGGCACTATTTTGAGATCCAATCTTCTATGTTCAAGTCCTGAGGAACAGTAAGGGTTGTTTCACTGTCCACAGTACAGCTTTCGCACATAAAACGTGGCAAGACAACCTAGATGGGGCAACAATGCTCAGTCAGTTGAACAGCCTTCTCTATGTACAGGACAGATTCTTTTTTTTTTAGTTGCCATGCTGATGTAAAAGAAGAAAACACAGCTGGCAGTGTCAAATGCACCATAATGGGCTTGTTTTCATTGCTTGTATTCTCATTTGCTAGTCTTCTAAAATGCTTTGGGAAGCCTTTAGAAGAGAGTTGGCTAGAACAGCCGACCTCATATACTCTTAAAGGGAGGTACACTGAGCCACACATTTGCAACATACAGAGAAACAAATCAAAAATACAACTATCTTGGTCATAGCATTAACAAAGTCAGTTACATCAGACAACGTGGAAACATACTGAGGAAGCTGATGTAATGACATTCCCTGGAAATGTCATGATTCCAGAATCAGAAGGTTCTACCAGCAAGTACACCGCCTGGTCTGAAGTATGAGCATAAATTGGGACAAATAAGACAGAAATCCCCTCTTGTTCATCCTGTTCACTAACTTTTACTCTTGCTTGTTGGCAAGATAGTAAAGTTTTGTGATTTATGGATTTTACCTTGATCACACAAATCATAAAGTGTTCTGCTCTAAGATGCATGAGGATGTTTTTCTAACTTCATGGCATATAAAAGGCATCAGACATCTTATAAGCTGAACAGTTAGAATCAGATTATTTCTAGGCCACTGAGGCCTTAGAAACAGATTCCTTGGGAGTGATCCACAGTCTTCCTCCTCCTTTCTTAACTAGTGGTTTGCCTCTTATAGGGATAAATGAGTGAAACTACAGGCTATTCCAAGGAAGACTACATCAGTCTGTCTTTCTAAGGAGGTGATCATCTAGAGGGGAACTACACTGAGGGAATCTCTCCTGCTCCATGTCTGTGTTAGACACAAGGACAATGACATCAATCCCTTTCAATTTTTCTCCCAAACAGATGCAGAGAGAAAGGAGACACTATCATTGAATTAGTTCTAACAGAAAATTGTCTGTTTTTACACACTGACTCGGGAAAGGACCAAATGACATGCACAAACTGGGATCATGTGACACTCCCATATCATTAAGAGAAATGTAGGCTGAAGACAATACTGGAATCATAATTAATTCCCTTATTGTGTACCCTTTCACCTTGATGTTAAATCCCATTAGGTGTCAAATTCAAACAATAATGATTATTAACTAGGAAATCTTAAAAGACTTAAACTATGCCCCAAGATTCTCACTACACCTTTCTAAACATACTGGAAAATATTAAGATACAACCAAACACCCTAATACTGGGTGATTTCAACTACCCTGCCATTAACTGGGAAAACTACTTGGGTACCAACTCCTTTTCCCAATGGTTCTTGGAATTCATAAATCCCAATGCCCTGGCTCAACTAATCCATTGTCCCACCAAGGCCTCCAATGTCCTAGACCTGGTCATTACCAATATGGGAGATAGATGCTCCACACCAGTGGTCACCCTCTTATTGGTCAGGTCTGACCATAAGCAAATCACCATTGACATCCACATCCCACCCCCCAGTAAGGAAACCTTAAAAAACTTCTCCAAAGCCAACTTCATGCTACTGAAGTCAGGAGTGACAGACTTCATGATACCCATGCAGACGGGATCTGAAAGTTCGACTGCAGAATATTACACTAAGGCACTGTACGAGCACATCCACTCATGCATGAATCGTGCCATCCCAAACAGAACCAAGATGTTCTCCTCCAAAAAAAGGAAGCCAATCTGGTGGTCCCCTGCTATAAACAAACTATACAACAGAAGGAAGAAACTGTTGCAGATAAGAAGAAAATCCCAGGATACAATAAAACTCCCTCACCAGCCTCAGTAAGAAGCCGAGATCCCTCATAAAATCCTCAAAAGCTAGTTACAAAAATAAAATTTCCAAAGATTCCAAAGACAACCACAAGGCATTCTATAGTTATGTTAAGAATCTAAATGGCAATGCTCAGATCTGCTCTGAGCTTCAATAGAATGGCATTAAATATACTGATCCCAAGGATATTGCCAATATCCTGGCAGATCGATTTAGTGCCCATTTCACCCCCCTCTCACCCTCTAAAGGACCCATCTCAATACCAAAAGATTGCCAAATTCCGGTAATCATGGCCACACAGGTAGAAACCGCACTCTCCAAAGCTAAGAATACAGCATCCATGGGACCAGATGACATCCCAGGCTGTGTACTACATGAACTACAAAATGAACTGGCACCTCACCTAACTGTCATTTTTAATCATAGCCTCACCTCAGGCTTCGTGCCCACTGTGTGGTGCACAGCTACAGTTATACCACTCCACAAGGGGCAATCCACCTTGGATCCTGGGAACTACTGTCCCATCAGTCTGACGAGCCTGATCTGCAAGGGCATGGAACGCATTATCATGGAACTTATAAACAAAGACATTGGCAACCTTCAAACACTGGATCCCACCCAGTTTGGGTTTGTGAAGGGCTGATCTTGTCTTCTGAACCTAATTGACTTCTTCGAATCAGTCTCCAGAGCTATGGACGAGGGTAAGGCAGTCCACACAGCCTATCTGGACCTTGCCAAGGCCTTTGACACCATCCTCCACTCTGGAATCATAGATAAACTTACTAAGCTGGGCATAAATCCCTACGTCACTCGATGGGTTGGCAACTGGCTTACTGACAAAACCCACACTGTAAAAGTAGCCGACTCCAAATCCAGCTCCAGACAAGTGACAAGTGGAGTACCTCAGGGTTCAGTCCTGGGACCACTCTTGTTTGGCATCTACTTCTCTGAAGTACAGGCCAATACTAAGGGACTCTGGCTAACAAAGTTCACACATGACTGCAAACTGGGAGCCATTATTGAATCCCCAAATGATGTGGATATTCTACAAAAGGGCCTTGTAGAAACAGATGCCTGGTGCCAGAGCCATGGGCTCAAGCTTAATGCCAAGAAATGTATAGTTATCCCCTTTGGAAAAAAACATGTACCCATGAATTACCACATAGGTGGCAGTACACTAAACATCGAAAGTGTGATGAGAGACTTAGGGACACAGGTGGACAGTGGTCTCACTTTCCATAACCACATTGCCACAACAGTCAGGAAATCCTTCTATGTGGCACACCTCATCACTAAGGGCTTTTCATCCAGAAAAAAGGAGGTCATTGTCCCACTGTACTCATCCCTCATTAGACCCATTATAGAGTACAATGCCCCGTTTGGTATGTACCTCACAAGACATCTGCAACAGCTGGAAAGGCCACAGAAATACCTCACTAAAAAAAATCACAGGCCTAAAGCAGATGCCATATGCTGACCATCTAAAAAAACTCCAGCTATACTCTGTGGCATATCATCTACTCAGAGGCAATCTCTGATTAACATACAAGGCCATGTCAAACCCTGAGCTGTTGGACATGCTCCACTTAAAGAAATCCCAATCCCTCAGAGCCATATGCTCCAGGGATCTAAACCTTGTCATCACAATGAACAAAACATGCTGGGAGGGATAGGTTCCTGACCCAGAGACTCCCCATACTCTGGAATAGACTGCCCATACATGTCAAGCAGTGCACCTCCTTGGCCCTCTTCAAAAGGAACCTTGATGATTGGATGGGAGATGGGAAATTCACCCCGGGGATCATGTCAGTTGCCCTGCTAGACAGGGGTCCAGAGAAGTAAATATTGTGGGAAGAAATATCCAGGGAATTGTTATGGCTAGGCTTGTATAGGCCCTAGGGCCGATAGCCTAGTACCAACCTATGAACCTATGAACTACTAAATCATACATGTGAGTTTGAAATAAAAATAAAACAAAAAGATGGTTTTAGGCAAAAGCGGAAACCCGATACATAATATCACTGTAAGCCAAGTCAAACCAATGTGAACTTCAGGGGGCTTTTAAAGCAGACCAACGTGGAACACTCTCTCAGACAAGGAGGTAGTACATTCTAGAGGAGTGGAGCCTGAGATGCAAAGAGTCGTGCGCCAGATTATCTAAATCACATTCCAGGTACCACTAGTAGCCTCAGGTTAGCAAAATACATAGCCATGATGGGCAGTAAACAACAATTAACTCCTTCAGTTAAGAGGAACCCGAGTTATGCAGAGTTAAGAATAAGAATAAGATAAGGAAAATTGTAAATATAATCTCAATGTTAAGAAATACAAAGTAAATGGCACTGCAATAGCTGAGGCAAAAGATACTAAGGCATGGACGACATGACAGAGCTCGTCAGAAGTATCGCGCGTTTAACCTTACTGATACTCCTCAGAAGGAAAAGGGTGTCTTCACCACAACTGGAACCTGGTCTCATAATATAAACTGTCCTTTTGCCACAGACTTCAACTTACTGCCACAATAAAAAAACAGCAGGGTAAATGACTTCCTAAAGTTACTATGTATGATAAAAACTTTTGTTTTTGGTCGGTTCATTTTCAACTGATTATCAGAAAGCCAAAGTCCTTAAATCATCCACTAATGAATGCACATTTGCAACTTATTCCTAAAATTAGCAGAGGTACAGCTGAGAAACAACAGTGCAGTAACTGTAGGCCAATCCTCAACTGATAATAAGATGCCTAAGCAGCAGCTTGAGCACCTACATTAAAGTTACATTCAAACATTGTAGGTTAATAACACAACACCTGATATGGCCTTATTATGCTCCAAGGATGAGACACTGAAAACAATCCAAGGCCTAGAGTTTACTGACCACAAAACAGGAACAAGAGATCATAACAAGCTTATAAATATAAAAATTTCTAACACAGCCATGCAAACCAGTTTCTTCATATCAGAATCGTAGATGATGGAATAAATTACCGGTAAAGATTAAGTCAGAAAATTTGAAATAAAATTAAAATAACCTTAAAGAGTTTTTTTTTTTATGGTGACAAAGTTTACAATGTGAGAAGCCGCGGTGGTGCAGCGGTAGCGTTGTTGCCTCACAGCAAGAGGTTTTCCCGTTTGAGTCTTGGCTGGAGCACCTTCTGTGTGGAGTCTGCATGTCCTCCCCGCGGTTGAGTGGCGTTCGAAAGACATGTGTGAATGGGCGTGCCTTCGTTGAAGGTTGGGCATCTGGCTGGCACCTTGGCACAGTAAAAATCTACTGCCAATCATTAGCGGACCTGAGTGCCGCTGTGTCGACCCCTAACTGGAAGAAGCCGAAAGAAGAACAACAAACAAAGTTTACAATGTGACACTCAAAGATGATAGCTTCTATAATGACCCACACATAGGTCCTAAGCCTTTAACAATGTTGAAAGACTGAAATGCGGTGAAAGGTTATGGACCTAAGATTGATCTCTGAAGTGTTCCACCCTCCAGATGGCGGGCACAATAAGTGTTAATACCTGAAGCCACCCACTGTGTATGACCACATACTTAGGAAACAAACCAGCTTAGAATAGTAGCAGAAATTCCAGAAAAAAAATAAGCATTTGATTGGGATATCACAACCAACAATGTCAAATACTGCTGATATCAAGCAGAACAGATCAACATGCTAGTCTTTAGCCATAAAGAGACTGTCAGCTACCTTAAAGGACCACTTTGGGCAGAAACTGATTTTATCTTACCATGACATTTTCCACAATCCAAACCAGCTAGTACCACAGTAACTTCTTATTACTAATTTTATTTTTTTTACTCCGAATATTCTCATAAAGGAAGACATTCTGATGTGGTTTTAATTTCTTGGAAAGCTATTTCTTGCAATAATGCACTGTGAGGGCACAACTGATTATATTACAATGCCAAATTCTATACAGTCAGAGAATAGTCCTATTCACTTAGAATGGAAGCACTGAGAAATTCTATGAGGTTTAAAAACCACAGAATGTCAGTAATTTTTTTGCAGTGACTCTTATATATGTGTTTCATGCTACAGTATCTATGAAAAGTTCTTGGAACAAGATACAAAAATAATTTAGATAATTTAGCCATTTAAAAACAAGTGATATTATGTGAGTTCCAGGTCATTTCTTCCTTTCCATAGTTAGTTTGGCAGTTATACTTTTTAGCTTGCAAACAAACATCAATTGTTATTAGGTTTATTAATTTTTTAGAATATAAAAGGTTTACAATCCTAGGAAATGGAAGAATGCAGCTTTACATTATAGCAGAAAATCAAAGAATAATGAATTGTGATCATGAATAGCTGTATGACCTCCTTGGAAATATATTCATATATGATAGGTAGTATTGTGAGACTTACCTCATCCCAGCATGGTCTGCACTGTGGAATCTGATTATGCCAGAAATGCCACAGAGTGGGATAATCTGCTAAAACATGATTGTAATATGTGAAATTACAGGGATCATTCTCTAGGGATGAAAATTACACTGTGTTAAATGGAAATTTTGCATTTATGGTGTAATTGTCCAAGACTGATAAGGGTCTACAAGCCCACTTTTTATCATATGTGATCTGAGCTGAACATAAACAAGTGACATGATAATTATATCCTGGACAGAAAGGTTTGAGTTATGTCAGTAATTATTTACAATACTGTGATTCAAAGTTAATCTAATCTGTTGAGGACTGGGACAACAAATAAAAAAAATCATCATGTATAATTGGCCTCAGAATATTCATGTACATTGTAACCAGTATGGAGGGACAGGGATCTGGTCTGTATCTTGTACATGCTATCACTGTCCAGGTACAAAAAATCTACATAAACATAAAGGATGGAATCCTCAGGAGGAAGTGCATATCTACTGATGGCAAGCTTATCAACATAAAACAGTCACTCATCTCACAGTGAAGTTATAGTAAACCTTAATGGGGAGTGCAAAGGCTTGTCTGCGCAGACTGACTATCACCTTACATAGCACGGACAGCTGGTTAGCCACTGCTGACATTTCTGCAGACAAAATATTCAGCCTTCCTATGATACCCGAGTCTGGTAAAGAGCATAATGTTCCTTCAGATCAAAATTGTCACTCCGAAGATCTGCACACCTTCAATGAACTTTAACTTCAGCTTAATAACATAAAAAGAATTTCAAGGACATCACAGAAGATGAACAAAATGAAAACTCCACAAGCACCCTCTTAAGAACTGAGGGAAAAAAGCATACAAAATAAATACATAATAAAAGTTAATAGACTGAATGAGCACTTTTGGCCTGCACAGAAGTCTTATTTTAGTGAAAACATGCCACAGTAGATCACTTCCAAAGCCACGCTGATAGGAGGATCCACACATGTGGTGACCAACAGGTAAAACAACGACAGTTACTTTTCCAGACACAAGTGGAAAACCACTAACTGCCACTGAGAGGCAGAGTGCAACACCTGGGAAGGGAAATGTGTTGTGACAAGCTCCTTCATGTAAGGGGAACCCAGGTCATGGGGGAACAATTACACCAGCATCAAGATTTTGAAAACAATATCGGTAACAAATTAGAGGTCTGTGCAAGCTCTACAGCATAGCTGTAATATGTTTGATAACATGAAGAATTTCTAATTTCCTTTTGTTTGCAAACCTGAAAATCAGTTTACAATAAGAGGGACTGGACACAAACACTTTGGGGTGACTAAATCAGAGAGGTAGGCAGTGGCCTATTACAGTCACTGACCAATTTGTTTGGATCCTCTGCACTGTCTTCCTGGAGGACAGGAGCTCTTCTAGTGACATAACCTAGAGCAGATGACAAAGTTAGTGAGCTCTTGTACGAATGTTATCATACAAGTTCATGGACATTAACTGTGGAAAAATCTACAGTCTGATTTTGCAACCATGGCAGTTCAGAAGAGTTTATACTCCAAACAGCAAATATGAGTCACCTGATCAGGGCTGGTCTTTGGTCAACTGGAGGCCTAGGCAAAAGGGCTCCACAGTGCCCCCTACACACCATCCAGTGCCCCCATTCTGGTCTACCTACACTATCCAGATTACTTTTTTCTTCATTTTTCTCACAGTTTGTCTTACTTTTCAGTTTTTCCTGTATTCATTCAACACATTTTAAAGAAATCATTTCTTTAATACAAAAAAAAAAAAAAATCAAATAAATACTGGAAAAGAGCCCCTGCTAGAGCAGTACCCTAGGTGTCCACCTAATTGGCCTATGCCTAAAGCCAACTAAGCACCTGATGGTTCCACATGTAAGCTTATAATAAATAATAATAATCCTTCCTGTGATCCTACCCTGCCTAAGGCACTAAATGACAGAGACAGCTAGTGGGGCAGCTACAACAAGATGAAGGCCAAAGTTTCAAACCATATTTCCATGGTAAATACTAGGTCAGCATCATGCAAGCCATTTAGCAACATTCAAGGTCGATACAGATGGAACTTGCATTAGTAAACAGCACTCTTTTATGGAGCCTAAGGAGGACAAAACAGAAGTACGAGTATAGTTAAATAAAAAGATGTGCACTCATTAATGACCCATTTACCTTACAGAAGATAGAAAATGTATGTATTTATTATTTGTTAACCGGGAAAATCCGACTTGGCACAAAGCCAATTTTCAGTGGAGGCCCAGATGCATATCTTTGTAATGTAGGAGGAAACTGGAGTACCCGGAGAAAACTCACATGAAGGCAGGGAGGACATGCAGACTCCACACAGAAGGCACCCCAGCTGAGAATTGAACTGGAGAATCTCTTGCTGTGAGACGACAACGCTACCACTGCACCACTGCACCATCCAAAAATGCTGCTAAAGGTGTGCACCTGTCCCTAGTCTGCACAAAATGTGAAGATATTTACAAGTCTAAAAGACTGGAATGGATAGATGGATTAAAACAGAGAGGATAGCAACAGAACCTCCCTGTTAAATAAAAATTATCCTATTACAGTACTATACATTGTTGTTAGCTAATAAGTTAAGCTAGCTAGTGACATAAGGACTATAAATGAATTAAAAAATTTCAAGGACTGAGAAAGGTCTAAAAACTACAATACAGTGACAACCCAAAATGAAATCAGGTAAATAACAGATAAACGACTGCTTTAAAATAGTGATGAAGGATGTAGATAGCACTACTTATAAATGTGATAAAAAAAAGACTTAAATGTTCAGGGTACTACAAAGTCTGACTGTAAATAACAAGAAAATGAAACTGAAAAGAAGACCAAGATGAAGAAAGTGCTAATACTAACAGATCTAAATATTGGCTAAACAGAAATCAAGCAAAATGAGCAAGTAAAATTACTACAGACCCCATATAGTGCAGAATACACAACAAATCATTAATGAGTAAACAAACTTCCATAGAAACAAAGAGGAAAACAATGTCCTCAGTGTTAAAGCTGGAAGAAGGGAAAAGTAAAAACAGACTTATGCATTTTTTGTCTTTCCTTAATTACTTCACTATTCTGAAAAGCCCCACTGGGTTTTCACCATTTTCAGTGAAGGTCGGGGAGAAAACCTATAGACACCAAACACAAAGTATACATTACTATAGCAGTTAACAGTAACAGTACATTAATTTAACAATATAGTGAATCAATTGTTTGGGTAAAAAGATGCAAGTGACTACACTGGAGATTTATCAGCAATGCATTTGTAGGAATAAATAACAGAAAAAATAAACCAATAGTATCAAACTTTTTTGTAAGGAGGCAGCATGTGTACATAATCTAGAGAACAAACTCTACAGGTGTATTCACATACTTAAATGTGCACTTATGTGATCTAATAAGTGAAGGAGATTAGACTTTAAGGTTTTAATGTTAATTATTCTCACAGGTTGAGTGAGCAATTACTGGGCTTTTGGAAAGGCTGAAGCAGCTTTAGGTATCATGCTTGTGAGCCATGAGGTATCACTGCATTTCCAAGAGGTAGTCAGGTGTTGCCTGTGGGCTCTTTTAAAGGCAGAAATGCTAAGGTTACAAGTTGTGTTTAGTGGTAAGGGATGTCAGTATAGCAAAAAGAGAAGTTTTGATATGTAGGCTGAGGTATACCATTCAAAATAAAGACTGAATTTAAAGATGGACAGTTATCTACCATATGGAAGGTGGAATGAACTGTTCTCAGTGAAGGGGTCACAAGCCAGAACTCCCAGCAAACCCAAGAACTTTTAAGAACTTTTCCAAGGCTAACTACCTCCAATCAAGTGATGTCATAGCTAAATTCCAAGCCCCCCCACCCAAACTCAGGGAACACTATGGCCTATGCTGAGGTGTTTATGTAAACTCTGTAGAAGCATGTAAATAACTGCACAGAAACAGCTGTACCAAACCAAAATAAACTTAGGAAAAACTGTTAAAATAACCCCCTTGGTGGACCCCCAATATAAATAGGTTGTAAAACAAAATAAAAAAAATCCTGTCCAAATATAAGAAGGGCTATGCCCAACAGGAAAAAACCCTCCTTATCTGTCTCATCAAGAATCACAGGGACCAATCAAGTCCACCAAAGCCAACTTTGAGGCAAAAATAGCCTCCCAAGCTAAGGATAAACATAAGGCATTTTTTAGTTATGTATGCAACCTTAATATGATGAAGTTCTAATTTCATTCTCTCTGCAAACCTGTAAATGGAACTCCCTATACCAAACCGGAAGATATAGCACATTTGTTGGCTATTAAATGTATCTCCACTTTCACCACCCCTCCATCACCTAGAGTTACCCACAGGAAATACCCTCTACCATTTCTCCCCAACTATCACTAAAGAACAGGTCTTCACTGCACTCTCCAAAGCTAAAAACACTGCATCAGTGGGGTCCTGATAATATCTCAGGATGCCTCCTACGTAGCTTGAAACATGACCTGCCAGGACCAATAGAATCCATATTTAATCATAGCCTCTAGACAGGCTTCATCCCTAAGGAATGGAGGGCTGCAACAGTCATTCCACTACACAAAGGGAGACCATCAACAGACCAGGGAATTACAGACACATAAGTTTAACTAGTCTTGTATGCAAGGCCATGGAAAAAAATCATCATGGATCTGACAAAAAAAGACATAGGGAATCTTCAGACAGTGGACCCATCCCAGTTTGGTTTTGTCAAGGACAGGTCATTCCTATTAAACCTGGTGGACTTCTTTGAGACGGTTACTAGAGTCATGGATGAGGGCAAAAGAGTGTATATTGCCTACCCCAACCTGGCAAAGGCATTTGACACAATACCTTACTCAAGTATTATAGACAAATTCATAAATTTAGGCATAAATCCTTATTTCACATGATGGATAGCCAAATATCTCATGGACTGCATACATGAAGTTAGGGTGCGGGAATCCACCTCCACCAAGTGGTCTGTAACTAGTGGTGTCCCACAGGGCTTGGTACTGAGACCTCTCCTATTTGGAATATACTTCTCTGAAGTCAAGGCAAATGTAGAGGGCCTTTGGCTGACCAAATTTTCTGGTGACTGCAAGCTGAGTGTAATCTCTGAATCCCCTGAAAGATGTAGATATCCTCCAGGAGGGTCTGGCACAGACAAATAACTGGTGTCAGAACTATGGCCTAAAACTCAATTTGAAAAAATGCATAATTATCCTCTTTGGGAAGATGAACACCCATGCAAATTACAACATTGATAACCCTCCCCTAAGAGCAGACCCAGTGGTAAGGGGCCTAGGAACTCAGGTTAACTGTAACCTGAACTCTGATCACCACGTGTCCATGGTAGTGAGAAAATCCTTCTACATGGCCCAACTTATAAGTAAGGGTATGGCATCCAGATCTATGGATATCATGATCCTACTACACTCGGCCCTCATTAGACCAGTACTAGAGTACAATGCACTCTTCAGCATGTACTTGACCAGGCATTTGCAATAGCTGGGGCAGCCGCAGAGGTTCCTTACTACTTATGTGGTATAAATAACATGTCCTATCAGGACCACCTCAAATCCTTGTCTCTGTACTTGGTCTCCTACACTCCTATTACTGAGGGGTGGTCTATGCCAAACCTACAAGGCATTCTCTGATCCAGCCTTGATGAATCTGCTACAAGTTCACAAAACAAGAAGCACTAGAATTACCCAGCGTAAGGATCTAAACCTTGTCTGTTAGAGGGACAGGTATGTGTCTCAGAGATTACTTCTGGAACAGACTCCCCATTCATGTAAAGCAGAGCTTTTCCCTAAGTCTATTCAAATGCAATTTGGACCAATGGATGGGACATCGCAAATTCACTCCTGGTTTCTCGCCTCTGTCTTTTATGGACAGGGGTGGCTTGTAGATGCCCTAAGGCACAGGCATATAGCAAAGCCATTCTAGTCCATGGGCATTAATAAATGGGAAAATTGGGGTATGGATGGCTAGGCTTAAAAAGGTTCTAGGGCTGTTTATGAAGCTTATCATTTAACCTGAGCTAGTTATACATACATACATACATACAAATACTTCAAGCACAGTCGTTAATGCCCTTCTAGCTTGCCAATATTCCAAAACACTTGTTCCTATAATAAGTGTCCAGGCTGTTCCTAAAAATATCTAAACTAGTACTTGCTTTAATGTAATTTGGTATGTCTGTTCCATGCAACAGCTATTCTGTCAGAAAACCAGTTAGTACACTTCCTATAGAATCTTCTACATAGGTTATCTGATGATCATCTAGTACTTTTTGATAACCCCAAACATTCCCAGAGATAGTTGTCTGTAAATGCCCTATATACCTGACTAAGCTCTCCTCTTAGATATATGTAAGAGACACTGTACAAGTTCAGATATTTTAGTCTTTCATAATAACTTAAATTTTCACATCTATAGATGCCATTGGTATATTTCCACTGTACTCTTTCCAGTTTACTCATGCTTGTTTTCTTATAAGGTTTCCATACTGTTATTCCATACTCAAGTTTGGGTTTAATGTAACTGGCAAACAATGACTTCATCATTTTTAATTTCCTAGACTTTATAAATCTTTTTATACAACCTATAGTTCTATAACTATCATTAAACGATTGGTTGATATGATTAGAAAAACTCATAGCTGAATCTACCCATATACCCAGGTCCTTAAATGAGCCTACAGTTTCAATCACTGTGTGCTGCACTAAATATTCACCTTTCAATTTATGTCTCTCAAATCTCATATGCTTAGTTTTTGATGTATTTATCAGCATATTATTCTCCTGTGCCCAAATGGTCAATTTAGTCAAGTTATTTTGCAGACAAGCTTTATCTGTAACACATGTAATCAGTTTACCCAATTTCAGATCATCTGCATATAGACTGTAGAACACCTCAGATGAAAAAAGTTAGGTCTGAAAGATATTTTGTAAATTATATAATCTGTTGTGTCTGAGAATAAATTTTAGAATCTGCACACAATTTATCAATTTGTGTGTCTTTATTCCTTCCACATCTTATGTATCTATTAAAAAGGTTTCCTATTATGCTCAATATCTTTACATACATTTTCTTCAATATTTTTTTGATCTTGTCTCACACTATGCTTAATCTGTTTGTCCAGCTTGTTTATTTCAGTTTTCAAAGTTGTAGTTCAACCTCTCTTCCATTTCTTATATTTTGTGTCTCTCACCTTGATCAGATATCTTGTTCTTATGAAAATATATCCCTCTGATGTTGTATGCCTAGATCCTGATGTTAAACATTTTTTTTATTTTTTGCACTCAAACAATTTCTCTTTTAAAACTTTCCATATTATATCTGCAGTTTTTCCACTGAACAGCTCACTCCAGTTAGTTCTACATAGTGACGTTTTGCTTCTATCCCTATCATAACACCTCCACCTGATTTTTTTGTTAGAATGTCTGTTACAGAAAAACATTTATACCATGACACAACTGGTTACCAGTCATTGTTCATTAATCATGTTTCACAAACAATAACATCAATATTGTGGGAATGTAGCACATTTTCCAACAAAAATACTTTATTATTAATGCTCCTAGTATTAACAACCATCAGAGATGCATCAAATGTTGCTGTCTGTGAACTGCCAAATCTTTTACCTAGCAAAAATCCTGCCTAGTGTTTGTCAAATATTGTAAAATATCTGCTGCAAAGATTCTCTTCCCTGATCTTGACAAATGCACACCATCTTGTCCGAACACACTTTCTCTTATTTTTCTTATAGAAGACAATAGATGCATCATTTCCTAAATGTGTTCTATTTGTTCTTTGCCTAACATTATTTATTTCACCAGTCCAGTCATTAATATATGAAGCAACAGTTCTCCAAGCTGTGCCAATTGCGCAAGTGCAATAATCATCATTAAGTCCAGCAGTTGCATTGTCACCTCACAGCAAGAGGTTCTCCAGTTTGATTCTCAGCTGGGATACCTTCTGTGCGGAGTTTGCATGTCCGCTCTGCATTCGTGTGGGTTTCCACCAGGTACTCCGGTTTCCTCCCATGTTACAAAGACATGCATCAGGAGCATTTCTTCCCAGGCCTCCGCTGAAAATTGGCTTTGTTCCAAGTCGGACTTTCACGGTAAATAAATATTAAATAAATAAGTAAATACAAATTTACTTCTAACAATGGTAAGCAAATCATCCAACTTTTGACGCAAGGAACACAGATCACCAGTGTTATCAACTCTTACCTTTAAATATGCATAGCGTTTATTACACTGTATGAGATATTTGTGTATTAGCAAATCGTTAATTGCATACTCATTTAAGGAATCCATATTCAGCTTCAAATTAATAAAATATTGTAAAAGAAAAGAATAATCAAAATCAGTAACCACAGAATTCAAAGAGAACTTAAATTAACTTCTATGACAAAAAAATCACACGAGCAACATACAACTAAATACTAAAGTAATTACAGTAAAGTAGTTCGGACCATACAAGTTCTGCAAGTCTAACAATAGTTATAATTCCTTTACATCACTATCACTTCCAGTCACACTTTTTTTAACAGTAAAGATCAATAAATCACAAACCAAAGTAGGATTGTTTAGATATGCTCAGGATCTCATTCAATCCTGAACAGTAAGACATTAACATCTTTCCTTCCTGGCATCTTGTAAGCCAGGCCACCACTTGCTTCCTGAAAGTTTTTATCTAAAATCTTCTGATAAAAGTGCACTTTATTAGATCTGTAATATCTGATAAATGATGTGAGCTACAAAAAATGTAAAATAAGAAATCCCAGCTTTTCTCTGCATCAAGGCCCACCACCAAGAGTAGTATTTCTTAAATTCTGCTTCCCTCTAGATCATCATTGTTCTATTAATGCTGTCAAATGTTTGTCTCCCCTCGACAAATCATTAGATGCCTCCCAGCCATACGTATGCCTTATTAAGTTTAATTCTGTTGGCTGCCAAAAAAACAATTACTACAAAATGGAAATCAAAGTTTAAACCAACTGTATTTGAAGTACTGAATATTATAAAATAGAAAAAAGAACTGGAAAGGGATCTTTAGAAAGAAGGAAGGAGCACATTGCATAGAAATAAATGAAAATTGTGGGAACAATACATACAGAATAATGTTCAGAAGGAAAAGCAAGGCTTAAGGGAAGGGGGGAATTCAGTAATTTATGTAATGTTGGACTGATTATAGTTATAAAAAAGAAGAAAAATCTTGTAGCTTAATGGTTAAAGTGCTTATCTCCCAAACAAGAAATACAGGGTTTGACTCTCTCTAAGGGAAATTAGTTAGGTTTAAAATGGCCCACAGGGGCAGTTAGCCTAGTACTTACCTATGAATATGTGATGTATAATGCATGCATATGGAAAAATGTTCAGATGATTTGTTTTCATTTCTGTTAAAGGATGTTTATGTCTTAAACAATGACTTAATTAAGGTGCTTAAAAATGTAATATATGATATCTCTTTTTAGACAATGGGCTATACACTGGTGTTAGTATCAAAGGACAGTCTGTAGATGCTGATTTAATACTGCAGATTTGTGAAAGAAAACTGTATTTTATTTGTCAAAAAATTCTAGTGTTATGGTCAAACAAATGGTTATTTCTCTGTAAGTGTGGAAGATAAATCTAAGATATCAGTGACAAAACTGTTTACCTGTTCAAGAGCTTTCCAATGATGTATGATAAGATAGGATAGCATTCTGTTTTGAAATTGTTGGATCAATGCAAAGTATGTATATAACAATTTCACAATTTATCAAAACAATATTAATCATTAAAACCAGCTGTGTTAGATGGCGATGATCAGTGGCAACACTGTGTACCTTAATGTTTTGTACAAGATGGCACCATTTGTTTACCTGCAGGTCACATGGCTTTAATGAAATTAATGTAGTTATGAAAATATAGGTGAGTCATAACTGCTTTATCAAAAGAACGTTTATATCTCAGAATGTCTTCATATTTCTCAAAATGCTTTAACATAATTTTTTTACTACCACCCACTGCTTGAATACATCAGCCTCACAATACAGTATCTCACACCGTTTTTGCATTGTTAAAATAAATATGGAAATATGTCATATTTTTCATAACTTTTTGCAAACACTACTTCATAACTGGACAAACATGGAAATACTAAGAAACGCTGTATAGACTCACCAAACACTCCCAAGCCCAAATCTCAATTCCACTGAGAATATAAAGTCCAACTCGATGTGAATGAAAAAATACAAATTTATTTTAAGCCGTTAAAACCATACGCTTTTCGTTGGCTAACAGTCTGACTTCTTCAGAAAAAAACAAACAAGCAAACAGTGCCTCCCCTTCATTGAGAACATTTAAACAGTTCACTAATTGAGAATAGCAAGTCACATGATTTAACCTCATCTGAATTAAAGTCCGAGCACTAAAAAAGCACTAGGGGAACAATGAACAACTAAATGCTCATGTAATAATAATGCAATACCAAAATGTTAAAACCATATTACATGCGAAACAGGTTGCCAGATAAAACAGTGTGTACATACACACTTGACAGATCTAGGATATGTAAATGAATAAAGGTTTTGATTTTAGTCATAAAAATTGAATATTTAAAAAAAATTTTAAAACATAAAAATCAAACAGCTGTATAAACCCCCACTGCCAAGTTTAGAAACTGAAAGAATTTTTTAAGATTTTAAAGACAGAACACACTGCCTGTTGTTAAAATGGCCCATGGGGCCAGATAGTCTCACACCAAAAAAGGTGGAAAAAAAGCCTTCTCCTTTGGGAATCTGAAGTAAGACAGCTGTATCCATAAGCTATAAAAAATGTTATTATTACTGTTTTGCCAGACGTATGCATATCCTAACTTGAAACTACTATCCTGTGGCAATAACAAGTTGTCAGTGTAACTAATGTACATTTCATTGTAACTCTTCTTGATACTACTAGCCCGGTGTAAGTATAAATAATAAACTCAGGGGTGTAGTTGGTCACTGCCAACCTCCACTCTATTCCATTCTATTGAACCCACTTCCAAGAAACTAGTACCCCTGAACCCTCTCCACTGTCGCCAGACTAACTAGATGACACTAAATAGTGTCTTCTACAAGAACATAGTCCAGCAAGAAGTGGACCAAACTGGCAACACTGTACAATACTTGGAGCCAGTACCTACTGCCCCCCCCCTTTTCCGTATATTCTCTTACTGAGTCCTATAGACCCGCCTAAGCATGTAATCTGGGCTTTTATGTTAGCCATGTATTGGGAACTTGAAGCAGGTTCAATAGAATGGAATAGAGTGGAGGTTGGCAGTGACCAACTACAACCCTGAGTTTATTTATACTTACATCGGGCTAGTAGTATCAAGAAGAGTTACAATGCAATGTGCATTAGTTACACTGACAACTTGTTATTGCCACAGGATAGTAGTTTCAAGTTAGGATATGCATACATCTGGCGAAACAGTAATAATCATTTTTTTATAGCTTATGGATAAAGCTGTCTTACTTCAGATTCCCAAAGGAGAAGGCTTTTTTCCACCTTTTTTTGTGTGAGACTATCTGGCCCCATGGGCCATTTTAACAACAGGCAGTGTGTTCTGTCTTTAAAATCTTAAAAAATTCTTTCATTTTCTAAACTTGGCAGTGAGGGTTTATACAGCTGTTTGATTTTTATGTTTTAAATTTTTTTTTAAATATTCAATTTTTATGACTAAAATCAAAACCTTTATTCATTTACATGTCCTAGATCTGTCAAGTGTGTATGTACACACTGTATTATCTGGCAACTTGTTTCACATGTAATATGGTTTTAACATTTTGGTATTGTAATATTATTACATGAGCATTTAGTTGTTCATTGTTCCCCTAGTGCTTTTTTAGTGCTGGGACTTTAATTCAGATGAGGTTCAATCATGTGACTTGCTATTCTCAATTAGTGAACTGTTTAAATTTTCTCAATGAAGGGGAGGCACTGTTTGCTTGTTTGTTCTTTCTGAAGAAATCGGACTGTTAGCCGACGAAAAGCGTATGGTTTTAACGGCTTAAAATAAATTTGTATCTTTTCATTCACATCGAATTGGACTTTATATTGCATTCAGAAGGAGAAATAAACAGGGGAAAGTCAGGAGGGAGTAAATATTACAACAGTGTAGAAAAGGATATCTACTGTTATGGTAAATTTTTACACAACCATACTATGTCCTTCTATATCACTGTTGCAGTGTTCCTTACAGTAGGGATCCCTTGCTCAGGACAGCCCAATGTCTGGCCAGTATACCAAAACTTTAGGTTGTAACAGGGATGTAGTACATCATATGTATGCTCCCTGTGCATGGCATAGGGCATAAAGGTACCATCCTCAGAACTGAAAAGCACCAGGAGGAACAGTCTAAGGAGAGAAGAGGAACAAGTGCATCAAGAAGGAGAAAGAAACAGGAGTAGGAGGGAGGGAGTGAATACTGCAACAGTGAAGAGAAGGACATCTGCTGTTATAGCAAGATTTTAAACAACTGTGCAATGTCCTTCTATATCACTGTTGCAGTGTTCCTTACAGCAGCAGTACAAAAGCTCAGGAGGAAAGTCCAGCAGAACCTTCAAGAAAGTCATGCAGGATAACCCTGGCAAATTCAGCTCTAACCCTGGAAACCACATTCAGCTTATAGTGCTTGGTAAAAGTATGCACAGAAGTCCAAGTAGTTGCCTCAAGGATAGAGTTAGTATTCAAAGCTTTGAAAAAAGCACCACAAGAAGCCACAGTCCTGGTAGAATGACCCTTAACAGAAGATGAAATTATTTTCCAGTGAAAAGAGTAACAAAAGGAAATGGCATTAGATATCCATGAAGAAATAATTTGCTTAGAAACAAGAGATGTAGAATGAAAGTAAACAAAAAAGTTGCTCAGATTTATGAATGGCTTTAGTTTTATCCAAGCAATATCTGAGTTGTCTATGCAAATCCAAAGTGTGAAGAACTTTCTCACTAGCAGACTGCAGAGAAGGGGAAAAAAGTGGGCAAATGAATAGACTGTTTAAGAGACAACTCAATAACCACCTTGGGCATAAATGAAGGATTAGTATGAAGAGATGTCCTTCCCTTATGAAAAACTAAAAAAGGAGTAACAGCCATAAGGGCCTGCACTCAGACACCTGTCTGGCTGAGGTAAGGGCCAAAAGAAGATTCCAGGAACAATGCTGTAAAGAAGCTGAAGTTGCAAGCTGAAAAGGACCCTGACTCAATTTTTCCAAAACAAAATTAAGGTCCCAGGAAATAAGGACACCTTTAAGGAACTGTTTGACCTGAAATCAAGAAGTCAAAGGCAGACAAGCAGAAATAGCTGACAGGTGGGCTTTAACAGAAGAGTATGCCAACCCAGCATTGAGCAACTCACACAAATAGGAGAGAACCAAAGGAACTTCCACAGAAAGTGGATCCAGGTTACAAGTAAGACACCAAACAGAAAATCTCTTCCATTTGGACAAACAAGATTTCCTGGCCTCTTGCAGAGCCCAAAGCACATCCTCAGAAAAAAAGGCATCTAAAAGGGATCAAAGCCCTATCACCCAAAGAGTCAGTTGAAGAGTAGACACATGGGGATGGATGACAGACCCTTCATCCTTTATGAGTAAGTTCGCCCTGTGAGGCAATTTGTGATGACTGCCCTTGGCTAAATGTAGAAGAAGAGGAAACCAATGTTGTCTGGCCCAAAAGGGAGTCAATAACAAGATTTTGGGAGAAACTCGTTCTATCCTGAACAAGACCATTGATATGAGAGAAAGGGGAGGGAAGACATAAAGAAACATCCCCTTCCAGGAAAAAGAAAGGGCATCCAGCTTAAAGGCAGAGGACATGGAACTCTGGTGCAAAAGAGGGGAGGCAAAAAGATCTACATGTTCAGAGGGGAGGCAAAAATATCTACATGAAAAGTACCCCCACTGGTGGACAATGTCCAGAAACACATCCCTGTGAAGCATCCACTCGTGAGTCTGTGTCACAGACCTGATCAGAGAGACAGCCACAATGTTCTGATCTAAAGGAATATAAACATCCTGAAGAGTCAGGACAGCTAGATCCCAAACCTGAAGAGCTAGTCTGCACAAGAGGTAAGACTGTGCTCCCCTTGCTTGTTGATGTACTACATCACTGTGGTATTGTCTGTAAAGATTTTGAGGGACCCTGGAAGGAAATGAGAACGGAAGGCCTGAAGAACAAGGAGAAGAGCTCTCAACCCTTTGATATTGATAAGGTCCTTCCTTTAATGAAGAGACCAAACACCCTGAACCTTCAGAACGCCGAAGGAAGCTGCCCAACCTATGCCTTAGGCATCTTAAAAGAGGTCCTGAGCAGGGACTGGAGGCTGAGAATGAAGCCCTGGGTTGATGGACAGTTGACAAATCCAACACTGGAGCTCCAACTTAAGACATAAAAGAAGAGGAACTGGGAAGTCTAAAGAATAAGAATATTGAAGCCAGACTGACCTGACATACCACTGAAGCTTTCTCATATGAAGTCTGACAGAAGAAAGCATAGAAATGGTGGAAGCCATGCATCCCAGAGTCCATAGAAACTCTCTGGCTGTAATGGAGGGAAGACAGAAGAAGGGACTGCAAGAATGCAATCAGAGTCAAAGCCTTGGGAGGAGGCAGGGATGCCAGCATTGGAACAGTCTGGAGCCTGCAGCCAAGAAAAGCATGTTCCTCAGGTGGATCACAACCTGCCCCACTGATTATGCCGACAACTAGAGGCTATGTATTACGGAAGCAGAGAGTGAGGGGGATGGTGAATAGGTAGGGTTTGCATCCCATCCCAATAACCAGAAGAGAAGAGTGGTAGCAGGCAGTGAAAGGGTATTGCAACATTGATCGACTTGAATGCCTACAATTATGGTAAGTTATCTGCACAACTTTAATATGTTAATCATAATCAGTGTTGCTGTACTAAGCTTTGAGAGGGCTCCCTAATCTTCTCTGTTGGCAAGGTTAGAGAATATTCTATGCCACTGACACCAAGCTCTGCAGTATGGCAGAAGCAAACCCGGCTCTAGCTCTATTTAGTGAAAATGTGTACAGGGTACAAAGTAGCTGCTTCTAGAATGGTCTGTGCAGTTGTCCCTTTTGGAAATACTATGGTGATAGATTTTGCCCTTGCTGAATGAGCCCTGACTCTGTCAGGAATCTGTTTTTCATGGTTAGAGTAACAAAACGCAATACAGTTGGAAATTAATTTAGAAATAGTTTATTTTGGTTTTCCCTATTTACTTTCTGAAAATTTCACCAGAAGATGGTCAGATCTGTTTGGGAATTTTTGCTCTGTGTAGGCGGAATCTTAATTATCTGTGTGATACTCTCTCTCTCTCTCTCTCTCTCTCTGCTGTTCTGTGGATTAGGAAAGAATACAGAGAGATGAACAGCTTAGTTCAAGGTGACCTGTGATACCACCTTTGTCAAGAAGTAAGGGTTAGTTCTTAAGATTACTCTGTCTCTGTGGAAAATGAGGAAGAACTCTTTGCACATCAGAGCTTGTAGCTGAGGTATACACCTGGCTGAGGTAAGTGCCAGCAACAAGGTTATTTTCAGTTGAGCAATTTGAATGCTGCTGAGGCTTCTGGCTCAAATGGTGGCAACATTAGTTTTTTCCATTACATAATTTAAATTCTAGGAAGGTGCCAGTTCCCACCTTTGTGGCCAATGATCTAAGATCCCTTTTAGGAATTGTTTCATATGGGAATACTCATATGCAGAAGAAGACATGGGAAGACCAGCAGAAGCATGCATTTTAATACTAGAATAACACAGTCTTTAATTATTAAGAAAGGTATTCAAGTATATTTTCTAAAATTGATTGTGTGGATAGGATACATTTAGTCCTGCACCAAACAGAAAGGCTTTTCTATCTTTTCACACATTATTTTCTTTCTGATTCTCAGTTTTTTAGTATTAGAACATCTTCTGAAAAGGATGGTCTGGACGGAATCACTAAGTAATCATCCATTCTATCAATTTGAGGATTTTCAGGTTGGGATGGATGGCAGGCCCCCTTGCTTGGCTAAGGAAGTGCATAAAAAGGGGGAGTGAATTGATTTTCCCTTTGCTGAGCATTAGGAGGAGATAGAACCAGTAATGGGTGGGCCAGTTAGGAACCATCATTATCATCTTTGGTCTCTCTGTCCTCATGTTCTGTAATACTCTGGGGATAAGGGAAAAGCCATAAAGAAAGAGGTCTGTCCAACTGAAGGAAAAGGCATCTGTCCTAGACTCCCCTCTTGGGGGGGGGGGGGGGGTCCTTAAACAGAAAGTACAGTTGTATTACACTTACCATAGCTGTAGATGTTTGAGCAGATTAATGTCGCAGGACTGATTCTTGCATCTTCCTGCCATGCAGAAGCCCACAACTGGCCCAGTTTCCAGAGTCTTTACATCATCCCTAGCTGATGAACATCTGAGAACCAACCTCTGGATGTTAGAATATAAGAGGGGCATCCATTGGCAGCATCTTCAGACCTTTCTAGGCAGTGCCAGTCACTCTGATGCCTGAGGAGAGCACAACTTTTCTAGTTGTCAAAGTGTTGTGAGAGAGAAGAGAATGGACTATCAATGGACTAGGAGTAAAGAGAGGGGTGGTTGATGATAGCTTAAGGGTAACCACCCAAACCCCATAAATTCACCGATTTAACAAACTCTGATAGTCTGTTTCTTTTTTGAAACAGAATACTGGAGTCAGTACAATATTTTCCGCATTACCGGACAGTTTGGTTTCTGGATAGTTTGGGGAAAAAAGGATAGGTGGCAATACTAGTCTTTGCAAGGATGTCGGAAATAGTGTGTACTAGTATTGAATATTACAAGGTTGAAATATAAAGTCTTACACCAGATGGTCTATGTTTTAAAATGCATATTTGTGAAGTGTTAACATGAAGCTCTAAGCAAGGATCATGACAGATGAGGACATTTTAAAATGCATTGATTCATTAAAAGTAATGTAAAGTCAAAGTTCTGCATGCATGCAATTGATAAAAAATAAATATATATATATATATATATATATATATATATATATATATATATGAGGTGTTTTTTCTTTTCTTCTTTGAGACTGATCTAAAGATTTTTGGCAGGCAGCCTCCCAGCACTGTTAATAGAATAAACAAATAATTTGCACACCCTAGAGTGTCATTCTTGACTGAATCAAAAGGTAACATTTCTTTATTATTTATATTGTACTTTAATATTTGGTGCCTTAAGACTCAGGGCAGGATTCACGAAGCCTCCGTGTAAGAGATACAAGGCTTACACGGAGGCTGCAGTTAAACGGTGTGACGTCAGCATGTCATGCATATGCATGAGGGCATGCTGAATCACACCTAAGGCTAACACGGTCCGTGGAAGACAGTAGGGGGCATGTCCGTAGGCCGAGCCCTGCAAGCGGACATGCCCCCAGAAGAGTAAAAGTGCTCAAAGTAAACACCCACGACAGAGTCCATGTAAATGTGAATAAACACAACACATGCCCCCACAGACTATGAACATAAAATATATAAATGAACATGTTATATATTTTTTTTAAATCGTAAAGATGTTTGCCCGTGAGTGCGCTCGTTTGCGCGGGTGTGCCCGTAGCTCAGCCACAGTTAGCAGTAAGTGGAAAAGCATATAAGAACTAACTATGCAAAGTAAGCCAAAAAGCAATAGAGTAGTGGTAGAGACGTCGGCTGAAGAGCAGGCAGTCATGGCTCGAGCCCCCACAACATCAATTTTTATTTTTAGTAAAATAAGCACGAAACAAGTCCCTGACATATATGTAGACATATAAAATTATATTTTATGTAAAATGTAATGAAATAGGCCATTTATTTTGCAGAAATGTGAGATAACAAAATAATAAAAAATGCCAGCTGTGCCTATAGCTGAGCTACAGTTTAACAAGGTGAGTGCATCTGCCCGTAGGTGATCAGTGGTTTAACAGGTGTAAAATGAGTGCCCGAAGGTGAGCAGTGGTTTAACAGGTGCAAAATGAGTGCCCGTAGGTGAGCAGTGGTTTAACACACTGAAACTGTGTGCCCCTAGCTGAGCTGAGTGTAATATGAGTGCTGACAGCCAAATGATGCGTAAACTAGCGTAACTTGTTTGCGCAGAGCTGCGCACCGCGTCAACAAGCTAACCGACGGGCAACATTGAGCAAGCTGTAACAAAACTGCCTTTACACAGACACACCCCCTAGCCTGTCTAGACAGTCATAAAATATAAAAAGCAGTGGCCAGGTTCAAACCCAGAATACCATGCACCATAGTCAAGGTACTGAACCACTAAGCCACGACAGCTGTACTTAGAAATGCAGTAATAGCAAATATATAGGAATGAATAGAAAGTGGAGCATGACAAAGCAGGTTTTGTGAAGTTGATACAATTCCAAAATGGCCAATCACAGATAATTGCGGGAAAAATGACATATATAAGCCCCATAGGCGGGAATACACAGCATAAATGATTGTAGAACTAACTTGCAGCCAGAATGTCAGGAGTAGGTGAGGGTAGTTGCTTTCAAGCACAGAGGTGGGGCGTGAGGAGTCCAGATACATGGTCTGGCTCCTAGTCCATAATCATGAGGCCCAACTCATGCAGAGCCAAGTCCTGTGGGGAGCATATAGGGCTGAGGCGTGGGACCGGTTTGCTCATGATCTCACCAGTGCCACAGGGATTCCAAGGACTGGTGAGCAGGTCCATCACCACCATGCGGACCTGAAGAGACGTAAGCATGACCAATTGAACCTTTGGATCCAGGAGGCCCGGCAAATGCCCAACGCCCCACTACTGAGTAAGTCACATTTAATTATGTATGTAAGAAATTAAACTAGCTGATATTATGGAGATGTGTATTCCAATATTACTTCATTTATATTACAGCTGCAGGTGTCTGTTCTGCGGACCGCAGAGCCTATGGCGATAGGCTGGTGCGGTTGTGCCACCAGGCAGGTCAGTAATCCTCTCCCAGTAATTGTAAAGAAATATAAAAGTATGACAGTTAGCAAAAGACTGCAGTGCAGTCACTAAGTAATAAAATGTGCAAGTAACAGTGTAAGAGTGTTTGCAAGTATTGCTTGATTACAAAAGTGTGTTGCAGTCTGTAATCCAAACAGAAAAATGAAAATGTCTGAAATAAAGTCTGAAATAAAGATGCCCCACCTGTAATATAATAGTACACAACCTGCAGCAGACTGAAAAGTACAGCTGCAGAAGATGAGCAAATCACATGCGTGAAATATATCCCTGTTGAAATACTGAAACATGACAGAAGTGAGACTGCTGGAAAGGATTGTAATAACTACAGGTAAAACATGTCAATAAAGCCTAGAAGTAAGTACCATCCTGAATAGTAAAATGAAAACAAGTGAGAGAGTGTGAGAAAGAGTTATGAATCCACCAATAAAGTAGTAATAACCCCTGAATAAAGTATACTGCAGTCAGTACAGAATGAAATGAATGTGACAAGCAGAACTAAACTGCGAAATGTGTTCAAAGTGTTGCTGCAGCTGGAATGTGTATCCCAAAATCTGGATATGTTGCTCTCAGTCTGCAATATGCAGATAGTATGATTGTCTGAAATACCAAACATCCACAGTTGTCTATAGCTATATAAAGCAAATGTAGCAGGATGATGTAGCTGAACAAAGCCAGATATGAACGTGTATGAATAACAATAAAATGTATATTGATGTAGCAGTAACAGTCCTATCACCAAATTGAAGTAGTTATCATATAGGAAACTGTAGTTAGAACAGTAGTGTGTATATATCTGCAGCTATTAGAAATGTACAGCATATGTATTGGTATTCGAAGGTGTTAATAATATTTTCTTCACCCCACCCTATAACCACATATAATCCATTCCACGTGAAAATGGTATGTGCAATCACAATTAACACCCCTGGACATTTGTCCTGTTGGGTCATAAATATTTGCATGTATGTTGATGCATCTGCCCTGTTCATACATCCAAACCTGATGGCCTGTTGCCATCAATCAACCCTGCATGTTGTTGGACTGTGTATCGCTGTTCATATTATGCATGTGTTATGCTCGCTGTTCAATGGTGTGAATATCTGGGTGTTTGGTTAATGGGAATACTAATGCATGCTGTTACAACTAATTGCGAATGGTATTGTATGTTACTAACCCAAACTGTCATGATATAATGCAAAACATAGGACGACAGGGAAGGCGGGTTTCAGCGGACCCACCTCTCCCACCTCAGCTGGCGAGTGCACCTGGCACTAGTGCCCAGTCTGGACCCTCCTCCAGTGGCCCTGTGCCACCTGTGGGTGGAAGCGCTGCAGGGGATGGGGCCCATCCCCCCTCTGCAAGTGTGGCTGGAGGAGAACCACCAGTCACCCTCCGTAGTGTCCGGACTGTGGTGCGTAGGGAGATCCGGGACTCTGTTCTTGGGCCCCTACGCCAGCTTGAGGCACAGGTGGCACAACTTACGGGCATGCCTGTTTTCCGGCCTACACAGCCCCCAGCACAGCCCCATCCTGGGCAGTGAAGGAACAGTGGCAACTGCCCATGGGTGGGGATATCAGTTCCACTGTTGCCATCTGTGGGCTCATGGGCTCTGGATATCGAAACATCCATCCCTGTCAATTGTGTAACCCCCCCACATGTGTCATACACCGCCCCTGTATGCATCTTGTTTGTCTTGTCTGTTGACCTACCTAACCTGCCTCCCCAGCTATACCGACTTCCTTCACCTGACATACCACTCTCACCTGAAAAAAAAAAAAAGGGCACTCTGTACCCACAAAAAAATGATGCCCCATACATAGCTGCCCATTCCGCACACATGTCTGCTGGACATGGAAACTATCAATTACAATTGGCTGTACAAGTATTATTGTTGTCCTGACACCTCTCTCAGGGGTGGAAGGTTTCAAATGTCACACCAAATTACATACATATGCACAGCTGTTGCTGATGAAGAAATGGGCAGCTATGGGCCTTACCTACATCCCTCCTGCAAAACCCAAGCTTGTTTCCCTACTGTCTTACCCTCTTTGTGACCCCTTTTTCACCACTTTCCTGTCTCCCCATTTTCATTTCTTTCAAAGAAAATAGCTGGTGTGCCAGAGTAAGCACTGTTAAGCGGTTGTAAGCGGGTGTGCGCGGAGCTGAACACCAGTGCGCATGCGGGAGCTCCGCGCAAACCAGTGCTAACCCAGTTACAACTGCTTAAAAGTGCCTTAGTCACTCTGACAGATCCTGTAGTCAGTTCAAAAGCAAAATAAAATCCCACTGTCAGTCCCGAACCCAGGACCTTGGAAACAGTAGTTTGCATGACCTACCACTAAGCCATGACTCTTATACAAGAACATTGTGCTAAAATAAATATATCATGTAAAAGTAGGAATGAATGTAAAGGGAATATAGGATATGTAGTACACAAAGCATGTCATTTATACTTACTGTCAAAACTAGTGGATTTCCATAATAGTAGTGTGTGCACAGAAACAGCCATGCTAGTTGGTAGCTAGTAGGTAATAATGTCAGTTAATGTACATATATAAATGTATGTATATTTACATATATATATATATATATATATATATATATACATATATAGTTGTAGGTGTCAGTGTGCATACACACTTACTACAGGAAACAGGAGAGAGGAATGGAGAAATGTGAATCTACAACACAGCCTGAATCATGAGAGAGATACTAACCTTTACACTCACAGAACAGTGTCCACAGCATACCAGCATGGTCCCCGCCCTTACAATCTGAAAGGGAAACGCCTATCTCACATACCCTTTTATAGCACTGTCCTGAAATCACAGTGAGAACTGCAATCAGTACACAACTGGCTGCATGCAATTAGCAAATGCTGGCATACGATTGGTGCAGAGGCCATCACATGGACTTATGCAGATACCTACAAAAGCATCCTGTACTCACACTCCACACATGCAATACTTTCATTGCACTGTCTGGAGGCAGACAGAGAGAGAGAGAGAGAGAGAGAGAGTGAGAGAAAGAAAAAAAAATAAAATAAGAACACAAACAACAATACACGGTACACAAACTAAGTTGAAGCTGTCAGCAGTGTCAGTACCAAGCTGGGCTAGCAGCAGCAGGAAGCTGTAGTAACGGTAACACAACCAGCTGCGACAAACACAGGTAATGTAAAGTAACAAGTTAATAGTCTACATACTGTGAACCCTTCATATGTGTCATAGGTCTGTATCTATAGGTATGTCCATGTGATATGTTGTGTGCATGTAGTTCCACCCAAAGGGGATGACTATACATTAAATGTCATTCAGTGTTAGGCCATGATCCTGGCACCAGTTGTCCGTTTCAGTGAGGCCTGTCTGTAGGATGTGTGTGTCAGCTGGTGTAACGACTATGGCACTTAGTTTTCAGTCATCTGGGAACTTTGTCATCCACAACCCGCACATGTTTGCTTTCACATCTGAGAAATAAATGCCAAACAAGAGGGGTCCTAGGACAGAGGCCTGTGGGATACCACATGTGACCGGCATTGAGTCCGACATGGCTCCTGCAATATCAATATTATGGATTCTGTATGTCAACCAGTGTGCAACCCATCATGTCACATATGTAGTAACATGTAAGCTAATGAGCTTGTCTATGATGCCTGAGTGGAGTACTGTGTTGAAGGCCTTAGGCAAGTCCAGGTAGGCTGTATGGACTGCGTTGCCCTCATCAATGGCTGTAGTGACTGTTTTGAAAGGTCAACCAGGTTCAAAAGGCAGGATCAGACCATCAAAAAGGCAAACTGGCTGGGAACAAGTGTCTGCAGGTACCCAATATCGCTGTATATGCGTCTCATACTGAATCATTCCATAGCTTTGCAGACCAGGCTGGTTAAGCTTATGGGGCGGTAGTTCCCAGGGTCGTAGAGGTGCCTCCTTAGTGGAGTGGGATCACTGTTGCTGTATGCCAGTGTTCAGGTACATATCCCGTAGTACGGCCAAGGTTAAATATCAGTCTAATATGCGGTTGTATGTCCTCTTGGAGTTCACGTAGCACACATCCAGGGATACCATCAGGTCACATTGATGCTGTGTGTTCTGCTTTGCTTAGGGCGGCCCTCACCTGGACTTGTGAGATGATAGGGAGGTTACATTCAGCTGTGATAAGTATTCATAAGTGTGGGGGAGAAGGAGGGGGGATACGTGCACTAAACCTGTCTGCCAGAATGTTGCCAATATCTGTGTGTTCGGTGAATGTTAAGTAGGTGTGTAGTAACTCTGAGCATATCTGAGGCATTTGGTCCATATGCGTAACATAACTGAAGAAGGTGGTTATCTATAGTGTTCGTGGCCATTTCCCTCACAGAGTAGGCCGTGGATGTTGTTATGAGAGACCATAGCTTATTACCAGTACTGACCACAGATGCCTTCCCTTTATGTGTATCTGCTCTGTCCTGCAGTAGCCTCCTTCTATCGATATACAATCTGCCTTTGGCTGGGGTCCACCAGACAGGATGCTTAACCTTTGTGCATAGGGTCTGGATTAGAAATGTGTGTGCATGTTCCATGCATTCTTTGGGATGTCCGTGGGAAGCATTTGCAAAGGGGTCAGCAGTGTGGGTTGTGGCTTCCAATGGCCCAGTGGGCTGCATGGATACCATGTCAGTCCTAACAAGTGAATATCTGTCTAATCACAGATATATCAAAGTAGTCTACTGTGCTGGTGGTGGTGGTGGGATATGTATATCCAGGCCGAGTAATATGTGTCCAGATCACACTAGTGGATGGCGTTCCACATACAGTACCTTGGTATGAACCCCCAGAGTGAGGTTGTGCATTGGACCTGTCTCAGTGTGCTGACCGATGGGGCATGCTACTATGTTGTATGGAATGTGGCAGGTATTGTTGCACAGGTGTTAGCTGAGCACTGATATCTGGCCATGCACTTGTGTATCCACCAAGAGACACACACATGCTACATATGGGAGTAGTAGTATATCACTACAGTTGAGTATCATGTATAGTATGTGTTCCATATATTGCTGACATAGTCTGCTGATATCCTGTTTGTGTTCTCTTCCAGAGACATGGCGCGTCAGCATAATCCTGCCTACTCTGCAGCAGAAGATGAGGAGATACACCAGAGCCTGGTGCGGGATTATGACATACTGTTTTCCCGCACCAGCCGGAATCAGCAGGAGAGGGCTGCATTGTGGCAAGACCTTGTCCGTAGGGTAAATGACATCGGCACGCATAATAGGACATATGAGCAGGTACGACATCACTACAGTGATTTAATCAGAAATGTCCATCAGCGTGCGTCGGATATCCACAGGCAACAGGTCGCCACAGGAGGTGGGGTGGCCACACATCCCCCCCTCACCAGACTGGAGGGGCTACTCCTAAGTGTTGTGGCTCTAGCCCCAGAACATCAACAGCAACACACCTGCATCATGATGGAGGCTGGATCCACACAGCAACACGACATAGAGCGTGCAGGTAATATGCCATATGTACACTTGACTGTTCTGTACACTGTTAGTTTATGCATGTGTAAGGTGTGTCCGTGGTATGTAGCTGTCAACATAGTATGGAATTGTGCAGGTGTGATATTGCCAATATCAGCAGCTGACATGTGAAAGGCAACTGGTGTACTACTGCACTGTATCATATGTAGTATCAATGGCACAGTTGTGCCCACTGACATTAATCTCCTCATTTCTGCAGGTCCCTCCGGTGTTACAGCAAGGCAGCCCATCCATGCTGGTGAGTGTGTTTTAACAATACCTATAATAGTCCTGATAGTGCTAGTAATACTAGTGTAACTCAGTAGTGCTCTGTGTGTATACTGCGGGGTGTGCATGTGTGCATGTGTGCATGTGTGCCTGTGTCCACGTGTGCATATGTGCATGTGTGCATGTGTGCCTGTGTCCACGTGTGCATGTGTGCATGTGTCCATGTGTACATGTGTCCACATGTGCACGTGTCTACATGTGCATGTGTGCATGTGTCCACATGTGCATGTGTGCATGTGTGCCAGTGTCCATGTGTGCATGTGTGCATTAGTGCATCACTGGTAACATTGTGTAGACATTGTAAACTGTGTTTCCTGTCTTCCTCCCACAGGTTCTGGTGCTACTCTGATGTCCTGCAGCAGGGAACCTGAATCTGGTGCCACAGGTACTGATAATGATGATATCCGTGTAATGGCACAGGAAGGTGTGTCAGGGTCCGTCATTGGTCAGCCAATTGACAGTACACAGCTGTCAAACCCATCATTGCGCACAGTCATCCTGCCAGTACATCCTATGCCACCATTGTCCCTAGGTGATGGACAGGACACAGTGGGCATTGACCAGGGTAATGTGGTATCTGTGGCACATGCTTCCCCACACAGCAGCCATGGGCAGGGTCCTGCGGTGGTACCACACAGACAGTTGCCCATGGGTTCTCGTGGGAGCATCCGTGGGTGTACTGCCTCTGGCAGACGTGCCCAAAGAGGTCTGCAACTTCAGCTATGTTTCGGGCTCTCATGCAGGCACAGTCACGTATGGAAAGGTACACCAGACAGGGTCTGAGGGAGCTGAGAGCATGTTGCACAGCCATGACTGACAGTATGCGTGACATCGCGGATGCTATCCGTAATTTCACTGATGTCATAGACAGACGTTGTGGGGACATATTACAGCAGTTCCACAACCACGTCCATGAGCCAGGGCAATGGTGGACGGTTGCGGCGTCGACGTGGCCGTATGCCAGCAACAGCAGCAGCTGGCAGTCGGCGCGGACAACAACAGGCCCGCGGACTCCCCCATAGTGCCAGCAGCAGCCCCAGCAATGCTGGGTCTGTGCTGTCATCGGAACGCCCCAGGAGACCACGTGCACGTGGCTCTGGACAGTCCCAACAGGGACCTGTGTCCAGTCAACACACTCCCACTTCTGATGACAGTTCCCAGTCTGGCTTAGTACCAGATACAGTCCGTAGCACCCCTGCCAGGCACAGGTACCGTGTCCGTGCCCACAGACACTAATCTGTATGACCTGCCAGGTGCAGTCTGTGGCTGTCCACAAACTTCAGTATATGGCAGCCATGAGGTGGAACTGTGTGCATGCATACACACATGTGAAATGTTAACACCTAGGGCTATCACAGACACGCACACACTGCACCAACAGTGCCCCACCCTGTACTGCTGTCCCTCACCAACACACATACATTGCGCTGATATGACTGTGTGTATATCCCAGCATGCCTGATGCAGTGACTGTATGACTGTCCTGAATTGTTATCTACACCCATAGTAAATACCATAGTGTAACAGATGCACATTATTGCATACCGGTGGTAAGGATGTCAACAGAAAGCCACATACATAGGTAGCACAGGGGGAAGCTAATGCAAGTAGTGATACGCAATGATGGACATGTACAGTAATGGTGGCAAGTTGCCCGCAACGACTATGCAATGTGGATGTTTGCGCATGTTGATATGTGTGCAGTACCAATGTAATACAAATCACAATTAACTATGACATAATATCAGTTGTACCATGGACATCTGAGCTGTGCATTCCTGGGTACATGTTGATAGTGCCTACATATTTGCACTGTTACCTACTGTAAGTGTTACCCCTTCTTTGTTGTACAATGGACTACTTCCAGCCCTGCTTACTGTAGCTTTGTTTGCATGCATGTTCGCTAGGTTCCTGGAACACTGCTTCCACCTGCAATGCAGAGTCACAGTGCTTCTGTGGACTCCTAGTGACATCTGCATAGCGTACTATACGTATGTCAAGTTTCCACATGACAGAATGTCACTGTCTGTCCTGTTTGCATGTACGTTGCCTGTGACACATTGCACATGACTTACCTGGCATTTACCCACGTGTGCAGTCATATATGCCAGTGCTATGAAATCAGTAGCAGTACACCCACACATACACACCTTCAGTATGTTGTTCCCCATTGGCCCTATGTGTTGGTAATCACCATGGCAATCACACTACTATGGTAGCATGTGCAAAGGTAACCTGTGAATCACCTCTATGGTCCAGTTGTGGTTTATGTGAGTCATGTGGCAATGTCACAGCTGCCACATGCATGCAGTCAACCCTCTCCCCTGGCCAGGAACGTACAACACATGTGTGGGATGCCACCACATAGCCAATCTGGGGACTGAGCACTCTGAACCCAGTACTGCCATACCCTGTCAGGTGGCATGACATACTACAGTGACTACAATACCAGTCTGACATAGACCTGCACTGACAGCAATCTGAACACACTGGGGCATACTTGGAGACTCAGAATAGCATCCTGCCTGAGCATCACACACCTCCACAGCTGGCACACAGGCATACGTTACGTCGGAACAGAGCACATGCCACACATGGCACACACATCCCGTGTGCCACACACTCACAGCCTGTAGGGCTACACAACACACCTGCTACAGATGTGTCAGGTACCTCTCTTGGCCACTGCAGTGGGGTCCCGCTCAACAGGCTGTACATGATGAAGGCCACAGTGATATGCTTGTGGGGCACTATGGTCCACCATAAAACACATGCATACAGGTCAGTCAGAGGCATGGACACATATGACTCAGTCATTGACCATGCCACTATGGATGACCTGAGACATACCTCCCTGGACTACATGATAGGGAACATAGAAGGGATCTCTCAGCATGTGGCACGGGCCAGTATGAGCCTGATCTTGGTTGCCATCATACCCTCACCAGGTATGCTACCACAATATGTAGGAAGGGTGTTCTATGTCTACATTCTGCTCAATCTCCAATGTCATTCATAGGGTATCCACTGGCTGTCAATGTGTGCTTACATGCTAGGGAAGCCACAATGATTTGCGAGGGGCAGCTTGCACGTGACACCCATGGGCCATTGTATATTGGCGAAGCCCCTTGATACACACATAGTGCCTTTTGCTGCAGGACACGGAGTACATAGCCACCTCCGCAGGTATCACACAGGATAGGACACTAACAGTGATGCTACACAACACCAGCAGTGTACACCGCAAGATGCATGCACTGGACACTGTCCTCAGCACGGTGAACTGCAATATCTGTGCAGTACCAGATTCCTGATTCACGGCTCACAGGTGCAACCCATCACTGCCAGGTTATACCTCATACCATGCCTGTCGTCCCCTACACATGTAACACACATGGACAGGGGTTGGTATCCCAAGGCACCACAGATACACACACCTCCAGGTTGTTGGCACAGCACAAAGCATCAGGGCCTATCCATGAGCAGCTAACAGTGTGTTGGACTGCCTTCTGGTTCATAGCCTGGCACACACAACCCTCCCATACACAGGAAACCCACCTATCCTCCCTAACAACACTGGCAATATGACAGTCTCAAGAAATGTCTTTATATGGCTGGACTGCATCCAGCCAAACATTGTGTGTGAGCATTACTGTAGCTACAACACACTAGCTGAAAGGTTCCCAGCATGTGGTCACTGAATTGCAGTGGAATAACATGTTACCACTCCCAAAACAGGTGGGAACATGCAGCACCTGTTCATCGACTACATGTAGACTATATGGCCCAGACCAGATGTGTATCCCCTGCTGTAGGTATTATACCATATACAACCCACACTGTATAGACACATACCGCATGCGGCCCCTGCACAGTAAGACACAGTCATATTGTTATGCATTGCGAATACCATTTATCCACTTGAGGCACATGTCAGACATGGTAACTACTGAAGGACACAGGTATTTATGTGTATGTGTCACACACATACATCATGTGTGCATTGCCATTGCTGGTTTAGGCAATGGCATGCACTGTTATGCACAACAACCCACACAAGGTCATATTGTGTGACACAACCACACGTGGCAGTTGTGGGTTTCCAAAACATACCTATCTGTGCTCTGACAATGGTAATAGACCCAGTAGCGGAGTGCACTATTGGCATTACTGGCCACGTAGCCCTGTTTGGCTGTACTGATAGTGTGGTGACATCCCCTGTGTTTACTGGGGGAATATGCAGCATCTGGTGTATTGTAGTATTTGCCAAAAGGATCTGTTCTCCCACACTTGCAATTAAACACACCCTACTACCCCTCCACACACTTGCCATTTGCAGGATTCGTATCCCTACCTAACTATGTTACGACACATGAGAGAGACGCAAAGCGCACTATTTGGATTACTAGGAGGTTCCTCTTCTCCGGCTGTACTTATAGGGTGCTGACATCATCAGTGTTTGGAAAGGGTAATGTGCATCACATAGTGTGATCTCCTGATTGCCAAAAAGCACATGTCTTTCATACAGAATTGCACACACACAAACTCCCCACATCCAAACACACACACTTGCAGGTTTCAAACCCCTACCTAACTATGTTATGACACTTGAGAGAGACGCATTAGCAGAGTCTGCTATTCGGATTACTGGGAGGTGCCCCTTCTCCTGCTGTACTTATAGGGTGCTGACATCATCAGTGCTTATATAGGGGAATGTGCATCCTGTAGAGTGTTTTCCCAGTTGCCAAAAGGGACATTTCCTTCACACAGACTTGCACACACACTAACCTCCCTCCACACACACTGGGCAGTTGCAGGATTCAAACCCCTACCTAACTATGTTATGACACTCATGACAGACGCATTAGCAGAGTGCACTATTCACATTACTGGGAGGTTTTGCTTCTCCTGCTGTACTTATAGGGTGCTGACATCATCAGTGCTTAGACAGGGGAATGTGCATACTGTAGAGTGTTTTCCCAGTTGCCAAAAGGGACATTTCCCTCACACAGACTTGCACACACACTAATCCCCCTCCACACACACTGGACAGTTGCAGGATTCAAACCCCCACTTAACTATGTTATGACACTCGTGACAGACGCATTAGCAGAGCGCGCTATTTGCATTACTGGGAGGTTTCCCTTCTCCTGCTGTACTTATAGGGTGCTGACATCATCAGTGCTTAGAAAGGGGAATGTGCATCCTGTAGAGTGTTTTTCCAGTTGCTAAAAGGGACACTTCCCTCACACAGACTTGCACACACATCAACCCCACTCACCCACACACACACTGAGCATTTGCATGGTTCAAACCCCTACCTAACTATATTATGGCACTTGAGGGAGACGCATTAGCAGAGCGCGCTATCCGAATTACTGGGCATCTGTTCTGCACCTGCAGTATTTATAGGGTGCTGACATCTTTATTTCTACAGAGGTATGTACATCTCGTACTACCTGTCAGGTGGGGGACAGCATATATATGCATTTGCAGCCACCTACTTCAGGGTCAGATATGCACATCGCACTGGCAGGTTATGTTCTATACCATGCTTTGTGACCACAGGACCTGTAACACACAACACAACCAGTCCAGAACACCACTCCCACATCCAGGACACACACTTTGCTTCCCTGGGAACAGTGCCGGGATATGCAGGTGTTCACATACACCATCCCAGTTGTTAACATCAGGTAAGGCATATTCTGTGTGGGAACTACTCAGGCTTCTACAACTTTACCCTACAGCCACTACAATTTGTGGGTCCATGTGCTATGGCAGAACCACTCACCACAGCCACATGGGGGAATACATATTGCACCTGTCCATCTGCAACATGGGTACTCACTGTTCCACACCAGAGGTAGACCACCATTGTTGATATCTGACCATACCCACCTTTCCCTTGACATCCATATCCCATTCCCACCTCCAGGCAAGGTTGTCACTGCAAACAAACTGTATTTAGCACAAGCAGACTCTACACTTGTGAAGACTGGGGTGGGCGACTTCAAAGGACCCATGCTGGGGGACTATACTGGCTACTCTTCATAATCCTTGACAATTGCATTCTATGAGCATGTGTAAGGTTTGCATTGATCATGCTATCCCACATATACCCATGACTGCTCCACAACAGGACACCTGTCAGGTGTACACCAGCCATATATGAGCCGTCCAACAGACAGAGTGAGCTAATACATTGCAGAGCTGTAGCCCACAGAGGGAGGACATCTGTGAACAGTACTGGCACGACACTTCAATCCCACATAATCATCACAACACAGTGTTGACAGTGGAATTGTCCAGACAATGCAGATAGGGCTCCCCTCAGTCTGTTATTGATGCCCACTTACTGTTAGAGGTCCTCAGCAACCCTCTTCCAGCACACACCAACAACATGGATGTGGCTTAGCACATTCAAACCCTGAGAACTCCACTGTGCCCCTGCTTGACAGAGGCACAGCTCACTAGCCTCACACGTTGCCTTATGTGACCTACTTTACAGTGGCACAGTAGCCTACTGTACTGGGGATGCAGATGCCAAGCACACTCTGGCTAAGCTGTCATTCCCTAGGGCAAACAGCCTAGTATTGACCTCTACACCCATATGTTTAATTGTCAGATGCACAATATTTGTTGCTGTTAGACTGTTTGCAGGTCTTTATTGCCATAGCATTCCCTGTTCCTATGAACAACTTGTGTATATGTGGAAGATGTTTGAATATGAGGGTGATCCACTATATCAGTTATGTCTCTGTAGTCATTTACTGTGTGCACTGGGCAGATTGGTGTGTTGTGGTTGGTTCCTGGAATGACACGTACAAATACCAGATATGTGTGGCCAACTGCTAAATGGAGATATGGCCTAAGTGTGTGAGCATGCCCAGTTCAGCCTTTCCATGGCATGTTGTCTGACATATGCCTCATTTATCAAAGTGTGCGAGCATGCCCAGTGTGAGCTTTCCATATGTTGAACTCTGCAGTCCACCACATACTTGGGTGTGTGTGAACTTCAACAATATCTCACATTTATGGTTGTGTGTTGGGTGTCATGTTGTGTACTTACTGGCCAACTGATTCGTGTCTGCCACAACAGGGATTATACTGTGCCTGCAGGGATTGCATGGGATACTTTGCATACAGTTGTCAACATCCTTTCATAATGACCTAACACTGTATAGTGTACTGGTTCAGTACTTTCACTGTGGTGGACAGTATCCTGGGCTTTAGTCCTATCACTGCTTGACATCTTCATAGTGAGCACAACAGACTGTGTAGGGGCCAGTTGTGCACATATGACCATGTTGCATTATGTTCAGATATGGACTACCTACACCAGGCTTGTCCAACATTGGTAGTGTATTCCACAACATAGGTGGACACTGGCAAACACTAGCGATGTTCCCTAGGCCATTTCTGATGCTAGTCACAGAGTGTGTTTGTCCTTCGACACACATTGTAACTGAAGTTTGCCATGACATATGTCATGGTTAGTATACTGTGCCTCCGTCTACCTCTGACATAACAGTGATACCCAGGGTTAACCTACCATCTCCCATCCACTCATCAAGATTCCTCCTGATGGGTGTCGATAGGTGACTCTCTGGCTAACCTGTACTGGGAGTTTACTCAAGAGTGGGGGTGGCTTCTGTGTTATGGATCATTCAGTACAGCTTGTCCTATGTATGTCGGTGCTGGGGTTCAGGTCTCTCGTGTGCATAGCTCACTGCCATTCAGATTGTACAAGGTGCAGCATGTTCATTGATTCCAGCTTGGACATAGCTTCATACATCAGGCACAGCTTGCCTCTGGGTGGGCAGTATGGCAGTGTGTGGAGCTGCAGTTTGTTTAATCAGGCAACACATGGCATCTGTTCATGCTCTTTGCTACTCCTGGTGGGGTACTGTTTTGGACTTTACAGTTGATGGAGGTGTCTGCTGAGGTATATCCCACAGGGGCTATTGTAGTCAATTGTGTCGCTGATGAAGGATGACTGCAGAGCCACAGTGACCTCCCCTTATCTAGATCTGATAACCTTCATGATTGGGTGGGTATATGGTATGTTTCTGCGAACACTACAGCCACATGTTTGTCCAATGCAGGATATCTATCACCTTGTGTCCCCAGGTCTCTCATTACATGTTAGGTACGTAATGGGTTAACACCTGTGTGGTAATTGGTGGGCACTTACTGTATATCCACGGTGGTTGTCTATACACATTTCTGCAATTAGCTTGCTGACATGGCTATGGCTCCAGTTGTCTGTTTCTATGTGGCCCTTTTGTGGGTTGCTTGTGTCAGCTGGGGTCAGATATGGTGGGCAGTTTGTACTCCTCTGCATACATGTTCAGTCACAGTCCTTCCATGTTGGCCTGTACCTATGGGACATATATACGGAACGGGGGAGGTCCCAGGACCAAGCCTTGTGGGATGCCACTCATATCTGCTTTGTAGTCTGACATGGATGCAGCATGTCTGACCATGTCAGTTCTGTCCTTGGTCTGGTTTTCAACCCCTCTACTGACATAGGGGTTTATATTTAAGCTGGTGAACATATCCATACTGAACTTGTAGGGTATTGTCTGGAAGCATTTGCACGGTCCAGCTACGATGTGTGGACCACATTGCCCACATCAATGACCTTAATGACTGTTTCAAATGGGTCAAACATGTTTAGAGGCAGGATCTGCACTTACGACAGCCACACTGGGTAGGGTCCGGTGTCAGTAGGTCCATGATAGCTTTATGTCTGCGGTACATACTGATCCTTTCCATAGCTGTGCAGACCAAGCTTGTCAGGATCCTGGGGTGGTAGTTTGCAGTATCCATTCAGGCAACACCTTTGTTGTGAAGGACCACTGTTGTTGTACACTGCTCTTTGGGTACATATCCTGTGGTAAGGCTGACATTGGGCAGTAGTGTGATTTGGCATTCCATTACTCTTGGAGTCCATGTTGGCCTCAGCCCAGGGAACCATCACATACCTTTGCTGCTGTGTGTTTTGCTTTGTAAATGATGGCTGTTACCTCAGCATCTGCAATGTCAGGGGGCCAGCAGTCTGCTGGGATAGATATTTTGCATTCGGGGGGGGGGGGTTTGCACTGCACCTGTCAGGTTGTATGTTGGCAATATGTGTGTGTTTGGTATGTTGTTTGTAATATCTGTGTGATTCGGAGCATATCTGTGAATTCCCGACATGGTTCCTACCATCAGTTGAGTAAGCCTTGTGATTATCCTTAGTGTCCTGTACAATTTGTATCTTCATAGGTTCATAGGTTCATACTAGGCTATCCACCCTAGGGCATTAGTAAGCCTAGCCAGAGTGTGTGTGTCTTTCGCCACCCCTTGCTATGTGACTATTATGGCCATTTATGATTTTATTTACTGTGCCTCTATCTGGACGTGACACAGTGAAGACCCCCAGTGTACATCTACGATCATCCATCCACTTGGCAATATTCCTGTTGAGGGGTGTCAGTGAGGGGCTCTGCCTAACATGGATTGGGATCCTGTTCCTGGGTGTGGGGAGCCTCTGGGTTATGTATCTGTCCCTCCAGCACATCCTATTTTATTATGTGTTGAGGCTGACATCTGTCACTCTCACAGCTCCAATGGCTTTGATTTCCTGGGGTGGAGCATGTCCATTACTCCTGTGTTGGACATGGCCTTGTACAACAGACATACAATGCCTCTGTGTAGGCAGTCTGTGACTGCATTCAGCTGGGATGTCTACAGCCAGGCAGCATATGACATATATTTGACACCCTTTATCCTCTTGGAGAGGTACCTTTGAGGTCTTCCTAACCGCTGCAGGTGTCAGGTACAGTACATCCCATATGAGTCATTGTACTAGATTATGGGTCTAATAAGGGAACAGTACAGGGGCACAGTGACCTTTGTTGCTGTAGATGTGAATCCTTTCATGATACGGTGTCCAATATAGACAGTCTTCCTAGCCACATTGGCATTGTGAGTGTCACATGTCAGGTTACTGTCGACTTGTGTCCCTAGGTCCCTGATTACTCCTTGCATACATAATGGTTTACCACCTATGTGGTGATTTGTGAGTACCTTGTCTGGTATTTGGTGGGACATTCATACTGTCCAGTGTCTTCAGGATGTCTGGGTGGGGATCCTGTGTGTGAGAGTGTGGTCTGTCGCATGCTACAGACTGTACAGCAGTTTTGACTACAGTTAGGTGCACATGTGTGGTCTCCGCTGCTTCGTGCATTGTCAGTTACCTGGCCGTATGGGTGTCTGTGCTGCATATGGATACTCCCCCTCCTTTGATGTTTTGGTCCAGGTGTTGGGGCCATAATGCATGATATGTGGTATAACCTGGTAGTACTGGTGTGCTGTCAGTAGACCTGCAGCAGGCTTCTGTCACTGCACATAAATCGATGTTCTCCATACTGGGAAGTGCCTCAGGAGCATGCATATTGCAGTTTACACATCTGGCATTGGTCAGCATTACCCTTATGTTTCTTACCACTTATGTTTTCTGGGGTGGTGGGTTAGTCTTTTTGGCCTTGCCTACATACGGCTCTATGGAGGTGGCAAAGGCTTTATCCAGTATCCAGACACCCAGGGGTTACAGGTGCAAGCCATCCCTGGAACAGCAGCATGGCTTGTCATGCATGACATCTCAAGCAGACAGACATTAGACCCTCTTGGACTGACAGCTGTAACTGTGCCACCTGTTAAAGCTGATCATTCTGTGTTTGTACTGTGGCATCATTCTTGGTGAGGGTTGGATGCTGCAAACGGACAGTGTCATACCGGCCTGGAGTACATACTCAGAGAGCTCATCCATGTCTCTTTTCATGTAGTCCAAGGAGGTACATCTCAGGTCATTCACACCAGCATGGACAATGAGTGCATCATATTTCTGCTTGCTTTGGGGTGACCTGCGTACTTGTGTTATGTGGCATATTGTGGCAGCCTACAGGCAGCTTACTGTACCCTTTCCCTTGTTCAGTCTGGTGAGTGGGACAGCAGTATGTCTGCCTATACAGACACCTATTACAACTGTATCAGGCATGTTGTTTCTCCTTCTGGCCTGTAACTGTTTGGCACACCAGCTTTGTGTACTATGTGTTGCATGTGCTATGTTTGGAGGTTGTGGTTGCTTGGGGTCTGCTTTGGAGGCCTCTGTTGGTGTGGTGTGTTTGTAATTAGGGCCTCCGGGAATGTTGTTCTGTGTTTATGTGTTTGGTTTACAGTTGTGATAGGTCTAGGTGGGACTGGGTTTGTGGTGTATGTGGTTACCTTCTCCTCCTGACTAGTTTTGACAGTACTGAGTTGGGGGAGCTCAGCCTCTGGTTTGGATAAATGGTTGCATCTCTCACATATATTTGTATTTATTGGGGGGAGTTGAGGGTTGTTTGTGTACTTGGGGCAGGTGTCACATTGCCTCTGGATTCACAGATTCTACTTGTTGTGGCTGGCCTTAGTGGATTGTATGTGTGGACAGATTTTATTGCCATACTACTGATCAGTGATTACTTCCCTTTTTATGTTTGCTCTATCATGTAGTAGCTTCCTCATTCTCTTGCATGGTTTGGTAATGGCTGGAGTCCAGCACGCCAGATGCCTGCGTGTATGGCATTGTGTCTTGTTGTTATTTGTGAATGCATAATCCAAGCATTCCTGGCTGTGTTCATGGAATGCCTGTATAACATGTTCTGCGGTGTGTCCCATATTCTGCACCTGCACAGGGCCTTTCATGGATTCCACATCGGTTTGGAGGGGTGCAACTTATGCTTTACACATGTTTTTCACTGTGGTTTTCTGGCCAGGGACTGTGGTCAGGATTTGTATATCCTTTGTGATTACTCTATGGTCTGGTCTTACCAGTGAGGGATACACTTCTCATCTTGCCATCCAGTACGCATGTTGCTGATTATCACATCCAGTATGCTTACCCCTCTTGTGGGAGTGGTACGTTGTTCCTGGGCATTTTGGTTTATGGATTCTGGGAACTTTTCTCCTACTGTGTTGGTGCTAGTATAATGCTCCCAGTGTATGTCTGGGTATTTTCAGTCAACCAATATAATGTGGTTTGGGGGGCTTGATATATTCATGTATTCCAACATAGGCCAGGTGCAGTTCCTGGTATTAGGACAGTAGTCTGCAGCAGGCTATATACTGGGAGGCAGTTTTAGCCATTGGTATTTGACCATGGCTAATCCATGCTGCTTCTTGTTGTGGTACCAACATGGGGGTGTGGTTATCCTTGACAATTATTACTAGTCACCCTCCTTTTGTAGCTTGTTCCATGTTTTGAGGCTGTACAGCACAGTATGAGGTGTAACCTGGTAGTGTTAGGGTGCTGATGTGAGCCTTGACCCAGTTTTCTATTACAGGACTGATATCAACATTCTCCATACTGTGTGCGTTTACACTGCACGCATCTTGCTATTTAGACTTCTGGCATTGGGTAGCATTACATCTAGGTTCCTATCCCTTGTGGTACCTATGAAGGTGGGTTTGTGTTTTGAGACTTACCTATTCAGGGCATGCTGTGGGTACTGACAGCCTTTGCCAGTATCCATGGGGCCTGGACTGATAGGTGCATGCCACCCCTAGCAGGTGGTGCATCATGTCATGCTCAGCATGTCTTCCCAGGCTGCAACACATTGGCTCCCCTTTGACTAACTGCATTACTTCAGCCAGTTATTGCAATTGATCATCCCATCGTCATTTTGTGGCTTCATGCTTGGTGAGGGTGGATGTTAGTCAGGGTCCTCAAGTGTGCATATAGTACATGGTGTTACATTACTTAACACATGGCATTCATGCCTCAGGTGGTGCTGCAGGGCTGCCTCTGTCGGATGCACATATTACACTCCCTGTACATGTTTGTGAGCAGGCCATGTCATTTTAGGCATCCCTGTTATTATTTGAGTGAGTCAGAGAGGGGTATCATTCTCAGGGTTCCTACTGAGCCAGTGTATGTGCTATGCGTTGCCTCTACTGGGCATGCCTCCTTCTGCCTACTGGGGCAGGCTTAGGTTGTTCCTCTTCCGCGTCACGCTCTGCCTGTGATGGACTTGGCAATGGTGGGGGGCTGTTTGGCCCAGCCCTATGCTGGTCCTGCTGCAGCTGTTTTCGCAAGATCATATTATGTAGCATAGCACGTACCATGACAATTTGGGTACATGTAGTTGGTGAGTACTGCAAGGCTCCACCAGATGTGTCCAGACACCGGAACCGTGACTTAAGCAGCCCAAACACATGCTCTATTACATTACGTGTTTGTGTGTGTGCCTCATTATGGCATTCCTGTTCAGGTGTGTGTGCATTTCTGATGGGTGTCATCAGCCACAGCTCCAGTGTATAACCTGCATCCCCCACTAGGTGTCCGTGTGGGATGTCCCCACTGGCAAATGTCTGGTACAGCTGCATCAAATGCCAGATGTGGGAATCATGGTAGCTCCCAGGGCAGCCAGCACACACATTCATTATTATGCCCTGGGCATCACACATGACCTGGCAGTTGATGGAGGGGAAGCCCTTGCGGTTAATGTAGGCCCTACCCCGCTCACCGGCTGGTGCTTTGATGTGTATGTGCGTGCAGCCTATTGCACCCACTACCTCAGGGTATTCCGCTATTTGCTGGAAGAGATGCATATTGCTGGCCAATACCTCATGGGCACTGGGGAAATATACATGATCACCGACATGTGCTGACATGGCATCCAGAAACTGGTGCAGTACCCTGGAGGCTGATGCCTGTGATATCCCCATCATATCACCAGTTGGTCTCTGGAAGGTACCTGTTGCTAGTATTCTTAGGCCAACACATATCTTGGTTTCCACTGGGATGGGTTCCCCTCTGTTGGTTCTGTGTGTGAGACGTGGCCTGCACAGCTAGACTATTTGCTGCAGGAGCTCTCTGTCCACTCTATAGCGCTCTACTATCTCCAGCTCATGTAACCCGTGGTAGGTGACTCTGGGCCTATACACTCTTCTCCATCTCCTCACTGTGGGTGGTCTGGCACCATCTGCATTGTCACCACCCTCAGCAAGTCGCCTATGTCTCATTATGACAGCTATGGCAGCCCCTAGCATTTCTGCTCTGAGTTCAGCTTTTTCAGTTTTCACTTCTAATAGCTTACTCCTGTCTTGCAGTGTCTCTTGAGAGAAACATCCTGCACTGCTGTTTGCAGAGTTTTAAGTGCTGGGCTGGGCTACTATTCTGCCTGTGTAATTGCCTGCTTCTAATTGTTTTCACCTGCTAGCTCCAGCAGTATTCCCTGCTAGCTTCCTACTAATTCTGTTGCTTCCTTTTTCCTTTCTGTTTCCTCAGGGGGGAGCAGCGTGCATACCAGCAGAAACGCACTTACAGTGGCTTACACGCGCGCACGCGTTCAGGATCTGCCTATTCAGGTTAAAACGCATGCACACTAGCGCAAACAGTGTTACAAATCTACCAACACGCTCCCACATGCTCAGTCTGTCTTACACGCGCGCACACTGCCCTACTCACGCTTCATGGCACGCACACGTGCGCATGCACGCTCAGCAAGAAACTTTGGTGTAAGTAACAGTGTACACCTTCCTTTTCTTGACTTTCCCATGCTTATCTTCTGGCACTCCTCTTTCCCTGATCTGTGTCTGTCATCTGTCATGTTACACTGACCTCCAATGAACTGTATTTCTTTCTACCATTCCCCCCTGTGATGTCACCTATCTCCTACTCTATTCCTCCCACTTATGTATCTCTTACACAACTCAGACGGTGCTCATTTGCTATGTGACTGTGGGATTCAGTATCCTAACCCTCATTTACATGAGATTGCCTACTAATGCTTAGTTACATGTCTTAGACTCAGCTTCCCCCTTAGCAAACACTACACGGTGGCCATGTTGTTTTTGGTCTGCTGGTCCCTGTATTGTCATTCCATGTATTGCATAAAACCCACATTTGTGGGTTTATAACCTTCATTTTTATGTTTTATACAGCGCAGCCCATTTGCGCGGGGCTGCGCTGCGTTTAAACATCGGCGATCCGAAAAAAAATTATATTTTTTTAATATTTGCATCGGTACCTTGCCAATGGCCACATATTTGGCCATTGGCATGCTGCCTGACACATATGCACCCTTTATTTGGAGCTGACATGGCTCCATTGTGTTTTTTGCAGAAACGTACTCAGTTGTCAACTGAGTACATTTCTGCAGCTAACACGTCTCTTACACGGGCTGGTTTCTGCTTCGTGGATCGCTAATATACCTCATTTGCATACCTTTCGGCTGCAAGTGAGGTATTTAGCATATCCACTCCCAGTCCGTGTAAGAGACGTTTTAGCTGGTCTCTTACACGGAGTTTCGGGCTGTTCCTGGATCATGAGGCTTGCATGGAGTGTTACACGTCTCTTACACTCCGTGCAAGCCTTCGTGAATCCTGCCCTCAGATTCTGAACTTTGGTATTGCTGCAGGGCAGTGTGAAATAAATTACAAGGGCCCATCACAGAAAGTTCTTCTATGAATTCTATGCTATTTTGTATGGAATAGGCAGAGACTCAGAAACCTGACTATTCAGGCTGTGCAAACATGCTAGATTAGGTGGGGAAAATTAATCTGTGGGAAAAAAAATGTTTTTTTTCATTTAGATAATTGTAGTTTAAAGAGCAGAGTGAGTGAATAACTGTTTTCTTGATACTCAGTAATTCAAGAAAAAAACAGTTATTCACTCACTCTACTCTTTAAACTACAATTATGTTTTCTTTATATAACCTGCGGTGGTGGTGCTGCGGTAGCGTTGTCGCCTCACAGTAAGATGCTGTCCGGTTCAATTCTCAGCTAGAGTGTCTTCTGCATGGAGACATGCGTGAATGGGTGTACCTTCGTTGAAGGTTGTGCGTAAGGGCTGGTAACTTGGCATGTAAAAATCAACTACCAATCATTAGCGGACCAGGGTTCCACTGTGGCAACCCCTAACTGGGAAAAGCCAAAAGACACAAACAAACTGAGTTTTTTGATAGGTGTATATAAAGACATAGTGGGAGGACCCCACAGGAAATAAGGAAAAGTTTATTAAATGTGTATGAGCGTACAACAAGAGAAATTAACACATGGAGGCACCTTGTGTTGAGGGTGGTACACTCAAGGGAGAAGACTACAAAGTAAAAGGTATGAGGGATGTTTTGTGTTGTTTTATGTATGAGTGAGAAAAAGTTGAATTAAGTTAATGAGCCTATAGCATGCTGAAATGTTTCCTCTATCATTGTATAATGACAGAATTCTTACCTGTCCCTCCCTGTATATTGTGTGAATTGGTACAGTCATCTTTGCTGAATTACCAGGATCCAGGATCTACAAAGTAAGTCTTAACATTGTTCCCTTTTCCCTGTTAAGTATGCATGATGAAATCCCTGCAAACGGAACACCTGCATATTTTATGTACCATAATTATGGGGAGGAAAGTTGTAAGTATTTGAATAAGTGGTTTCACCTTACTAAAAATTTCTGTTAAATGGAACTTACGATAAGCATAAATAAGGGAATTTGAGGGGTATTTTGGAATAAAAGAAAAATAAAATAAGTGGGGAAACAATGAGCAGTATTTTATTTTTGGTATACTGAAGCTATTAAAAGGTAAAAGGAATCAGCATTAAGGGGATTTCAGAATACTAACAAGTTGCTACAACAGGTAAAAGAGGTTAAGATGGCAGCACAGACCAGTAAAGGAGATCTCTTTATCCTGTCTTAGCAGGTTTGGAAGAAAGTGGGGATGGCCAAAAAGCTGAGGCTTCAGAAGAGGATGATATTCCTCTAGTAGCTACTGCACCCTCACCCCCATATGTATTGGTACAGGTGGCCCCTGTGCAAGATTCCACTGTTTCTCAGTCCCCTGCATTCCAGTCAACTGTCCACTGGGTCAGTGAGGTGTTGTTACATTTCAAACAAGTTCCCCTGTGCAACCCTCATCTTCAGAATAAGCACCAGCAGTCATGGAGGTTTCTTCTTATTCTTCTAGTTCTCATTTCCAACAGGTTTCTATGTCTCCAACAGGAGCTTTAGTATTTGACACACCCATAGCTCAATGTACACGTGCACATGACAGGGTAGGGACAAGCGGCCATTGCCTCTGGACAGGATATTTTGGCAACACTCAAAGAAATATTAGGGGCCAATAATAGAGAGCTTGTTCATCACCCTTGGACCTCTGCTGATTTGCATACTATGTCCAAATGTTTCCCAAATATTAGAGAAAACCCATTAAAGTTTAAGGAGGAATTAAAAATGACAATAGAATGTTACAACTCTACACTGACAGATTTAAACCAGCTGCTTTGGGTAGTCACTTCAGATGAAATAAGTAAACAGTTGTTTGAAAAAGTTGGAATATCAGATTTTACTCTCACAGAGAATGCATTTGTAGACAAAAGGACAGGGTTGTTAAATAAAATTACACAAGTAGGTCAGGTTAGGACAGATGAGTGTAAGGTATAGGCATGTAAACAAAATAAAGAGCATGCTCCTGCAGATTATTTGAGCTGCCTTAAAGCAGTGTTTACCTGACATTTAGGAATACCAGATCCAGAAAAACAAGCTAAGCCAGCTATTGCAGCTGCTTTTGTGCAGGGTCTGCAAGCCCCTGTAGAAAATCAAATAAAGGAAGTGCATATAGACTGGCAGGAAAAGGACTTGGAGTCCTTGTTAAGTGCTACAAATCACTGTACTGAGCATCAGGAAAAATGGAAAAAGAATACTGAGTATAAGCTGTTAACTTTGCAAATAAGATAATTAGAAACCCAAGGGGATGAAGCAGAGGCAGAGGAAGGGGGGGAGGAGCTGTTAGGGGGTTTAGTAAGAGCGCTGGTCAAGTGGAACAAGGTGCAGCTGGTTGGCAACAACGAGCTGGCAGTGCCCCTCCTGCCTCATCTGATGGATCTTGCTTTAATTGTGGTGCAGTAGGACATTGGAGAGGAGAATGTTCACACAAGCAAATGCAGTGTGTCCAAGATACCTGGACTGAATGACAGCCGAATTATAGCAAGACTGCATTTCCCCCACCACCTCCTCAAATTAGGAGGAGTCAGGAATCACCATACTGACTATGTCAGGACAATAAAGCAGAAATAAATTCTGATGCTTTGCTGCCAGTAGATCAAAAGGGACCCTACGTTAAGGTAGAAATAAATTCAAAGGAAATTCCTTTCCTGGTGGACACTGGAGCCACTAGGTCTGTGTTAAAAGATAGTCAAATACCCGCCTCAAAACATAAAGCAGTTGGAGTAACAACTATTATTGTTGTCTGTCCTTTTTCAGAGCCTATACATATTTCTTTAGGACCTATTGAGGAAAGGCATTTTTTCCTTTTAACTACTACTGCACTGGTGAACTTGCTAGGAACAGACTTGCTATGCAAACTGGGCTGTACTATTTACTGTACACCAGAAGGGGTGTATTCTGAAGTTCCAATGAAAAAGAAGGGGAAATATTAGCAGTCTTTGCACAAGCTGAGGAATAGCCTTGTTGAAGGTAGCTGAAGAACTATTGCAGTGGGTCCCTTCTAACTTATAGGCTAAACACGTTAATGAAGTTGGTATATTAAAATCTGCAAAACCAGTAAAAATAAAATTGGATCCATGTAAACCTCTCCCTAGAGTTTTACAATATGCACTAAAACCAGAGAAGAGCAGGGATTCAAACCTGTAATTGTCTTTAACACAACAAAAAATAATAGTGCCAGCTTAAAAAGCCCTTGTAATACTCCTATTATCCCTTTAAAGAAGCCAGGAGATGATACTTACTGTTTTGTGCAAGATTTGAGGGCTGTAAACAATGCAGTATTACCAACTTTTCCTGTGGTTCCAAATCCAGGAACAACACTGAGCTGCATACCCCTACAGCAAAATATTTTTCTCTGATAGATCTGTGTTCAGCACTCTTTTCTATACCTAACCACTCTGAAAGTCAGTTTCTGTTTTCTTTTAATTATAAGGGACAACAATATATATGGACATGGTTACTACAGGGATAAACTGAATCTCCATATTTTCTTAGATTCTGAAAAAGGATTTGGAAGATGTGACATTTCCAAGTGGATCTGTGTTAGTGCAATATGTAGATGATTTATTAATAGCATCTGATTCTTTTCAGCAGTGTCAGCAGGATACAATACATCTTTTAACTATCCTTGCAGAAAAAGGACATAAGGCATCAAGAGAAAAGTTGCAGCTATGGGCACCTCAGGTACATTATCTTGATCATTTGATATCTCAGGGTAGCAGGTGGATGCTACCATCTCATACTGAGGCAATAGCTAAAGTCCCACTGCCAACTACTCATTGTCAACTTAGATCCTTGTTAGGTATGACAGGATATTGCAGACAGTGAATTTCTAACTATGCATAAATTGCTAAACCTTTGACCAATCTTTTAAAACAGGATACACCAGAGCCCCTCCCTTGGAATAGTGAGGAGGAAAATTAATTTCAAAATTTAAAGCAAGCGTTAGCTACTGCCCCAGCTTTGGGGTTACCAGATTACAGGAAGACTTTAATTTTATTTTGTCATGAAAGAAATGGGTTTCCTTGCAAAGAAACATGGGGACAACTATTGTCCATTAGCTTATTATAGTTGTTGTTGTTTGTCTTTCGGCTTTTTCCCAGTAAGGGGTCACCACAGTGGAACTCCGGTCCACTAATGATTGGCAGTAGATTTTTACGAAACGCCGAGGTGCCAGCTCGATGCCCAACCTTCAATGAAGGCATTTACGCATGCATGTCTTTCGAACGCTACCCAACAACGGGGAGGACATGCAGACTCCACACAGAAGGCACTCCCAAGCCACACCGAAAATCGAATGGGAGAAACTCTTGCTGTGAGGCAACAACGCTACCGCCATACCACCGCGGCAACTACGGCACTTAATTCTGTTGCAAAGGGGTTTCCACTGTGTTTAAGGGTGATGGCTACTGCCACCATTCTAGACAATCTTGTACCATCACTGGTGCTCAGGCATGATCTTACAGTAGCCATCCCTCATTCTGTATAATCTCTCTTACTTAAAATGAAAACTCAGCAACTGCATTTCTAACTAAATATGAACTTACGCTTCTCTGTGATCCTTCTGTTTCTCTCATACTCTGTCCTGTTCTAAATCCAGCATCTTTGTTACCTACTGCTGAGGATGGTGAAGAGCATGATTGTGTGCGTGTGACTTATTTTCAATTTCTCCTAGGGATGACTTAAAGGACACTCCTATACCTAATGCTGAACTAGATCTATTTGTGGACAGCTCCTGTAGAAGTGATCAAAATGGAAATTTGGTCACAGGAATATCTGTCTGCACCAGTAATGATGTTTTGCTTCACAGACTAGAGTCAGGAATCACCATACTGAAGTAGTGTATGTTCTGCCTAGACAGCTGAATTAGTGGCTCTACAAAGAGCTTGTGAATTACCAAAGTGTAAAACTGCTATGTTCACTGATAGCAGATATGCCTTTGGGGTTATACATTATTTTGGGCAACTTTGGAAACAGAGGGGATTTTTAACCTCAGCAGGAACTCAGATTAAAAACTCTTTCTATGTCAATGGTCTTTTAGATGCTCTAATGTTACCTAAAAAATTAGTGACAGTTAAATGTACTGCCCATCAAAAGGGTTTAGATACTGTTTCAAAGGGAAATAATCTGGCAGATCACGCTACTAAGCAAGTTGTAGAAGGACTTTGTGCAAAACTACATGTGATGTTATTACAAGAATCTAACAGTGATGATGTGCTTGACTTTAACAAAGTATCAGCTTTCAAAGTCGAAGCATTAAAGATGGATGCAGTAAATCCACCGATGGGTTATGGCAACATCCAGACGGCTGAATGGTGGCACCTGCCCCCTTGCTACCTTACTTCATAAGGGCATATGACTTACCAGCTCATGCAGGTAAGACAGCTTTATTTAACCAAATTACATGAATTGGTATGCCCTTCATGTCTTTTCTTTGATACTTCAGTATGTTAATAATTGTGCAGTATGTTTAGAGTACAATGTTAATAAAAAAACAAGTATTAAAGCTGCATGTTTACCACCACCTTGGGTACCCTTTGTTGTTAAAGTACAGCTGGACTTTCTCCAGATGCCAAAGGTTTGTAATTTACTCTATGTTCTAGTACTAGTCTGCATGTTTTCTGCACGAGTGGAAGCTTACCCATGTCATAAGGTAGATTCTGTGACAGTTGTAAAGAAACTTCTTTTTGAATTTATTCCTAGGTTTGGGGTACCTTGCTCTATTAATAGTAATCAGGCAGCACATTTTAACAATACTCTAACCAAACAGCTATGCAACATTTTACCACTAGGTTAAGTCTTCACTGTCTCAAACATGCACACTCATTTGGATTAGTAGAAAGGGTTAATAGGACCCTTAAAAATAAGACAGCAAAGATCTGTAGTGAGACAAACCTTAAATGGCCAGAGGCACTTTCCTTAGCATTAATGAGTGGAAGTAATACATTAAATACTACAAGAAGATGGAGTTCTTATGAGATATTAAAGGGGAGATCCATGTCCTTTCCAGCTACACAACCTGTGTCAAATGAGGAATTGACTATAACTGATAGTTACATTGTTATTGTACAAAACGTATTCATTTCATGCAGCAGTACCACAGAATTGTACAAGAGGCTCCTCCACAACCACCTGACCAGCCCTGCTACCAAATGTGGCCCGTGATTGGGTTTATGTTCAACCTTCCAAAGAAAGAACTGTTTGAGTCCATAGTGGAAAGGCCTTTTCCAGATTCTACTAACCACCTATACTGCTGTTCACTAAGCAGGTTTACCAACTTGAATTTGTGTATCACATTGTAAAAATATTTGGTGACTGGAGGCCCCAGATGAATCATCTTTGTTAGTGAAGAAAGATTGAATGGTGCAGGACGAACCATCTGCCCCAGTGAAGAAAATCAATTCAAACAGTCCATGCTGAATCCAGTAACAGCAGGTGCTTCAATCTTGTTTTTATTGCTGTTTCCTCTTACAAACTGGTCAAGAGAAAACAGTTTCCTATTGGTTCTTCGACAATATGCTGTGGACTTAAATGTGACAAACTGTTGGTTGTGTTCACATATACCTCATTACTCTAAGGCAGGGATTCACGTGATTCTGATGCCTACATCACAAGTGGCATTTGAAAAAGAAGTTAATGATATTAACTTAACTTGGCATAATGTGACTGACTTTTCAAAGGTTGTGTCTCTCCAGCTTGTAACAACAAATCATGGAGACATGTTATGCCAGAAATGGGACTGTACCTGTGGGAACCAGTAAATGCTATGACACTGCACATGAAAGTGTGTTGAAGTCTTTACACGTAAAAAGCTATGACTGGGGCCATGGCACGGGCATGACAGATCATCATTACTATATTTGTGGTAATCGTGCCTACCCCTGGGTTTCCTACAAATTGGTCTGAATGTTGTTTTGTGGGCTTTATCACACTTGCTATACAACATTTTGAGAACCCTCCAGCAGTCAGACTGAGAAATAAACAGGCAATTTGTTGGGCAGAGCAAGTATTTTCAGTCTTTACTCCTGGATATGGAGTGCAAAGAATAAGGCTCGAAATCACCATGCTTGCGCAAATTCTACAGGAGGTAGCAAAACCACACTTCATTTCACATCAGGATGACAAACTGAGAAATGACTGAAATTTGAGTCAGCTGGCACTTGACATAATACTAGCTGCTGGGGAGGAGGAAGGGTCATGTGCCCTCATAGAAAGTCATTATTGTTCCTATATTAGTAACTATCATAATGAACAAGAAAAGTTAGCTAGTTTTCTAGAGCAAAGGGCCAAAGATCTGGACAGTACAGCTAAACAATGCACACTTTTTGGATGGTTGGGCAATGCAATTGGTAACTTAGGAACAAATATATTACAAGGTATCATCACAATAATTGGTATTATTCTGTCAATTGTTTTAACATTTTCTGTTCTAAAGGCTCTGATTACAAAATGGTTAACCTCACCTGCACATGCACATGCAATGCCACTTATAAAAATATGTAATGGTGAACTGAAGGTAAAAGAAAATCAAATAATTGCAGATGATGAATACTATGATGGTGAAGCATATTTTATTAAATTAAGAAGAATTAAAATGTAATTATGAATGACACATAGTGTCAAAGGGAGGAGACTGTTATGGAAAATATGTCTCATTTATTCTTCACAAAATGCACATTAACTTGTAGTTTCTTCACAAATGAGTCAAATAATATGTTTATGTCAAATGAAAACTGAAAAACAGATGCACAATTATGTAAGATATATTTTCATATAAGTAGTAGCTTTATATTTCAAATGCCTTACAACTGATTCTCTCTACTAGTAACTTATAGTGTACTAACAAAAAATTGAAGGTTAAGTGCTGAAGAAGTTAAGGGATGTAATGCTATGTTATGCTGAAAAGTCTAGTTTCAGAAAGTTAAGAAAGAGGGGCATGGCCAAGATGCCAGTCTGATAGCAGCAGAAATCCATAGTTCTGCTTAGATTTTAATATCCTAACAGGAAATATACTTTAATTTTTAGAAAAATCTAACTAAATGTATACTAAAAGGTAGAGTAACATAGACTCTTTATTATTTTCTAAAAATTAATACATAGTCAAGAGAATATTTTAATTATTCCTGTCAAGAAGTTTTCTGCTGGAGATCTCAACATAAGCAACTTGAAGAACGCATACCAGGAGAGTGCAGTGAAGAAATAACTACATCTTATAATATCAAATATCCAAGAACTGTCACTAAAATGGACAAATTTGGAAACAAAATGAGTATTATCAAACAAGAATGCAGTAAACAACTGGAACTTTTAAATGGAATAGTAAAAAACAATTTGAACAGATTCTTGCCTTGGAGGAAACAGTAACTGACCTAGATACTAGAGTGACAGAAAATGAACATCATAATGAATTTATTCTGAAACAAACACCAGGCTGATTGAGAAACTGGAAGACATTGAAAGTAGATCAAGGAGGAATAACATAAGGATATATGGAATTCCTGAGAAAGAAGAGGGTGCTAACATGATTCAATTCCTCACTGAGTGGTTTTCATCAGCACTAAATATGCCCGAATCCCTTTTTGGAATTGAGAGGGCTCATCGGTCCCTGGCAAATTCAGCTTCATCTCTGAGTTCATCTAATCCCAGGTCTATAATAGTTAGATTTCTTTCCTCACAAGACAAGGACTTAGTGCTGAAATCAGCTTGGACTAATTCCCCTATTAAGATGGGTGAAAAAGTTATTCGTTTTGACAATGACTACAGCTCTACAGTCATATCCAGAAGAAAGGAGTGTGTTCCTCTAATTAAGTCCTTGGAAAAAAAGCCAATATTAAAGCTCAAATTCTATTTCCTGGAAGAATAAAAATCACCTTGCCAGAAGGAGTGAAGATCTTCGATTCCCTACAAGATTCAGTAGAATTTATTCAAAAGAAGGAAATACTGTCGGACAGAGAAGAAATGAAATGGTGATCCCAGAGTTTGAAGAGACAGGCAACAAAAAATGGATGGTCTGTGAAGGAAGGAGCAAACAAAACTAAAAAAAAACTAAAGGACAAATGAATAAATTCCTTTTAATTCTAAATGGTTTGTTTTATGAATCATAATATATTTGATTCTGGAAAATTTCTATACTGTAAGGTAATGTGAATCATATTCATTATTAACTTTCTCTTTCCCTTTCTATATCTACTTCTTCTAATTACATATAGTACTAAGTATTTAAATAACATTCTCTCTCTTTCCCTCTCTCTCTTCTTTCTTCCTATTCTTTTTTGCTGCTAATGTTCCTTTTCTCTCTTTTCCCCACTATAATTACTTTACATACTTTTCCCTTTTAAATAATTACAAATTATATATGTCTTCTAATTCTTCAGTAATAGTATAATTTGACTTAATACCAAAGTGCATTTTTTCTAGTGGGTCAGTGGTGGGGTAAAAATATGTTTCTGATTAGTGTTTCTAACTAGATGTTTTAGACTTTTTGTTTAGACACAAATAAACATTAATACAGTGCGTTAATAGTGTTTTATAGATAGCTAAATATAAGTTTTATATATATATATATATGTACTAGATTATTCTTTATTTTTCTCTGGTCTGGTTAACTGGTGGGTAAATGACTGAAATGTTATAAAATGTTTTCTGATTTGAGGCAGCTGTTGTTACTTCTAAATAGCTGTTTTATATGAAAAGATTATTTTTTTCATTATGTTGATATTTTGTGAGGATACTGGTGGTCTGTGTGACTGTTCTCATTGTAGAGATTCATGGCATGCACTGACAAGGCAGCTTGAGTGGTTATTTTTTTTTTTGCTTCCTGTAAACTCTAAAAGCTTCAAGATTTGATTTCCCGTCAAAAATGTTTTTTTTCCTCACTAGAGGCAACCTTTGCTGTGCATGAGACAATTTAGATACTTTTTAACAAGTTTATGAAGCTGCAGCTTGAGGAAACAACATTGATGACATCACTTGACCTCCTGAACTTGTTAAATGGCTATATTTAGAATTCTTTTCTCATGAATTCTGTTATCCTTCACTTAGATACTTTAAATGGTAAATAATTAGTTCTGATAAAAGTGTTTAACTCCTTTGAATATACTAATGTTCTTTTATAGATGCATACACTCTGCAGATTCAATGACACTTTAATAACTAAATGACATCAACTGAACTAGGACCTGCATTAGAAAACTTATTATGCATATTAACATCAGACTTATGTTACATAACTAAACCTTTAATAACTAAACAGAGGGTTGTGAGTCTTTTTTTGTAATAAGTGTTATATATATATTCAACAGATCCTTACATGAAAAATGTTGACTAGATGACTGACAAAATGGTTAAAGCAGCTGATGTTTCTTGAAATGTTTTGAAAATATTAACAATATTCATAACCTTTAGCGTTTAATGTTTATACATCCTTTGATTTGATGTATATTTCTGACATATTTACTTATCAGAGGTGCTATTATATGTGACATATTCATATAGCTTCAGTTATATTGGACACTCTCATTCTAATGTATATTTCATGGACTCAGATTTCTTGAGTTGCTTTCAGAATGCTTTTCTTTTTTGCATTTATACTATATTCTAAGCAGAGATGGATAATTTGTATCTTTTGGTGTTGGAAAGGTGGTGGATGGATGGTTTAGTTAAGTTTTTAACTAAACCAGAAACTTTATGTTTCATGTATGTGTTTGTAAATAGTTTTGGGTTTTGGAAAGTAGTGCTTACATGTTATACATCCATGATAAGTACGTTTTCTGGAGATTTCAAGTCAACACGGAAGAAAGGTCTTTCAGTAAGTAACAACATACACATTATAGTCAATGGCTTATAAATGTTTATCATTAAATATTAATGGTTTGAACAATAATGTCAAAAATGTCAAAAGAGCTGGTTTGCTTAAATATATCAAAATGCATAAAGCCCAGATCATTTTTTTACAAGAAACCCATCTATTAAAAAAGACCTACAAAAATGCTTATTTAATGGCTATACCATTCTGGCTGATTCATGTTTTAAGAATAAGAGAAGGGGCACCCTTATTCTATGGAAAAATGCTTACACTATGCCAAGAATTATAGATACAATTTCAGATAAAGATGGGATACTAGGCATGGTTATTTTGGAAATCAACAGGAAGCATTATACTTTGATTAATACATACTGGATACCAGGACTAAGTACTAAATATGTTAACAAATATCTGGACAAGATTACTTTAAATGCAAAATGGGAAATTATAGCAACAGGTGATTTTTAATTGCCTATTATCAGGCAATGATACTTAAAAAATGGCAAAATAAAACTTTACAAACCAGGTGAACCTTAAACATATACATGGTCTAAGAGATCATTATTCCTAATTCTATACTCACTATTCATATTGGTTTGGTACACAAACAAACATAGATAAGGTCTTTGTATCAAACAATATATACTCAAAAATAAGTGACATATCTATAATGACTTGTCACTTTCAGACCACAATGCTATAAACAATGAACATCATCTTACTTTCTCTTATGAGTTGAATAGAAAACAGATTAATTTTCTAGATTTAACATTGTTTGAAGATGGGGAAAATATAGGGTTTAGGCCCTTTAGGAAATCCACTTCAGTCAATGTTTTTGCATGTGACTAGCATGCACCCAGGTCATTTACTAAAGGCATTACCTTTTGGTGAATTTAAGCGGATTTATGATCACACCAGTAATAAAAATGAAAAAATTAGTGAATTGAACAAAGTCATGATGAGGTTAAGTGAAAGGGGTTATAATAAAACCCATTTATCAGCATGCAAAAACCAATTATTTGGTAATAATGTAGATGGAAATTATACATTTGTTGGGAATTTTGAACCAAGGTGTGAAGTTCATACTATTGAATGTATTCAAGATGATGAGAAGCTTTTCTATGTAAGCAGGTTTTCTGCTTTTTCTGACAAATTGGTTTTATTAGTCAGAAAATACTGGTATATTGTTAGTGATGATGAGTCCATTGGTCATTCATTTCCAAAGCATATTACATTTTCTTATAAAAGAGGAAAGAATCTCAAAGAACTGTTAAATAATAACCTTATTGAAAGGAAAGATAATACTTTTGCTTCATCATTTGGTACTTTTCCTTGCGGTTCTTGTAATATTTGTGACAAGGTTAAGAACCTGAATGTTATCAATGATATAATTTTTGTTCCTAAATATTATTTCAATTGTAGATCCACAGAGGTGGTTTATATATTGGGTTGTTCATGTAATAATATGTGGTACACAGGACAGACCAAACGTATGGTCAGAATTCGTATTTTGGAGCATTTAAGAGACATTAAAAATATTAATTTGAACTGTCCTGTTGCAAAACATTTTCATGAAACACACAATAGTTCTTATAGTAGTTTAATATTTTGCATACTGGGAAAGCCATTCCTTAAAAGAGGGGATAACATTGTAGTTAAATTATTGGAGTTAGAAACTAGAATGATTTTTAAGTTTCATACTCTAAAGCCTAATGGTATGAATCAGGAATTAGGCAATTAATTACTTATTACATTTTGTGTGGAGAATATTTATTCATCATAAATTTAATTTCACTTTACATTTTTGAAGTTGTTATTTAAATATTTCATTGTTTAATACATTAATTGGATATGGAGTGAGTATATAAGCATTATGCTCACATTCAATTAAATGTGATCCTTGAAGGCGAATTGCCGAGGTACCAGATCGCTGAAAATAAAGGAGAAATACTGGTGAAGTGCTGGCGGTTTGTGTTTTTTCCTCATAATGCTATAAACTTTACATTAACTACACATATAGATAAATTAAGATTTCTACAGATAATTCCTGCTTAAATAACTAAGTTAAAAGACTTTAGGGAATGGATAATGAAAGAAATAGACATGTTTATGGAAACAAATGATAATGGTGAAGTGACTGATACTATACTACGGGACACCTTTAAAGTTTATATATATGGTAGAATTAAATGTTGGTACCTTAAAAAAGGAGAGAGTGGGACAAAGAAATTTTAGACTTACAAAAAAACATAGACAATATAAAAATGGACACAAAACCAAATAAAAATGGACAAAAAAACAAATAAAGTAGCACATAACAAAATTACTAAGTTAAATCGGAAATACTTAGAAGTTCTGAATCATAAGGTAGCCATAAACCTGGAAAAATTGAAATTACAATCTTATGCTGTAAATCCCAGATATCTACATAAAATAGTGGTAAGATCCAAAAATATAAACAATCAAAATCGTATTAATGAGATTAAATATAAAAAGTGATGGTTCAGTTAAGAGTACATCTAACTTAATGGGCATATTAGAAGTGTTCAAAAACTACTATACAGAAATAAATAATAACACACCACTTTTGGAGACAGATAATGCAATAAATACGTTTATTCAAGAAAATATAACCACTAAGGTGTCAATACAACAAAATAATATATTAAATAAACAAATAACACTAATAGAAGTGAAAGAGCAAATAAAAAATGTAAAAGATAATAAAGCTCCAGGACTGGATGGAATAATTTCTGAATTATATAAGATTTTTCCTGAATATATAATAAAGAAAATGATAAGTGTCTTTACTATGGTTAAGCAAAAATGTAAAACACCCCCATCGTGGAAATATTCAATTATCTCCCCCATTTTAAAACAAGGTAAGGACCTCAAATCTTGTGATTCATATAGGTCAATTTCATTACTAAACACTGATTATAAAAGTTTCATGACAATATTAGCTAATAAGATAAAGAAAATATTACCTAATCTAATACATAATGATCTGGACAGGGTTAATTCTTCATAGAAAAGCGCAAGATAACATTATTAAATTACTATCATTAATAGACATAGCATGCATATACAAACAACTACTAACTACTATCAGCCTGAACATAGAAAAGGCTTTTGATTCTATTAGTCTGGTCGTATTTACAAAGAATTCTGATTGGTTTTGAAGTCTCCTCAGACTTTGTCAACTTATTAATGAAAATTTATAGTGGGGCCAAGCTTATGTGAAAATTGGATCATGTCTATCCTCACTACTAAAAATCCTCAAGGGAACTAGACAAGGTTGTCCTTTGTCACCATTATTGTTTGCTCTTTCAATGGAACCTTTTGCTGCATATATCAGAAACAAGCAAATTATAAAAGGCTTTCAAGTTAGTAAGGACTATTGTCCTAAGATACAATTATTTGCTGATGACATGTTGTTAACATTGGCTGATATTGATGGTTCTTTGCATGATGTTATAAATACCTTAAGCAAGTTTGAAAGAATTTCAGGGCTTAAATGTAATCATAATAAATCCAAAACATTACTAATTAACATAAAGCTAAGAGAGAATAGCCTGTTTAATTGGGAGAACAATGTATTAGAATATTTGGGTGTCAGTATAAAGAGTACATGGAAAGAGTCTGTTAAACTATATTAGTCATTTAATAACCACCATTAGTGAACTAATCAAAATATGAAATAAAATGTTCTTCACAATGGAGGATAGGCTCTCTTTAATTAAAATGATAATTTTACCTAAAATTTTGTTTTATATACAGTCATTTATACTACCCCCTCCAAAAAACGTATTTAAAAAATTAGATTCTATGCTACTTAAATTTTTATGGGTCCCCTTAAAACCTAGGATTGCATATAAATGGTACATTACAGCTTGGAACAGTAATGGGATAGCATTCCCTAGCTTAGATCTTTATTCCAAATCAGATATAATTAATGTAATATTACACTGGATCACACCTACCTATATATCTGGCTGGAAAATAATACATGAGATTCATATAACTGATGTCAGAACTATAGAAAATCAATTTAAGGAACAATATGGAATAAGTAGAGTTCATTGGCTTTTACGTGAATTTTTTTATTTGATAAGTTTGATCATTTTTCTTATGGCATTAATCAAATATTTAATAACTTCAAAAATAGAATTGATTGTAATTACAACATTAAACAATTCCTATTTCTTATATTCCCTATAGCATATCCCCTGATTGCCTAGACTCTTTCAACATCAATGAGATGCAAATATTAAAGGAAAATAACTTGATATTCTGGCATCAGTTAATTGAAAATACGAGTATTAAACCACTAAACTCTCTTCTATGTAGTTTTGATAATAGTCAAGAGCTGGTTGTTTATACACTCATTACGGCAGTTTATAGAAAACAAAATGAGAGTATCAATCATCCTAGAGACTGAATCTATACCTAGTATGATCCAGCTTTTTATTAGATGTCTTGAAAAGACAGATAATCAAAAATTAAGTATCTCACCTATTTATAAGATACTAAGAGGAAACACTCTAAGTTTGACTCAGATTTTTGGAATTACTATATAAAGATTAATGGAGAAAAAATATCTGATAAATCCAAAAAACTGTCATTGAAATCTACGTATGGTACCTCTTCTTCATTATATTGAAGATTGTATACATGGAAATTTATGAACAGGAGTTTCTATACTAAACATAAAATAAATCTTATACTCAAAAACAGTGAAAGTAGATGTTGGAAATGTGATGAATTACTACAGGCCAAAGGTTCACATGTTCATTGAATGTAGAAATGTTGTTCAATACTGGAAATACTTCAGATATTTTGTAAATGCTTTATGGTCTGATAACTGTCATATTTCTAACTCACTAATCCAATTCAATGTTCCTATACCTAATGTAATACCTAAATCTCAGATTCAGTTACTCTGGTCAATTCTTGCAATTGCCAAAAAAGTTATTACTTTGAACTGGAAAAGTAAACAAGATTTGATGTTTAAAGAATTTATTAATTTAGCAAAAGTTGTTTGTAAAAAAGAACTGAAAACCATTTGTTATAGAGCTCATAACACTACTCATAAAAAGATAGCATGGCAAAAACTGGAAAACCTTTTAAACAAATACTGATAACTTCTCATGGATAAAATGACTGTATCATGGATGAATGTAAATATTGTAAATAGTGTTGTGATTGTTTTATTGTATTTGTTATCTGTACATTTGCATATGTTTATAATGAAAAAATAAAAATGTTTTTGAAAAAAAAAGAAAGTTAAGGAATTGTGCCAGGTATATGTGGAAACCAGATTAAAACAGTATGTTCTAGCCTTCTCAGGCTGAGGATGAGTCTTTGCAAGGATTTCTGTGAGACAGTGTGTACTGATACTGAATGTACAAGGTTGAAAGATACATTTTTAGACCAGACGGTCTATGTTTTGAAGTGTTCATATGAAGCTCTAAGTGAGGATTCCAAGAGATAAGGAATTTTTAAAATACATTGATTCATTAAAAGTAGCTATGCATGCATGTAACTGATAAAAAGATATGTAGATGAGGTGTTTTTTCTTTTGTTCTTTGAGACAGATTGAAACATTTTGGCAGGTAGCCTCCCAGCGTTGTTCATAGGTTGGTACTAGGCCATCAGCCCTAGGGCCTATACAAGCCTAGCCATAACAATTCCCTGGCTATTTCTTCCCACACTATTTACTTCCCTGGACCCCCTGTCTACCAGGGAAACTGACGTGATCCCCGGGGTGAATTTCCTTTCTCCCATCCAATCGTCAAGGTTCCTTTTGAAGAGGGCCAAAAGAGGCACTCTGCTTGACATGTATGGGCAATCTATTCCAGAGTCTGGGGAGTCTATGGGTCAGGAACCTATCCCTCCAGCATGTTTTATTTATTGTGATGACAAGGTTTAGATCCCTGGAGTGTGTGGCTCTGAGGGATTGGGATTTCTTTAAGTGTAGCATGTCCAACAGCTCTGGGCTTGACATGGCCTTGTATGTTAAGCAGAGATTGCCTCCGAGTAGACAATATGCAACAGAGTATAGCTGGAGTTTTTTTAAGGTGGTCAGCATAGGGCATCTGCTTTAGGCCTGTTATTCTTTTAGTGAGGTATTTCTGTGGCCTTTCCAGTTGTTGCAGATGTCTTGAGAGGTACATATCAGACAGGGCATTGTATTCTATAATGGGTCTAATGAGGGATGAGTACAGTGGGACAATAACCTCCTTTTTTCTTGATGAAAAGCCCTTAGTGATGAGGTGTGCCACATAGAAGGATTTCCTGACTGTTGTGGCAATGTGGTTATCGAAGGTGAGACCACTGTCCACCTGTGTTCCTAAGTCTCTTATCACACTTTCGGTGTTTAGTGTACTGCCACCTATATGGTAATTCATGGATATATGTTTTTTCCCAAGGGGGATAACTATACATTTCTTGGCATTGAGCTTGAGCCCATGGCTCTGGCACCAAGCATCTGTTTCTGTAAGGCCCTTTTGTAGAGTATCCACATCATTTGGGGATTCAATAATGGCTCCCAGTTTGCAGTCATCTGCGAACTTTGTTAGCCAGAGTCCCTTAGTGTTGGCCTGTACTTCAGAGAAGTAGATGCCAAACAAGAGAGGTCCCAGGACTGAACCCGGAGGTACTCCACTTGTCTGGAGCTGGATTTGGAGTCTGCTACTTTTACAATGTGGGTTCTATCAGTAAGCCAGTTAACAACCCATTGGGTGACTTAGGGAGTAATGACCAGCTTAGTAAGTTTATCTATGATTCCAGAGTGGGGGATGGTGTCAAAGGCCTTGGCAAGGTCTAGATAGGCTGTGTGAACCACCTTACCCTTGTCCATGGCTCTGGAGACTGATTGAAAGAAGTTAATCAGGTTCAGGAGACAAGATCGGCCCTTCACAAACCCAAACTGGGTGGGGTCCAGTGTTTGAAGGTTGCCAATGTCTTTGTTTATAAGTTCCATGATAATACGCTCCATGGCCTTGCAGATCAGGCTCGTCAGACTGATGGGACAGTAGTTTCCGGGATCCAAGGTGGACCCCCCCCCCTTGTGGAGTGGGATAACTGTAGCTCTGCGCCACTCAGTGGGCCACAAAACCTGAGGTGAGGCTATGATTAAACATGACACTTAGGTGAGGTGCCAGTTCATATTGTAGTTCATGTAGTACACAGCCCGGGATGTCATCTGGTCCCATGGATTAAACAAGTATTTTCCACATGCTGATGTATCACTCATAAAATTTCTTTTATTATTTATATTGTACTTTTACAACATTCTTCAAGATGATCTAAAAAATACACATCTGGTGCAGGAATAATATGTTTAATGTTAAGTAAATGTAGCATCATAACACTTGGCAAAAAGACAAATTATGATTGCAAATAAACATTCAAGCCATAAAAGTACCATCATTAAAGCTCTAGGAACTACTGTACAGAGTAATTTACAAAAGTCAGAAAAACAAGCTTTGTAACTCCTCTAATCCTATTTAAAAGGCACTCCAGAAATATAACTCCACCACTTTATAACTCCCCAATCTAACCCATTATTGGACATTATGTAAACCTTGAGTAATTCCATACTAGACAGAACTGTCATTATATTCTGTTTTGTACATGTTATTTCCAGGTGCCTTCTGCTTGATCTACAACATAATGTCTGAGTCATCAGACTGGAGAACTTACACACACACACACACACACACATACATATATATATATATATATATATATATATATATATATATATATATATATATATATATATATTTATATATATATATTTATTTATTTATTTTTTGCGTAAACAAGTGCATGGATAGATTATATATATATATATATATATATATATATATATATATATATATATATGTGCGCATGTGTGTGTGTGTGTGTGCACATATAGATATATATAGACATAAGATGGTTGTGTGTTTTTATAAATTTATATACCCCTAAAAGAATAAAATTAAAGATATATTAAACATTTTTCAAGATTATAAAATCAGCTTCTCCTGACAACCTTAACAAGTCAGGTATTACCTTCAGTTGGTAATAATCATGATATGCAGAGGAAGATGAAAACATCTACACAGGTTATGTCAATTAACCATTTTGAATGTCAGTTGGTCATAAGCTCAACAACCATATCTAGGAATCTAGAAGTAGCAGTTCACAGAAGTGTCTTTCATTTTATTTTCTCAAGTTTTCTGCATTTTGCAAACAAATGTGAATTCATTTAAAAGAAACAATAGCATAATAAAGAGATTTAAAAGAAAAAATTGACACAATTACATACAAACTGAAAGTTTTATTTACAGATGCCCTGTATATATTTTTTTACAAATGAGCAAAAAATACAGAAATACTTTTAACTGTTCAATTTTAAATGTATATGAATAACTCTAAACAGATAAGCAGAGCACTGCAAATACTAAGGCTGTTTAGTAGACCACTACTTACAGATTGAACAGTTTTTTATTCGCATAATGCCATTAAAATTTTTAGATTAGCTAACAAAGAATGAAAAACAAGCATATTATGTATCATCTCTCAAGAAATACATTTTCACAGATTCAAACTGTTGCACAAATGAAATGCTGTATATGTATGTAACACAAACTGCATGTAGCTGGTTGTGTGACACCGAACCCCCATATGCTGATTTATTAGAAGTTTCTAAGCTACGGGCAAGATTCTGTGCTTTGGTAACTTTAGTGTCTTTTGTCCAACTGATGCAAAGTTTGTCATGCACAACACTGTTCTGCAGTGCACAGCTGCTGGTAATAATCATTTTGTTTGGCATGCTGTATGTGGAGATAAGAGATGCCAAACAATAAAAGGGACAAGAAACAGAAAGTCAATGAAATAAATGGCAAATTGCTGCTTTTGAGCACAAACAAAACAGTAAGCTAAAGAGTTTAAAGCTGGAATCTTGATGAAGCTTGCTTTCCTATAATTCTTGCCACCATGTAACTTGTTTTCAGATATTTTCCTAAAATGCCATAAAAAGATTAACAAGTTCAGACATTCATGAACATATCTTGAGTAACACTTAAGTGACAATATCCAAATTCAATATTCACATACACAAGGACGGTGTTTGAGAATGTTCGCCAGAGTTGAGCAGTACACTCTGCTCCGTTTGATAGAATTATACTACCAGACTACTTCTCTGAGTTGGGAAGCACTCCAGGAAGCCGAAAGTGTAGCTGTTTATTGACCAGAGGGTACAAGAGTTCGTTTTCACCTTTCTTCTGTGTCTATAAGGTAGGTATGTTTGCGCAGAACTGCTCACAGCGCAGTGGAGGCTAGCAGTGCCCTATTTAGTAGCAAATGCTTAGACTGTAAAAGGACTTTAACCTATAACATAGTAAGGCTTTGGCTGGAGCTAAACCTAGGGCAGCTTGCTAGCATGTTGAAAAGTACTAAGAACAGATCATAGCACTACCTAACAGTTAGCCTTAATCCCAAACACCACACAGGTGACCCTGTGTAAAACCAAGTCCTTAAACCATAACAGACCAACCCTAAAACATGGATATGCATTTTCCTAATGTCTCTGTGGCCAGCTTGGCAGATATGCATCCTGAAACAATGCAGCAATTGCCTCATGTACTCTGGCAACCTTTTAATCCTTAAAGAAACTAAAACTGTATGCAAGACATGTGCATACATAACTTCCTTGGAGGCTAAAATCTTGTTACTAAAAAGGTTGTCAAGAACACACACTCTGCTACATACATACCACTCACCATACACACAGACCTTCTTATGCTAAGGCACTTAAAAGAAACTTTCCCAAACATCAAAGACCTCCTAAGCCATCTAACACCACCACCACCTACTGTCAGTAGTCACTAAAGCACATAGGAAAAGCAATACCTCTACCATCACACATAAGCTTAAGCCCAATTGTCCACAAAGAATAAAGCTCATAAGGCAAGCAAACACTTTACCCAATACTTTTGTCATAGGGGATTCTATTGTTTGATGCACAGATGACCCTCTCACGAGGATGGACAAGGAGAAGATAATGGTTAGTTGTCTATCTGGAGCAAGGATCTGCACTATAACGCACATGCTCACCACATGTACCAATATGATTGTATCATAGTCCATGTGGGTGTTAAATTACCCGAGACATACCTCACTGGACTATATGAAACAAGACATTATGGAACTCTCTGAATATGTGTCATAGATAGGTACATGCCTTGCATTGAGCAGCACTGTACCTTTACCAAGAATGATGCCACAGTATGAACATAAAATGCCTGATTTTACTAATTGGCTTAACTTCTGGTGTCACTCCAGGAGAATCCAATATCTGTCAGCATGGGAAGACACGGTTAACAGACCACGCTGCTTTGCAAAGGATGGTCTGTTCCTGCTCCCCCCTGGCTTTTGTATATTGGCTAACACAGTATCTACTCCTTTGAGCCTTTTTTAAGCAATGTCAAAATGACAAAATTACCAACATAGCAAAAAAAAATCAAAGCAACTTCAAGGTGTTGCTGGGCAATACTAGGAGCCTGAGCAAGAAACTCCATACACTAAAAGCTCTCCTCACTCTGCAGAATGTAGACATATGTGCCATGAGTGCCATGTTACAGTGCCTTCCACACATTTAGACCAACAACAACAACACAAACAGGGGCTAAAGTTGGAAGTGTCTTGATATACATTAGCAACAAATACAATTCCAGGTTAGTTAAACAGAATTATGCCCAAGAGCTTATCCACATCCACCTCTCCATAGACAGGGTTCTGTGCCATGGCCAGGCCAGTTACAGGCCACCCTCTATGATGCGGAAAGCTCATAAGTTGTACCTGGACCTGCTGGGGGAGCTCAGAATCCAACCAAACATGTTATTCATGGGAGACTTTAACTACCCCTCTATAGTACATGTACACTGCCTCCAACTCACAGATAAAACATTTCCTGAAGTTTTGTCAGCACAAACACCATGGACCAGATAATGCACACTCCAACCAGGGGATCAAACATACTAGACCTGGTACTTGCCAACATGGGAGAGCATTGCACTCCTTCTGTATCACATCCTCACTGGTGAGGTCAAGATCACAAAGCTGTCTCACACAAAATAAAATACAACTCAGAATCCCCAACTAAACCAGTAACAGTTAGGAAGTATTGTAAAGCTAACTACATCCTGTTAAACAACAGTTTGTAAAAAAATCCAGGCTCCTGCAAACCCAAAGAACATAGCTGTGTATGCAGAATTGCTCACAGAAACCCTGTACAAACATGTAAATGGCTGCACTGAGGCTGCTGTACCTATCAGAAGAAAACTGAGGTCTAACACCAAAAACAAACTCCACTAGTTGGAATCCTAATCTTAACAGGATATATAACAAAAGAAAAAGGTTATGGCCAAAACCAGAAAGAGCAATTCTCACAGAGACAGCAACCCTTTGAACAAGAAACTAAGAGGTCTAATTAGGTCTAACAAGGCCAATTATGAGGTCAGAATAGCCTCTCATGCCAAGGACAATTACAAAGCCTTCTTCAGCTATGTTAGGAGCCTAAAAGGTAGCACTCAACAGTGTGCAGAAATGGTGATAAATGGCACAACCATCACTGACCAAGGTTACATAGTACATCTTCTAGCTGATAAATTTAACTCTAACTTCACCTCCACTCCCCCTTACTATCCCTGTGTAATTCCTTCTAGCATATCCCCCCAACCATCAACAGTGAGCAGGCCCTGGCAACACTCGCTAAGACAAAAACACTGCTTCAACGGGCCCTGACAATATCTCTGGTTGCCAGCTAAATAGCTTCAAACATGACTAGCAGGACCACTACAGGCAGTCTTCAACTACAGCCTCAAAACAGGTTATGTACTGAGTGAATGGAGGACCATTACGGTCATCTATCTCCACAAGAGTGGACAATCAACTGACTTTATGATCTATAACCTATCAGTCTGACAAGTCTAATATGCAAAGCCATGGAATGTATTATCACGGAAATGATCAACAAGGACACTGGAAACCTACACACACTGGACTCATCTCATTTTGGCTTTGTTAAGGAAATTTCTTGCCTACTTTACCTGGTAGACTTCTATAGATGAGGGAAAAAGGGTGCACATTGCCTACCTCGACCTGGCCAAAGTGTTTAATACAATACCCCTCTCAGGTACTGTTGATAAACTCAGAAGTAGGCCTAAATTCCTACATAACTAACTGGATTGCTGACTAGCTCACAGGATCGAAGCAGTCAGGATCGATGATACCACTTCCACCAGGAGACCGGTCACCAGCAGAGTATTCCAGGGTTCTGTATTGGGCCCACACCTGTTTGGTACTTACTTCTCAGAAGAAAAGGCTAATGTCAAAGGCTTCTGGCTCAACAAGTTCACAGAGGACTGTAAACTGGGAGCTACCATAGATTTCCCCATGACACCAACATCCGACAAGAGAGTCTGACACAAACAAATGACTGTTGCCAGAGTATGGATTAAAACTCTGTGCAAAGAAATGCGTTAAAGTGTCCTTTGGGAAGTCATCCACTCAAGCTAACTTCTCCATTGAAAAAACACTCCTAAGGGTTGACCCAGTAATTAGGGATTTGGGAAAATATGTAGATAGTAATTTGGCCTTTGACCAACATGTAGCTACAATAGTAAGAAAATCATTCTATGTCACCAAATTCAATAGCAAGGATATGGCATCAAGATCCAAGGGAGTTATAGGACCAATCTACTCAGTCCTTAGAAGATCTATCATCAAATACAACCACCCCTTTGGTAAGTACCTAAACAGACACCTGCAACAGCTGAACACCCTCAAATGTTTCTCACCAGGAGAATCCATGGTATGAATACCCTGTCCTGCACAGATATCCTTAAGGCCCTATCTCTTTACTCAGTCTCTTACAGTTACTGAGTGGTAATCTTTGCCTGGCATATAAGGCATCCTCAGATGCAGCTGTAATGGACCTTTTGCACATCCACAAAACAAACAGCACCAGGAACACTAGATCCAAGGAGATGAAGTTTGTCTGCCACATAAATAAAATGTACTGGACAGACCGGTACGTGTCCCAAAGGATCTCTGCACCATGGGACAGACTCCATGTGTGTGAAGTGGAGTTCATCCCTGACCCTTTTCAAGAGAAACCTTGAACATCGGATGGAAAATCATAAATTCACCCCTCCCCCCCGACAACCATGTCTCTGATGGACAGATGCTGACAGTAAATTAACTAATTCTAACCTCGCATAACCCTTAGCTACCTCCTTACTAACAGACATTCAATGTACTCAAGGACAAAACTGGGTTGGGTTACACAGCTAAGCTTATAAAGACCCTGGTGGTCGATAGCCTAACACAAACGTATTAACCTATGAACCTACAAACATTTATGTGGGGGACAAAATGGTACTCATGAATAGCGTGTGGGGCTAAAAATTATCCTGGATAACTCATTGTCAGTGAAGACTCACATGGTAAGGAATGATCTCTCTGGCAGTCCAGAACAGTGTGCTAAGGCTGTGAACTGCTAACAAGTTACATCTGTTTGCCCCAGGTTTAATTTCATCTCCAGCTGTGAATTGTGTCACTGTGGGTATGTCACTTAACCAGACAGTGCTCCCAGACAACCCCTAAAAAGAGCCATTTGTACTTAGTGGGCTTACCGTGTTTATTAAGTGAATGCAAACATATTCTTGTTTTCATAACAGGAATGATAGTTCAGATTAAGAATCTTATTCATACTGAAGACTTTGCTGTAGTCACTCGTGTTCTCATTTCTTCTCACCTTGCACTGCTCTTCTTTATTTTGGACTCATGAATATGAATCTCAAGCGGTTTCAACAGATCTAGAAATCCACAACCAGAATAATAATCTGTAAATTCTGTCAGGATGATTCCATTCCTGTCAAGCCGTAACTGTGCTGGCTACAGATCAGTTAATATTGTACTACTGTTAACATACCTCGCCTCATACATGATTTGGATCCTACCTCTCTAAAGGACCCGAATGTCCTACTCCTTTCTCATCTTAGCTCAAGATGTGAAGACAATGGTTCCCAAAAAAGTCTGGATTCATCTGTTGACTGTTCTTCATTTAACCAGGCTTTGAATCTGTGGAATTTACAGATGGATGGGGAACAGGTCAGGCAAAGTTATGGGAAGTTTGAAGGATGAGAATTGAAATAGTGAGATATGGGGAGAGGATATTGAAGATATTCCCATGGGGAGTGTAGAATGAATACGTGTGCTGTTTCTTTAAGAAGCATTCCAAAGACTGAACATGCATATAAATAGTCAGCACATGCTAAGTTGTGTGCCATTTTGTGAATGCAGCCAGAGAGTAAACATGTTATGAGTGTAATAGCTAGCTTATTTATAAGTTTATCTATGTTACAGTTATTAAGCCTCAATCCTGATGTGTTTGTACATAATAAAGCTGCTTGAACAGAACTCACAAAGTCTCGTCTATTGTATCCTGACTAGACGAGAGACATGGTGTCAGAACCGGGATTCCAGAGACTGATATTATATGCTACAAGGTGCAGAGATAACAGTGAAGGTAACTAAGACAAATGAGCACAAGAAAGAGCCAGAAAAGAATCAAAGGTAATGAAAACTTGCACAGACAATTTATTTTATAAAAAAAGATAAACTGGAGCATTACAAGGGCACAAACTGCATTATTAAACAAGCGAGAGATACAAAATGTTTAAGATTAAGATATTTGATAAAACAATTGTCAGAGAAGCACATAAGAGATTAGAAATTATCTCAGAGTTGCAAAATGAGTATGTTCAAAGCAAAATGAGTGTGTTTAGAGTAAAATGCACATGTTATAGGCAAAATGGGCATGTTTAAACGAGCACAAGAAAAGTACATTGGGCATGTAAAGAGATTACATGAGCAAAACAAATATAATGGGCAAAAAGGGCACATTAAGCATAAATAAAGCAAGGCGACTGCATGTTTTTTGGCAAAGTGCTGTGTTTTGGCATAACCACTACTTTGTATTGTATTAAGGGCATAACTAGAGTTATTCGAAGTATCTCAAAGTGTGTAAAAGTGCTTACAGTGTGTGCTTATTACTGTATATTTACTCTAAAGAGTTTATTGTGTGAAAAGTGCAACTATTTCGTAAAGTGCAGTCAAATACAGCCATTTTGAAAAGTTTCTTGTGCTGGGTGTGTCTATTTGCAAAGTGCCGCCATTACAGAGTGTTTCTTGCACTGTAAAGAGTTATTTAGCAAAGTGCACCCATTTTGGGGAAGTATCAGTATGCTGTGTACTTTTTATTCACAAAATGCAATTACTTCAAAACATTTCTTACTCCGAGGTTCTTATGCCCAGTTCATTCGCACAGTGCAGTTATTTCAAAATCTTTCTTGCACTGATAAGAGATGATTTCTTACAGTACAGTAATTTCAAGAGTATTACAGTGCCTGAGAGACTTATTTTGCAAAGTTCAGTTATTCGGAGGCTGGTTGTGCTATTGGGAAAAGTTACAAGTACAGGCATACATTTCTGGCATATGTGTATGTATGTGTATGTTCGTGCATATTTGCAAAAGCCTTCAAGGGTATATGTTAATATGGCAGATGGATTTCAAAAGGCCTCACCACTTATATTTGATCAGACCATTGCAGAGAATTGAAGAATATTTGAGAAAGAGTATGATATTTTTATACAAGCAGCTTATTCCGACAAAGATGCATGTACCATGGCATTCATTTTGCTAAACCTAGCTGGGTCAGAGGCCATTGAAAGAGAGTGTTCATTTGTGTATGCAACAGCAGTATATGAGGGAGAAGGTGAAAATCATCATATTGTTATACAGGCTGAATCAGGGGAAGACCCTGAGTGTTTAAAGCATAAAATCAGGGGAAATGTGCAACCCCCAGACAAATATTACATTAGAGAGGCATTTGTTTTACACAAGAGATCAGAAACCAGGGGAAACTTTTTGCAACTTATACAACTGACCTGAGAAACATAGCTAAAAATGTGTCAGTTTGGTGATTTAAAAGATGAGTTGATAAAAGACAGGCTCATGTGTGGTATTAACAGTGCTGCAGTGAGAAAGATTTTACTTTGTGACAGTGACTTAACGTTGAATAAAGCTATTGAGGTTTGTCAAATCCATGAAATTACAGAAAGGCATACAAGTATGCTTGTAAGTGATACAAGTATGGTTTACCACAGGGTCCACAGCAAATGTAGACAGTATGCAACACGACTTGGGAAACAAAAGCAGGCCTAAGCACATGGCAGCCACAGCACCTGCTGGTTCATCAGGGAAACCACAGTTTTCCAGCAAGTTCTAAGACTAGTTCAGTCAAAGGAGTATGCTCTGTACAGTACAAAGGTGAATCAGCAAAATGCTCAGTGCAGTATAGGCGTGAATGAGCAAAACCCAAATCCAGCTTTATTACTAACTGTCGCAATTATGGTGCAAATCATGAGTCTAAAAGAAAGAAATGTTAGCATTTGGTCAGCAATGCACAAGTGTAAAAAAATGGAACCATTTTCAAAATGTTTGCAAATCAATTAAACCTCACAGTTATTAAGAGGGGGTCACGCAAAAAAGCAGATTGATCAAGTGGAATTGCAGCCATCTACTTTCTATGTACATGGTGTATCAGTAATTGGTGAAATGTTTGATACAGTAAAATTTTTGACAAAAAATGAGGTGTTTTGTACTGTCCAGGTCAATGGTAAATACACCGAGCTCAAAGTAGACACTGGTTCAAAGTGTAATGTTATGCCAGCAGATACTTTTGTTAAAGTGAGAACTAATGAACAACTCAATATGACTTTTTGAGCGAAACTTGTTGCTTATGGAGGTGAAGAAATTAAAACCAAAGGTTCAGTAGTGCTTTCATGTTATTTGGCTAGGAACTGTTCCAACTTGTTATTCTATGTAGTTCAAAGACCTGTTCAGTCATTATTGGGTCTCAGAGACAGTCTGAGAATTAATCTGCTTTCTTTTACCACAGAAGTTCATCATATAAGCACATATCCTAGTTCCAATTTTACTGAAGCTATTTTCTCAGAGTATGCTGATGTTTTGTAGTTCCAGTTGTGTAGTCTATGAAGTCAGACCCAGAGATCAGTCCAGTGGTCAGGCCAGCAAGAAAAGTTCTGGCTATGCAGAGTAAAGTTAAGGGTCAGCTGGATAAAATGGTGCAGCAAGGTGTGATTTGTCCAGTCACAGAACCAACTGAATGTGTGCCATCCATGGTAGCAGCCCACAAAAAAGGCTCAGCTGAAATCAGAATATATAGTGACCAAAGAGATCTGAACAAAGTATTAAAGAGACTGGATCATCCAATGCGTACAGTTGAGGCAGTCGCAGCCCTAATACCAAATGCCACTGCTGAGGCGGTCGCAGCCCTAATACCAAATGCCACTGCAAAAGCTCAATCACTACATTAATGTTGGAAGGCTGTCAAAGCAATTTAGTGTACTACTTGAAGTGCAAACTTATTTTCCTTACAGAGATGAGATGTTGATGGAAGATGGAATTATTTTCAAAGGTCCTAAAATTGTAATGCCTGCTTCCTTACAACATGAATACATCCAGATTTTGCATCGTGGTCACCCAGGTTCTGAATCTACTAAAAGAAGGGTGAGAGAACTAGTATTTTGGCCTTCTCTAGCAAAAGATATTGATAAAGTACTTCCTTCTTGTTCAGTATGCAATACTACTAAACTGCATTTGCAAACAGAACCACTTCAGCTAAGTCAAATTCCTGAACTACCTTGGTCCACTGTAGCAACTGATATATTTGAGTGGAACAATCAGCATTACTTGGTATTGGTAGACACTTATTCGTACTTGTTTGAGATTGATCTACTACCTAAGCAAATGTCCACTACTGTTATTACTAAGTAGAAATGCCATTTCTCAGTCCATTGTAGTCCACACAAAGTTATTTCTGACAATGGTACTCAATTTACTAGTCAGTTGTCTCAGAAATTTGCAAGAGAATGACACTTTGTACATGTTACTAGTAGTCCAGGATATCCAGAGTCAAATGGACTAGCTGAACATGCAGTGCAGAGTGCAAAGCAATTACTTGAGAAGTCAAAGTGTGATAATACCGATGTGTTTTTGAATTTACTTAATCTCAGAAAAATACCCAGTGACAATATACTTGGCTCACCTGCAAAGAGATTTCTATCTAGGCAAACCAGAACAACATTGCCTATCAGTTCCAGCTTGTTGAGGCCTAAAGCTAAGAACAACAAGACAATTAGAGCTCAACTATTCAGAAAGCGTTCCTTCCAGAAGTCCAGTTATGATAAATCGAGCAGATTTCTTTGTCCATTAAAAGAAGGAGCGACAGTGTGGATACAAACAGTGAAAGGTTTCAACCGGATTGGTAAAGTAGCAGGTATATTTACGGAGCCAAGATCCTACTTCGTAGAATCTGAGGGTGTGGAGTACTGGAGAAATCGCAGACATATTCATCCTGTATCAGAATTGATACTGTAGCAATGCTCCTGTGATACCAGCTCTAGATCTCAGAGCAATCCAGACACTGTTCCTGTTGCAGAACGTGTCTTAACCTCTACTTCCAGTCCTGATGATTTTCCTGATGTCCCAAAAGTTGAACATTCAGCAAAGACAGTCCTAGTTGCTAGACCTGATTCCAATTTCTATGTCACAAGATTTGGTCGTATTTCCAAACCTAATGTGAAACACACACCAACCTGGACATAATTGTGTATATGTATTTAGTTCTGTATAACTGCATGTCAATGTCATCAACATTGCATGATTTACTTCTCAAAGAGGGAGGATGTAGAATGAATATGTGTGCTGTGTCTTTATGAAGAATTTCAAAGACTGAACGTGCATATAGTCAGCACGTGCTAGATTCAGTGCCATTTTGTGAATGCAGCTAGAGAGTGAGCATGTATGAGTGTAATAGCCAGTTTGTTTATAAGTTTATCTAAGTTAAATTTATTAAGCTGTATCAAAAGGAAAAAAGTGATAGGCAGAGAAAAGTAAAACAAATTTTGTTTAATAAAACACAAAAATGTTTGTTTTATTAAATGGAATTTGTTTTACATTTCTCTGCCTACCAGTTTTTTTTTTTCCTTTTGATACAGTTTTGTCTACTTTACTGGTTGCTCTTTCTTTGCTTTGGATAAAGTTATTAAGCCTCACTCCTGATGTGTTTGTACATAATAAAACTGCTTGAACAGAACCCACAAAGTCTCATCTATTGTATCCTGACTAGACGAGCGACAGGGAGTTAGACTGTGTTTAAGTATTGGATTCTTCATGTATTTGTACTTGTAAAAATGCAAGTACCAATATGCCTACTTCCTGTCAGAAACCCATTACTTTAACTCCCGGACAACAACATGCTGGACTAGGGGGTCTGTAACTTATATCAACTCTGAAAAGGCATGACAGTGAACACCTGGGACAGTAGTTATACAACATTTACTTATCCAGATAAGTCCTCTTAATAATTATATTAAAACTTTACCATTTGGAAAGGTGAAATGAAACTAATCTAAGGTTCATTTTGCTAGTCAGAAATCCAAAACAGCATAAAAAACAGAAGCTTAGCTTGCAACATACTTAAAAACAACCACTAGAACTGATTATGTTCGACTGGATTTTAATTAACCTTTCTAACTACGTCTCATTCAAAGTACCTTAGTGATCACTCACTAACAGAAGCAATTAGGAGTCACGCTTCCTTATGTGGCTTACAAAAATGGCAAGAAGTTTTAAAATCTGCCTGTTGAACTTGCTGCTCAAGAGCTTTTCTCCAATAAGCTGGCCCTTCCTAAATCCCTTTATCGCTCCATTCCTGCGATCTTCTAGTCAGTCTTTGCAAACATCTTCTTGACTTTTCTGAATAAAAATGAGCTTCAGAGAAGCTCAAGAAAAAGGGTCAAAACACTACCCTGTTTAATCAGATTTATTAAGAGTTTAATGAAAGACAGAGCGGCAGCCTGGAAAAGCTAAAGGATGCAAAAACTAAAATCCTACAGACAGTTACATAACAAGCATCAGGCACAGAGTAGACTTGCTAAATGCAATTAATAAAACACTGCAAAGCAACCACTTCCCAACCCTCTAAAGTCTAGAGTCTACTAACGAATATGTCAGGCAAAGACAAACACCTATACTAAATTCCTTCTTCCCAAACACCTACCATGAATCTGCCAACATCTTCCATTAATACTTTTCAGTCACAACAGACGAATCCTTACCATCCATTAGCACACATTGTATCAATGTTACCTTAGAAGCAGTAAGGCAACTCCCATTTACTCTGCAACCCACTACCACTGCAGTTGTTTGATGTCTGAGCAGCAAAACAAACAGCCCTTAGTTGCGTCTCCCAATGAAATTCCACAGATTTTCTTTATCTATTTAACATTTGTTGACTGAGAAGGTCCAACTAGGACAGAAACTATTTTCAGCACAGGCCTGGGGAGAAACGCGCCAGACGCATGTCTTTGGAGTGTTGGAGGAAACCAGAAGAAAATCCACGTGAATGCAGGGAGGGCATGCAGACTCTGCACAGAAGGCACCTCACCCAAAAATCGAACTGGAGAACCTCTTGCTGTGAGGTGACAACGTTAACCACTGCACCACTGCGCTGCCCACAAATTATTATTAGTGCTATAGGGTCACACACTGCCTATCCATTTACCCTCATCATAGAGAGGAAGTATTCAGGAAAGTACTATCCCCAACATCTGGAAAACAAGCAAGATCATTCCAATTTATAAAACTGAGGACAATAATAATACTGAGAATTATAGATGATTCAACAAGCTCAGCTCACTGGCAAAAGTAATGGGAAAAAGTACTGCATACTCAGCTTACAAATTACTTGTCATGACACAACATTCTATTTCTAATGTAGTATGGTTTTAGGGTCGCTCAAAGCACAGAAAAAAAATACAGTCAGACAGAATTATCACATCATCTCCAACCTATATCGATACTGCACAGCAGTGATATTCCTACCTCTCAGGCTTTCAGCATCATCGATAACTCAGTACCCCTAAAAAGGTCAGAGGGTGTTCACCATAATTCTCTTTGCTGGCTTAGAAAATGCAAAAATCAGTAAACTGTATCACTTAAGTTTCAGAACAGCTAATCATTCCATTATGATACAAAACTAGGCATTCCGCAGGGTGTTATACTTGGGCCAATCCCCTTCTCCCTGTTTACCAGTATGATGGGTAATAACACCAGTAATGTTTCACAGATGGTGTATACCAGCAATTTCACCCTGCTGTGGAGTTCTGCAATTCATATCTAGTCTTGTCTAAGTACTCTAACAAGTTTGGCTTTCTATGTCTCTTCATAAAGGCCTGGTTTGTTTCCCTACACCACCTTACTCATGTGTACTAATCCTAACCATGCAGTTGCCCCAACCACAACTCTACACTGACCCTTACAAAAGCCCTTTCTCTAAATGACCAACAAAAAGGCATTCACATACACACACATCACATAACTAAACACAGAACACTACATCTATCCCCTTACCTAGTCCTTACTCTAACCCTAACCCGCAAACACTTGCATGGAGATTCATACCTCAACCACCAACATTTTCAGCACATCCAAAAGTTTTGGCATTAGATAACATCCCCACTTCCATGCATGTAGGCAAACCTCACACACAACAGACAGCTGATGCTACCAGCATCAACACTTTTGGCATTCGATAGGACAGACATTCAGGGAAGAGAAAACACTTCACTTTGATCCATTAAGCAATTCAATAACAAACTCTAAGCATTATATGTATTACCTAAACTGTTTTGTACAATATCTGCCTTATATCATTCTGTGCACTGATTGATTGCACTGCTTGATATTTTCTGATATTTCCATGCATTATACACATAATGCATTTAAAATAAAGATCTTTCTTCTTTATCAAACCTACATATTACCTGTGGTGCGTTTCTCCCTGGGACCCCTCTGTAAATGGGCACTGACAAAGCATGATGGTGATGATGGTGGTATCACTAACAAGTAAACTCATGCAATAAGCCATCTGGTACAGCTCTAACAAAGTATGCCTCCTCCTAGAAATTATCACTCATAAAACACTTGCAATGTCAGCACTTTACACAAACTCATCCATACCAATACAACCGACATCCAAAACCCCAATGCAGAAGAAGGGTGTTGGACTAGTTACAGATCTAAATGCTCATTAACATGTCACCCTTAGAAAAGCTTACCACATTTCTGATACAAACAAATAATAGACTTGTTAACCAATACACAAGCCACTGTTTGCGTACTTTACTAGGTACCTTACCAAACTGTCACAGTTTTTGCTACATAATTCTAAACTGTTTAGAGACATCCAAACAATGTAACAGTATTTCCCCTTTATTTTCTGGAGTAGGAGGAAGAATCAGAAAGTGAATTAAATTATTAAGATACACAACTGATCTAAGTCTTGGTTCAAAACTAAGACTTATTCTGACAGTGACCATGGCGTTATGAAAAAATAAATTCTAAAATTATTTTGGTTGGGATACCCATAACTAGAAATACTGTTTTTGACAGTCACTGCTTTACATCACAAAGATCTACAGTTTGTAAGAGTTAAATGAAGCCCTTCTATTACAAAATTCAAATCTCAAATATGAAGAGTCTAAAGTTGTGGATACCGCATTAAGATAAAGTACACCTCGCAAAAAAAATAAATAAATAATGGGTGCTACTTTGGTCAGCAGTAAACTCTTGTAGCCACATGGAAACTGGAAAACCCAACACATCTAGACAAAGAGTCACATATATTAAGACTGCATCAGAAAGTTGTTTCAAATAGCCCTACAGTAAAGAGACAGAAAAGAAGGAAACATTAGCAAATGCTTTCCTTACAGTAGACCTTCACTTTGTCAAATATGCTTTTATAGATGAAGGATTGTTTGCTACTTCCTATATGTCAGTTGTTTCTTCCCCAGTCTCTGGATTATGGAATAAAAACACTCCTTAGCCATGCATGTAAGTATATGACATCAGAAGGGGTGAAATACCTTATCCCCTTACTAAAAAAAAAAGGATTGGAGAATGAATAGATAAGGAGGAATCCATGTTCACTACTGCCAACTGGGTCATTATAGGCGGGAAAGTTAATTCCCCACCTGTCTCTTCTGGCTTTTTGCATTAACCAGCAGCGATAAAACACAGGAAACAGAGTGAGAGACCCCCCCCCCCCCAACAGTAACCTGAGAAATATTTAATTGATTCAGGTATCTGCCTTTACAGTGTACACTACAAAAAGGAAGACAGAGAAGAGAGTTCCAGAATCCATCTTCAACTCATGACAGTGACTGGGTTGTCAGCATAACAGATCCATCCACATTAAAAATAAACTTGCAATAAACACCCTACTTGTCCAGGTATGGAAATAAGGTACACAATGAAAAGCTGGTGCTGGAATGCAGAAGTCCAGGAAGTCATCTATAGAAAAGAATACAGGAAAAGATGGACCAGACTAAGAAGGAATACTGGTTGGCTAACAAAGAGTCTAAGACAGCAGTTGCAAAAGCAAACAAGACGGCATCAGTGGCACTCTACCAGCTTCTGGGAAGTGACTCAGCAGATGGCACACACAACTTCTATAAAGTTGCAAGGAAAAGAAAGAAAGATAAAGAAAGATAATCAGACACCATTCATAAGGGACTCCAGAAACAACCTGCACACCAGCCCACAAGATATCAAAGGGACATGGAAGGAGTACTTCCAGCAGATTCTGAATGAAGAAAATCCCACAGAATCTGTACTGCCTACTGTCAGAGAAGAGGACGAGCCCACCCTAGACAATGTAAGTACAGTACTAAGGAAAATGAAGTCAGGGAAAGCAGCAAGCCCAGATGAGATCACAGCTGACATGATCAAAATGTTGACTGAATTAGGGGAGTAATATCTCCAGAGGGTATTAATAACAGTATGGAAAGAAAGGAGAATCTCAGGTGACTGGAGAATAAGTATTCTAGTGCCGGTGTACAAGAAATGAGGGGAGAATTCACAACTGTGAGCAGTATGGACGTATCAAACTCCTCTCATACTGCATGACAGTCATGGAGTGGTTGACTGATAAACGAATATGTAGACTAATAGAAAATAAAATGGGAGATGGGGATTCTGGGTTCAGTTCAGGGCACAGCACACCTGACCTGCTGTTTGCAGTGAGACAGATAGTTGAGAAGAAGCTAGAAATGAGGAAAGAGACCAACTTATTTATTTATTTATTTTTATTTGCATTTGCTTACTGGAGGGGGGGGTCTACTGGGCCAGAGAGAGCCCAGTTTTAAGTAGAGGCCCAGGAAGAAAGGCTCAATAAAACCAGACTACAGGTAAGATATCTGTAATGGCAGCAAACAGAGGAAAGTAGAAAAAGCTCAAAGCTGAGATTAAAGACAAAACAGCTTCAAGTATGTGGGAGGTGTGGTTGAGGAGAACAGAAGTTTGAATGAGGAGGCCAAAGCTAAAATCAGAAAGGATGCAGCCAAATGGCACAGAATGTCAGAAGTAGTGTGTTGAAGAAAAATGCAAAAAAAAGCTGAAAAATAAGGTGTACAAAGGTGACCAGTACTACTGTATGGTACAGAAACCTGGGCAGAGTAGGCAGAGCATTTCAGGAAGCTAGAAGTAATAGAGTTGAAGTGCCTGAGATGGGTAGCAGGATGCACACTGTGGAACCAACAAATAGATCAGGACATCAAAGCAAAAGCCTGACTAGCTCCAACTGTTCATAGATTAGTACTAGGCTAACTACCCTTTTCAAGCCTAGCCAATTACCCCATGTGAGAATCAAACCCTGCACCTTGTGTCTATAAGGTAAACACCTTAACCGTTATGCCATCTTCCCACCCAATTGTGTAGAAGGTCAAAGAAAACACAGTGGTTTGGGCACACATGCGGGAAAGCAGAAGATAATTTTGTGAAGAAGATTTGCGACTGAAAGGAAAAAGGCAAAATGAAATTATGGCATTCAGCAAAGAGATGGATAGACTGCATGAGAGAAAACCTGCAGTAGTCAGGCATGACGGCCGAAGAAGGTAAGGCAGTAGCACTGAGTTGACAGGGATGGAGACAGTTGATATGACACCCTGATCCCACACAGAAAACTAGAAAAAGGGTTTGATAATGACAATTATCCACATTACCTTAATTTTCTAAAATTCAGTTCCAAATATCTGAGTTTCATGGCAAAGGAGTAAAGCCCTTGCTCCATCCTGCTTGTTTACATACCATATAGATTTATACATAATTAACTGTCTTGCTGGAACACAGGTAATGTATGCTATGGTCCAATAAGGTTACTGAAAAGCTAAGACCATATGCAAAGCATGAAGAAAGCTACCAACTCAACATTTTACAGCCTTCTGTTATTAAAACACTACTGATGTGCTGACATAGCAAATCATCATTAAGACCGGAGGTACCATTGTAGATGTTTAATTGGATGCAGTCTTGCAAGACATACTGTCGCTACGACTGCAGCCTTGAGGCTAAATACACGTAGAATCAATCTGGGATTCTGTCATGACAATCAACCAAAAACAGAGACAATGGTGCCATAGGTGAAGAGAACAGGTTTTCTATAAGAAAAACCTCAGTTATGACAGAAAACAAACATACTCCAAAAATACCAGATTTTATGAAGAAGAAAGAGCCAACTCTGCTATGTTTACAGCATTAGTGAGCTCGTTAACCATTCCCTGCTCTAATTCCCTTCTTGGAGAAGGCATAAGTAACCAATCGTCTAAACAGGGACACCTGAAGGCACCATCTAAAAGGTTATGCAGCTGTTGCTAACCACTTTGTGATCCTTTGAGGGATGAAGAAAGCCCAGATGCAAGAATTCTAAGGATGTAATAACAGCTGTGCAATGAAACTAAAGAACCTTCTGTTGCAGTTTCTTATCCTATCTATGGTAAATTACCACTATATCGAGGGAGCACCTCCAGTTTCACTTTCTTAGCAAGGGAACCAGTGACTGCAGTGTAATATATGAAACTTCTTATAAACAAATACTGTTTCACAGTAGTAAGCTCCAGACTGGTTGGCTGTGTGGCATAGAGGGTTACAGCCCCAACAGCTGCTTAAAATACATTTCAGTCACTTTATTTAATGAAGACCTGGGGGAGGGGGCACTGGCAGAAGTGATAGCAGCAGGGGACAAATCACAGAAAGGATCATTTATGATGGTCACTTCTCTACAGGTCCCATGCGCTGCTAATCTGTACAGTCCATGAGGCTGCAGAAAAAGTACATTTGTGTAAAATCTTACCATAACAGTAGATGTCCTCTTTCACTGTTGCAGTATTCATAACATATGGAATCTCCTGCCAAGGATAGCCCAATGTCCGGCCAATATACCAAAGCCTTTACTTCCTCCTACTATTGTACATCAGGTGTATGCTCCCCACGTGGGCATAGAACATGAAGGCAAGATGTGAATGCTCCAAACTCAGGAATGAAGTGCTCCTGGAGAACTAGAGGCACTCTAGTAGAAAGAAGAACACGCATATCCAGAGGGAAAAAGAAACAGAAGACAGAGTCAAAAATCCCTGCTCCAGCAAAGAGTTCCCACAGAAGAAAGAAAACTAAGCAAGCAGGAGGAAGAGGCTGAATACTACAACAGTAAAAAGAAGGACATCTACAGTTATGGTAAGATTTTACATAACTATATTATGTCCTTCCATGTCACTGTTGCATTATTAATATATGGGACATTAGGATGGGAGGAAGAAGGCACAGGGAAGCTCTCCACAAACCCATGAAGGACAGCTCTGGCAAATCCTACCCTGGCTCTGGAAATTACATCCAGTTTGTAATGTTTAGTAAAGGTGTGGGCAGAGGATCAAGTGGCAGCTTCAAGGACAGAGCTAGTACTCAAACCCTTGAAGAAAGATCCAGGAGGGGGCCACTGCTCTCCTAGAATGTGCCCTAACTGAAGCAGAAAGCTGTTTTCCATGAAAGGAATAACAAGAAGAAATGGCCTTAGAAATCCAGGAGGAGATGGTTTTCTTACAAATCACCAAACCCAATGTCCTGGTATAAACGGAAACAAAAAGCTGCACATGTCTGCAGATAGTTTCTGTCTTATCCAAATAATACCTGAGATGTCTATAAAGATCCACGGTGTGAATAACCTTCTCAATAGTAGTTTGTAGGGATGGACGCTGGATAGACTGATAAAGAGATAACTCACTGATCATCTAGTATAAATGAAGGATTAGGACACAGAGACACCCTGTCCCTATGAAAAATCAAAAAGGCAGGAATAGCCATCAGACACTAAAGTTCATAAACTCTCTTGGCTGAAGTAAGGGCAACCAACAAAACAGTCTTCTAGGTACAGTGTTGCAAAGAAGAGGAGATGGGCTCACAAGAAGTCTGTGTCAGTTTTTTCAAGAACAAAATTAAGGTCCAAGAGGGAGAAATAGTTTTTCTTTGATGTCTGATATGAAGGATGCCTTTAATGAATTGTTTCACCTCAAAATGAGAGGCCAAAGGTGGGTTCAAGGGCTGACAAGTGAACTTTAACAGAAGAATATGCTAAGCCAGCATGGATCAGTTCACACAAGAAAGAAAGGACCAAAGGGATCCCCACTTTAGAGGCATCGTGGTGATGCTTGAATCACCAAACAGAAAATCTTCCATTTAGCCGTGTAGGGTTTTCTGTCAGGGGGCTTCCTGGCCTCAGCCATGCAGAACCCTAAGCACATCCTCAGAAAGCTGGTGTCTAAATTGGATCAAAATCCTATCACCCAAACTGTCAACTGAACACTGGACAAGTGAGGTTTAATGACAGACCCCTCATCTTGTGTGAGCAGAACCATTCGGTGAGGTAATTAGTGATGAGTGACACTGGTCAGCTGAAAGAGGAGGGGCAAACAGTGCTGTCTAGGCCAAAAGGGAGTCACCAACAAGAATCTTGGGGAGTCCTTCCTGATCGTGTGCAGGAGCCTGGAAAAGAGAGGAAGAGGAGCATAAGCATACAGAAACACTCCTTCCAAAAAAAAAAAGGACATAGTGTCCAAGTCAGGGCCAGAGAAGATAAGACTTTGTGCCCCCCCCATTTGTTGATGTACCACATGACTGTGGTGTTGTCTGTAAAGACCTTTTAAAGACTCTGAGACCAAAGACAATGGAAGGCCTGAAGAGCAAGAATGAGCACCCACATTTCTTTTATGTTGTTTTGGTCAGACTCTGATGAAGGGACCATAGACCCTGAACCCTTCATCAGTGGCTGTGAATGGCTCCTGAGTAGGGGTAGGAGTCTGAAAAGGCAGTCCAGGATTGATGGAGATTGGCTGAATCCACCACTGCAACTCGAGTTTGGGGCATGGAATTAAAGGAACTGGAAACTCCAGAGGGTGGCAATGCCAGAGTCGGGTCTATATTAGTTGATCGAACGTTTAGTTAATCGAATAACTAAACGTCTATCACTAATAATCGAACACACAAAACAGTGAATGGCAGTTTCCTCTCAGGGAAACAAGTCATTTGGCCATTGCACGGAGTTTGCCCTTTCTTCAATGTGGAGCGATCTTGGAGTTGGTATATTTAGTTAAGGGGTGTGTGGGGGGTCAACCCCCCCCACTTCATTTGTGTTTATTTATTTTTCGTTCGGCAACAGCATTGTTTCCCTGAGTGGAAACTGCCATTTGATGTTTTGGGTGTGTGATTATTAGTGATTGGCGTTTAGTTATTCACTTAACTAAATGTTCGATCATCTGATATAGACGCCTGGAGCCAAACCATCTTTAGGTACCATCGAAGTTTCCTCATGTGAAGTTTGACAAAGGGAAGTATGGGAATGGTAGATGCCATGAACCCCAGGATTTTGAGAAACTCCCTTGTAGAAATGTGAGAAAAGGGAAGCAGAGACTGGAAATAGGTTATCAGAGACAGAACCTTGAAAGAAGGAAGAGAAGTCAACATCAAAATGGTTTGTATTCTACAACTGAGAAAAATGTGGTCTTGAGAAGGAGTCAGACTGGACTTCGTGAGATTGATTGTGAATCCCAGACTGCACAGAAGGAGCATGGTGAAGTTCAGTTCCTACAAAAAGCCTAGATTGGGAGGGAGTCTGAAAAAGCAGATCATCCAGATATGGGAATATCTGGATTCCCTGAAGCCTGAAAAAGGCTATGACAGGGGCCAGACATTTGGTGAACACTCTTGCGGCTGTAGAAAGACTAAATGGCAAAGCAGAGAACTGAAAATGAGAGGAAGCAACAGAGAAATGTAAAAACTTCCTGAACACAAGGTGAATGGAATATAAAGGTAGGCACCCTTTAGGTCTAGGGAGACCACAAATCACTGTGGAAGTAAGAGGGGAAACAGAGTCTGGAGGAAAAGTATCCAAAAGTAGTAGCCACCTCAAGTAATAGACCCGTAACAAGCGGTGTACCCCAGGGATTGGTCTTGGGGCCTCTGCTGTTTGGGATATACTTCTTGGAGGTGCACGCCAAATCTAGTGAGCTATGGCTGAACAAGTTTGCAGATGACGGCAAGCTGGGTGCTGTCATCAATTCCTCTAGTGATGTGGACATCCTCCAAGAGGGTCTCACCCAAACAAATGACTGGTACCAGAAACATAGCCTCAAACTGAATGCCAAAATAATGTATCATCATCCCTTTTGGGGAGAGTGATGTTCCCACAAATGATCACATTGATAATAAGGTACTAAACACACAATCAGCTGTAAGGGATTTGGGCACTCAGATTGATAGCAAACTGACTATTGACCACCATATTGCCTCCTTTGTACAGAAAGCTTTCTACATGGCCCACCTTATTAGTAAGGGTATCTCATCCAGGGACAAGGTGGTCATAACATCCCTGTATTCTTCCCTTATAAGACCCATTACTGAGTACAATGCCCCTTTCGGCATGTACTCACAAGGCACGTACAGCAGCTGGAGATACCATACAGGTTCCTCACCCGGAGGATCCAAGGCCTCAAATATCTACCCTACACAGACAGGCTAAAAGCCCTGTCCTTGTACTCAGTCTCCTACAGACTCCTCAGAGGTGACCTATGTCTGGCATACAAAGCAATCTCAGACCTCGACCTGATGGGATTGCTGCAAATCCGCAAGTCAAGCTCCACCTAAGTAACCCACACGAGCGACCTCAACCTGGTCTGTGACATCAATAGGACTTGTTGGTGGGACAGATTTGTGTCCCAGAGACTCCTCCCTTTTGTGGAATAGACTGTCTCTCTACATAAAGTAGAGTACCTCATTAAACATTTTTAAGCGCAACCTGGATAACTGGATGGGAAACAGAAAATACACCCCTGAGATTCCACCTGTGTCCCTGCTGGACAGTGGTATAGGGTACTGACTTGTTGGAACATGGGCTAAATTCTTGGCTAAGCTTGTAAGGACCTCAGGGCCAATAGCCTAGTAACTTCCTATGATCCTAAAAAGAAAAGGATGGTTTCCAGGATCCCTCTTTTCTGGCAATCAGAAACATTCTGGAGTAAAACCCTGTTCTTCTTTGTGATACTGGAATGGGCTCAATGGTGCCCTGATCAGTAAATCCTGTGGGTAACTGCTTATAATTATTTGTTGCAAGCTGATCATTAAAATTATAAATTTCTTCACCACTACAGCAAAACAAAAAAAGTATTTTGTAATGCTCAATATTTTCCAGAATATTTCAGCTTTACCTTGATACCCCAAATTTACCTAATTCTGAATGGGAGACCTTTCAGGCAACTGGGTTTCTGATTACCTTTATGGTGGTTCTGGAAAAAAATGTTGCACTGTTTTCAAACTACCTTGCTACAAAGTGTGGAACGTTTTTTGCTGTTATTGTTAAATCAGATAACAAGATAAAAATTCACTCACTTTTTTTTTTTTTGCAAGGGCAACCCAGGATCCTTTCTGAGTGAGGGATTCCTGAGAGTCATATGCTAAGTAAATGGAAACTGACAGACTCAAATCCGAGACTACAGTACAAACTCAATTAGCAACTCAAAGCCTTAATCAATTTGTTAAACTGACAGGCAGAATACAATCAACTTAGACAATGTTTGCCAGGACAGCACAGTTTGGTTAAGTGTGATTTATTCTAATCTTTCTGTTATGCAAAATGTTATTAATGACATCCCACAATAATGACACCAGGTTTGCTGATGAAGCTTTGAAACTCTGGCCCTCTGTATCACACATACTGTTTGCATGAATGCCATGAATCTTGTTGATAACGTAACATTCTTATTTGTAAGGTGCAATAAATCATCTAAAAAAAAAAAGCTCTCATAAGTTGCTTACACACCTCTTACTTTGTTATAAGCTGACACTTAAAAGGAAATGTTATGTTATCTCTGCATGTACAGGTTCTGTCTTATCGGTACAAGAACTTTTGCCTAGTACACAGGTATGCACATTAGTGTGGGGCAAAAGGACAGAAGCTCTGTAATCACACCACCCATGTACATCTGTACATTGTGACATGGAAAGCCAAAGGTGTGGTAAGTCGTTGCACAATCCACACAGTGAAACCACGGTATGTATTCTGAAACTGTAGGGATGCTCATACTTGCACCTCAAATCAGATAACTTCTTACACTGGTATGAGGTGCATATGTACTATTAAAAAGCATGGAAACGATTCTGTTAGGTTTTCTACCATAAATCCAGCTCATTCTCACTTACCCGTGTCTCTGACATCTTTCTAACCTCTGACATTCCCATTCGGAAACAGTCAAGGAGTTAATCCACATTAACTACAGCACCCCTTCTGACACTCTCTTACCATATTCTGTTCTGACGCCTCATTCACCTCTTCATGCTGAACACAACAAGGAGGGAAGGAGGGGTTACACTTCCTGTAAGTCTGTATTCAGTGTATAAAGCAAACTGAATACAGTACGGAAGGATGCAAGGAACAAAGTTCATCTGAAAACATTAATGTAATTTCTGCACGTTTATAAGTTATTATCCAGTATTACAGGTCAAAGGCCATTCAAAAAATACTGACTTGGTGAAATTTGGGTTAAAAGTTACATTCTTGATTCAGTTATTAAGATCTCTCTTGAAATTACAGTAACTGGTTCCGAGTCTAACAGTGACCGGTAATCAATTTCAATTTTTTGGGATAAGTTGACCCTCCTACAAGAATAAGGCATGAGGATAAAGAAACTGATGCTTTTGTGTTTAAATTTCAAAGTATTATTGCATGATTATACTGTTGTGTAATGAACATTATCGATGAAGTAATGAATTTTATGTATCTGTATGTATGCAAGTGCAGCATTTTGTTACTTTTCTTCTGTTTTTCACTTGAAGCTTTTGTCAGTGCTCAGCAACGAGGACAGCACAGTTCTTGTCCACTATTCCATTTATACTTGCCATTCTACAGTGGTTGGCTGGCTAAAGCATGACTCCTCTGGTGACTAGTCAGGAAGAGTAATGCCAGTTAGGTAGTACCTTACGACTTGGCACCTTTGTACTAACAGTTTTGTTAAGCAAGAATTAGCCAAGAGTCACACTTTAGACCTGCAGTGCATGCACATGTCATGAGCCTATATATGAAAATTTCAGGTATGGAGTTTCAGAAGGGACATCCTCAGTTCAGCATTTCATGTTTGTCTGCTATTTGCATATCACAATGTTTGCAGTAGAACAAACTAAGCATACCGGTACAGTCAATACTTACAAATCCTCAGTGAATTTAATCTTTAATGCTACTATGAAAGCAGAACCAGTCTTCCATTGGAACATACTCTGCATTCAGTATATAATATTTATTTCTTTCATTTATTTTTGCAGAGGTTACTCTTCTCATCACTTATGGTTTAACTTTAGTGGCCTTAAAGGGGGGGGGGGGGTCACATGTACTGGTACAACGATACCAAAATTATTTATCACCAACTTCAGATAATTTTGAATCTGCTTCCATGTCATGGTTTTCATATTTTCTTAATGTACGATGCTTTTGCTGCTAGTGACAGTTGCTAGACTAATACAACACTGAATTTGTCATTTTTCCAATTCTTGTGATTTTTTTTATTATTATTTTTTTTTGTCAATACCTTCTCAGTACCCTGGTGTAAAGTTATCACTTTGGCTATTACTATCCATGGTATAATTCTTTTTCTGTTGTTGTTCTTTGTTGCTTCTCTGCAACTAGTGCATTATAGCCTGCAGTTTCTTCATATAAAGAGTATTATGCAGTCTACTACACAATTTTGAAACTGTTTTTCACTCCATATTAAAGACCTGCACTAGACTGCCTTACTGGCTTTTGGTATAGATTTTTTTAATGTTTCTATTGTAATTTAGTAAATGAAACTGCTATTATCAGCATCTCAATACATCACTAAACACACCATTTATGTGTCTAGTAGTGATCAGCTTGCTCAGATGTTCATGCAGCTGTAAACTTTCTCATTCTTCATTTCTTCTGTGCTGTTTTGTCTTTACATTGTGTTCCCTTTTTACACATTCTGTAACAGGTTGTTTTTAGTTACAAATGAGATTAACATACATCTCAGCTTTCCCAAGAATACTTCTCCTTATCCAAGGATGGAAGTACAGCCTACAGCTTAATTACACAGATCCTGGAATACGTCTGAATCGATGAATGCCAAAATATTAATGCAGAACCATAGCAGTGAATATGTACACAATCCTTCTCAAGTAGGTTTGTTTCTACATTGGGCTTTAAGACGGATAACTGTGCCACACAATGTTTTCTATAAAGTTCTAAGCAGGAAACATTTCTTGTCTTTCTTAGGTAGTCTAGCACTTTGTGTGGTCACAGCTGAAATCCAAATGTGGCTTACAGTTTGTATTTTAACTGACATATTCAGAGATTTTAATACCTTAGTAAAACTGGATGGGGTGCAAGACAGATTGCCCTAAAGTACAGTTCATTCTGTACATATTTACAACAGTTCAGATAAAATAAAATGCTCTGGATTTCCACGAAAACCTAATTATTTTCCTTCCTACGTGGTGCAGGGATATTAGAGTTGATTATAAAAAGTAGTGAGGGTTGGAAGTGTATAGCCTAATTTGAATGCTGTAGAGAAGATTGCCTTCTGCCAAAAAAATCAGATTATTTTCTGTAGATGGAGATGTACTTGAGTTTGTTTGCCTCAGCATAATGTGTATGTCCTCCGATTCACCATATTATGTTCATCAAAACATGAAATGCTCATAACTCAAATGAACCAGATTCATATGTTATATCTGTACATATAAATGAAGTGATGAAATTGATACTTCTTAATTTTTGCCGCATAATAAGATTATTCATTACACAATTCCCAGTGCAGGCGTAATAGCATTCTCATCTCTACTGTTTTATTCCACATGTCCAAGGATTTCTCAGTACCATGGTCAAAAATATACATCGATCCTAAGTCAGGTCAGATTTTATGTCAAAGAAATCAGTACTGCTTTTAACATTAATTTTTAGAGTTTTATCCTTGGCATTACAATGGATGCATAGAAATGAGCATTGGTGGCATATATAAATGTGTCTTAAAGTAATGGTTTGTTAGTTCAGTTGTCTAGAAAAATACATGAACAATCCAAGTGTCTCTGTCCTACATTATTTTCGCTTTGGCGCACTGAAATGATGTCATTGCTGTAGTAGTATAACACCATTCTGACTAAAAATTCTTTTCACAAACAGTTCATAAGAAGGTCATTGTTTAACGTTTGCTAATTTGATACCATGTTCCCCTGAAGACACATCATCTGGTACAATCCAGTGCAATTAACATGGTGTCTCAGCTAAAAATGTTAAGAAATTCACCATTATATTGGTTTTGATCTCAAGTGTGTGTTTGTAGATGATGCATTAAACTACGTTTCACAATAAAAGTTTTGTCACAGTAAGTACACTCATATGGTCTCTCTCCAGAATGCAGCCGCTCATGAACTTTCAAATTACTTTTCCATGTAAAACACCTACCACACTCTGTGCATTTATATGGCCTCTCTCCAGTGTGTGTTCTCTGGTGGGATATCAGGGTACTCTTATGGGGAAAACTTTTGTTGCATTCATCACATTTATATGGTTTTGCTCCAGAGTGTGTATTTGCATGCATTATTAGACTTTTCTTGTGGTGAAAATACTTGTTACACTGATCGCATTTATATGGCTTTACTCTGGGCGGGGCCACCGGAGGCACTCTGCTCATTTGTTTGTGGAAAAAATATTTGCTGGGCAAATTACTTCCATTACTTTCATAAGGCTGTTCTTTTACATCTGGCATTTCACCAGAATGAGTCCGCAGATGTCTTATCAAGTTACCTCTTTGATAAAAACTCCTGGTACACTTGACACATTTATAAGGTTTGTCTCCGGAGTGAATTCGCTGATGCACTTCTAAGCCACTCTTCCAAACAAAACACTTTTCACACAGATGGCATTTGTAAGGTCGTTCTCCAGAATGCAGTCTCTGATGAACCTTTAGATAACTGCTACGAGTAAATTTCTTACCACATTCAGTACATTTATGTGACTTCTTTCTAGACAGCTTCCTTCGGTGGGCTTTCAGATTACCTTGTTTAACCAAACCTTTGTCATATGAAACACTTTTACACAGCATGTCTTCAGAATGAGATAATTTTAAATGCACTATCAGATTTTTCTTGTAGCAAAACTGCAAGTTACATTTATCACACTTATGTGGCTTATTTCGTGGTTCAGTCTGCTGATGTATTCTTAGATCTTCTTTAGGGTGTAAATGCCTGGCACTCTCAACAGATTTAGACACATGATCCGTGTTATTTAATGTTTCAATATTTTCTCTGGAATGAGTTCGACGATGCCTTATCAAGTTACTGCTTTGGTGAAAACTCTTGCCACATTCAATGCATTTAAATGGTCTCTCTCCAGAATGACTGCGCAGATGCACAACTAAGCCACTCTTCCAGGCAAAGCACTTGCCACATACAGGACATCTGTATGGTTTCTCTTCCTTCCATTTAATATCTTCTAATGTATCAGAATTAATTTTCTGGTGCTGTTCCAGAGCACTGCTCTGAGGTAAATAATTGTTAACTTGAGTAACTTCAGATTTCCTTTCACCCAAATGACTTTCATGATGCACTTTCAGGCTACACTTCCAAGAAAAACTCATGCCACATTCACTACACTTATGTGGGCCTTTTACAGCATTAGTTCGTTGGTGAGCTAGCATATTTTTTTTCCAAACAAAATTCTTGCCACATTCCATGCATCTGTATGGGCTGTCCTGGTTTATTTTTTCATTCTCCAGATGATCACGATATTGATATGGTCTGTTCTTCCTTTTATCTGCATTGTGAACCCGTAAATGGACCATTAAAGTATACTTCACATTAAAACCTCTGTTGCAGACAAAACATTTATATGGTCGCTCACCAGTATGCAGTCGCTGATGAACCTTTAGATAACTCTTCCGGGTAAAAGCCTTGTCACAGTCACCACATTTATATGGCCTTTCTCCAGAATGTGTTCTCATATGGGATACCAAAATACTATTTTTAGCAAAACATTTGTTGCATATAGGACATGTGTAAGGCCTCTCTTCTGAGTGAGTCCGCAGGTGCATTATCAGATTTTTCTTGTAGCAAAAACACTTGCTGCATTTTTCACACTTGTAGGACTTCTTTCTTGAATGTGTTGGCTGTTTTATTGTGAAGTTTGTTTTGTTGTGAAAATACTTACTGCTTTCAGCAGAAGTAAACACTAGCTCTCTGTTATTTAATGTTTCAATATTTTTTCTAGAATGAGTCCGTCGATGCCTTATTAAGTTACTGCTTTGATAAAAACACTTGCCGCATTCAGCACATTCATATGGTCTGTCTCCAGAATGAATACGTTGATGTACCACAAAGCCGCTCTTCCAGATAAAGCACTTACCACATATAGGGCACTTATATGGTTTCTCTTCCTTTGGTGTGATGTTTTCATATGTACCAGAATTAACTTTCTGATGCTCCTTTAAGATGGGATCATCATACTTTGTTAGTTTATACTGCCTCTCACACAAATGACTTCGATGATGTACTTGCAGGCTACACTTCCAAGAAAAACTTTTATCACAAACAGTACATTTATATGGGCCTTGTCCAGAATGAGCCCGCTGATGTGCTAGCATATTTTTTTTCCAGACAAAACTTTTGCCACATTCAGTACATTTATATGCTTTTTCCCAGTTTATACCCTCTAATTTCTCATTATACAGATATTCTCTGTTCTGGGTTTGATTACCACCGTGAACTCTTAAATGGGATATTAAGCCATATTTTACATTAAAACTTTTGCCACAGTCATAGCATTTATACGGTCTCTCTCTCGTATGCAATCGCTGATGAACTTTTAGATAACTTTTCCTAGTAAAGCTCTTGCCACACTGAGCACATTTATGTGGCTTCTCTCCCGTATGTGTTTCCAGATGAGATAAAAAAATATACTTTTTGGCAAAAGTCTTATTGCACACAATACATTTATATGGCCTCTCTCTTGAGTGAATCTCCAAATGCATTACCATTTTTTTCTTGCATGAAAACTGTATGTTGCATTCATCACATTTATATGGTTGTTCTTTCATATCTAACATTTTGAAATGTTTACCAGCATGAATTTGCTGATGCCTTATCAGATTACTGCTATGGTAAAAACATTTTCCACATTCAAAGCATTTATGTGGTCTGTCCCCAGAGTGAATGCGTAGGTGGACTGCTAAGCCACTCTTCCAGACAAAGCACTTGCCACATACAAGACACTTGTATGATCTCTCGTCTTTAGGTTTAATATCTCCAAATGAAACAAAGTGAATTCTCTGATGCCGTTTCAGGCTACACTTGTGAAGGAAACTCTTGTTACATTCAACGCACTTATATGGGCCCCCACCTAAGTGCATCTGCTGATGGAGTGCTAAAGCACCCTTCCAAGAAAAGCCCATGCCACATTCATCACATGTATACGGCTGGTCCCTTGAAAAAATTAACTGATTGTTTTTCAAGTTACTGTTAGTCAAATGTTCACTGCCATGTACACCAGAGTCACACTGCCCTTCTGTAGAATGACACTTCTGATGTCGCACTAGGTTTCTCTTGTAGCCAAAACTCTTGTCACACTGTTCACATCTGTATGGTTTTTCTACAGCACTAATTTCTTGATTTATTAACAGCATACGCTTCTTTTCAAACAGTATATATTTATTTAACTCCTGGAACTGATGAATGGGTCCATGCAGCTGAACTGAACTTTTATCATCAAACTCCAATGCATTTAATTTCCTTAAATATATTTCATTTTTGGTATCATCAAAATACTGCTCTTCTTTAACCTGCTTTACTGTTATCATCTGTTGGTCACTGGAAGTCCTGCTAGTTTGAAAATATGAAGGTTTTTCTTCTGTTACGTGGATCATCTTGGCAGCCTCATACCGGTCCTCACTTTCACTGTTATCAAATGCCCTGCTAACTACAAAAAATAAATATGTAATTAGTACAGATTTACAGTTATGAAATACAAATATTTATTTTATTTGCATTTGCTCATATATATTTATAACTTACAGATGACATTTTCATGCACATCTTCTCATTTAATTCCAAACTGAGCAAAACCCACTTGGGACAATTCCTCTTTTGGGAGTGGCCTCAGAACTCTGAGCTGGATAAAGGAAAACTCTGTCCTGAAACTCCATTTTTTTTTAACCTGGATATCCTGTGCTGTTAAAACAATGCTGATAATCACTCGCAACATTTCAAGTTGTACTTCAATTGTTTTTACTCCAAAATGGCCATCATGTGGTCAGCCAAACTGACAGAACTGTGTTTTCCATAAATTTTGTCTTTTTCCCAGAAGTTGTGTCATCTTTATGACTCATCCTGGACAAACAGGTAAGATTTTTTTTTCATTTAAATAGTGACGGTGCTGTGAGTTGGCAGTTCCTTAGCCTTCAGAAGCCAGATACTTTTTCACTGAATCATCTCAATTAGTGCTAATTGATCAGTGATTTATCTATTTAAACCCTATTCTAAGCAAGCTAGTTAAACAGCAGAGTTTTGTTATGCGTTTTCTTAATATTTAACGTCTTACCTTTGCACCATGGCATGTGGTATACAAAGTGCACAACAGCATTTTTACTGCATCAGCAAACATTTTCAGCCACTGCTTTAGTTAAAAATACTTGTAAAACTTCTATCTTCCCTAAGCTTATGCTGAAGATAAACAGTACACTTTAACCTCAGGAACATCATTACAGAGGAAAGTGTGAGGTGCGTCCAGAGACTTTAAGGATGCAGCACCATGCATGCACAGAGATGCATCCATTAAAATGTAAGGATGCACTTCACACCGGGTCTATATTATATTATCGTACACATACAAAAGCGAACGATAAATAATCAACCCCATGTAAGCAAAAGCTTGCAATGTCGAAACCTCAGAACAGCGATTTTTTCCAAGGGAAAAAAAAATCACTGTTACAAAATAAAAAAAAATAAAAAAACTTTAAAACATTACATAATGTGGAGGGCTGTGCCCCCCACACACCAAATATACCAACTCCGAGATCGCACTACAGTGCCGAAAATGGCAAAGTAACAAAAGCAGCCAAGCAAATTCTTTCCCAGGGAAAGAATTCGCTGAAAAGCCGCTTTGCTATTTTGCCTTTTCGCTCTTTTCGGTTCAGTCAAGATGCATTCAACAAACTGCATCAGCGATCTGGTAATAGGAACCCCCTCACACCATCCCTAGACTGACATCACTTTTGCACTAAATTTACCTGGACTATGGCTTAAAAAAAAAAAAAGTTTACAAAGCTTTTTTTTTTTTTTTTTTTAATTAAGAAATGTCCCAAGTAAATAAGGAATGACAAGAACACAAATGGATTGGGGTACTTAAGTCACTAGATGCAGTGATGCACCTAGGAACATCAATACTATACCTTAGTGCTCCAAACCTGTCCTCCTTAAACGACTGTCAGGTATTCTGCCTTACTCTTCCTGAGGGGTTAAACTTGTTAGTTCAGAGTGACAGCCCTGCTATTTATTGTGGCCGACAGTTCACAGATAGTAAGGTTTGACGTATTCATTTTCAGACTTAAATTACTTGCAGCCACAAGGATAAAAGCAATATTCCAATGGCCAGAATGAAAGCACTTACCAATTTGCTCATGTACTGCTGCAGCGTAACTAATTTACCATTTTCCATATAATGATTTATCTAAAAATAACTCTTTGAAAAGGCTTTTCAATTTCACTGGTAATGTGTGTGCTTAACTGACCTCATGCAAGACACAGTCCCAGGACATAAACAATTGTGGGTGCTGAGAACCACTGAGTGCTATGGAGAATGCTATGTATAGCCTACGTCACAAAGGCTGAGACATATTCATTTCCAAAACAGTGTGAGAAAGAGGCAAAATGTTGTGGCATCTTTAAGATCTAAGGCAGGAATAAAAAATGGAATTAATGAAATGAAAAGAACTGAAGGGTTTCTGTGGCAAAGAGGGATGAGTCCGTGGCTGTGATCTGGGTTTAATTAGCATATCTGGTATCTGCCGGAGTATGTGTAGGGAGGATGGATGCACCAATCCTGGGGGCAGGGTTGCTGCAGGTTCATCTTGTAGGACTAAATAACTGCACTTGCATCTGTGGTTTCCCTACCTATTAGGGGTAGCAGCATGTATGACCGCATAGATGTGTGTATCCTGTAGCAAGCACTTATGGAAATCAAAGCCACTGGGGGGGGGGGTTAGGTCCTGCTCAGTCTGGTCTGCAGTCTGGCCCACTCCCTAACACATGATTTACAACTCTAAGGGAACAAGCTGATTTAACTGTCACTCTGGTCAGGGAGTAAATGAGCCACAGTGCTCTCACCCAGTGTAGGTAAGAAACAGGCCTGGTCTCAACCCTACAAGGGGAGAATGAATGGGCTGAATGGCTACACAAAAGAGAGCCACTGGGCTCACAAAGATGATGGGGTGAGAAACAAAGTACTGGAGGGTTTCTGTGCCTAGATGGCATTACAAGGTGGAAAAATAACTCTGGGATAAGATTAACAATATTGGAGTGAGGAGTTTTCCCATAAGTGACCCACTCGCAGTCACAGATCATGTAAGTGCAGACCAGAGAATAAAGTCTGTGTCTATACTGTTCATTGTATCAGTGGGTCTTAGCCTTAACTCTTTACACTCCACCACCACTGCACAGTATTATAGATAAAATAAGGTTTCTTGCTACATTTCAAATTATGCTTGCAGCATAACTTCATGCAAACAATTTTGTTTTGGTTTTCAACGGTCTATTTCAGAAAACAATGAAGTATATAAGCAGCTAATATGACATACAGTAAAGCACATTAACAAAACATCAAAAAAGTTGTAAAGAGGCATTTTGTGCTTTGCTGTTAATGACATTTCAAATAAATTACTTCACTCACAACTCTATTAAAAATCCAGCAGTATTAGGGAACTAAAACAAAGGTACTATATTTAGCCATACATAGCTAATGTTTCTAAATAATAACACAGCATCCTCAATTAGGCTACAGTAGTGATACAAATCATATCCTTTAGAAATCATGTAAATCAATAACATCTGAAGTCACCAATAAGAATTTAAAGCTGTACATACACAGGTAAACTCGTACATGAATACTGCTAAGTACTACCAAGGACCTATACCTAGGACTACAAAACTGTAAGTAAACCACTGTAAGGAGGATGTAGGCTAAGCAAACTACACATATCCCTCCAAGGGAGCAACGTACATACATAAGAAGTTACAAAGTTTCCAGCTGTATGCTTATCATCACAAATGATAACTGTCCCAAATCTAACAGCAACATCATTGCAACAAAACATCAGTTATACGACACTCAATGCAGAAATGTCATTAAATGTGTGCATTCTGTATTGTCACAGATAACAGCAGTCACGAGACTTTATGAAGCAAACAAGCATGCCTATGTAATGGTGCAATGATGCTACATGACTGTTTAAAGAAGGGTCTACATCACATCATCGAACTCACAGGAGTTCAAACGATGTAAAATTGAACCATTAAGTTCAAAACCCAAGAATTACGAAAACACAGAACAGAGATTTTTTTCCCCAGGGAAAAAAATCGCTGTTGTGGTACAAAAAAAAAACAAAACAAAACATGTACACTTTAAACTTAAACTAATGTGGGGGGATTCGCCCCCACACACCCCCTACTTAAATATACCAACTCCGAGATTGCACCACAGTGGAGGAAACAGCAAGGCCACGAAAACAGCCCTGGCTTCGCTATTTTCATATTTCGAACATTTGGGTTCGATATTAAAATGTTCAGACTCCTGTGAGTTCGACGTTGTAATATGGACCCTTTAAAATACATGTCTTTAACACAATATTATGCATAACCAGATGTGTTAAGGCATAGCGTTTTAATGCATACAATAATGCATCCACAATGAATATTAACATGCTATTGAGAAATGCAGCCCAGAGTTAAACAGCTGCATGCCTCTGCCATCTGCAAACAATCATATAGCACAGGAGGTATGATTACCATACAGAAATACTGCTGCCCTTGTGAACTGACAGTGTAAAACTTCTAACGAGGTACATACATGGATCACGGCAGGTTACTAGGCTAACAGCCCTAGAACATTTTTAAGCCTAGCCATTCGTGCCCCAGTTTTCCAATTGTCAATGCCCAAGGAATACACCAGCTTTGGTATATGCCTGTGCCTTATGGCACCTACAAGTTGCCCTGTCCATAAGGCAAAAAGTGACAAGACAGGTGTGAATTTGTGATTTGCCATCCATTGGTTCAAACTGTGTTTGAACAGGCTTAGGGAAGAGATCTGCTCCATATGAATGAGGAGTCTGTTCCAAAGAAGGGGTAATCTCTGAGACTCACACCTGTCCCTCCAATGTGCTTTGTTTATGTCATAGACAAGGTTTAGATCCTTAGATTGGGTAATTATAATGCTGTTTATTTTGTGAATGTGTAGCAGATTCATCCGGGCTGGAACAGAGAATGACCTGTAGGTTAGTTAGGCAGAAATTGTCTGTCAGTAGTCTGTAGGAGACTGAGTACTGGGATAGGGCTTTGAGGTTGTCTGCATAAGATGTTATTTACCCCCTGTACTTTTTTAGTGAGGAACTTCCATGGCCACTCCAGCTGCTGCAATTGCCTGGTCAGATATATGCCGAAGGGTATACCATACTCAATTATTGGTCTAATGAGAGTTGAGTACAGTGGGACTATGATCTCTTAGATCTGGATGCCTTGCCCTTACTTATAAGTTGTGCCAGGTAGTAGGATTTTCTCACCACCATGCCCACATTGTGATCAAAGTTCAGGTTACTGTCAACTCAAGTTCACATGTCTCTTACCAGTGGGTCTGTTCTTAAGGGAGTGTTATCAGTGTTGCAATTTGCAGGGGTGGTCATCTTTCCAAATGGTATAACTGTGCATTTTTTGCATTGAATTTTAGACCATGTCTTTGGCACCGGTTATATGTCTGTGTCAGACCCTCCTGGAGGATATCTACATCTTTTGGAGATAAAATGATTGCACCCAGCTTGCAGTCATCAGCAAATTTGATCAGCCAAAGGCCCTCTAAATTTGCTTTGACTTCAGAGAAGTATATTCTGAACAGGAAATGTCCCAGTACAAAGACACCACTAGAAACAGACCTCTTGCTGGAGGTGAATTCCCCTCACCCTAACTTTGTGTCTCCTATCCTTGAGCCATTTGGCTATCCAAAGGGTCACATAGGGGTTTATGCCTAAATTTGTGAGTTTGTCTACAAAACCAAAGTCAGGTGTTTGACAGGTAGCAAAATGCCTTTGCCAGGTCAAGGTAGGCAGTATGCATTGTTCTGCCCTTCTCCATACTCCAGTGACCTTCTCGAAGAAGCCCACTAGGTTTAGTAGGCATGACTTCCCCTTGATGAAAGCAAACTGGTAGGAGTCCAGTGTTTGAAGATTTCCTATGTCTTTGTTTATCAGGTCCAGGATAACTCTTTCTATGGCATGGCATATGTGAAGATTGGGTGAAGATAGATGAAGGCTGCCAGCCTAGCCAAATAGGCTTTTATACATAATTCTATCATTTGTAAATATGAATGTTGAATTACAGACTTGTTTTCTTAATTGAAAGAATATGCTGTGAAATGTTGAACTTTAAACAATGTAGCAACATTGCCCTCTGCTGCAAAGAAAGCTAAGTCAAGCATTTCTTTTCTGTCCTTTGAAGTTGAAATTATTTCATGCCTGTCCCTTTGAAGTTAGAATTTGGAGTCGATGAGTCTGGAGTCAAGCATCCTGCCTATTGTTTTAACTTAAGGAATAATTACTAGAGTTTACTTGTGGAATGGCTTTTATGGCTGTAGTTTCCTGCAGGTGCAAGATAACAATTATGTAGTATCTGTTAGCCTGGGAACATCAGGAAAGTGTGAAATGATGTACTGTTTATCAGAACTGCAATTTCAATTTAAACAGAGAGAAACATAGATTATTAAGCATTTTTGTCTTGACTATCCAACTCACAGCACTGTCTTGCTCATATGCAAGTTATCTCAGACTTGTGTTTTCTTTTAGAAATAACTAGGAACTAGAAAGATTAGACTAAGTGTTTTCCTGATGTCAGAACTGTACTGCTGAATTATTTTAAGTATTTATGTGTGATATTTGAACTCTTGACTAGCATTGCATAGTAGAAAGTATTGTCTTGTGTTTTTATTATTTATTAGGCCATATTTTAAAATCTTTTAACTGTGGCTGGTTTTTGTAGAGATAATTTAAGCTCTTTAAAGTACTTGCATGCCTTTGGTAAAACTGTACAAAACCACTCTATTAGCTTTAGCCCTGGGCTATACTACCAATTGGATAATAATATTGCACAGTAATAATTGGACACCCTTTTAAGAGCCTTTGAGTAGCTGATAAATATTAGCTGGGTGGTGGCATTGACTTCTGCCATATAGTCTGGGGAAAAGGGGCACAGCTGGAGAACAAGTGCCAGCCTTCCCCAGAAGTGTCTACGTGGTTGTGTAAATTCTTATCTTAAAGTGTGTGTGTGTCAGCTACTTAGGCAGGGAAACGAAGCACTGGTTGGACAGAGAGGGTAGTGGAGATTTTAGCTTGCCCAACTAGCTGAGATCTGGACCTTATAGCTGTGCCAGTGGGGAGGCTTATTGGGAACCTGGAGATCAAGGGAGCAACCAGCCCTGGACTGACTGTGATCTGTGTGTGCTCTTAAGGGAAATTGCACTTTACTGTGTGTATCTGTTATCCTTTACTCATATATGAGACGCCCTCTCTAGTATTAGTGGTGAGGATTGAGGCTCCTTGATTGCTGGGCCAGGGCATGGGCGTCACAGCATATATGACTAGTCAAATGTATTGTTCTGTAGTTCTTTGGGTCCTCATTTGTGTAGAGGGATGACCCTTGCAGTCATCCATTTACTAGGGACAAATCCTTTATGGAAGTTGCAGTTGCTCCAATTTCCATTCCTAAAAACATTACAATCTAAATTAAATACAGTACTTGCTCCTTCTAGCAGTGACTGACAATTGGAATCAGGTTGTGTACAAACAGAATATAGCAGTGTGATCTTAGTGGTACAGGACAGGTGTAGAGAAAGTTGTACCTTGTTCTGTTTTAATGGTGATGGAACTAGGGACTGCTACCAGACAATGCATGCTACGATTTACTGACAATTGATACCAATTTACATTCTGACCAACAGAGTGTTTAGGAGCTCATACACATTTTTTCTGAACTCAGCAGACATGTCACACACAGCTGCAAAGCCTTGCATACAGACTGATTTGCACACATCATTTGGGCTCTCACCTTTAGGACAGATCCTTGGCCAGAGCACAAGTTGTTTTAGAATCCTGTCCTTAAACTTCTTAATATCAGATATGCAATTTAAACGAACATTATTATTAAAAATGAATTTAGAAATGCAGAGTACTTGTCTTTGTCACATTATGAAAAGTAAATTAGAAAAACACAAAAGGCCAAGCACCAGAAACCTCTGCAGCTATAAAAAACGAAAAACAGAATACACACAAAGCTGCTGAGAGTAGGCTCCAGAATCCACAATGAACTTGAAAAATACCAAGGAACAAATCTGTGCAGAACTGCTTTATTACAACACACTAGCGCTTTCACAAAATGCTTCTTCAGGTGTAAAGCTGATACAAGGGAACACACCTTAAATAGCCTAGTTAAATAATTACATAATACACTCTAATTAATTTTCAAAGAAAACCTTAAAATCAACTTTAAAACATACATATGTATATACTAATTAATAAAACATACACCCTATATAAGAAACATGTATGTAACATTATGTATATAAACATATTTACAATTATTGTTTAATAAAAAATATATATGTATAAAAAATAAATAAAAAACAAAAATTACCTATGCAGAGCCCTTTTACTAAGAACTGGCTTCAAAGGCACATGTTCATTTAAACCATGACCATAGTTGGCTCTGAGCATAACTATCCACCTAGCCTCTACTTCCTTGGTTCTGGCTCTAATGTCTCCCACTCTTACACTCTCATAAGTCCTAGAAACAACCATAAACATAAACTTATGCTGCACCCCAATACTCTGTACATACTTAGCTAAAGCATTAGTCTTGGTCCCTTTACCTATATGGTAATAATGCTCTCTTATTCTATCCTTAAGGGTACGATCTGTCTTGCCTACATAAAAACATTTGCAGGCAATACAGCTGGCTAAATAAATCATGTACATGGTTTCACAGTCAGCCTGCACCCTAACATCATATACCCTACCTGTGTCTGGATGTACAAAGAAGGGTTCTTTATTGATATACGTGCACTGTGAACATTTGCCACATGGTCTAGTGCCAGGCATTGTCAAGGAATGCTTTACTTCATTAACATTACACAACCTTCTTCTTAAATTCTTCTTATTCTTAAAGGTAAACTGAGGTCTGGGGCCTAAAATTTCACATAATTGCGGATCAGTTAACAAAATATCCCAATGTTGACTAATAATTTCAGTGTACCTCTTAACATCTTTGGAGTAGGGAATACACACCTTAATATTGTTAGCCCTCTTGATATTACCACAAGCTAATCTTTTTGAAAAATAAGGTTTGGCCCTACTCTCTCTCAATTTAGAGACTTGAGTAGCATTACACTCTACCAGTCCATTATCATAACCTCTCTCTGTAAGCTCATCAATGGTCTTAAGTTTCTGCTCTTCAAATTCGCTATTCTTTACACTTAATCTAAAAACTCTATAAAACTGATTCTGGAATACATTTCTAAAAACATAGTCTGGATGCATGCTATCCCTAGTTAGCAGACTGTTAACATGACAATCCTTTCTAAATAGTCTAGTTGATATCACATTGGAACTGTCCTTTTCCACTATCACATCCAGAAAATTTATACTGGCATCTGAATAATTCAGAGTGAACCTCAAAAAAGGGGTACTGCTGTTAATGTACTCAACAAAACTCATAAGTTCAGAAACAGAGCCTCTCCACAAAATAAAAAGGTCATCTACAAACCTTCTATAAAAAATAATTAAATCTTTAAAAGACCCTTCATCCAAGATTTCTGCCTCCCATTTCATCATAACAGCATTCGCATAGCTATTCGAACAAGCACTACCCATGGCCACACCATTCTTCTGCCAATAAATGTGGTCACTGTATAAGAATACATTATTCAAAAGAACTATAGACATCAAATCAATGTATAATTGAATTTCATTCATACTGTATAAACTGCTTTTCATCAACTGTTCTTTCAAAAAAGCAAGCCCTTTATCATTGGGTATTACTGTGAATAATGAAACAACATCAAGGGTGACAAACAAATATTCCATATTCAACATACCACAATTAGTACCTTCATACAGATCACAGAGAAAATGCTCAGTATCTTTAAGAACATATATTGAATTATCTATTAAGGGTTTCAATTTTTTCTCTAGAAATATTGAAATACATTCCGTACACCATCATTATGAAAAGTATTTAATTTACCAGTCAAGTCCAGATTTTCTTCCTAGCCCTACAACAAATTTAACATTAATGACTAATACTTGAAATCTACAGCATTCCAAAAGAACCATCTTCTGCATCTATATTAAAATATCCTCATGTATGGTAAAGCCTCTTTGTACATTTAGCCTCACCATGCAAAAATCAAAAATCACAGTATAGTTGCAAATCCAGTATTTAATTTAATACAAGATTAGTTTTAGAGCTGTAGCAGTTATTTAGTTCCTCTAGTTTCAAAAAGTTTCTTTTTTTAATCATCTGATAGGTACCGGAGGTACAAATACACATTGTGCCCCTAAACGTAATACTAGTCTTCTTTAAAACTTTTAATGCTACAACAAGGACATTTTCTCCAGCATGCATCACATATGCTTTTGTTGTACCAGTGTTAAAATACATTATATGAAACTTTCAGTTTTTGATGATACACTGTTTCATCAGAATATAATAATCACGTGAGCAATAAGGCATTTTTGAATATTCCATCCTGTAGTAAGAATGCCAAGAGTTACAAGATAATGAAATGTTACAGTCTTGCAGCTTGTTATAAACCACAGTTTGTAAAGTATACTCAGGTATACTGTTAGGGCTCCGTTTATAGTACTGGCTGATTTTTTTGAAATAATTTGCTTTTTCCACTTCTGCTGCTAATCTCTCTTTACCACTTCTTCCTTTCTTTTCCACCCTCTTACCTTCATGCTGGTACCTTTCTATTGCTCGACTTTCCATCCTTGCTGTGCTTAATTATTATATGCAATTTTTACTGTTTAAACAGCATCTGCTGTAAGGTCGGCGTCTATACTGCTTGGGTTCTGTTGGAATCGGCGTCACAAACTTTCTGCGACTCTAGTAATCCTGCACTCTTTCACTTGACTTTTTCACTGTTTACCTTCTCTTCTAGTTTCTCCTCTGGTGACTCTGACTTTACTTTTTCTTTACTTACGTGCTTTATCTATCTTCCCCTATTGTACCCTAACTTCTCTCCCTATTCTCATTGCTTCAAACTGCAGATCTTTTTTGCTAAACTATATGGCTCTCTAATATACTTTGCCTCTTTCTGTTTCTTTACATGTAAAACAAAGCACTCATTCCTAATAGAGCTGTTTAGCTTAGCTGCATTTGTTTTCTTTTTTACAGAAATAAGATCAGGAACTTATTGTTGCTCCCTCTAATATTTAGCCAGAATAAAATTTACGGAATACTGTTCTATTCACCTCATCTAAACCTGTAAATCTTTGCTGGCTCTATTTTGACCTCAGACTGGACTGAACCTTTTCTATTGTCAGCTACTTTGTGCTTTTGACTTTCAGTTAATCATTGCAATGTACATTTTAATTTTTTTCCTAATGTTTTACTTTATCGTAAGAAATAAGGTCACTGCTTCATTTAGATAATTTGTCCGTATATCAGACTTAGCTGGGTCTGCACTGCTGCAGTAAGGCTCCGAGAGTGTTCGTTAATCCCCATTTTTACTCCTGCCCACATTTCTGGATTGGCCCTTTACTGCTTTAACTTCCTTTGCCCACTAGATGGTAGTGTAATACCACACGATTTTAGCTTACTCTTGTAGTCCCCTTTTTCTTCTTTCCCCTTGACTCCAATAACCTGTCTGCTCTTACCCCTGCTCATTAAGGACTTAGTGCCTTCTCTCCCCTTGGTCTAATCTCTCTTTTGCACTCTCCCTCTAACCCCTGCCCTTCAGCAGAGCATACTTTCCTGCATAATGAATAATTATATAAAAACCATAACAGAACGGTTTCTCTTACAGATTTTTTTGGGGACATATAATATAGTCGAAGTTTCAAAACTTCGAACCTCATATGAGTGAAGTTCGAAACATCATCTATATAATAAAATAAAAAAAAAACTTACCTTACCGCTCTGCAAGCCCCCCTGCACACCCCCTACTTAAATATACCAACTCCAAGAACGCACTTCAGTGCAGAAATGGAAAATTTCCCATTCTGTGCGTGAAAAGCCATTGACTTTCACCTTCGACCTTTCCAACGTTAGATCATATGATGTCGACCATCTATGATTCGAACATCGAAACGGTCGCTCATCTAATATAGACCCGATTTTTTTTTGTTTTGTGCCTCCCATTTACCTTGTTCTGCTGGACTAACCCACTCGGGCTCACTCCACTCCCCTACCCCCATTCTCACCCACCCCTGACATAATTTTCTTTATTCCCTAGGTCTCCTAACCACACCCCCTAAAGTCCCACCCCTATATAATATCTACTCCAATGTCCTTTCTGTCTCCTCTCCACCCTCCCCCACTCTTTCTGTTACCTATAGAACTCTACTTATTTAGCCTAATCCTCACTTGCTTTGACTTTAACACCACCTACTGCTCCTTTTACTCTAAAACCTTTCAACTTCTTTCCTTCATCTCCTACATACTCACTACTACTACTTTTAACCTACTTTTCACTATGTCCCACCTCTCCCTGCCACTTGCACTACTTACTATCTTTCTAACTATCCTCTGCAACCTACCTCTTAAAGTATACCTCTTAAGCCCAACTTTTTCTCACCTACCTCTACTTATCCTCCAGTCTTCCCTCGACTCCCACATTGTTTCTTAACACCTCAGCTCAGCAATCTATCTTAAACCTTAATGCCTAAGGCTAAACTGAGGACATTTAAATCTACTCAACCTAAAGTAAAAATCAAATACTATGTACTATACATTGCTAATCCACAACCAATTTTTACTTTCCTAACCCTTTTACTTTCAGGTGACATACATCCAACCCTGGCCCTAGTGTGATCCCACCCTCTGATGGTATCTCCAAACAATCCACCTATTCACTTTCTTATATCCCATCAAAGCACATCTCCCTCTATGCTATAAACCCGAGAAGCTTAATTAATAAAACTGCTGAACTCCATTCTTGGATTTCTCAACACTCTCCTCACATCATTGCCCTTTGCGAGACTTGGCTTAAAGCCCATATCCATGATAAAGACATCCTTCCCCTGGCTATAACATCATAAGATTAGATAGAACCTATAAAAAAGGAGGAGGTGTCGCTATCATGCACACTGAAAACCTTACAGTAACCCCTCTCGTGTCCTCCTACCCCCACACTCTCCTGCAGAACTTCTTTTGGCAAACTGTAAAATTAATCCCCGCAACTCATTTAACATTGCTGCAATTTACATTCCACCTGGTGACAATATCACAATACTGGAACGTATTCTTTCCTCTCTCTCATCTGATCTCCATAATGAGACTATAATCATTGGAGATTTTAACATCAAATGGCAGCCCCATCCATGTCCATCAACTGGAATGGTTTTACCAAACTCACAAACACACCTACTTATACCACTAAATCTACTACCCATTCGTCTATACTGGACTGGATACTAATATCACATCCCCATAAATATCACTTCCCTAAAACACTTCCTGACACCCTCAATGACCACTACCAAACAAAAGTCCTCCATTTCAATCCACACATACTCAAACCCCATACAATCAGACCATGTCAAAATTTAAAAAAAACTTTGATCCTAATGAACTTAACAATCAACTCTCTGCTATCAACTGGTCCTTTCCCAGACAGATCCAGCTCAATGAAGCTGTCACAGAATTTAATAATATATTTCTTAACATACTCAATTCCCTTGCTCCTATATGCAATGTCAGAATAAAATTTGCTATACCCCCTTGGCTAACTCCCCCCACTCGCTCCCTCCTTATGGCTCAAAAGGACAAGAATTGGAAGCTTTGGACCAAATCTAAACTGCCCTCTTTCCTAGAACAATGCAGACTCCTTCGTAACCTTACAAAAAAACTATTATTAATGACAAGAAGAAGGACTACTACTCTAATTCACCTAAAACACACCTACACAACCCTAAGAAATTCTGGCATACAATTAATCAAATCCTTTATCCTGGTAACCCATCTACTTCTCAGCCTAGCCCTTCTCTTACTCCTCTCCAAACTGCTACTAACTTCAGCTCTTACTTCACTGACATTATCTATAAACTTCTAAATCATCCTCACTCTTATTCCACCCCACCCTCCTCTCCTACAATTCTCTCTTATAATACCACTGCTTTCTGCTTAAAAACTGTTCTACTAGTTATGCAAAATATTCACTCCTGAAGCTTAAACCTTGTTCTCCTTCAATTGGTCTCCCTCCTCTCTTTCTCCAACTTGCAGCCAACTCTCCAGCCCTACCCATGTCTATTCTCATCAATCGTTCTATTACTGAAACTTTATACCCGGACTTATGGAAAAATTCTACACTCTTCCTATCCATAAAGGAGGGAATTGTTTGAATCTATCCAACTTTAGGCCCATAGCAAGTCTATCACCTCTATTCAAGACCTTGGAAAAATGTGTACACAAACAAATACTACAACACCTTACAAATGAAAACCTAATCGCCCCCACCCAACATGGTGTTTGCCCTGGTCATATTACCTCTACTGCTCTCATCTCTTTCATAAACTCCATTTCACAAGCCAGAGACCAGAATAAACTTGTCATCTGCCTCTTTTTGACCTCTCAAAGGCATTTGACACAGTCTCCCACCCCCTACTGTTAGACAAACTCTCTCATTTAAACCTGTCAGCCCCCACTATCTCATAGTTGTCCAGTTATCTTAGCAATCATTTCCAATCTGTCAAATGGTGCTCTGCTATCTCTCCTGAACTCCCTGTACAGATTGGAGTTCCCCAAGGGTCTGTTCTTGGAACACTGCTGTTTAATGTCTTCACTAATCAATTATCTTCCTCTACCCAATTCTCCTGTCTTGTCCAGTATGCAGATGACACCACAGTCATCACCATTGCTGACACACTCCCTGAACTTCATACTAAAACAGAGGACTCTTTCTTGTCTGTTGAAAACTGGCTTAACCTAAACCTTCTAATCTTAAATCCAAAGAAAAATGAACTCTTACTCTTCATACCAAAATCAATGTTACACTTGAAATCATCTTTAACCATCTCATCCCTCAATAATACATCCATCATAGTAGAAAGCCACACTAAACTACTAGGAGTCATTACTGATGACCAGCTAAAATTTGATCTGCACGTCCTATATAACATTAACAAAAACCCATCAAAAACTTGGTCTCCTTTCTAGAAACAAAAACTTTCTCTCTAGTACTGCTAAAACAGCTCTATCACATGCCTACCTATTACCTACCCTTCTCTATGGCTCTCAAATTTTCACCAACTTACAAAACACACAACTCTAAACTGGAATCTACTTACAACAAGATTGCCAAAGTTGCTGCTGAACGTCCATACTGTACTCATCACTGCAAAGCACTCAGAAAACTGACCTGGTCAGAATTCTCCCATTACCTCCTTCTCTCTCAGCTTCAAATAATTCATTCTATTCTACACCAACCCACTTTCTGTCCCAGTATTTCATCTATCATCTCCCTCTATACCCCTACTAGAACCATCCGTAGCTCAGAATATCTCCTAACTATTCTCAAACCTAAGTCCAATATAGGAAAAAAACTCTACAGCTGTTACCCTGCTGAGAACTGGAATAAACTACCCCTAGATATCCAATACATCAGATCCAAATCCCAATTCAGAAAGGCAGCAAACATTCACTTAAAGGAAAACAAACTATGTCTGTGCCATCTTCCCCCGAATGACTTATCTGTGTAAAGTCTCCTACTCTCTCATTCTTACTTCTAGTTCTGTGTAACCCTCCTTTCTCCGAATCTCTCTCTTTATTGTAACACTGCTACTCACCCTTTCCTTCCTCTCTGCTTCTATTCTGTACTTTATAAATTCTTTCAGACTTGATCATCTTTTCTATTATTCTCTACCAATCTTATCTGCTCTGATTTTTAGATTTTCAAAAGATAATGGTCTGTCTGTATGACTTTCTTGTTTCTCTTCACTGTATTCTCTTCATGCTACAATATATACTCAAATGGCCATGTATGATAACCTCTATTGTTTATGTCTGTGTAATTTTTGGATTACTATATGTCAAATTAATTGAATGTTTTTCTGTGGAGGTTTTATCCCCGGGTCTCCACTGAAAAAGGGCTCTGTCCCAATTGGACTAACCTGGTTAACAAATGTCAAATAAATAAATATACTTTTAACAATCACATCAATATAACGTATCTATTCATAGTTAATATTAAGTATACATTTAAATCCAAATGTAAAACTGTTTACAAAATGCCAAAAACATGCAGTTCAAAAATACTGCCCTTCATATAACCATACAGATGTTGACAGAACTGCATTTAATGTACCACAAGTGGTTATCTTTTCCCCAAAAATATAAATAAACCAAGCACAAACAGCAAAACACAACATCCTCCACAGTAGTCAACTTAATCTTAATATGTTGATAAATAAATTGTTCAGAAAATAGTACCAAAACAAACATTTCAAATGTTTTCAGTCAGGCTCTTAAATCAAAATATTCCTAGAGGAAGGCACTCAGGGATTAAGATCTCCATCTCATAACTCTGGGTTTCGGTTATGATCTCTGGGTCACTCTCTGTGTGGAGTTTCTACATCCTCCCCATATGCGCAGGTTTTATCTAGGACTCCAGTTGCCTCCCACCTTCTACTTCGTCCATCTAGCCATAAATAAAATGCAGCTTGCGAATGGCTACTCTAAGCAGTCCATATATATTGCATTTAACATTAACCTTATGGTGCAGGTCTTGACTAAAAAGGGTCCATGATGACCACTGATTTTACTTGGTTAATAGTGATTGCTGCCTCACAGCAAGAGGTTCTCCCATTCGATTCTTGGCTGGAGTGCGGGGAGTGCCTTCTGTGTGGAGTCTGCATGTCCTCCCCGTGGTTGGGTGGGCGTTCGAAAGACATGCGTAAATGGGCGTGCCTTCGTTGAAGGTTGAACGTCGAGCTGGCACTTCAGCGTTCATGAAAATCTACTCCCAATCATTAGCGGACAGGAGTTCCGCTGTGGTGACCCCTAACCGGGAAAAGCCGAAAGACAACAACAATAGTGATTATGTAGTGCTATAAGAGATCACTAGGTGTCTTGTGCCATCCTTAATACAGACACAACGACACAACTATTAAAAAAGAAGTTATCCAACAAGGATTATCTTAAAGCACTTTTTAAAGGCTGTGCCAATGAATTCAAACTGCAAACTGTCAACAGCCAAGAGGCAGCTCTGGGTAATGGGATTCTACAAGGTCAACTAAATAAGCAGGAAGTATATGTTCAAAGGGCCTTTCTTTCTGTTGGATCTATCTAATTAGCACAAATTAAATAAATATCAAATTCCCTTACTAAAATATACAAGATTATTATATATACAAGAGGGAGTCTCAAAGTATCTGAAATAGTTTACTTGCCTAACTTTTTTCTGAATATGTTGTACATTGTTAATATACAAGGTTGCATCTGTGACCTACCAAACTAATACTGCTAGCACAATTACAGATTCTGGATAACATAAGGTAGCATTAGCTACTGACACCATGCATATCACAATTCCCTAGTGGGGGTGGGGAATACAGCAGAATTTGTGGTGCTCATGTACCAGCTGTATGCATGTATGTATGTTTGGACAATGAAAACACAAGATGATTATGAGTTTTTTGTTGGGCTTAGCTGAAATTGAACTTATGTACTTAACCATAACAAGAGACATGTAGAACTGTGGACCATCTTCTTCAACATACAGGACTTGAGACTGGCAGGACTCAGGCAGCATAGCACCTGAAACCATCCCATGCTACTAAATTCCTCCCCTAAGTCCAGTGTCAGAAAATAACACAATCCACAGCTCTGTTAGCCAGTAGAAGGCAATGTAAAAATGGAGATGGTACAGAACTCAAACATTAAAAACATCATATCTGAAGGCAGAGGGAAGGAGAGAGGGGTCATAGGGGAAAAAAGTACCACAATCCTACATATCTGTCATTAAAGAAAGTAATTAATTTCTACACGATAGGACTTGGTCAATATTCCTCTAACTAAAGGACAGAGTCCTCAGAAAAGATATTACTGCAGGACTGTCCAATAAGAAGGACATCAATGAAGCAGGGCTTGAAGATCAAAAATAAATATAAGCTACCCATAAATATCTCATAATCATAGCACTGACCCAGACTAAAGCTAATGAACATAATACTAGCAGAGAAAGACAGATCCAGACACAAGGTTTGCATTCCATCCACATTCTACCAAAGGGTATGACGGCGCAGAAAAGATGGAAGGTCTGATGCCAAAGATAGCACACACAATGATCATCACAAAGGAAAAGCCTTCAAACAGTCCATGAGGAGAGAAGGGTATCTATTAACAGCACAGAAGAAAGAGGGAGACTTTAATAAACAGGAGAAAAAGAGGTGATTGGAGGTGTTTGGAATATCCTGTCACCTAGGCTGAAATTCAATCTTTCTAAAGAAGATGTCCTCAGAATAGTGCCCAACCAGAAAATAGGCTGTAAGTCCTCAGAAGACAACTGACTAGGTAAATAACAGAAGAGCCCAGCTGAACGCATGAGTAGTAACTTGAAAAATCCCAAAAGGGCAAATGAAAACAAACCTTCCAATTCCTCAGGAAACAACAGCACCACAGGGGGAGAGAAGACATAAGCATCCAAGGTCCTCCAACCTGAAAGGGAGCCGGGAAAGCAGAATACATAAAAACAGAGAGACAGACCCAAATGGTACAACTCTCCAACAGCTATATATATATATATATATATATATATATATATATATATATATATATATATATATAGATGACATCTATTGAAGAAACTAACAAATTAGAAATCTAACAGAGCCACATTTCTTAAAAACTGTGAGAAAAAAGACAAAGATGTAATGTTATGACACGGACTTACGTTAAACTTAAATTCATCAAGCCAGCTCCAGTGATATAAAGGGATAAAGGCCTGGTCAAGTGCAGCACAGTATTTGAAAAATCTGGCAGTTAATGATAAGCATAGCTATCCTTTGGAGTGGGGGGTCATATTCAGCAGGTTGGTTCCAGTGGTTGTTAGCACAGGTGTTAGCTTATGCTGGCATCACCAAAACACTACAAACTTGTTCAGGAATGACTTGGGTTGTGACCGTCATAGCCAGTGATGACAGACCCTGTAGGCATATGTAAAGCAGCACCCATGTCTCAAACAAGGGGCATAGGTTTTCCGCATGGTGATTTAGATGCTCAGTTTGCCACCCAAAGGCGGGGCTAGGGATTCAAATAAAAAGCATAAAGTTGCCTCTTCAGTAAGACAGACAGATGTTAATTGGAGGGATGGGCTAATTGGAAGGGGCTAGATAGTACTTGCCTCAGTTTGGGATACTGGTCTGGGGGAAAAATAAGAATCAGCCTACTAATGAAGCATGTCAGTGGCAGGTCTGTAAGAGAAAGATGGAGAGAATGACAACAGATGCAAAGCACTCTCATAGCTGCCTGGATGATGGCCCCCTTCAGGCAGCTCTCAGCCAAAGCTTAGGATCAGTTCCCTGAGACATGGAATAGATGTGTGTATTCTGACTGAAGAGAGGTTTGATGGTTGGCAGGCAAAGAAGCAAAAAGCATAGACAAAAAAAATTCTAAATCAACTAATAATAAAATACTGTACTGACCAGGGGAATGTAACATGAAGGTATTAAACAGATGGTAAGTCCAAAGGCATGCAACCGGGCTAAGAAATCAGATGTTAATCACAGGAAAGGGAACTGTCCACCAAACACATTTTTTCATGTGCCAACAAGTGTAATCAATCATGTAAGCAAACAGTTATTAAGATAAAGACCACCACGAAGGGTTCTAGGGTCTAAGTAAAGAAATTTCAACCTAGGGGACACAAGAAAATAGGCTAATTGAAAAGTCAAGGCAGTGAGAGACAGGATCACAGCATTAGAACTTTAAAGGGAGATCTTCCACAAGAAAAAAGTGTATGGCGGCACACATGGGAATTCTGTATGTGAGGGACAGAAAAGAAGGGGAAATTTTAAGAAAAAGAACTAAAGGTTCAGAGACATCTAGACGTAGAAAAAAATTATAGGCAGAAAATGGAAAACAAAAATGTAAGTAACTGAAATGAAGTTACTCAGAAGATTTCTAGACATAAATACAAAGACTATAAAGGTAAATAGGATGAGAGGTTGGGGGGTTTCAGTGGAAAGTATTATTCATCAACAAGGTTCCCATGAAGGGAAAATAATATGGGACTGGTGGGAGGGGAGGGAATAAAGAATAGGAAGGTACAACTGCTAACCCCTGGTGTAAACAAAACTGCACCAGGTATGTGGATTGCAGATGTATGTAATTAAATGCCGTTGGTTAATTTTGTTTACTCCAAAAAATGGTAAAAGGCAACAAAAAGCCACTCAAACCGTCAGATACCCAAGAAGGATGAGCCAGCCAGCAGAACCACTTACAACCATTTTTAATATAGTCAAAAATACACATAAACGTATATACTGTTAAAAAACTCTGAGTTTTTGTTTCTAACAAGTAGACTTCATCAGATGTGGAAAGACAAGTCAAAAAAGCTTTTTATATATCTCCCGTTAATCCCAACAGCCAATTAAATCACACAAATAATCAAACATCGTTAACTTAAAATTCATAAATATTCATAGTTATTTAAAATAACTTTTGTAAAAACATTGTTAAAACCAGTAAAATAAATAAATGTAAATACAATTCAAAACTTCCCAATACATTGTATTTACTATTAAACATATTTGTTTTTAAAATAAAAACAAAATAAAAACTTTCACTTCTGTTTGTCTGAATGTGAATCAATGGGGTTGACTTGTGGTGTTTTGGCTCCCTCCAGTGGACATTTTAAAAATTGTACTTCCAATTTTTCAGGTGTTGAATGAAAAATGCATTTGTTACAAAAACATATAAATATAAAAGTATGAAAGAAAACACATTATAATACAAAATAGCATAAACATCTTTTTCATGTTTAAAATGCAAAATATATTTACAATGATAATTACATTGATGTTTATGCTATTTTTTATTCACCTAAAAATTAGAAATACAATTTTTAAAATGTCCACTGGAGGGAGCCAAAGCAATCAACCCCCATTGATTTACATTCAGACTAACAAGTGAAAGTTTTTATTTTATTCTTATTTTAAAATGAATATATTTGATAGTGAATATAATGCATTGGAATGTTTAGGATTTTATTTATATTTACTTATTTTACTGATTTTAACAATGTTTTTGCAAAAGTTATTTTAAATGACTAGGAATATTTATGATTTTAAAGTTAATGATGTTTGATTATTTGCACGATATATAAAAAGCTTTTTTGACTTGTCTTTCCACATCTGATGGAGTCTACTTGTTAGAAACGAAAATGTGGAGTTTTTTAACAGTGTATGATGCGTTTATGTGGATTTTTGACTATATTAAAAGTGGTTTTAAGCAGTTCCGCTGGCTGGCTCATCCTTCTTGGGTAGCTTTGATTTGTTTAATTTTGTTTAGCCTATTGTGCACTAGTGAACACTTGTGTGTGATGCAGCACTGCCTAGAAAAAAAAAATAACAGGTTTCTGCACTTTCAGATAGGCTGAGAAAGTGACAAGGCCAGATTGTCTTGTGATATATTAAGCAAGCTAGAGATCATTACAAAAAAAGAAGAGGTGGAGTAAATTTAGATTGCAAATAATAGGGATTTCTGTTCATATATCTGTGAAAACTACATGGCTTGTATACAGACTTCAAATAAACATAATTAATCAAAAATCTTCAGTATTCTTCTACTTTAGTTAGCAGTAAGCACTAGGTAGCCTATCTACCACAACAGGAGCAGTTTCTGACCCAGAAATTGTAGTTTATTGACCGTTTGGGCAGTTTTTTCCATCTCCTTCAACTTCCTGGTCTAAACGCCCGCGTTAGCGCTTTTTCCGCTTTTCCTGTAACTAGTCTAGTCCAGACACAGATTTGCTGTATCCAGGACTATATGTAAGCTTCTGAGCCCCCCAAGCCTTTCTGTGTTGGAGGGAAGCCTTCCAGCTTATCAGTGGGAGTGGTAAACCCTAGGTAGCCTATCTACCACAAGAGGAGTGGTTTCTAGCCCAGAATTTGTAGTTTATGGCTATTTGGGCAGTTTTCCCATCTCTTTCAACTTTCTCGTTTAAAGACCCGTGTTGTACTTGTTTCCAGCCTTTCCTGTAACTAGTCTGGTCCAGATACATATTTGCTGTAACTAGGACTGTTTGTAAGCTTCTGAGAGGTGCCAAAGTCTGCTGTTCAATTTTTCCCTTAGATCTGCTAGTTCTCTCCTCTCCTACACTTTTACTAGCTTATTAGTTTAGCACTTCACCATACCAGACTTCTTGTAGCAATTATTGTAGCACACAAAAGTACTACCAGCACTAAACGTTCTACAAGAAAACAGCTCCAGTACTTATTATTAATGTCCACCCCTCCAGGCATGTCTAAAGGTCAGTTCCTTGTGCTTTCGCCTATTAACCTGGTGAACTTGGGCATCCTGAGGCAGTATAGCAATTGCATCATGTACACAGACAACCCTCTCCTCTTTCCTCCCAACACTCAGACATGCAAGAGATGCACTTATATATTCAAATTGGAAGCCACGCACTCTCCATCCAAGACTGGAATAGCTGGTCAAGAGGAGAAGCTCAACACTTGCACCACACCATATGGAACACATAGCCCTCCAGAAAGTACTGTTGTGTACACTTAACATAAATGTAGATGTTCGAATGTATTCACTGTTGCAGTCATCACATTTGGGTTATCCTTGCCAGGGTACCCCTCGGCAGGCCAGAATACCAGAGGCTTAGTATTTCTGTGTCGGTTGCTGTCGCTTCAGGACTGACGTCAGGTCGTCAGTAGTATAAAGTAAGGCAGCCAATGCCATTACATCAGTTTTTCTTGCCCTAACCTGTCAGGAACCCCCAAGTAGAAGTCAGGTTCTGGTGGAAGAACCCAACCAGTAGAAAGTAAACACCAATATGTCCCTTGTAAGGAAAGAGAAATAAGGAGGATGGAGGGAGGGAAACCAGGAGTGCAACAGTGAATACATTCGAACATCTACATTTATGGTAAGTGTACACAACTGTACTATGTTCTTCGTGTTTCACTGTTGCAGTCATCACATTTGAGTTGATTCCCAAAGCTGAGGAAATGGGTGGAGGCAGTCAAAGAAACTAGGGGCTGGCTAGGATGCTCTGCAAGACTGCAGAGGCAAACCCTACCCTGGATTTGGAGAAGAGAGACAGGTTGTAATGTTTGGTAAAAGTGTGAACAGATGTCCAGGTGGCAGCCTCCAGGATGCCCCTGGTGGGGACTCCTCCAAAGAAAGCTGCAGAGGTGGAGGCTGCTCTGGTGGAGTGAGTCCTGACCCCCTTAGTGGGAACCTTTCCATGTTGTTTGTAGCAGAAATGGATGCAGTGTGCTATCCATTTGGAAATGGTTTGTTTGGAGATGGCTTTGCTTTCTGCCCCTGTAGCAAAGCTAACCAGCAATTGATCAGACTTTCGGAAGGATTTAGTCCTGTCTAGACAGAATTTGAGCTGTCTGTGCACATCTAGATAGTGCAGGATCCTTTCCCCCTTGTTGTAGGGATTAGGAAAAATAGGTGGGCAAATGAATGGATTGGTTGAGAGCCACACTGGACACCACCTTGGGCATGAAGGATGGATTAGTTCTTAGGGATATCCTGTCAGCATGGAAGACGATGAAGGGTTCCACAGCCATGAATGCTTGGAGCTCGGAGACTCTTCTGGCTGAAGTGATGGCCAGAAGGAAAGCTGTCTTCCAGGAGAGACATTTTTATAGAGGAAAAAGAGATGCCACTGTATAGTAGGTCAGCTAAGTAATCCAGGATGAGAGGGAGGGAGGGCTGTGCCGTATTGGCTTCCTTAGCCTGGATCCAGGTGCAGAACCTTTTCCATTTGTCAGCATAAGACTTTCTAGAGCTAGGGCATCTGGCCTCACATACGACATCTAGATCTGGTTTACTGAGGTTGGCAGATTGATCCGGGATTAGGGAATAAGCCAAGCTGCCAAACTGAGTGTCTGCAATTGGGGATGCATGAATTCCCCTTCCCTCTGGGTCAGGAGGTTTAGAATTGTAGGAAGATGCCATGGTGGCATTGGAGACAGGCTGCGCAGCAAGGGGTACCAGTGCTGGCGAAGCCAGTACTGAGCTATAAGAATTGTCCTTGGTTTTTCCTCCCTTATTTTGAGCAGTATCCTGGGGATGAGAGGTAGTAGAGGAAAGGCACAGACCAATAGATTGACCCAGGGAAAGGACAGGGCATCCACTTTCCAAGCCATGCAGTGATGCTCCCTGGTGCAGAATTTGCTGAGCTGATGGTTGGTGTGGGAGGCAAAGAGGTTGACCTTCGGGGTGCCCCATTTCTGAGTTATTAGGATGAAGGTTCTTCTGTTGAGCTGCCACTCATGTGGGTCCAGAAGATTTCTGCTTAACTGGTCTGCCAGAGAGTTGAGAGAACCTGGTAGGAATTGTGCTAACAGGTGCAGTTGCATGGCAGAGGCTGTGTGTCAAAGGGTCATGGCCAGCCTGCTTGGAGGGTAGGAGCGAGTCCCTCCCTGCTTGTTGATATACCACATCACAGTGGTGGTGTCTGTTTTGATCAGGAGAGCCCCTGGGGAGAGAAGGGGCTTGAAAGCTATCAAGGCATGCTGGACAGCCATCATCTCTTTTTGGTTGATGTGCAGAGGGATTTGCTGCAGGCTCCATTGGACCTGTATGCACCTGCCATCCTGCTGTGCACCCCAAACATAGTCTGATGCGTCTGTGGTGATGGTCTGGGCAGCGGGGGTGGTGAGAAAGGTAGTCCCTTGTTGTGGGAGCATGCGGTTGCCCACCAAAAAAAATCTTTTCTGAGGCAAGGAATTATAGGTATAAGAGTCTCCAGGTCTTGAGAGTGGTGACACCAAAGGCTTTTTAGGTACCATTAAAGTTTCCTCATATGCAGTCTGGCATATGGAATGAGTAGTATGCAAGATGCCATGAACCCCAGAGCTTGCCGGATCTTCCTTGCAGATAACTGGGGTCTGGTTGTTAGTTGAGAGAAGTAGGCTGTCAGGAAAATTTGTTTTTCTGATGTAAGGAATGTCACCTGGGATACTGTGTCCAGGCTTGCTCCCAGGAAGATAATCCTTTGGGTGGGCACCTGTTTGGATTTATTTTCATTGATTGTGTACCCTAGGGAGGTTAGTAGGTTCTTTACAAAGGCCATGTGCTTGAGCAGCTTTTCCTGGCTGTCTGCCTGAATACTGTGAAAACTCTGGGAGCAGTAGATAAGCCAAAGGAAAGCACAGAGAACTGAAAGTGTTGAGAACCTGCCCTGAAACGGAGATATTTCCTGCATGATTCCCTGATAGGAATGTGGAGGTATGCCTCTTTTAGATCTAGGGTGGCCAGCCAAGTGTCCTTGGACAGCATGGGTAGCAGCTGCTGGACGGTGAGAATTTTGGGATCACCAGGAAGGTGTTTAGAATGGATAGATCGAGGATGGGGCACCAGGTGCCCTCTTTTCAGGGCACCAGAAAAAGTCTGGAGTAAAAACCTTGGCCTATCTGTTCTGCAGGAACATGCTCTACTGCCCTCATATAAAGCAGGGAAAGGATTTGCTTTTGAGCCTCTGCCCACTGGTTTGGAGGTAGATCTGGGAACCCTTTTGGGGTTGAAGGGTATGGAAGGAAAGTTTGTATCCCTGAGACACTATGTTGAGAACCCAGTGGTTGTTGGTAATGGTGGCCCAGGTGCTTGCGTGAAAGGAGAGTTTTCCTCCTAGGGGTAAGTGAAGGTGGGCAGAGGGAGGGGGTGGGGGAGATGAGTCATTGTGAGTTCTTACCATAAGGGGGTGGCTTAGAACTCCCTAGTTTTGAAGTGGAGGTAGTCCACTGCTTAGATCTCTTCATTACCTGTGGTTGCTGTCCTTGGGGGTCTGGTTCCCCAGGGCCTGGGCTGGACTGGCTTAGTCGGAGCAGGAAAGGACCAGTGCTTGGTGGGACAATGCCTGCTGAACGGGTGGCTAGACCTGTAAGAAATCCTTAACTGTCTGCATAGATTTTGCTTTTTCAACCATCTATTTTAAAACCTCTTCTGCCTTAGTGCCAAATAAGTTGTCTTTGTGCAAGGGGGCATCCAACAATTTACATTTGACATGGTCTGGCAGGGGCTGTTCCTTAAGCATTGCGTGCCTTCTAATGACAGATCCAGTGACTGCTGCCCTTCAAGAAGCTTCTAGGGCATCAAAACCACAGTGCAATGTGTGTTTAGTTACTTGACTTGCAGAATGCATTAACTCTTGTAAATCTTTAGATTCTGCACAAGCACGAAAGGAAAACATTTTTGTTTGAGGAGTTCCAGGGTATGTTGCTGAAATTTTAGCATATAGAACTGACAATTTATTGCACTGATAGCAAGAGTAGCTGAGGTGTATACTTTTTTACCCCATCTGTCTAGTGCTCGGGAATCCCTATCTGAGGGGGTGGGATTCTTAGCAGAGGTTGCTTTAATCCCTTTAGGCCCTTGAAAAATTACCTCAGGGTCAGCAGTAGGATTTTTAAAAATAAATTTGTCTGAGTCAGGTACTCAATAGTACCTGTCTGGTTTTCTGGGTGCAGGAGGGAGGGTGTCAGGAGTCAAGCTGGATTCCAGGAAAACATCCTTCACAACATCCAGGACTGGGGGGATGGCCAAGGGTCTGTGCTGTGGAAGATCTAAGAATTCCCTGAATCTCTTTTTAGACTGAGGGTAGTCTTGACTCTCCCATTGGAAATGCTCCCTTAAGGTATGAAGGGTTTCCCCAAAGGAAAATTCCTGTGGGGGAGAGGCTGAATGGACGGAGTCCTCTGCATCAGAATCCTCACAAGTAGAGAGGAGTTGCATGTCTTCATATTCAGATGTACAGAGTCATCTGACTCTTGTTCAAAGAAAACTACAGTGGACAGATCTCTTTTCCTTTTGGAGGGGGTAGCTTGGCTTCCCCTGACCAGCATGATAAGGTCTTCCGCCATTTTAAGCATTTAAGACTGAGGCAAGGAAGCAGGTGCCCGTGATTGGGCCGTCGGTTTCTTGCGTGTGGTTCGTACCCTGGGCTTAAGAAACTTGGTCGTTTTCGAAAGAACGGTAGACATGAAAGAAAACGGTTTGTGTCGAGAATCAGTAGTGCGAAGGACTTCCTTGGAAGCCAGTGCCTGCTCAGTGGCTCCGGACCCATCCAAAGTAGAGACGACCACAGGATCCTTAGTCGAAGAAGAGTTTTGCAGCATACCGGACTCCAAAAGGGTCTCAGTAGTGGCCTGTGAATCCACAGAAGCAGGCATCAGAGGCTGCGAAAGCACCTCACTGAGGACCAGAGAACTGATGGCTAGCTTAACGGAAGCGTCGTCAGTAGGTTTGGACTTTTGCGGTCTGTCTCTGTCTTTATCTTTACATTTTTTCCGAAGATTTGCTGCTGGATGACTTACCGAAGCCATATCGGAATTTGAGGACTGTAAGTGAAAATATCTAACTACAATAAGTGCTCAACGATGGATAGTTCATGAGTTGAACAAAGCACAGAAGCAACAATGGGGGACGTCAAGGTCTGGGCCTACACAAGTGATGCAGTAAGAATGAAAGCCTCAGTGTGGTATTTGGTTTTCACAGGCGAGACAATTAACTTTTTTTGACATTGGTTAGTGTAAGAAAAAAGGATCCCCAATGGGATACTTAGCTTTAAAAGACTTCAACTTCAATTCAGTAGACGAAACTCAGGTAGTGGCCGACCGGCACTCGTGCGAACTGCTTCTGATTCGGGCTCCATGGCAAGAAAGACTGATGTAATGGGGTTGGCTGCCTTACTTTATACTACTGATGACCTGACATCAGTCCTGAAGCGACAGCAACCGACGCAGAAATACTAAGCCTCTGGTATTCGGGCCGGCCGAGGGCTACCCTGGCAGGGATAACCCAAATGTGACGACTGCATTAGTGAAACATGAAGAATATCACACACCAGCACTGCCTTCACATAAAAACACAAACCACACACCCACATTCACGGAGGCTCTCAATAAAAATCTCCCCAACAGCAGAGACCTCCAAGGCAGAAACACACTTGACCACCACAACACAACACTAATCACGGGACACATAACTCTCCTAAACAGTGGTTCACTCAACCAAAACCCCTAAGGCAAAACAGCATGCCTAGCACACTAGTCATAGGTGACTCGATAGTGAGGCACACTGATGTCCCACTCACTAGGTTGAATAAGGAGAAAGTAACAGTCAGCTGCCTGTCAGGTGCCAGGATCCACTACATAATGCATGCACTCAGGTCCCTCAACAGCAGGTACAAATAAGATTCTGTCATTGTACATTTCAGTGTGAATGACCTGAAAAGTACCTCCCTGGACTACATGAAAAGAGACATGGAGGAGCTCTCGTATTATGTAGCCCAGGTGGGTACGACCCTAGCCCTGAGCAGCATCCTACCATCACCCAGAATGATATCACAATACAAGCAGAAAATGATTGATTTCAACAATTGGCTAAGTTTCTGGTGTCATTCTAAGGGGATCCAGTATCTGTCTGTCTGGGATGATATGACTGACAGATCTCGATGCTTTGCTAGAGATAGCCTGCATCTGTCACCCCTGTGCTTCCGGATACTGGCCAAGGCTCTTGCCACCCCATAGTGCCTTTTTAGGTGGTGTTCAAAGACCAAATTACCACCATAACAGCTACAAACAAATGCAATCTGAGGGTCATGCTGCTTAATGTTAAGAGTCTAAATCTCAAAATGCACTCGCTCTAAGCACTCCTTAAAATGGAGAACATCGCCATTTGTGCTGTAACAGAGACCTGGTTCAAGCCAGCAGAAAGCACCCCTGCACTACCAGGCTATAACTCATTCCACGCCTTTCAGCCCCAGAACTTGGACCGAAGCTCCAAAGGCAGTGGTGTTTCCATATTCATAAATAGGTTCATAAGTTGGTACTAGGCTATCGGCCCTAGGGCCTATGCAAGCCTAGCCATAACAATTCCCTGGATATTTCTTCCCACAATATTTACTTCTCTGGACCCCTGTCTTGCAGGGCGACTAACATGATCCCCGAGGTGAATTTCCCATCTCCCATCCAATCATTAAGGTTCCTTTTGAAAAGGGCCAATGAGGCGCTCTGCTTGACATGTATGGGCAGTCTATTCCAGAGTATGGGGAGTCTGTGGGTCAGGAACTTATCCCCCCAGCATGTTTTGTTCATTGTGATGACAAGGTTTAGATCCCTGGAGAGTGTGGCTCTGAGGGATTGGGATTTCTTTAAGTGGAGCATGTCCAACAGCTCAGGGTTTGACATGGCCTTGTATGTTAAGCAGAGATCGCCTCTGAGTAGACAATATGCCACAGAGTATAGCTGGAGTTTTTTTAGACGGTCAGCATATGGCATCTGCTTTAGACCTGTGATTCTTTTAGTGAGGTATTTCTGTGGCCTTTCCAGCTGTTGCAGATGTCGTGTGAGGTACATACCAAACAGGGCATTATACTCTATAATGGGTCTAATGAGGGATGAGTACAGTGGGACAATGACCTCCTTTTTTCATTCAGAAAAAAGGAGGTCATTGTCCCACTGTACTCATAAAGGATGCGCACACCTCCAGAATGGTAGCCCAACATAATGCATCAGAGATACTTCAGGTCTACCTAACATTGGGTAAGACACAGATTCAGGTCGTAGCCTGTTATAGGTCCCCAACCATGTCCCAAGACACTCATTCCATGTTCCTAAGCCCCCCTGGAGAATATTAGGGTCCAACCTACCACTCTCATACTGGGCAACTTCAATGACCCTTCCATTAACTGGGAAAATTACTCATGTACCAATATACTTGCCCAACGTTCCTGAAATTCATTAATTCCAATGCCCTGGAGCAGCTCATTCTTACCCCCACTAGAGGAAGCAACATCCTTGACCTGGTCATTACTAACATGGGCAACTGTTGCTCTACACCAATAGTCAACTCCTCCCTGGTTAGATCCGACCACAAACTAATCACCTTGGAAATCCATATCCCACCCACCCCCACCCCAAAGGTAACCACCATGAAAAACGACTCCAAAGCTAACTTTGGGCTCCTAAGAACAGAGGTGGCTAACTTCACAGCACCCATGCAAATGGAGAATAGTTCCATGACCGCCAAATCATACACCAATGCACTGTATGAACACGTACACAAATGCATGGATCTCACCATACCCAATAGAGTCAACATGCTCTCCTCCAAAAAAACGAATCCAATTTGGTGGTTCACCCCATTAACAAACTCTACAACAGAAGGAGGAAACTGATGAGGAATAAGGTGAAATCCCAAGACTGGAAAAAACTCCCTTATCAGCCTCAACTAAAAGTTGAGATCCCTCATCAAATCCTCTAAAGTTAGCTATGAAACAGAATTGCAGCAGATAGTAAAGACAACCACAAGGCCGTCTATAGTTATGTAACGAATCTCCACAGCAATACCCAGATTTGCTCTGAGTTACTGCACAATGGTACCTCCTATGCCGAGCCAACAGATATTGCCAATATACTGGCCAACTGATTCAGTGCCAACTTTACCCCTCTCTCCTCCCTCAAAGGACCAATCATAATACCATTAGACTGCCAGGCACCCAGTATTACTGCTGCACAGGTTAAAACAGCAATGTCTAAGGCCAAGAATACAGCTTCTGTGGGACCTGACAATATCCCTGGCTGTGTTCTATGTGAACTACAGAGTGAACTGGCACCTCACCTGTATGCCCTGATCAATCACAGGCTTTGTCCCTACCGAATGGTGCACTGCTATAGTCATCCCTCTCCACAAAGGAGGAGTGACTACAGACCCTGGGAACTATCATCCCATTAGCCTGACAAGTCTGATATGCAAAGCTATGGAATGCATCATCATGGACCTAATAAACACGGATCTCCAAACTCTGGATCCCACACAGTTTGGTTTTGTGAAGGGTAGATCATGCCTGCTCAACTTGGTCAACTAGTTTGAGTCAGTCACCAGAGCTGTGGATGAAGGCAAGCTGGTTCATACAGCCTACCTTGATCTGGCCAAGGCCTTAGATACCAATCCCCACTCAGGAATCACAGACAAACTTACTAAGCTAGGCATCAACCCCTATATCATTAGGTGGGTTGAAAACTGGCTCACAGATATACCCACAGTGTGAAAGTAGCTGACTCCAAGTCAGACTGCTGACCAGTCACAAGTGGAGTCCCACAGGGATCAGTCCTTGGTCCTTTCCTGTTTGGTATCTACTTCTCAGAAGTCCAGGTCAACACAAAGGGACTCTGGCTGACAAAGTTTGCAGATGACTGCAAGTTGGGAGCCATTATTAACTCCCCAAGTGATGTTGACATCCTACAGAAAGGCCTCACTGAGACCAACGACTGGTGTCAGAACCATGACCTTAAGCTCAATGCCAAAAAATGTGTCATCATCCCCTTTGGGAAAAACCCAGTTCCCATGAACTACCACATCGATGGTAGTCCAGTGAACACAGAAGGCATTATAAGAGATCTGGGAACACAGGTTGACAACAACCTCTCATTTGACCAGCACACTGCCACTGTGGTCAGAAAGTCCTTCTATGTGGCACATCTCATTAATAAGTGTTTTGCATCCGGGAAGAAAGAGGTCATTGTCTCCCTCTATTCTTCCCTGATTAGGCCAATCATCGAGTACAATGCCCCATTTGGCATGCACCTCACTAGACAATTGCTACAACTGGAGAGGCCGCAAAGTACCTCACAAAGAGGATCCTAGGCCTTAAACACTTGTCCTACATGGACAGACTCAAAAAAACTCCAACTATTCTCTGTCTCATATCACCTATTTAGAGGTGATCTCTGCTTGACTTACAAAGCCATGTCTGACCCAGCTCTGTTAGAAATGCTACATCTAAAGAAATCCCAATCCCTCTGCACTACACGATCCAGATACCTCAACCTCATTACCACAAACAACAGAACGTGCTGGAGGGACAGGTTCATAACCCAGAAACTGCCCATGCTATGGAATAGACTTCTCATACATGTCAAGCAGAGCACCTCACTGGCCCTCTTCAACAGAAATCTTGATGAGTGGATGGGAAATAGAAAATTCACCCCGGGAATCACTCCAGTGGCTCTACTCGAGAGAGGCACTGGAAACTAAGGTTGGGTGGCACGATGCCAGGGTAATCTATGGGCTAGGCTTGTAAAGGCTCCAGGGCCATTAGCCTAGTACACACCTATGAACCTAAGTTAAACTCACAGCTGAAAAGAGACACAAGTATGTTTAGGAAGGTTATTAGACATTTCTGTGTGAATACAAAAATTTCCAGAATATGATGTCAATTGGTTCAAATGACACAGCCAAGCCTTCAGGCTCCAATGCTTCAGCCAAGCTCCCACTGCACCCTTTCTCTGATCAAGAGTGAGCTGCAGAGATGGAGGATATTCCATAAAGATGACTCATGAGTTGGCATTTAAATTAGGGAGAGGCAGCAACCCATGTTAATAGGATTAATTTGTAACTGATTAGTCAAAGGCAACAAAACATTCAGGTGCTTATAAGGCCAGACTTGAAAAGTAACAACAAACCTATACAGCTTGGTACAAGATCTCTAGTTCCAGATTAGTTTCCTGTTAAGACATACAGTTTATGGGTACAAAAACGAAGACAATCATGAGAACCACAGCAGGCTGTATAACTTCTGAACTTATAGGACAATGGGGGGGGGGGGGTTGAGACTGTGGTGTCTATTTTGTAGTGTTGGCTTCAGAAGACTTCCTGAAAGTACAGTTATGTAAGAACTTACCGTAACAGTATGTTGCAGTATTTCTTACTAAAGGGATATTCTACCAAGGATAGCTGTACATCCAGCCAGCAAACCAAAGCCTTAGACCGTTCCAGGCACTGTATGTCAGACATATGTCTTACATCCAGGATGTAAGGTACATAACTAGCATACAGGTACCTAATTCTCAGAACTGAATGTCCCCAGGAGAACCACAGCAGTGAAAAAAGAACAAAATAAACACCATGTGTATCCAGAAAGGCGAGGTTGAAGGACCCTTCAGCCAGAGTGTAAGGAAACAGGGACCAAGAGGGGGAAGGAAGAAGGGACAGAATACTGTAACGGTGAAAAGTAGGGTATTTATCACTGTTGAAATATTCTTTACTAAAGAAATAGTACAAAAGCTACTGTAAAGAATGGGAGGAGAAAGCGCCAAAGAATCCTTCAAAAAGCCATGAAGGATGGTTCCAGATACTTCAACCAACTTGCAGTGTTTAGTAAAAATACGTGCAGAAGAATAAGTAGCAGTTTCCAAAATGGATCTAGCATCCAGACCCTTGAAAAAAAACACCAGAAGGGGCTAGTACCTTAGTAGAATAAGAATGAACCGAATATCAAAGCTTTTTACCACGAAAAGACTAACAAAAAGAAATGGCCTTGGAAATCCAAGAGGACATGGTCTACTTAGAAACAGCTGAACCCAATTTTTTGACATGGAAAGAAATAAAAATATAAAAAAAGATTTTTTAAAAAAAGGAATGTTTTTTTACTGAGTTGCTTTAAAAAGTGAAAAAATAAGGGAGAAGAATGATAACTTTGCGAACGACACACAGACAAGCTGATTTTAGAAAAGCATTCAATGTTGGTTTTGTTGATGTGATGATGAGGTACCAGACGTAGCAGGTATCAGCAAAACCAACTTCGAATGCTGTTCTGAAATCAGCTTGTTGTTATTTCTTTTGCAAAGTTTTCACTCTTCTTCCTTCTTCTTCTTTTTTTTTTTTTTTACTTTTACAGCGACTCAATAAAAAGAATTCTTTTTAAAACAATCTTTTTTTATATTTTTATTTTTTACTTTTTAGTCTTTAACGAAGATTTTTATATATTTGGTAGAAGAGTATAAAATCCAAAAACCTAAAATATATGTAAGGAAGCTCCTAATTGCTGTGCTCTACTTACACTTTTTTTTAAAGAGCAAGAATGAATGCCAGTGCCCCTTATAGTTTTCAGTTAACACAGCTACATTTTAAAATATTTAAGTTTAGCATCATTGTTCAATACTTTGTGTGTGTGTGCATACATAACCATAAAAATAAAATTGTGTCTCCATTTTAACTACATGCAGTACGCCTACCCTCTCTCGCTGCTGCTTATAAACCTGGACTGTATATAGAGAGCCACTCACAGAAACGTTGACATTGGATCACTAGAATAAAGTTCTACTTCACAGGCAAAAATATCTTCCCTTCTAAGACTGGCTTTCGAATACTGAAACATGAAGCATGTTCAGGCTAGTATGTGCATAGCTCTCCACCTTCTACTTCCAAACTGTGGAACAGTACCATTCATAATACGGGGCATATGGGCAAAATGTCGAACATTTACTAACAGCCTACTTAAACCTTCAACTAGAAAGTGCAGAGAATGCTTAAATGTATTACTGTAGTCTTAAAAATGTTATTTTCATGACCTATTATGATTCATTGATATTTACTATGTAGATCAGTTAAAAAATACTGACACTGAATGTGGGACAGGCCTTTTCAACATAGTACTGCGAAGAATATGGAGGGCTGCAGTGGTGCAGCAGTTAGCGTTGCCGCCTCACAAAAAGAGGTTCTCTGGTTCGATTCTCGGCTGGAGTGCCTTCTGTGCAGAGTCTGCATGTACTCCCTGAGGTCGAGTGAATCTAAAGACATGCAGGTAGGTGCAAGTGTGCTTTCTTTGAAGGTTGTGTGCTGGGATGGCAACTCAACACCATAAAAATTCACTGCCAATCATTAGCGGACCGGAGTTCCGCTGTGGCGACCCCTAACCGGGAAAAGCCGAAAGACAGTTATTTTACTGCAAAGAACATGGACTTTGTACTCAGAATGAGGGACAGTCGAAAGGTGTAGGTTTATACCTACGAAGTTGTTTTAGAAAATAATGGCTTATGCTTTCTACTGGAAAATACTTTCAATCTTCCTGGCAGACTAATAAAATAAAGTCTGCTTGTACCCTGTGCTGTTAAATGCATTTAATTTCATTACCTCCAGATGGCACCCAACTTACCCTCCATGCTAACATTCCTTTCTGGTACACATTATTTTTATTATTATTATTGTTGCTGCTGTTGTAGTTATCCCATGTTCTTCCTGCGCCCGCTTGTGGGGTGTCTGGATATCTCCTATGTCCTAAAGAAATGATGGTGTGTGTGTGTGGGAGGGGTCTTGAATTACGTGGGCACCATATAGTTCACTTTTATCACTGAATGATAACCAACAGACAATTATTTATTTCTGTTTTAGAAAATTTCAATATACGCCAGAATTAATCATTTGTATAAAGTTTAACTGTTAAATGACAGCATTGAGACTCTGTTGTCTCGCTAACAAAAGAGGGACAATATTTTACTTAAAGACTAAAATATTGTCCCTCTGTCATTATTAGAATACTTTTTATTGAAAGTGGATTAAGACAAAATCACAGACAGACAGACAGAGCCACAAAGCCAATTTCAATAAAAAGCATTCAGGTAATAACTAATAATAACAACAAACAGCTGCTCAGATTTTCTAACATCTTTAGTTTTATCCAGATAATGTCTGAGCTGTCTAAGCAAATCTAAAGTATGAAGAGTCCTTTCACCAGAATTCTAAGCTGAATGTAAAAAAAAGGAAGGTGAATGACAGATTTACGGACAAGTCACTGACCACCTTAGCATCAAAGAAGGAATGTTGTGAAGAGAAACTCTATCCCTGTGAAAAATCAGAAAAGGGAGAACTGCAATGAGAGCCTGGAGTTTGGAGACCCTCTTGGCAAAAGTAAGAGCCACTAACAAACAGTCTTCCAAGTATAGAACTGCATAGTAAAGGAAGTTCCAGGTTCAAAGGAGATGGAGTCAAATTTTCCAGAACAAAATGTAGGTCCTAAGAAGGTGGAATGGGCTTTCTCAGAAGCCTAATGTAAAGGACACCTTTTAGAAATGGTTTAACTTCAAACCTAGGGGAAAGTGGTGGATCCAAGGGCAAAGAAGCAGAAATGGGTGACAAGTGAGCTTTAACAGATGAATTTGCCAGACCAAAACTGAGCAAGTAATACAGATAAGAATGAACAGTAGGAATACCCACTAACAGAGGAGTCCCGTTCATGTCTGAGACACCAAAGAGAAAATATTTTCCATTTACCAACATAAGATTCTCTAGTAGTGGGCTTCCTAGCCTCCTGCAAAACCTGAAGCACATCCTCAGAAAACTGGTGTCAAAAAGGGATCAAAACCCTAACACCCAAAGAGTCAAATGCAGAGTGAGGAGATGAGGATGAATGAGAGTGCCTTTGTTCTGTGTCGATTCATCCTGTGAGTTAACCCATGACGATTGCCCCTGACCAGATAAAACAGAAGGTGGAACCAATGCTGTTTGGGTCAAAAGGGAATCATCAACAAGATTTGGGGTCTGTCCGACATGACCTTTTGTAAAACTGCCCTGTACCTGATCAGGATGTCTGCCATAAGACTGTGGTCTGTGGGAGTATAAACCACATGTATGATCAGATGACTGCAGATAGCAAATTCCCTAACAAGAAGAGCTAGTCTACAAAGAAGGTACAACACTGTGCCACCTTTTTTGTTTGTGTATCACATGACAGTAGTGTTTGCCATCATTTTTATAAAGAGGCCACCAAAAAACAACTCCTCAATAGGAGAATCAGGGGATACATTATCCTCATCCTCAAACCATAAAGGAAGAAGAGAATGGATCTGAGACAAGAATATGTCAGGGACTCTTCCCCAGAATCCAAATCCACACCTTCAACAGAAGTGTCACACTCCCTATGCCTTTTAGACGGAGTGAAAGAAAAAGAAACAGCAGAAGGCACAGATAAGCCTTGATAGGGCTTCAAGTCTATAAGGGCCTTAAAAAAGCCCTGAGTAAAATCCAGCCACTCCTTATAGGGATCTTGGTCCACAGGAGCAACATGCTTGGACTTCTGCTTTTAACCCCCCCCCCGTAGAGGAACCTTAGCCCAAACAAACTTAGGTTGTTCAGAGCCCTGCCTGACTTCAAAGCGTAACCAGGAACCACTTCCCTAACAAATATCTCGGGAATCCCCTAGGCCCTTCCAAAATAATAAGTCATGGCTCCCCTTCTCATCTGGAGTAGATGTTTGCACAACCTAAGCAGAAACTTCCGAATCCAGTCCCATGTATGCTTCCAACTGGGTTGTAACAGAGAGAGCTGGTAATGGAAACTGACATCCTCAGGCTCTTCATCCAAACTGACAGAGATGCCCAGCAGAGGCTGGAGAGAAGAAATCTCTAAATGGATCTTTTTTTACTCTTCTTCTTAACAGGCAGCTGTACATCCGGGTGGGTGGATTTGTAAAGTAGAGTTATGTAAGATCTTACCATAATGTTAGATGTCCCTCTCTTTACTGTTGCAGTATTCATTACAATAGGGATCCCCTGCCAAGGGCAGCCTGACATTCGGCCAGTATACCAGAGGTTGCTTTAAGGTAAGCTCCTCGCTTACAGTGTAGGGCATAAAAGTGACATCTGGATATACTATCTTCAGAACTGACAGCTTTAGTAGGAACATCTGTCAAAAGGGTAGAGAGGTAAGCAATACATCCAGAACAGAAAAAGACCAGGGGAGGAGGGAGGGAGTGAATGCTGGAACAGTGAAGACAAGGACATCTACTGTTGTGGTAAGATCTTACACAACTGTACTGTGTCCTTTAATTTCACTGTTGTAGTATCATTACAACAGGGCGAGTGCCAAAGCTCAGGAAGAAGAGCGGGAGGAGGAAGGACTAGCAGAGACCTCTAGGAACCCATGAAGGATGGCCCTAGCAAAACCAGCTGTAGCTCTGCAAATTCCATCCAACTCGCAGTGCTTGGTAAATGTACGCACAGAATTCCAGGTAGCTGCCTCAAGAATAGCATTAGTATCCAAACCCTTGAAAAGGGCACCAGAAGCCGCCACAGCTCTAGTAGAATGAGCCTTAACAGAAGAAGGAAGGATCTTACCATGAAAAGAATAACAAAAATAAAAAATGGTTTTAGAAATTCAAGAAGAAATGGTTTACTTGGACACAGCCAATCGTAAGGTCCTAGGATGAAAGGAAACAAAGCACTGATCTGATTTATGAAAGGCCTTAAGTCTTATTCAAATAAAATCTGAGTTGTCTATGCACACCCAGCATGTGCATCACCTTCTCACTGGCAGATTGTGGAAAACAGAAAAAAGTGGGCAAATGAATAGACTAATTAAGAGACAATTCATTCACCACCCTGGGCATAAAAGAAGAAGAAAAAATGAGGACAAGCCATAAGGGCTTGAAGCTCAGACATCCATCTGGTAGAAGTAAGAGCTAACAAAAGTACAGTCTTCCAAGAACAATGCTGTATAATAAGGAAGCTGAAGCTGCAGGCTCAAAAGGAGCCTGGGTCAGTTTTTCTAAAACAAAAGTAAGATCCCTGGGAGCAGGAACAGGCTTCCTGGGAAGTCTAATACAAAGTATGCCTTTAAGAAATTGTTTAGCTTCAAATCTAGAAGCTAAGAGAGGTGATAAAAGGCAGAGAAGCAGTTATAACTGATAAGTGGGCCTTAAGAGAAGACTAAGCCAACCTAGTATTGAACAGTAAACACAGATAAGAGAGATCCAAAGGAACTTCTACGGAAAGTGGATCCAGGCTACAAGAAAGACACCAAACAGAAAACCGCTTCCATTAGGATAAGGAGGATTTCCTAGTAGTGGGTTTCCTGGCCTCCTGCAGGACCCTAAGCACATCCTCAGAAAGAAAGTGTCTAAGTGGAATCAAAATCCTATCACCCACAGTGTCAGCTGAAGAGTGGACAGATGGGGATGAGTGAAAGATCCTTGTCTTCTGTGAGTAGAACCACCCTGTGAGATAACTTGTGATGACTGCCATTGGCTAAATGCAGAAGAAGAGGGAACCAATGCTATCTTAGCGAAAAGGCAGTCACCAACAAGATTTTGGGAGCATTCTATTGTATTTTGAACAGGACTTTTGGAATGAGGGGAAAGGAAGGAAAGGCATAAAGAAACATCCCCATCCAAGAAAAAGAGTGGGTGTCCACCGTCCAAACCAGAGGACCTGGGACTCTTGACAGAAAACAGAGGAAGTTGTCTGTTCAGGGAGGAGCCAAAAAAGATCCATTTGAGGAGTACCCCACTGGAGGACAATGCCCACAAACACATGCCTGTGAAGCATCCATTTGTGGGATTGAGTTATGGACCTGCTCAGAGAGTCTGCCACAATGTTCTGATGTGAGGGAATGTAAACTGCCTGAAGTGTCACTTGATGTTGGATAGCTAGTTCTCACAGAGGAATGCTAACTGCCAAAGAAGATAAGATCTTGCTCCCACCCCCATTTGTTGACCTACCACATCATTGTGGTATTGTCTGTAAACACCTTGAGCGTTCCTGGGGAGAAGAGAGGATGAAAGGCCTGAAGAGCCACAAGAAGAGCTCTTATCTCTTTTACACTAATGTAGTATTTCTGTTGAAGAGTCAACCAGACTCCCTACGCCTTTAGGGAGCCAAAGGTTGCTCTCCATCCCACATCCAAAGCATCTGTGAACAGCTACAGAGAAGGAATAGGTGGTTGAAAAGGAAGCCCTGGATTGAGAATTGACTACTGAATCCACCACTGAAGTTCTAGCTTGAGAAGTGGAAGAAGAGGAACTAAGAAATCGAGGGCATGAAAATGCTGAAGCCCAACGGACTTTAGAAACCACTGAAGTTTTCTCATATGGAGCTTGGTAAAAGGGAGCATAGGAATGGTGGAGACCATAAACCCCAAAGCCAGAAGAAGGAAATGAAGGAAGGAAATGAGAGTTAGAGCCTTGAGAGGAGATAGGGTTGCCAGCATTGGAACAGTCTGGCTCTTGCACCTCAAAAAGACATGATCCTGTGAAGGGGTCAGAAAGGACTTTTTGAAATTTACAGTTAACCCCAGACTCTGCAAAAGGGAAATGACAAAATGAAGATTTTGCAACAAGATCTCTGAAGAGCATGCCTGAAACAAGAAGTTGTCCACTTGGATCTCCCTTAGCCTACAAAAAGCAATCACAGGAGTGATGCATTTGGTGAGTACCCATGGGGTGGTAGAAAGGCCAAAGCAGAGAACTGAAAATGGCAAGAAGCAACAGAAAAATGTAAAAACTTCCTGAAAAGGAGATGGATAGGGATATGAAGATAAGCATCCTTGAGGTGGAGAGATACTGGAAAAGCCTGAGGAAGCAACAGAGAGAACAAAGTCTGAAGAGACAACATTCGAACAAAGGGGGCTTCAGAAAACTGTTTAGGTGAGAGAGGTCCAGAATGGGTCTCCAATTGCCCTCTTTTCTGGGAACCATAAACATTCTGGAGTAGAACCACTTCCCCCTACAGGAAACTGGAACTTCCTCAATAGTTTGCTGAGTCAAAAGATCCTGAAGCACCCCTGGAAAGAAGGGCAAACTGCTCCTGAGGGGGATGAGGAATGCCCATGAAAGGGGGAAGAGATTTTAAGACCATGAAATATCCTAGGTGGATAATTGACAGGACCCAGTAATCCTGAGTAATCCTTAACCAAACAGGAAGGGATAGGGAAAGACGACAAGAAAGAGGAATGTGGTTGAGAAGAACCAGATAGTCAGACAGCATCTGGTCTGGCAGGAAAAGGAGACTTCTGTGTCACAGTACTCTGAGTAGCTTTAGCAGGAGGAGCCTGCTTCCCACCCTTTTTACCCTTGGGGGGAGGACAGCACTGCCTATAAACAAAGGCCATCTTATTAGGGTAATTTCTGTGAAATTTAGGCACAGGAGAAACAAAAACATGTTTAAGTTCCTGCCAAGGCCTTGCCCTTATCCTGAAGGGACTTAAATCAGCAGAAGCTTCACCAAACAAGTGTTTGTTATGCGCATATCATCAGGCAAAGGTTTAAGCCGAAGCTAGGAATATCTCCTCGTCACAGAACCAAAGCCAGCGGCTCTAGAAGAAGCATCTGCTGCATCACAGCTACACTTAACAGAATGGCGAGCCACCTGGGAAGAAGTCCCTAACAGTGAAAGAGCAGAAGTCTTCCCTTCAGAATCAGGAAGATCAGAAATTGCATGACAGGCATGACAAAGAAGAGCCAAAATATATCTTGGCATAGGGGTCTGATAACTGGCTGCTCTAAAAGCCAAGGTAGCAGAGGTATAAACATTCTTATCTAGCCTTTCCATAGTTCTGCTGTCAGACGGAAGTAACTTAGAAGAAAGCAGTAACTAAGATGGCTTGTCACATGTCACACATGACACCACAGAAGAGTCAGCAGAAGGACACTTGTAGAGAAATTTACAGTCCTCAGGCAAATTATAAACCCTATCAGGTTTCTTGGGGGCAAGGGGCTGGGAATATGGAGTCTTAGAAGCAGGAGAAAAGGCATCCAACAATGCAGGAAAAACAGCAGAATATCTAACAGAGTCCATTTGTAGAAGCTCATAATACATCTTTTGAACCTCAGACACCTGGGCACAATCCCACTTAAAGAACTCCAGCATTCTAGAGATTGTGCCTCCAAAAGAGATTTCCTCAAAAGGAGTGCCAGGACTACTGGACTCCTCTTCCTCGGACTCATAGTCCAAAGGAGAGGGAATCTGAGATGAATAAGCAAGGGATTCCTCACCTGAATCCACCTCCTCATCAGAGGAATCCTGTCACTGGGTTTTCTGACGGGAGTAGAGGACTAAGTGGAAGCAGGAGCAGAAACTCCATGAGAAAATTTAAAAGCCATCAGGGCATTAAACAACTCAAGAGTGAAATTCTGCCATTCAGGATCCTTAGGAGCTGGAGAAACATGCTTTGTGTTTGATTTCTTTTTCAAGGGGATGACCATCTTGTAAAATTAAGAAGGCTCAGACCCCAGGCGACATTCAATAATTGTAGTTGGAACTTCCTTTCTAACCAAAATTTGAGGAACAGGCTTAGGCTCTTTGGAAATGATCAGCCACAGTTCCCCCTGAACATCCAAGAAGGACGTATGCAAGGCCTCCAGCAGCATGCGTGAAGCTGAATGCAAGCCAGTCTCTGAAATGGTCATGGCAGAGGAATCCATTGGCAAAGCTGGGTGATCATCCAGGCTTTCACTATCCTTAGGAGAAACATCTCGTGGAGGCAGCAGTGGAAGAATCGGACCTAGACTTCTTGGTCTTTTTCTTCATGGACAGCTGACCCTTGCAGTGAGAAGTTCCTTCCATACTGTCTTTCGCTAAAAGCTTAAGATGCTGTTTCTCTGAGTACAAGGCCAAAGAGGAAAGCCGATTACAGAGAGTCTTTGGAACAAAAGCCTGACAGAGTAGGACGTATGGTCATGGGAATTGCAGAGACAAAATCTGCACTGCTTGTGACAATCTTTATGGGGAATCTGTCTACTGCACTGGTATTTACCATTTCTGGATGACATGAACCCCACAAGCAACAAACAAAAAATAAAAGATAAAAGCAAAAACCCCAATAGGGCACTTATCTGAAATAGACTTATGAAACAGCAAATGAAGTGGGCACTCAGACCGATGATCAAGAGATGGTGTTCAGGGTGGCGGCAAAGAGGTTCTGTGGATGGTATAGCCGGACATCACCTTTGTGCCCTACCCTATATGTGGAGACCATACATGTGATCTATGGCATACCTTAAAGCAACCTAAAGGCTTTGGTATACTGGCCGGATGTCAAGTTGCCCTTGGCAGGGGATCCCTATTGTAATGAATACTGTAAAAGTGAAATGGAAGAGCATGTCATGGTTCCCTTGTCAAGTAATTTCAGAGACTGGTTCTCAAAGTAAACAGAAAATGAGGACAAATGACTATGAAGGGTTTGGGGTAAAAAAAAAACACTGAGAGCACACTGAGTATGACCGTGGTCTGCATCTAGGCAGAAATGCCACTTGTCATGTCTATATTCATGGGCAATCTACCTCCCATCACTCACATTTTCCTTTTGTTGATGACATGTAAAATGGCAACCAACAAAAAGAAAAAACAGAAAGCCCCCATTGGTATATTTATCAGCCAGAGGCTCAGTAGCTGGAACAACGGGATGAACAACTTGAAAGACTGAATTCAAAAAGTAGCATTTGGACTGGCGGCAAAGAATTTCTGAGGATTAGGGGTCTACATGATACTTATGTACTTACATCTGACGTATGGCACCTAGAAGGGTCTGAGGCTTCGGTATGCTGGCCAGACATGTCTATCCTCATTAGGATATCCATTTAGTATGGAATACTGCAACAGTAACAAGGAAGGACATCATGCCTTGCCACTTGATCTACATGCAAGTCAACTTCTGGAGGAAAATCCTACTTTGCCATCTATGACACTGAGGGCTATAATTTTTGAGACTTTTATCTTACACTGACATGAAGAACATATTGAAGGCAGTATGGAATTCTAAGACAACCCTGCAAAATAGCTGTATAGCTTACCTGGCTAATGAATATTCCTTATCAGTCATGGCAAAGAGGCAGTTGTTTTGCCTAAGAAGCCTACATGCAGTCAAATTAAAACTTCCTGATACACCATACCAAAATGTGAACTGTATGCTCTGTGGACATTCATGTATGTGAACAGCAGGATACTACCAACTCTCCAAGGTGCATCCTTCTTAAAATTACTTCTTTCAATGCCCAGTAATTTTTCCTACACAAGCTGACCAGTCCAGACATTTACTCAAATCTAATTTACCCACAACTAATCAAAACATTCAGACATTTGAGACTTAACAACAGTTATCCCATTCAATAGCCACCTTTTGAAAAACACTCATAAACATTCTACAAATGTAGCACTATTACAAAGTCATATCATAGAATTACAGAACTTATGAGTACCTACAAATCTGGCTTATTACTATATGATGAAACAATGTAACATTTCAAGCTGTCTAGTAAGCATCAACTTTTGTATCACCTCTGATTCCACATAAAATAGAACAAATGGTTCTAACATAATTAAGGGACCAACATGTTTACTAAACACTCAATAAGTGAAATTTCAGAGAGTTGGCATATCTTCAGATCTAAACTGTCATCAGTTCACTATAATATGTATGCAGTCTTCAAATCTAAACTGTTGGCAATTAGATATGACATTCAAATTCAAACTCACTGAGATATGTTTTTGATTCCTTTCCAGTTAAATAAAAATTATGCAACAGTTACATGCGGTTTACTTTTATACTACAGCTAACTTGTAACATTTAAATATGTAAAAGTTTCAAACTACTGAAATTCTCAAATTACAAACAGTTTAGAGAAATATGAAGAACGTACCAAAGTTGACCAGTACAGTTGTTTTTTACCTGAACTCATAAACTCTAGTGCCATTATTAAAGGTATTTACATTAAACGTTAAAGTGTGGGAATGTCAAAGACTTATTACCTTAAGTTTCAAATATTACCCTTAGCTATGGCATTCAAATATTTATGGACTACATTAAACTTCAACAAACATATAAGTAAGCTACTCAGATTAAATTTGATCCAAAACAACAGTCGGGCATAAATCAACCACTGACTGAGAAATGGCAAACATGGGAGCAGAGCTGTATCAAGGCTGTGTAGTGATTCCTAAGAAAAAAGTTCTTCAGACTTGAAGAGCAAAAAAAGAACAATTCTTCAGAGAAGCACTACATAACACCTCGTGTGGTAAGCAGCTGTGCTTATCAGTATCACAGAGCAGCGTGCTACAGTTTGGAGAACACTGAATGTATTTTAAGCAGCTATGATTGATACTGCGACTGCTTAAATGCTTTACCTCTACTGCATTCATTCCTTTCAGGGCAGAGCAGGAAATTATCTGGACTTATACGAAAGCATCAATGACACCCCTGACAGCTTGCTGCTATGGCAGATTCCCCTCTCAAACCACCCCCGCCACTGTTTTGCTGGGCATTAATTCCTGAACATATGTCCAAACTGAATATCATAATTAATTGCATTATAGCAGATGCAGCTGACACCCTTAAAACATTTAAAGGTTCCAAAGACATTTAAATATTCAGATTATATGCACATGACAACAGTCTCATCATATTAATCAACATATTTAGCAGCACCAACTTTTTAGGACTGGAGTTTCCTTTAAAATTCACTCACTGGAAATTCTCAGACTCGCCATGGCCTTCAGGTTTAAAGTGTCATCATTCATACAGGAATTGGGATGTTTAGGCATTTCACTCCCTGCCACTAACTTATAACGTTAACTCCTTCACATCTGCAGTGATGATCAGTCTGTGTACTCATATGATGTCTACACTGCAAGTTGTGTGGGTTGCATTGTCTGATTCAGCTAAAGAAATTAAAAGGCAAATGCTCAGACCTCTGTTTCAACATAATCTGAATTTGTGATACTGTGTCACGATTAAGTGTCTGAAGATGAAAAAGATGAACTTAAGTTAATAGTAAAAGTTAACACATTAACAGGTAGCATGCTCACCTTTGATGCCGGAAGATCAGAAGGTTGTGGGTTCTCTTCTCACACCTACTGTTTGAATTTTCCACCAATGACTCTGCTTAATGAGGATGACTGCACTCCTGAGTGTGCTGTCCTTTGGATAACATGTTAAACCGAGGTTTCATTTCCCAGAGTTGGTGGTAGCTCAGGTGAATGTAAAGGACTGTATGGCACTTACTGAAAAGAATATGGCCAAATTTTCTCCTGTCAGTACGAATAATACCAAGGGTCTCCACTGAGAAGACGCCACTGGACAAATCTGGTCTACAACATGCAAGCAAAATAAGTAAGGCAAAGAAAACTGCTTTACTTTTTAATTTAACAAATTTTTCTCACATTTAAATTTTCTCTAACTCTAGTCTCTACATAACTGTTATTCCTGACTGCTGGCAAGGTGGACATGACAACTCATTATCTGTTTGTTGGCAGATGTGAATGAGTTATAACACTTAAAGGCTCAAACATATTTAATTAATCAAATTACAGCTAGTGCAAGTCAACACATTACTCAAATCAAACTTTGGTGAAAACATGCCAGAAATAGGCAGCATTACTTACTTTCTTGAACTTAGCAAAACACACACTATCAAAATGCCAACAATTATATTAGACATTCAGGCATTTGAAATTTAGAAACGTATTGCCAACAACTGAAATTGACACCAAGAGAACTGATATTAGCCAAACAACCATATGTGGTTCTAAGAAAAACAGTCATGAAGGCATATAAATTATCTCTAGCTAAAGGAAGCCAGCAGTTGCACAAATAAGCAATTCATCTTTTTCATCAGCCGCATCCTGCTCTTCCCACTTGTCTTCTGTGACTTACTGATTCAGCCACCTTCACAGGATTAGTCTCTTTAATATCCATAACTGATAAACACAGTGCGGTCTTGCAAATTCATCAATGCTGACTTCATATTCATGAATATTTCACTACCATTAGGAAAAATAACAATTTTTTTACATCCCAAAAAGTCAACTGGTATTTAACTTTGTGGTTCTTACATTCCTACATCACGTTTGATGACTGCTGCCTCTATTGCAATGGGATCGCCAGCAAGTCATGATCAATAAGTACAGGATGAATGTCTACTGTGCCTCTCCTGCTTGTCTGCTCCTTCTCATACCATGATACAAGCTCTACTAGAATCATCTTAAGTTTGCCACACTTTCTATGGGTCTTCTCAATTCCTAAAATCCATTTCAAGAAGCTAGTCTACAATTCCATGTTAATTTTAACTTATTCTAAGCAGTCCAGACCACCTTTTCCTGCCAATACACCACTTACATCACTTAATCATAAACTTCTCCTTCTTGGTTTTATTTTCCATAATTATCAACTGTTGATCAATATAGGACATTTGACCATTAATCTCTGCTGCTTTGTCCCAACCTGCACCTCCCCAAGCACATGACTTCAACAGCACCAACGTCTTTTATTGATCTGGTCACCACCTTCCACCTCACAATTTTTAAACTAACACAACTAAGATAACTATTCAGGAGGCCCATCAAAAAATTAAAAAATGCACATTATTCCTTCAAGTGTAACGCTAACATCCTCTGGGGAAATTCTATTCATCTTCCTTACACTCTCATCACCATTACCAGCCTGTGGCGTCATCACATGTTCAACATCACGATCCATTTCAGTGTTCTGACAAATCTGCCATTAATGTGTAAATAGTACCATAACATAACAGCACCATCACACTTGTTTCCAATGAACAATTTTGCATAAACACTGGCCTTTTAACACATGAGATAGCTGGTGGGACTTCCATTTGCTAACAACAGCACAGGTGCCCTCTTATATTATATACACTATTTGTAACCACTGTATGCTATGTCTTCCATATTTTTTTTTCCTAGTCAACTGCATATTGCAGTGTGTGACTCTCCTGGGCCTCAAAGAGCAAAGTTAACTTAGCTCTCCCAAACAGTACATGCTACCCTCACACACTGTACTGCACAGAAGTTTCAATTGGCTAATACTGTTGCTGTACAAAATGTTGAGAATAAAATGCTACATCATGGATTTCTTAGTGCCAGTTTCAAAGCCGAAATAAAAAGACAGATTAATCAGATTGTGACACAGACAGACAGATAGATAGATTGAAAGATAGATAGATAAACAAATAGACAGATTAATAGAGAAAGTAATCAGATTGCTCAGAGGTGATCTGTATCTCACCTACAAGGCAATCTCGGACCCTGCCCTACTAGAGATGCTCCATATCTGTAAGTCTAACCTCTTGCACATTACCTGCTCAAAAGGCCTAAATCTAATATGCAACACTAACAAAACCTGCTGGAGAGACAGGTTTGTCTCCTAGAGGTTGTCCCATCTCTGGAATAGACTTCCCATACATGTCAAACAGAGTATGTTGCTAACCCTCTTCAAGAGTAACCTTGATGAGTGAATGGGAAACCACAAATTGGTCCCAGGGGTTCCGCCTGTGTCCCTCATGGACAAGGATGACACATGCTGACTGAGGTTTCTTTTTGGGGATTAAACTCTTGGCTAGGCTTGTAAGGGTGCCAGGGCATTAGCCTAGTAACCTCATACGAATACTTCTGTTTCCCCCCCCAGGTAAACCTTAGAAAAACAAACACTTGCCAATGCCATTCATTGAGATGCACTGGTGCTGGACTACAGCAACAAGGTTTAATGATGAAATTAGGAGGTACAAGAAAATAATTAAGTGAAAATGAATACAATGATCCCCCACAGCAGTCCTTTGTAAGGAGGCAAAACATGATGTTTGTCAATTATGATTTTTTTATTCTACATAACTAAATTATCAACAATGTCATTTTTCATATTAGTTAGCAGTAAATTACAATAATCAAGGTATGCCTCAAATGGATATCTCTTTGTTTGTGCAAAATATATCAAGAGAGGTACTGTAACTCAAATATAGCCAACATCAATGCCATTAGTGAGAAATATCAGCAGCCTCTTGTGAAATAATCGGCTTCCTAACAGAATATATTGCTCTGAATCAGCCTGACACACATTAATTCAATGACAAGGGGTACAGCATCTGCAAGAAAGAAAAAAAGCTACTCCTTGACAGTAGTAGATGATTGTCTGGCACCATTATGATCTATGGCAATAAAAACAAAAAAGGATGCAGTATATGGTATGCAGTACTGTTGTGCAACTATGGTGTACAGCCATATCACAGGTGTGAGAAAAGAGCACCAATCTAAACATCAGTGGTAATCCCTGACAGAACATGCAGTGTTGTCATATCTCCCTCACTTAGTGCAGGGCAAATAAACAGGGGCACAGCATCTGTTGGACGGCTGTGCCATTGTTGGACAAGGACATATAACACTTTATTGCTAGTTAGCAGACATTCACTGATGACACACCACAGAATTTCAGTGACTGCAGTTCTACTGCCTGACATTGTAATGTACAGTGTCGCATGTGTGTTTAGTATCCCATAAGCGTATGTTAACATGTGACATCACCTGACTACATCTCACTTTAGGACTTGCTGCCATCATAGTACACAGTGTAGTTGCACACTCATGCACTCCAGTGTCCATATTCACCAAGGATATTCACACCTCCAGGCTAGTTGCCCAACACAATGCATCTGAAATTCTCCAGGTGCAACTAACACTAGTTAAGACTGCAATCCAAATTGTAGCTTGCTACAGATCCCCCACCATGCCCCAAGATTCTCACTACACCTTTCTAAACATACTGGAAAATATTAAGATACAACCAAACACCCTAATACTGGGTGATTTCAACAACCCTGCCATTAATTGGGAAAACTACTCGGGTACCAACTCCTTTTCTCAATGGTTTGTGGAATTCATAAATTCCAATGCCCTGGATCAACTAATCCATTGTCCCACCAGGGGAGCCAATATCCTAGACCTGGTCATTACCAACATGGGAGATAGATGCTCCACACCAGTGGTCACCCCCTCATTGGTCAGGTCTGACCATAAGCAAATCACCTTTGACATCCACATCCCACCCCCACTCCCCAGTAAGGAAACCGCCTTAAAAAACTTCTCCAAAGCCAACTTCATGCTACTAAAGTCAGAAGTGACAAACTTCACAACACCCATGCAGATGGGATCTGGAAGTTCAACTGCGGAATTCTACACTATTGCGCTGTATGAGCTCATCCACTCGTGCATGAATCGTGCCATCCCAAACAGAACCAAGATGCTCTTCTCCAAAAAAAGGAAGCCAATCTGGTGGTCGCCTGCTATAAACAAACTATACAACAGAAGGAAGAAACTGTTGCAGAAAAGAGGAAAATCCCAGGATGCAAAAAACTCCCTCACCAGCCTCAGTAAGAAGCTGAGATCCCTCATAAAATCCTCAAAAGCTAGTTACGAAAATAAAATTGCCAAAGATTCCAAAGACAACCACAAGGCATTCTATAGTTATGTCAAGAATCTAAATGGCTATGCTCAGATCTGCTCGGAGCTACAACAGAATGGCATTAAATATACTGATCCCAAGGATATTGCCAATATCCTGGCAGATCAATTTAGTGCCAACTTGACCCCCCCCTCTCACCCCCTAAAGGGCCCATCTCAATACCAAAAGATTGCCAAATTCTGATAATCACAGCCACACAGGTAGAAACCGCACTCTCTGAAGCTAAGAATACAGCATCCATGGGGCCAGATGACATCCCAGGCTGTGTACTACATGAACTACAAAATGAAGTGGCACCTCACCTAAGTGTCATGTTTAATCATAGCCTCACCTCAGGCTTCGTGCCCACTGAGTGGCGCACAGCTACAGTTATCCCGCTCCACAAGGAAGGATCCACCTTGGATCCCGGGAACTACCGTCCCATCAGTCTGACAAGCCTGATCTGCAAGGGCATGGAACGCATTATCATGGAACTTATAAACAAAGACATTGGCAACCTTCAAACACTGGACCCCACCCAGTTTGGGTTTATGAAGGGCCGATCTTGTCTCCTGAATCTGATTGACTTCTTCAAATCAGTCTCCAGAGCTGTGGACGAGAGTAAGGTGGTCCACACAGTCTATATGGACCTCACCAAGGCCTTCAACACCATCCCCCACTCTGGAATCATAGATAGACTTACTAAGCTGGGCATAAATCCCTAAGTCACTTGATGGGTTGCCAACTGGCTTACTGACAGGACCCAGACTGTAAAAGTAGCCGACTCTAAATCTAGCTCCAGACAAGTGACAAGTGGAGTACCTCAGGGTTCAGTCCTGGGACCACTCTTGTTTGGCATCTACTTCTCTGAAGTACAGGCCAACACTAAGGGACTCTGGCTAACAAAGTTTGCAGATGACTGCAAACTGGGAGCCATTATTGAATCCCCAAATGATGTGGATATTGTACAAAAAGGCCTTACAGAAACAGATGTCTGGTGCCAGAGCCATGGGCTCAAGCTTAATGCCAAGAAATGTATAGTTATCCCCTTTGGAAAAAAACATGTACCCATGAATTACCACATAAGTGGCAGGATGCTAAACATCGAAAGTGTGATGAGAGACTTAGGGACACAGGTGGACAGTGGTCTCACTTTTGAAAACCACATCACCACAACAGTCAGGAAATCCTTCTATGTGGCACACCTCATCACTAAGGGCTTTTCATCCAAAAAAAAGTAGGTCATTGTCCCACTGTACTCATCCCTCATTAGACCCATTATAGAGTATAATGCCCAGTTTGGTATGTACCTCACAAGACATCTGCAACAGCTAGAAAGGCCGCAGAAATACCTCACTAAAAGAATCACAGGCCTAAAGCAGATGCCATATGCTGACCATCTAAAAAAACTCCAGCTATACTCTATGGCATATCGTCTACTCAGAGGTGATCTCTGCTTAACATACAAGGCAATGTCAGACCCTGAGCTGTTGGACATGCTCCACTTAAAGAAATCCCAATCCCTCAGAGCCACACGCTCCAAGGATCTAAACCTTGTCATCACAATGAACAAAACATGCTGGAGTGATAGGTTCCTGACCCAGAGACTCCCCATACTCTGGAATAGACTGCCCATACATGTCAAGCAGAGTGCCTCATTGGCCCTCTTCAAAAGGAACCTTGATGATTGGATGGGAGATAGGAAATTCACCCCGGGGATCATGTCAGTCGCTCTGCTAGACAGGAGCCCAGAGAAGTAAATATTGTGGGAAGAAATATCCAGGGAATAGGAAATTGGGAATTGTTATGGCTAGGCTTGCATAGGCCCTAGGGCCGACAGCCTAGTACCAGCCTATGAACTTACATATGCCACTAGCACCTACGAACAGATTCTGAACTCTCAAAACCTCCTTCTAAGATAAGGTGTTGCAACAGGATTATAGAATTTGCTGCAGCAGTTAATTTTAGGATTTTTTCACTGGTTATGATGCTCAACTTAAAAAAAAACACCTTTTAAGACTGCTTCTCTATCAATACCAAGAGACTTTGGATAAAAAAACTCACAAGAAACTGTTTTCCTACAGCATTTTCAAAGTTTTAAGCTAACCTTGAGCATGAACATTCAAATCTAGCAAAACGCTACACACGAAAACTCCTCAAATATTTTGAAACTGCTAAAATTATATTAGCTATAGCAGCTCTGTTTTCATGAACTTTCATTTTGGAAAAGTACTGAAAGCAGGTAACTGTACAGTTTAAAAAATTTAAAAAATGTTTATCTGCTTCATCAAAGAAATTCTTTGCAAATTAAAGTCATTGTCATAATTCACCTTCAGGTCAGCACAACTCATATTTCTGATGAAAATGCTAATACTTTTTTGTATGCAATGAACCTCCAAGACTTTTTGGAATGGTCATTATATACTTTTGTTTATCAGTATGGCTTTGTCATGGGCACTGTCCTTCAACTCACATTGCCAGTGCCATGTTATTGTTTTAAGGTATCTTGTCAGAAACTTAGGAGTGGGTACACATGATTAGTCCTAGAGCAGCACTTCAGGTATATCTGAAAAAAAAAAAGTTCAAGTTACTGCCTTTCTATATATGGCAGGTGATAATACAATTAATGTATTTAACACCTTTAATCTTACTAAACGGCAAAGGTCTGATTTGAATACTATAATGCTCAAGCTGTAGTCATACTGCGAGTTGAAAAAGAACTTGCCATGTATTTGCCATTTTTTTTCAAAAGAAATTAAGAGTTTAGAGTTCACGAGTCAACTAATGCATATGTGACTGAGTTAAAGGCCAAAGCCAAAGAATAAAAAGTTTGATGATTTACACGATTCAATGCAGAGATAGAACTGTATGCGGTATAGAAGAAGACAGAATGAGAAGTAAACTTTTATCCCAAAAAATTAACACTACAGTATCCAATAAAAAAGTGTAGAGAAGCTGAGCTAGTAAGTGATCGCATGAAAGAGTTTGCTGAGCGTTTGGATATGTGTAAAATGAAAATAAAGCTCAAGTCTGTTGGCAGTAGACAACCTGTTACTGTGAAGTCAAGGCAAAAAGATAGAAATGCAACTAACACCATAGAAGCAAAAAATCAGTAATGTATAACACTGTTGGACAAAATAAAATGATATGGAGAATATAAGTGATGTATGTTTGCAACTAAAATTATGTCAATATAGTTTGTTTCCATTTATATAAATATAAGATTGCCTATGTCATACATGATAATTTAATACAGATGTTTCCTGTTTAAAAATTAGGAGTTATGTGCTTACCATAACTTGGTATCTGTGTTGTCCATTTTCATTCTTCCTCACTGGTGGGTTTCAGATCAGACACTGGATCTGATTCTGCTGCATTTCCAAGATTTATGGATCTGAGTCTTGAGCTCCCCCCTCTTCCCATAATGCAACATACCTTTCCTAACTCCTCAAACTGAGTTTGCTGCCCTGTTGCCCAAGAATTATAGAAACAAAACATGCAAGAGGTTTGAGGCCCAAACCGTGAACCTAGGGATTCAAAATTACTCCAGGTAACTTCTCAAAGAGATAAGGCCAGGGGATGGTTGGGAGGGAAAGTGAGGAAGAATGAAAATGGACAACACAGATGCCAAGTTATGGTAATTACATGACTTCTAAATCTGATGTTGTCCTTTTTATTCTCACTGATGGGTCAGAGTCCTCAGCTATGTAACTATTGGGTGGCCTTCAAGGAATGATATGCCAGAGCACTGTTAAGAAGTCCTGCTTCTGGAGTCAATGTCCAATTTGCAGTGTGAGCAAAGGTATGAGTCTTTGATTAAGTAGCTGCACCACAAATTTCTTCAATTGAGGTTCTAGAAAAAAAAGCAGATGAAGTAGCCATAGATCTGGTAGAGCGGGCTTTTGGAGGCTGAGACAATTCAATACCCTTTTTGGAGTAAATGAGAGAAATACAATCCACCACTTAGCCAATGTAATTTTTGGAAACTGCTTGACCTAAACCATTTGGTGAGAAATAAGGAACAATTGGTCAGACTTTCTGTGCTTCTTAGTTCTGTGAAGGTAGAAACGTAGTTGCCAATGAATATCAAGAAGGTATAACATGTATTTGCCTTTATTAGAAAACTTTGCAGAGAAGACTTGCAATTGAATTGACAATGTTTGATTCTGTGGTTACCTTAGGCATAAAGGAAGGTGTTGTTTTGTACGGATACACTGTCTTTGTGGAAAATGATGTAAGGAGGTTTGGCTGGTAAAGTTTGAAGTTCAAACACTCTCTTAGCTGAATTAATGGCTATCAGAAAGATTGTTTTCAAAGACAGATATTTCATGTCACGACTGTCAGCTGTTTCAACAAGTTTTTAAGTAAGGCCCTGAAAAACAATAGTAAGATCCCAAGGGACGTAGGGATCTTTTAAGGAGAAAAATCCTTCCCATAAACACTTTACAAAACCTAGGAGTTGAAAGAGAGGAAGATCCCCTTCCAATATGAAAATTAGATATGATAGCCAGTTGGAGTTTTATGGTAGAAAAACTGGCTCCCACTTTAAAAACAGTACTAAGAAAGAGAAGGATGGCTGAGGTAAGAGCTGAAAAAAAGGTCAAAGTTCTCATTTGACGCCGATATGGAAAACCTCTTCCACTTGCTGTTATAGACCTTTTTGGTGGGGGCCTATGGGGAAGCCAAAATTATGTCATGGACTGGAGAGGCAAGCCTGGACCATTTTACTATCCCTGGAAGTGGAGAAACCATGCAGTCAATTTGAAGATGTGGAGATTGGTGTGCTGGTGTTCTGATGACGAAATAGGAGACCCTGATGGGGGTCCAGTATCCATGGAGGATATATGTGGTGAGACCACAGAAAATGGGAACCATTCTTGACAAGGCCAGAAGGGGCAATGAGGATTACTGAGCTCTTCAACCTGATGGTTTTCTGTAGGAACTTCGGGATCAATGGGAGAGGGGGGATAACCATAAAGAAAACCCAGGGGGCCAATCATAGACCAAAGCGTCCCTCGGTGACTCCTCCAGAGAGGGGATAAGAGTGAAGCTCTTGATGCAGTTGTTGTTGAGGGAAGAGGCAAATAGGTCACAGCAAAGCTGGTCCCAATGTCTGAAAATCCTGCTCTCTACTGATTGACTGAGGAACCACTCATGAGGAATTAGAATGGACAAGTTGAGTCTGTCTGCCAGCATATTGGTTTTCCTCAGAATGTGCACTGCAATTAGAAAACGGGTTGAACAGATCGCCCATTTCTAGACTCTCATGGCCTCTCTGCATAATGGATAGGATCAGGTTTCTCCTTGTCTGCTGATGTACCAGACTACTGACATGTTGTCCATGTATATAGCAATAGTCCCCAGAGGGAAAATGTCCTGAAAGGCTTGCAACGTTAGGAGGACTGCTCTCGTCTCGAGGACATTGATATGAAGCTTGGTCTCAGAGGGGGGCAACATGCCTTGGACCATCTTTCCTTTGTAGTGCCCCCCCACCCCAATTGGGAAGCATCCATGGTCACTGTGGCTACTGGGGGGGGGGGTGGCCTGTTCAGAGACAGGTCATTTGACTGCATCCACTGTTGGAGATGACGTCTGCAAATTGAGGTCAGCTTGATTTGAACAGACAGAGACTGGAAAAGAATGGACCGCTGAACCGCCAGGGTCCACTGTAGAACTCGCATGAAAAATCTTGCTAAGGAAACTTGACAGCAACAGACAGAGACCTCAGTGTTCAGAGCACTAACCTTGCTGGTGGAATACTTGGAGCCGGTAAATCTTGAACTTGTTGTCTCAGGGATTATATGCAATGTAGCGGTAGTGACACTATTTGAGTTGTAGTGTTTAGTTGCTTTCCTATAAATTCCAGATCCTGTACAGGAGTCAGGTTTGATTTTTCAAGTTTTATTGTGATTAAGCGATTTGGAGATCTGCACTAACTAATCTCTGGCCTGGATCAGTTGATGCCTTGTTGGGGCAGTAAGGAGTCAATCATCAAGATAGGGAAACACCTGGAATCCTTTTAGCCTCTAAAGGTCAGCACTCTAAATTGGTAGTGCCTGACTCCCAGCCGAAAGCGCAACTGTTTCCTGGAGCACCTGTCTATTTTGAAATGATAGTACGCATCCTGGAGATCTATACAGCACATCCAATCGTCCTTGCTTAGAAGTGGCAGAAAGGACTGGACTGTTACCATCCAGGACTTTGACTTCTTGACATACTGATTTAAGTTTCTGAGATCCAGATTTGATCTTAGGTCCCCTGTTTTCTTTGACACCAAAAAAGAAGCGAGAATAAGTTCTGAATCCTATTTGTTTGGCCTGGAACCTTTGGGTGACTCCTTCTTGTAAACGTTTTTGAACTTCCTGAATTGTTTACTCCCTCTAACTGGGTGGTACTTTGGAGAGTTTCCTCCTGGGACTTGGAGGTGAAAGGGAAAAGGGGTTTACTATCAAAATATTGAAGGTAGGTTTGGCGAACATGGAAATGACAAATGGCAGATGGCCGATTTCCGTGTTGCTGAATGTCATGAGAGTGAGAGTAAATATCAGCGAATGAAACTGTGCATTCATTGATAGGTACTTGATGTTATGCTTAGAGATCATGGTACCGTGCGCACTGGGAAATGTATCCCTTTCCTCACTGTAGTGCGATCACAGAGATGGAATATATAGTTTGCAGGGAGTGGGGGATGCGGGGGGGGGCTTTCCCTCATGCTAAAATGTGAATGCCAGTGTAGAAGTTTAACTTAGCTTTGCACCTACACTTATGTCACGTTCGATATTCGACGTAAATGTCAAATCTTAGGAATTCATTCAACAGATTCAACATTTATGCCTACTTAATACGCAGGCATTCGAAGTTTCCTTTTGATGTTAAGTACTTTTTTTTTTAACTTCAGTATTTTTATAGTAAACTGGGAAAAGGGAATGTAGAAACCTCTGGATATTATGCTTAGCGCCTGAGCATTGTTTGTTATATTTGTCCAGGCATCTAGATGCAGAGATAGATGACCCTCGACTGCCTCCAGAGATGGAAAGTAAAGTAGTGCTTCAGAAGCGCTAATAGGACTTTTCAGGAAAGCATTCCCTGAACCCTTGATATTGCAGACACCCCCTGCCTCTGGGGTGGTGTTTACTATTAAAACCTTCCCCTCTGCCTCTGAAGGAAGTATCTTCATGTGGATCTTGATAAAAGTCCCTGAGACTTCCTGAACCAAGTTTTCTTTCCTCCTTGCTGATTCCCAGGAAAGGTCGTCTGAGGGGTGGAAAACTTGATCCTCATGGCAGACAAGGTCTTTTCTTTTTGCTCGCTGCAGGCATTCATTTCTTTCACCGATGGTCCAAACAAGAAGGATCCATCAAAGGGGGCATTAATAAAAGATGCCTTGAGGGCTTCTGCAAAGTTGCAAAGCCTCATCCAGGCATGTCTCCTCATGGCTATGCCTGAACCAGCTGCTCGTGAGGTGCCTTCCGCAGTATGTGAAATCAACCTCATAGAGGAAATAACAAGGGAAAACAGAGTAGCCAGTTAGGGAAAAACCTTCTTCAAGGCCTCCTCCGAGATGGTCTGAACAAGAGAGTTTGTTAGTTCTTTTACAGGGTCTCTCTGCAAGCAGGTGAAATGTGCCAAATAGTTTCACGATCTCAGCACGAAGGTAGCTGAGGCATAAACATGCTTTCCATACCTGACCAAAGCTCTGGACTCCCTGTTCATTGGATGGACAGTGGAGCTTTGCTTGGCTAGCTCTTTTTTTGTGGCTACTTACACAACAATGTATTCTACCAGAACACCCTTACTCCAGTGCAAATGGTCAGAGGGTGGAAGAAAGAACCTATCAGGATGCCTAGATATAGGTGCAACTGTATCCAGTTCCTTCCAATCTCAGTGGGAAATCAAGTCAACAAGTTCATTCACCAAGGAGGTCACCCAAGATGTAGAGGGGCCTGCCCCGAAAGCCTGCAGGAACACAGATTCTTCAGATGAAGCGGGTTGGGATGACAGGCTACCTTTCTGTTTAAGTCCTTCTAGGATGTCTCTGAAGGAGATTTTGTCAGATGGTGATCGGGGTGACCCTTCTCCCTCATCAAAATCAGTATCCTCAGTGAGGGACTCCACACGGGAGTCTATTTGCCTCCTCCTGCACTTTTTCTTTCAAGAGACCTCCTCAGTGGGATGTTTGGCGGGAGGTATCAGAAGAATGTGGGATTTCCTGAGAAGAAATGGTCTGGAGGCTCCTCAGGGGTAGGCTTGAAGGATCTTCCTTGTAGTTAGCTGGGGCCTGGTGGCTAGTTGAGAGAAGTAGGCTGTCAGGTAAATTTGTTTCTCTTGTGTAAGGTATGCCATCTGGGATGCTGTGTCCAGACTTGCTCCCAGGAAGATTATCCTTTTGGTAGGCACCTGCTTGAATTTCTTTTCATTGATTGTGTACCCTAGAGAGGTTAGGAGGGTCTTTACAAAAGCCAGGTGCTTGAGCAGCTTTTCCTGACTGTCTGCCTGAATAAGGCAGTCGTCTAAGTATGGGTAAATCTAAATATTTCTTTGTCTGCAAAAGGCAATGGCTGGAGACAGACATTTTGTGAAAACTCTGGGAGCAGTAGATAAGCCAAAGGGAAGTGCAGAGAACTGAAAGTGTTGAGATCCTGCCCTGAAGCGGAGATATTTTCTGCATTATTCCCTGATAGAAATGTGGACGTAGGCCTCTTTTAGATCTAGGGTGGCTAGCCAAGCATCCTTGGAGAGCATGGGTAGCAGCTGCTGGAGGGTGAGCATTTTGAATTTTGGGATCACCAGGAAGGTGTTTAGAATGGATGGATCAAGGATGGGGCACCAGGTGCCCTCTTTTTTGGCTACCAGGAATAGTCTGGAGTAGAAACCTTGGCCTATCTGTTCTGCAGTAACATTCTCTACTGCCCTCACAGAGAGCAGGGAAAGGATTTGCTTTTCAGCCTCTGCCCACTGATTTGGTGGTAGATCTGGGAACCCTTATGAAGTTGGAAGGGTGTGGAAGGAACATTTGTATCCCTGAAACACAATCCTCAGAACCCAGTGGCCCTTGGTAATGGTGGCCCAGGTGCTTGAGTGAAAGGAGAGTTTTCCTCCTAGGGGTAAGTGAAGGTGGGCAGAGGGAGTGGGACGAGGAGGTGAGTCATTGTGAGTTCTTACCATAAGGGGGTAGCTTAGAACTTCCTGGTTTTGAAGTGGAGGTACTCCACTGCTTAGATCTCTGCATTCCCTGTGGCTGCCGTCTGGGGAGTCTGTTTGCACGGGGACTAGGCTAAGCAGGAAAGGACCAGTGTTTGGAGGAACAATGCCTGCTGAACCTAGGGTGATGGACCTGCAAGAAATCCTTAACTGTTTGCATAGATTTTGCTTTTTCTTTAATCTTTTTTAAGACCTCTTCTACCTTAGTGCTAAATAAGTTATCTTTGTGCAAGGGGGCATCCAACAATTTAGATTTGACATGGTATGGCAGGGGCTGTTCCTTAAGCCATGCATGCCTTCTAATGACAGATCCAGTGACTGCTGCCCTGTAAGAAGCTTCTAGGGCATCAAAATCACTTTGCAAGGTGTGTTTAGTAACTTGACTTGCAGAATGCATTAACTCTTGTAAATCATAAGATTCTGCCCAAGCAGGAAAGGAAGACATTTTTTGTTTAAGGAGTTCCAAGGAATGCTGCTGAAATTTCAGCAAGTGGAACTGACAATTTAGTGCCCTGATAGCAAGAGTAGCTGAGGTGTATACTTTTTTACCCCGTCTGTCCAGTGCTCAGGAATCCCTGTCTGAGGGGGTGGGATTCTTAGCAGAGGTTGCTTTAATCCCTTTTGGCCCTTGAGAAATGACCTCAGGGTCAGCTGTGGGATTTTTAAAAAGCTATTTGTGTGAGTCAGGGAGTCTGTAGTACGTGTCTGGTTTTCTGGGAGCTGGAGGAAGGGTGTCAGGAGTCAAGCTGGGTTTGACAAAAACATCCTCCACAACCTTCAGGACTGGGGAGAATGCCAAGGGTCTGTATTGTGGAAGATCTAGGAATTCCCCGAGTCTCTTTTTATACTGAGGGTAGCCCTGACTCTTCCATTGGAAATGCTCCCTTAAAGTATGCAGGGTTTCCCCAAAGTAAAAATCCTCTGGGGGAGAGGCTGAAGGAATGGAATCCTCTGCATCAGAATCCTTATAAGTGGAGAGGGGTTGCAAGTCTTCATATTCAGATGCATCAGATTCATCTGACTCTTGTTCAGACAAAACTACAGGAGACAGGTCTCTTTTCCTTTTGGAGGGGGTAGCTTGGCTTCCCCTGATCAGCATGATAAGGTCTTCCGCCATTTTAAGCATTTGAGACTGAGGTAAGGTAGCAGGCTCCTGAAAGTGGGTTGTCAGCTTCTTGGGTGTGGTTCATACCCTGGGCCTAAGAAACTCAGTAATTTTTGAAAGAACAGTAGTCGCGAAAGAAGATGTCAGTTTGTGTCGAGATTCAGTAGTGCGAAGGACGTCCTTGGAAGCCAGTGCCTGCTCAGCAGCTCTGGACCCATCCAAGGTAGAGATGACCGCAGGATCCATAGTTGAAGAAGAGATTTGCGGCATACCAGACCCTGAAAGGGTCTCAGTAGCAGCCTGTGAATCAACAGAAGCAGGCATCAGGGGCTGCAAAAGCACCTCACTGAGTACCCGAGAACTGATGACTAGCTTAACAGAAATGTCGGTAGGTTTGTACCTGTGCAGTCTGTCTCTGTCTTTATCTTTAAGTTTTTTTGTAAGATCTGCTGTTGGATGGCTTACCAAGAGCCATATCGGAATTCGAGGACTGTAAGCGAAAATATCTGGCTACAATAAGGGCCCGACAATGGATAGTTCTGGCGTTGAACAAAGCACAGAAGTGACAAATGGGGACGTCGTGGTCTGGGCCTAAACAAGCGACGCAGTAAAAGTAGAAGTCTCGGTGTGGTATTTGCTTTCCACAGGCGAGACAATTATTAACCTTTTCTGACATCGGTTAGTGCAAGAAAAAAGGATCCCCAAGAGGGTTCTTAGATTTAGAAGACTTCAACTTCAATTCAGTAGACGAAAACTCAGGTAGCGGCCAACCGGCACTTGTGCGAACTGCTTTTGCTTTGGGCTCCACGGCAAGAATGTAATGGTGTTGGCTGCCTTACTTTACACTACTGATGACCTGACATCAGTCCTCAAGCGACGGCAACCAATGCAGAAATACTAAGTCTGTATTATTCAGGCCGACCAAGGGCTACCCTGGCAAGGATAACCCCAAATGGGATGACTGCAATAGTGAAACACGAACATCCACATTTTCTTCCATTTTTTGGAGGGGGAGGTGAAGGGGGCATATTTAGGCTAGGCATTATGGATTAAATGAAAGTTTAAAGTTTTGATATTGGTTATTATGTCCTTTTTTTAATTGTACTGTTCTGCTCCTTTTGTTTTCATGGGCTGGGGTAGCTAGCAGGGCTGTGCATGAAAATAACTCGTCCTTTCAGATGGTCAGTTTAAAATCAGCAATAATCTGAACTATTTATGTTTGTTTTGGTGGGTGGTTGGGGTGGCAGTAATTTGTTCTTTTTCATTTGAGAATTTTAAAGGTTGGCTAGTGTGTATCTGTGTGAAATAAACTGAACATTTGGGGGGTGGCTAGGTGTGCTATGGGAAACAACTTGTCAGCTTCATTCACTCAGCATAAAGTCTGGTATTAAAGGCTGACTTGTGAGTATCTGGGTGAAATAAATGGCATTTTCTGCTCCTTTTTTGTGGGAGGATGGCTAACTATGCTGTGGATGAAAGTAACTTGTCATTTTTACTTGCTCAGTTTAAATTCTACCATTAAGGGCTGGCTAGTGTGTACTTGTATGAAATAAATTGAATTATTTTGGGTTGGGGGGTACTAGTTGTGCTATGGGGAAATAGATAACTTGCCCTCTTCATTCTCTTAGCTTAAAGTATGTTATTAAGGATTGGCTACTGTGTATTTGTGTGAAATACATTGGAATATTTATGCTCTTTTTTTTCTTGGGAGTGGGTTGGCTAGCTCTGTTATTTACAAAATAACTTGTGCTCAGTTTAAAGTCGGGCAGTAAGGGCTAGTGGCATTGGTATGAAATAAAATGGAATATTATTTAGTCTGGTCAATCACTGTAAAAACACATTGCAAACTGTCCCCAAATTTTAAAGAATGTTCTTGACTTTACCTAATGTTTGGTCTGCCATTTGCCCTCTTACTGTTTGCTTAGCTTACAGGCTATCTTTACAGGACTAGGAGGGTTCTGCATGAAATATGCAGCAATATTTACTCTCTCTGTGTGCTGTACTTGTGAAACCAGGTGGATTTTGCAGAATGTCTCTGACTTTGCCTTACATGGATTTATTTCAGAGCAGATGTACCAAGTATGCGAGATATATCTGTCCCTCCAAACCATTCTATTAATATTGCAGAAGAGGTTTAGGTCCCTAGACCAAGTATTTCTTTTTTTTTTCCAATAAACATCTTTATTATGTTGCTACATATGACACAGGCAATCTTATATTTATATAAATGAAAAACAAACAACATTGACACCACTTCCGTTGCAAACATTATACATCACAGACACCATTGAAACAATTGTAGTTGCAAACATTATGCATCACTTATAATCTATCCAGTCATTGTCAGTTAAGCATTATATGGATCATTCAAATCCTGCCTCTTAAACCTCATTCCTTCTCTGCATATATTGTTCCCACAATTCCCATTTTTTCCTATGAAATTTGCTCTGTCCCTTTTCTAAATATCCCAATTCCAGTTGTTTTATTTCTGTTACTATATTCCCTACTTCTGGTAAACTTGGTCTAGACTTTGATTTCCATTTTCTAGTAATTGCTTTTTTGGCAGACACCATAATTAGACTCAGCAAGACTTTACTATGTCTAGGCAATTCTGATTATGTATCATAGCTCAAAAAAATCATCTCCCCAGTAAATTCAATCTGCTCACCCAGCATCTCCAAAAGAGTGGTCTGCAGGGAATCCTTAAAGTCTGCCAGCTCATTACACTCCCAAAAAAATATGTTCCCAGCCACTTCTTTCATGCCTGTCACACCTCCAACATTTGCTATCCACCTGAGGAAAAATTCTTTGGAGATTACTTGGGGTATAAAAATATCTGTGTAAACACTTCCAGGCAAAGATCCTAAATCTTTTAGACATTGTTGCATATCTGGGAGATATACATATATCCCCCCCATTGTCTCTTTGTGAACTGCTTATCCAATCTCTCTTCCCAATCCTTCCTGAGCTCCACTGATTGATTCTTGTAATTATCATGGAATATTTTATATGCTCTGTTAATTATTCCTTTTTTTAAATCTACCCGTGCTGGTCTTTCATTTAGGATCCCCCTACTTCTTTCTCTTTCCTTATACTCTGATATCAATCCTTGATAGGGAAGGCAATCTCCAACTTGCAGTCCAAGTAAATTCTTGACCTCTTCCCATTCTATTAACTTTCCCTTTCTAGCTATTTGTTCCCAGTACCTTGGCTCCTTTACCAGTTTTCTCCAATAAATTCCAACTCCCTCTTGCCTATTATCTGTATCCCTAACCACAGTCATCCATATTGGCAGAATCTCCTTTCTCCATTCCCATGCTGGTTTAGTTCTTAGAATACTACCTGCTATTTTATGAATATAATATTCTGTATGATTTTTGATGTTCTCCTTAAGAGTCTGCATCCAAAATTCCAATCTCTCCTTATTTCTTGAGCTCCCCCCCGTATCATCATCATTCCTTTCCACTTTGAATTAACAGTTTTCTGCTTGTGCTATGTATAAGAGCATTAACTGTGTTGCTCTAAAATACTCCCTCAAATTGGGTAATCCTAGTCCGTCTTGTTCTATTGGAAGGATCAGCTTATCCCATTTGACCCTTGCCATCTTCCCTTCCCAGATAAAATCCTTCTACTCTTTTTTTAATTGCCATCCACAGCTTCTCCTCGGGTTGATAAAAATATGCCTGACCTGTGTAAAAGACTAAACAATCTAAAAACATTTTAATTGCTTGAATCTTAGTAGCCATATCCATATAACCAAGGTTCCAGTTTCTCAGCTTTTGTATCACCTTCGGTTTAGTCTTTTCCAACGTATCTTTTGCTGCCACAATAGAGTCATTCTAATCCATTCTCCTAAATACTTCATTTTATCATGTCCCCATAAATATGGATATTGCTGGACCAATTTATGTGTGGGTACATAATTTACCGCTATTGCCTTTGTTTTAGCTTCATTAATTTTATATCCCGAGAAGATCTGAAACTGTCTTAAAATGTTCCACACCACTGTAATGTCCCTTTCTGGTTTTGTCATGTATAAAATAATATTATCTGCAAATACAGCCAGGTTTTCTTGACTACCCTACCAATTATATCCTTGAATTTCTGAGTCCTTTATTTTCTTTGCCAGTGGTTTCAAATATAATGCAAACATCAAAGAAGACTCCACACACTTTAATTTTCACCTCCATTCCCTCATATGTACTCCTAATCAACCTTATAATTGTATCAGGGAAAGCAAATGCTTCCATTGCCCTGCTCATGAAGTCCTAGTCTACTCTGTGAAATGCTTTCTCTGCATCAAGACCCACCAATAACAGTGCTATTTTCTTACATTCTGCTTCCCTCTGGAGCATCAGTGTTCTGTTAATATTGTCAAATATTTGTCTCCCCTCCACAAAACCACACCGATCCATATCTATCAATGTTGGTATCACTTTTGCCATTCTTTTAGCCATTACAAACACTTTATAATCATGGTTTGGTATTGAAACTGGCCTGTATGAAGCTAGATCTGATAGATCTTTACCCTCTTTAGGTATTACTGTTACCACCGCCTTCTTCCAGGATGCTGGTACTTCTTCTCCTCTTAAAATACTGTTAAAACAAAACCTTCCAGATCTTCATCAGTTTTTTCCCTCCTAGCTTCCAGACTTCCACAGGAATACCATCTGTTCCTGGGCACTTACTTTTATGTAGCTTGGTTATACATAGCCAATTTTATCGCATCTCTTCCTATCCTAACTCTTAGTAATTGAGCCTCACCTCCCTCTAACTTTGGCATATTTAATTCTTCCATAAACATTTCCATTTGTACTTTTTCTTGATTTCCATATTTCTCTGCTTTATTACTTCTACAGGATCTTGTTATCTTCCTTGTTATAAGCTCCCTAAGCTTGTTTACAGAATCATAGAAGTTACTAGGCTACTGGCCCTGAGGCCTTTATGAGTCTAGGCAAGAATTTTGCCCTTGTTCCAACAAGTCAGCACCTGATGCCTCTGTCTAGCAGGGACACGGGTGGCATCCCATGGGTGTACTCCCTGTTCACCATGCAGCTAGTTAAGGTTGCGCTTAAAAAGCGTTAATGACATACTCTGCTTGACATGGAGAGGAAGTCTATTCCACTGAAAGGGGAGTTTCTAGGACACAAACCTGTCCCGCAAACAAGACCCATTGATGTCACAGACCAGGTTGAGGAAGCACGTGCGGATTCCTTCAGTGGGGCTTGACTTGCAGATTTGCAGCAGTCCCATTAAGGTGGGGTCTGACATTGCTTTGTATGCCAGAGAGAGGTCATCTCTGAGCAGTCTGTATGAGACTGAGTAGAGGTTCAGAACTTTTAGCCTATCTGTGTAGGGTACATGTTTGAGACCCTGGATTCTCCTGGTGAGAAACCTCTGTGGTCTCTCCAGCTGCTGCATGTATTTTGCGAGCTACATGCCGAAAGGGGCATTGTACTCGATAATGAGTCTTATAAGGAAAGAATATAGGGATGTTATGACCTCCTTGTCCATGGATGATATACCCTTTATAATGAGATGGGCCAAGTAGAAAGCTTTCCATAGAACAGAGGCAATATGGTAGTCAAAAGTCAGTTTGCTATCAACCTGGGTGCCCATGTCCCTCACAACTCATTTCATGCTTAGGACCTTGTTATTAATGTGATAATTTGTGGGGATGTCACTCTCCCCAAAGGGGATAATGATGCATTTTTTAGCATTCAGTTTGAGGCCTTGTTTCTGTTACCAGTTATTTGTTTGGGTAAGACCCTCTTGGAGGATGTCCACATCACTAGGGGAATTGATGACAGTGCCCAGCTTGCAGTCATCTGCAGACTTGGTCAGCCATAGCTCACTGGTTTTGGCCTGCACCTCAGAAAAGTATATCCCAAACAACAGAGGCCCCAAGACCGATCCCTGTGGTATACCGGTCATTATGGGTTGATTGCTTGAGATGGCTTCCCCTATTTTAACTAGGTGGGTTCTATCAGTGAGCTGGTTTGCTACCTATCTGGAAACATATGGATTGATGCCTAGTTGAGAGAGTTTATCTATTACACCTGAGTGGGGAATAGTGTTGAAGGCTTTGGCCAGTTCAAGGTATGTGGTGTGCACCGTCTTCTCCTCATCCATGGCTTTGGTGACTGTCTTAAAGAAGTCGACCAAATTTAACAGACATGACCTCCCCTTAATGAAACCAAACTGTGTGGGATCAAGTGTTTGGACGTTGCCAATGACCTTGTTAATGAGGTCCATGATAATTCATTCCATGGCCTTGCAGATTAGGCTAGTTAGGCTGATGGTTGTATAATTTCCTGGATCAGTGGATGCTCCACCTTTGTGTAAAGGGATGACAGTGGCTTTCCTCCACTCAGCTGGGATGAAGCCGGTACTCAGGCTTTGACTGAATAGAGTGCCTAATGGTGCGGCAAGTTCCTGCCTGAGTTCATGTAGGATGCAGCCTGGGATGTTATCAGGTCCCATGGAGGTTGTATTTTTTTGTCTTTGAAAGGGCAGTGATGACTTGCTCCCTAGAGATAATGGAAAGGGGCAGGTGGTGGAGATGTCCTGATTTACGGATGGGGGGACAGAGGGGTGAAGTTTTCACTGAACCTGTCTGCCAGCAGGTTGATTATATCTACGGCATTTGCATGTGTGGCATCCTTGACCACCAGTTCTGAGCAAATCTGAGTGCTTCCTTTCAGACTGTGGACATATGTGAAGAAGGCCTTATGAATGTATTTAGTAGATGTGACCAGTCTGGACTCGAAAAAAGCCTTAACTTGTTACTGGATAACCCATAGGGTTGCAACCTAGTCATTTCCTTATGCAAGTAGGGGAAAAAATCACACTGATTTTTCTTTTGTCATATTCTCTTAACCAGACATTTCTTCTCTCCCACTTCTCCTCTCTTCCCCCTTTTTTTTTTTACATTGCAGTGCCTACATTTCTTAAAACTGAACAAAGAAAAAGAGAAAAGAAGGGAGGAAAAAAAAGCACCCATTTATATTAGTATCCCCATTGCATTTTTAAAAAAATAAGAAAATTTTACTTGAAGTCTAATGGTTTTGTCTTATCTTTAAAGCCCTCCCAGCTGGGAAACCCCCTGATTGCTTTCAGAGAACATTATGTCCTAGGCAATTTCTCATTTCTTTCATTTCTTTTCCCTTAGCCAGTCCCCTTCCACCAGACTGTCTCCAGTTTCTCTTTATCAGATTGTCTCCATGTAGACATGAGAACCAGACAGCTAGTTTCTCTTTATCAGAATGCTTCCATGGAAACATGAAGATGAGCTGCAGAATTGCTACTAAGTATACATGCATTTGCTAGACAAAAGGATCCATAATATTCAATATTCTTTTTTATTTACCCTCTTAAAAAACTAATCAATCTCCTTACTATAGCCACTTCCCTATGCAAGAATAAAAAAGCACATTAATTTTAAGTTTGTCATGCCTTTTTAACCAGGCTTTTTTTTACACTGCATTGCCTATATTTCTCAAAACTGTACAAGAAGAAAGAGAGAAAAGGGGAGAAAAAGAAAACAGCAGCATGTGTTTACAATCCTAATTACACTAAAAAATAGTGTGAAAAGAAAACCATACACCATAAATACAGTACCATTAAGAAAAGAAAATGTTTTCTTTACTGACAGTTAGCGTTCTTCCCTCTCTTCACCTCCCCAAAGCATTTTTCCGAACATTAATGACATGAAGTAAGGCATATACTTTAGAGTCCCTCACAAATCCAAGAAATTTTGAAAAAGTCCAATATTTCCAGATTTTCTTATTCTGTCATATTTCACATATATAATTATTACATTGTAATCCCACACTGATTTACTGGCTTTATTACTGTTCTTCCCCCATTGCCCAGATCCTGTCTCTGCTTCATTTCCAAAGTATTCTCAGTTCTTCTAGTCAACTCTCATGCTCCCTTCCTTCTCTCCAATATTTTCTATTTGAAATAATGGAAAATATTTCACAAGTGCAATCTCTCTGCAGTCTTTATTACCAGAAGAACCTCCTTCTGTTTCACAGCTCACTTTTTGTTGGACACATTTTTTATTTCCTCCTTATGATGCACTTCATCAAATAATGATTTTGTCCCTACTAGGAAGAATACCTTAAAGACAGCTGGATTCAGCAATTTGAATCTCACACCTGCACCTTGTCATTCCCTGAATAGTGGAATACATTTACTCCTCTTCTGCCTGGTGTACAGTGAGTAATCATTCTCCACAAACATTCTGCTGTCTCCCACTTTTAGTATTTTGTCCTTCTGCCACAGTTTTGTCAGAATCAACTGCTGCTGTTGGTAGGATAGCATCTTCACTATCAATAATCTAGGTTGCTTTCTTATGGCTAAGTTTGGAGCATACAAATGATGTGCCCTTTCACCTAACAACCCTGCTGTGGAATACCAGTCCAGTTGCTTATTTGTGCTTTCATAAAATTAATGCAGTCTGTTCCTTCCAGCTTTTCTGGTGTAGCAGAAAATCTCAGGTTTTCCCTACATGCTCTGTCCTCTAATTCTATTATTTTTTGAAACATCTCTTCCTGAGCAGCCTCATATTCAGCCAGCCTTTTCTTCATTTTGACCTCTGATTTCTGCAGCTTTATCATCTCAACTGAATATCGGTTTAAAGCTTCCTCCACTTTTTCCACCCTTTTGTTGTTTGTGTTTATATACTCCATCAGTGTTTTATTTAGTTTAACCAGGTCTGTATGCAGTTGTCTTATATCTTCCTGTAGGTCAAAGGAAGTCATGTCTGAAGGTTGCATTGTTTTTTGATGATCAGCTGCAGAAATTTCCCCAGTCAGTGTTTCTTTCTCAATTTTTGTAGCTGATTTTTCCAGGTCTTCTATATTTCTTTATTCCTGGCATCCAGGCAGTGGACTTACCCAGTTACTGAAATTTACCCATAAACACAAGTCTACTGGCATTCTCTGCTGAGTTTCTGTTTTCACACTGGGAGAGCTAGAAACAAGCTGTTACTCAGTGTACAGCCATCTTGGAAGTCCAAAAGCTTGCTCAAATATTTCTGATACCATTTGACTTGTATATGTGAAGCAAGGCAATCACTAATGGGTTTGAAGATGCCTTGTATGCTAGACACTGGTTATTTCTTAGCAGTCTGTAAGAGACTAAATATCATGATATAGGTCTTTGAGGCAGCTCGTGTAGGACATATTGTTTAGGCCTTGTATCCTTTTTGTAACATATCTCTGCAGGCATTCTGGTTGTTGCAAGTGCCTGAAGAGATACATGCCAAAATGGGTATTATACTCAATGACTAGACTAATGAGAACTGAGTAAAGGGAGACAATGACATCCTGGGATGTAGAAACAATTATTTATCAGCTATGCAGTGTAGAAAGACTTCCTTACCACAGTGGGCACATGTTGGCCAAAAGTTATGCCTTCCTTACCACAGTGGGCACATGTTGGCCAAAAGTTATGTCACTGTCCACATTAGTTACTAAATTCTGAACTAATGGGCTGACTCTTGGGAGTGGTATTGTCAATGTCATAGCTTCCCAAGGCAATTGACTTTCCAAAGGAGACAATAATTATTTTTTTGGCATTTAGCTTTAGTCCATGAGTCTGGCACCAGTTATTTGTTTGGGGAAAGCTTTCCTATAGGATAGCTGAATCTTTTGGGGATTTGATCTCCTAGCTTGCAGTCATCTACAAAACTAGACAGAGCCCTTTCTTATTGGCTTTTACTTCTGAGAAATAGCTCCCAATCAGAGGAGGCCCAGCAATGAATCCTGGAGGACTCCACTGGTGATCGTTCATTTTGTGGAAGTAGATTTCACTATTTTGATCTCCTGAAATCCTATCTGTGACCCAGCTACGAATCCAGTGGGTGGTGAAGGGGTTTATTCCCTAACATTTCTTACTATGCCTCAGTCGGGGATTATGTCAAAAGTCTTGGCTGGGTAGGTAGGTGATGTGTACCATTTTACCCTTGTCTACTATTTTGGTTGGCATTGTGAAAAAAGAGACAATGGGGACAGATGCATGCCATCCCTGGCAAACCAGCATGGTCTGTCAATCACGGCCTCTCAATCTGACAAATATTGGGCCCCCTTCACATGATGCCAACACTGCTTGTAAGGGGTGTTAAAAAATTTAGCTCCAGGTGTCAAATATGCTAGGTATACCATTGATTTTACCAACATAATCCTCCTAAATGTTATTCATCTTACACATGGCCCAATACAAATGCAATAAAGATAAAAACTACCCATTTTAAACCTAATCTCCCCATCTTTTATACTACAATACACTGTGCCTATTTTCCTCAGATTTAATCTTGATCCCACACAAATGAAACACAACATCAAGCAAATCCTTTTTAGCTGTGTAGGATTTACCTAAAACATAACCATATAACAAGGTAAGTGGGGTTAAGATTTTTAAGTGTTACAGAGTACACCTCACAGATATTACAGCTTCTTCTATAGTGTGGTAAAGACCTATGACTTGTTTTTTTCTACTTGTGTGTTATGGACAAACAAACACTTTTTAAAAAGTGTACCTTGTATGTGCTTAGTCAGTTTGTTGTTTGCCTGGGGGTTGTTACTACATTTTTCTTGTCCCATATAACTGCTGACACTTTTATCTTATCAGACAAATACTCTAATTTTTCTCTTTCAATACCTTAAAAGCATTAAAAACTTTCAGGGTGTCTTCCATTCTGACATGTAATAATGTTGGGCACTGTACCTTTTCAGGTTCTATCAGACATTCTGTTCACAGTCAGGATAAATGAAATGATCCACAGTTTACAGTTCTCACTGAAGCTATTCTGAAGAAAGATGTTCCCTGGTGGTTTGGTGGCTGGAGTTGCACCATTTCACAAACAAATAACTAAAATTTATTTGTGACACCATGTAACATTTGGTATTTGAAAATACAAATAAGATGACACAGCTTCTTGCGAACTTCATCAGCTTTATTTTCAGACTGTGCAGTACAGCACAGGGAACTAGACCACGTGATATACATGCAGGACTTTGATAAAAGTTAAGAACAGCTACATTTTTAAAGATCTAAGCATTTTTCTTACACCTCCCAACTTTAGTTACTTTCTCTGCACTCTTTCTATGGTCACAAAATTATATTACATGATTTCAGTCCATTGCCTTCTGGTATAAAGGAAGCACCCCGTCAACCACAGCATTTCATGCCATTTCAGTCTCATCTGCTCACTTGCCTGCAACAGGAGAGCTGGATTGTCCCTTAACAATAAGCGAAAAGCTCCAGAGATCCAACAATAAGCAAAAGGCTCCAGAGATTCAATAGCTTTAAAACCCCAGTCAGAAGGCAGGATGGCAGGGCTACAAACATCTTGGTATGTAGGCTTCTCCTGGGCCAAAATCTTACATGGAGTGGAACACATCATAGGACAGTCAGGAAGACAAATTCCTAAGAACAGTACTGTGAGATGTAAAGCAAACTCGTCACTGGGTGCACTGAGGAAGCTGAATAGCCAATAAATGCCACACACGGTGATAAATGGATAAGTCATGCTTTACTTACAAGTGGTCATGAGGGAATCATTTTATTTAGAGGAAAATATACTTGGAATAAAGAAAAGTTGTGTTTGGGGTGTATCTTTCCCTTAAATATGATGATCATTCAATGAACAAACATTTCAAACAGATGGGGCAAAAGCAGTAAAAAAAATCCAGATAATGAACCCTGTAGTATTTCACTTTTAAGCATAAATGCACAATGATTGATCTGCATTTTTAACAATTTAATTATTTATGAAACTACTCAAACACTATAAACTATTGTGTCCCTTTTGTGCTTCAAGTCTCCTGTATAGAACCAAGTTATATAAAACCAGAGGTATCCACCAGACAGCCAATCATTGCGTGCCAAATCATAATTGAGTCTTTAGATACATAACTTCACTTTAAAAACTTTTTTTGTTGCATGAACCAGAGTTTTTCTGAGATTACCACCATGCTTTTAGAAGATTATGCTTCAGTTTACTACTCCTTACCTCTTCTGCATCAGTAAGAAAAATATTTCAGTTTATTCATTACTCCCTGCTTATTCTGCATCAGTATAACAAACACAAGTGTGCTGCTCTAGCATTCACTTACTGCTGGAGACTACCCCAAGCTGATCCATCTGTTGTGCATCTTCACATTCCTCCACCTCTGCAGAGGACTCTTCATCACCTTCCACTTCTGCTAGTGACTCTTCATCACCTTCCACCTCTACTGGTGACTCTTCATCATCATCCACCTCTGCAGGTGACTCTTCTTCATCCTGGTCAAACAGCAACAATAGCTGCTCCATTGGAACATTATATCCTAAGTATGAAAAAACAACAAAAAAATGATTGTGGCAAATGTAATTTGAAACAAGGATTGATTAACTAACTAAAAAAAATGATGGTTTGGGTAATGGCTAAATGCATGCATTGGCCAACCCCAGAGCCAGATAAATAATTCATAACTATATCTATACACAGTCAAAACCTTAAGGAATATTACCTATTTTTGAAACAAAATCATTATTTTCCATATTTTCAAATTCATTGAACTATGTATTTACATTCCCACATGTACCTTGTAATACAGTACTGTCATCTAGTCAAACAGTTCTGTTGTACATGTTATTTTCATAACTACATTTGTCAATTATCAATACTCTTTCTATACTTACATAGTCCTACTTATTTTGTTGTCTCCATTCTTCCACAACTTTTTTCTAATAAAATTATACATATCTCTGGACAAGTTGTTTAAATTACAAATATAAAATGCTAGCATAGTTACATCTTACATGTCCAGCACATAGCCTATATTCCTGCCACAAGTCAGTGCCTGTGTGGAGCTTGAAAGTTATTTCTTTACATATCATTAAGGATTCGTTCAATTGCCTTTGTTTCATCCAAGAAACATTCTGAACAATTAACTAATATAAATTGTCCATAGAAATATTTAAATTACCGTTGCCTTTTTGGCCCAGACTGTAGCTGAAAAAGGTCCAAGGACCGATTCACTTAGACAATAAATAAGTAATAAAAACAGAATGAGGCTTTCTTTAACTGTTACTTTTTCCCCATGAGCATGGAGGCTACACTATTAGAGCAGAGATGTACAGCAAGTTGTTAGATGAGCTGCAATGGAGCCATTCCTGGGAATCTATGATAATATTAAAGTGGGTTTGACAGCATCAGGCCGAGGTCAGATTATAAATACACTAGAAGGTGTTCCCTCTTAAGTTAGTATGTGGATGTGAATCTTTAAATAGTACAGCTATGGTTAAGAATACCGTTCTCTGTAAAATAGATCTGCACAGTAAAATAGCCAAGTCACAGTGCAAAGTGTCAAAAACGATGAACATCTCCCAAGAATGAACAAAGTCGGCAGTTAAAAGGCGGATATTTATTTTGACAAAACATTTCATTTTAAGCCTCATCAGTACACAGGGCATGGAAAAATTAAACTGTCCCAAGCATACAACTTCAAATGCAATGCAATTCATAAGTCTAATAACCAATGTCTGCAGCTTCTGTAACTGTTTTATAAACCTGCAGCCAGATCTCTAAAACTGTGCCTCAATTTTATCTTCTTTCCAAGAAACATCCCAGTTCAGTATTGCAAAACAAAAAAAAAAGTGTCTGGTTACCTCTGAAACTACACAGAGCTGAAGTATTGCACATAAAACTAACACTTTCACATTCAAAATTTAGAAAAAAAGAAAATTATGGATCTTTATAAATGCCTTCACTGATATAGTATAATACCATTGTAAAATACTGTTGTCACTTGACTGAACCTAGTAACATTGTGGCAGGAACTGGAAGTATTTTATCCTTGCACTACAGAAAGACAGGGTGACAGATCTGTTTTGAGTATTGCATCAAAGTGCATTTTATAATGTTCAGTACACTGTTACAAGGGTATCTGTTTGATCTGGTTGCTTTTCAGTGAACTATGGTCCAACAGGCTCACTTAGCTGAATGGACTCAAATGTAAAGCTTTAATAACTTACCAGTTAAATTGTTAAGGGGGCAGGGAATGAAGTCTCCCTGCATGGAAAGCAGACATTAGCATATGAGTTTGTGGTTCCCTGAAAGGCAACCGACAACCAAATCATATAGATTTATACTTTATGTATGTCATTCAAAACTGAAATCAAACCAAATAAAATGTAATTTTCAATATACATAACATACAACTAGAAATGTGTTGTAAAAGAATGTTCAGAGATAATGAGGTATTTATTCTACATGTGCGAAACAAACACCTATGTGATGTGGAATGTCATACTTTTAGCAAACTATACACATATCCTTGAATTCCACTACAGTTTCTGAAAAAATAACTTAAAAGACATAACATAAATAAATCTAAATATTTTGTGAACAAAAGCCATTAAAACTATACAAATAGCAATATTATCAGTAAGAAGTATTCTTTACATGACAATAGTCTATGCATTCAGTCTTTCCATAAATATTGTATTATATTATACAGTAGTAGCTCGTTAACATTCAAAAACATGCATGCTGATTGGTCGGCTCAACAAGTGTGCCCATTGTAAATCCAGTACATACCAATAGAAAAAAGTCCAGTCACCTAGACTCTCTTCTATTAATGTACGTTAAGGCTTTGCAGTTTTCTTGAGCATAGAGGTCAACTGGTACATATGGAGGGGAGACAAAATAAAAGGAAAATCGGGTACATTGTGCAAAACTAAAGAAATGTACCCGATGTGCAAAACTAAAGAAATGTACCAGATTTTCCTTATATTTTTACCTTTTCTGTCTCATACCTCTAAACTGTCCAGATTTCACAGTTTTTTTTTCAAAAAAATAAAAAAACGAAGCAATGGAGAGCTTTTCTCCGCTGCTTGCTTTCCAAAGCACTGATGTACTGTTTAAGCATAGGAATTCAAGTCCCACATGCATGCGCAGTACATCAACAAAGCTACAGAATATGGAAACAACATGGAAGAACACCACAATGCCATTATACAAAGACTTTATTTAAGAAAAGTAAGTAATTTCTTTCTTAAATAAAGTAATTGTGTAATAGCAACAACCGACTCCTGGGTGTGGTGTATTGAAGATTTACCCACGGTTGCTTTTGTTTAATCACTCGGGCTTTTCCCTCATAGTTAAACCACACCAACAGTGGGTAAATCCAGCACTACCCACACCCAGGTGTGGGTTATTGCTATAATATACCACTCCTGCTCATTAGTTATTGCTATATTATAATGCACCAAACCCAGAATTATATTTTTTTGCCAAACTTTCACAAACAAATTGTCATATCTTGGAAACTGTACAAGCTAGACATATATATATATATATATATATATATATATATATATATATATATATAGACTGATTTTGTTAAAAAGACATAAGTTTTCACAGGACAGCAAGAAATTCCTTTGTATGTCCATGTTTATAGGTAATTAAACAATATGAAAACATATGCTTAACTATATAATTAGTAATGTAAACAACACTAAATATCTCTCAAGATGTGCAAGTTTATGTGCAAATACCAAAGGCAGTTTTCTTCAACAACATTTAAGGTTTCAGCTGATGCCATGCAATAGTTTGTTAAGTCCCTTGGTTTTTGAAGTATTAAGAACATATGGAAATATTGCTTATTTTAATAATCACTAACAAGCAACTAGCAACATCTCCAGTATAATGAGATAGAAACAGACATTGACAATGAATATTCCCGTCTCTCACCATGGCATTTCACACCATACCTCTCAAAAGCTTTTAGCTATCTCAGTTAAAAAAAATAGGAACATAAATATGAAACTATGAATAATAAGTGGCAAACTGTAATTAATTTCTCAACAGCAAGACACCTTAGATTACCAATTATAGTGTAATTTTGTTAATAAAACTTTGCCCTTCCTAAAACTGTCTATTATTAGCTGGTAAGTCGCTTAGTTATAGAAGCCAGGCCCAAGAAAGGTCTGGAAGCCATAAGGAGCTATGGGTGTTAACTGGAAGTATACAGCTCACAAATTTAATTACCCGCAATAACTGAGAGACTATATAACTTTGAAGGCCACTCTACAAAGAGTAACTCTTGGTAAAAAGTACTGACATTTAACCTCCTTGATTATTACAGCCGAAAGCAGGCCAAAAGGCAAAGGCTGAGAAGGCTAAGTTCAGAAACACAAAGGTACCAAAGGACAACAGATTACAGACTCTGGTTGATGTGAGACACTGTTGTTGGCTACAAATTCCTCAAAGTGCAAGGGAAGAGTGAGGCAGAAGTACTACAGAGTATCCCACTATATGGGAGGTCCGCTAATTCTTGTTAGAGTTTCCACCTACTCCCCAGCAGTGAAACTGCATAGTGGATTATGGACATCTTGGCTGCATGTAATACCTAGACAGCATGAATTACATCTTGGGTATATAGCTAGGACTTCTGACTGTAACTTCCCATATAGGATGTTATATGCAACTGCTGACTGCAACAAGAACAGCATTATTGCTGGCTCATGACATGACCTGCCATTTCTGCCTAAGACCTGGCTCAGTTCCAGCAATGGGCTCCACCTGGCAGCCTTAATGCCTCCAGGTATCTCAGTCATTCAGCACCCTAGATGTGACAACATCAGAGGGGGGATATGTAACGATCAAAGCTAAGCAGGACTCAAGTTCCATAACTATATCCTTGGAACAAAAACTACAGGTTCCACCACTTTTACCATTTGCTTAAAAGCATGAGGGCATTTTTTCAGAAATTCATGGATTTCTTCACTGACTTAGTGTTGGTTCACTTAAGGCAGTTAGTGTTGGGTGCCTTAAACATCTGGCTTAATGACAATACTTGCTAAAGAATTTGCATCCATTATGAAGGGCTGTGGTTTCATTCAGGTTATTACTTCTGTTATTCTCCAGGGTAGTCATGTTTTGGTCTAGGTGCTCCAACTTGGAGTGGCTACATTGGGCATGGGATTGGGCATGGGGTTGGAACCAGTCTCTTGCTCTGACCACCACCAGGTCAGGTTTGTTTGATTATTTATTAGACTGCTTGCTTACATTTATTAACCAGGGCAGAGCACTGGTTTATATAGACACTTTGCAGACTCAAACCAGGAGCACTGTCTGGTAAAGTGGATAACTGTCTGAAATGTCAGGACCCATAATACTAAGACTGAATGACAAAACAACAGGTTTATATATACTAAGCCTGTGATTGCCATTTCTCAGTGTATTCCCTTTTTCCTGTAGTATGGAAATCTTGGAGTTGGCATATATGTATATAAGTTTGGGGGTGTGGAAGCTTGCCACCCACATCAGGAGGTGCGGGGGGCAGTTACCATACAAAAAAAGTTTAAGTGTGATGTTCGATATTTGCTCTTTTCCTGAGTTTTTGGCATGCTGGCACTTGGCATTATGAGTCCCAGCATTTCAATTGGGAGCCAGTTAAGTGACTCACTCAGTGTCACACTCTGGGCAAATGAAGGCTAAAGGGCACAAATGCTGGACTACATAAGGCAGCTTGTAAGCAGTTCACAGACTCAGTTCTCTGACAGCCATGTTCAGAAGTGAATTTCTTTTTCTTATTTCCTTCACTGTTCAGCTCGAGTCTAATGTTAATAATACCTTTCTGTCTCCTATGCTCAATGAAGTCCTCCAGAATTGCACTGCAGAAGATCTAGAACTGTTGGTCACATACGATAACATCTCAGAGCTGCAGGCTCTCAATCAGTTTGTCCCTGCGAATATGCCTTGTTCTCAGTGCTGTGAAGGAGTGACAGAATGATTCTGAGCTCCACTTGATGAGCAGTAGAAGGCAACAAATGGGGCACTGATGGCAATGTACCCACCTTTTAGAGGACAAATTATCATTGGCTCTACACTATTTATTTATTTAACATTTGTTAACCGGGAAAGTCCGACTTGAGCTAAGCCAATTTTCAGCGGAGGCCCGGGGAGAAATGCTCCAGATGCATGTCTTTGTAAATTGGGAGGAAACCCACACGAATACAGGGAGGACATGCAGACTCTGCACTGAAGGCACTCCAGCTGAGAATCAAATGGGAGAACCTCTTGCTGTGAGGCAACAATGCTACCACTGCGCCGTCCATTATGTATTCCAGATGCCAGTCAGAGACCTACCAATAGAAGTAATTTACTTGTTCAAGGACATCTCTGTTGTGAGGAATCGACCGGCTATGATTTTTCAGGTGATTGATAGGCCATGTTTTCTGGCTTGTCTGTTCATTCAGAAGGCTTTCACTTCATTTCACTTGACTGAGAACTGGCCATTCGATTTTTACACAGAGAAGGTGGGACTGACTAACTGAGAGGTACACTTGGAAGTGCACTGTAGGTGTGCACTTGTTCAATATAAAAATTTTCCAGAATGGACTTAAGATGACTTTGAAGACTAATTTCAAATTACATAAATGATATATATGTAATAAATAATTACAAATTAATGCAGCTACCTCCAAGATTCTGTTCCACTACATGTGTGAAGGATACTGGCCCTAAAAAGCAACAGATGTCTTGATTGGAGTTCTTAGCACCTTCCATTTTCTGAACTATTCAATCCTCTCTAACAGTGGGGAAATTCTATCCTTTTTTTAAAGGGAATATTGATTACCCAAATCCTCAAAAATTGGACCCAGGATACAGATTCTCTGAATAGCTACCACCTTGGATCCAGGTTCTTTGGATAGCTACCACCCTACCTCAAACCTTCCCTTCAAAAAGCAGGTTATTGAGAGTGTAGTATGCAAGCAGCTTAGATTGATTCTCAATGCTCATGAATTTTGAGATCCATTTCAATCCACATTCTGATCTTCCTACAGCAATAATACAGTTCTCACTGAAATAGTTAATGATCTTTCCACAGCAAGACATCAAAAGTGCTAATCCATCCTTGTCCACCTTGCTCCATCTGTCACGTTCAGCATGACTGACCATCTATTCCTACTTTAACTCATGAAGCCTTATTGTGAAACTATGAAACAATCCTTGACTTGTTTGTTTTTCTTCTACTTTTCAGGCCACACTCGAAAGTAGTAGGGTAGTATCTTTGTTTAACTTATCCTTTGCCTACTATCATAGCTGTAGGGTCTGGCAAGAGTCCATTTTGGATTCACTTTCATTTGATGTTCCCACTTAATGAGTTTGTATTGCGGCCAGGCTCACAATACTGTAGTTGTACTGAAGACACTCAATTCTACCCCTCCTTTTAACGGACTGTGGAGCACTCAAACAATATGACTGTCTGGAAGACACATTGGACTGGATGTCACTTAAAGGGGTCAAATTTAGTCCTTCCATGACTGTTTTTCTGGCCTTTCATACCACTTAAGAACCTTCACAGCTCCTGAAGTTATTCCCTGAATACCTTAGGCACAGAATGGATTTTGTGCCTAAGGTACATAATCTTAGTGTTCCATAATGATCAGTTGATATTGCAGAATCAGGAATCAGTTACTGTCCAGTTCTTTTGACATCAACTGAGAAACATCACCCATATTAAATACTTTGTCTCACTTGAGGACCTACTGACAGCTTTGCAGGCTTTGGTTATTTCTCATTTGGACTACTGCAATGGCTTTAATCCAAGGCTTCCAAATACTGAAGTCAATATGTTACAGAGAGTGAATATCTGGGCAGCAGGACTTGTACCAAAAGTCTTTAGATATAGTAATATAAGACAATCCTATGTATCATGCCTGGTTCCTCTATTGACATTAAATCAGTTTTAAAATTCTACTGGTAGTCTTTAAACCTCTATGCAACAAGGGTCTCAACTATATGAAAAAGCTGTTGGTGCCTTACTGGCCATCTTGTGCACTTTAATCAGCTGCCTCAGGGGTGCTAGCAATCCCCAAGTTTAGACTTGAGTCCTCTGGAGTCAGGTGTGTTTTCAATCTGAGCTTTTGGCATCTGAGATTCAATGTGAAAGTAGCTCCAGTAGTACGAGGCCCTAAAGGCCTACTTCACAAGTCACTATGGTTCTCCTTTTTGTCTTTGAAATTTTTAAGTACAACACATTTTAATACATAGCCTAAATGGTTGCATTGTCTGATCCCAAGATGGGCATTTTACTTCATACCTCTCAACCTATTAGAGGAAGAAATCTGAACAAAGCCATAACAAATGGAGGGGACAAAGGCCCAAAAATAGGGACAGTTTTTAAATATTCCTCTTGCAAACTTAGAAAGTTGATAGAATAACAGGTTTTGCATTAACAATGATCTTATAAAGGATATGAAGTTTAAAACTCACATTTCTGTCATTTTTTTACTTCAATTCTCCATGATTTGCCAATAATTTGCCAGAAAAACACAATTTTTGGAGAAACAGAACAAAATTATGAGGCAAAAATCTGGACAGTTGAGAGGTATGTTTTACTTCTACGTTATGCATTTAGGTTGTATAGTTATTAATTGTAACGTGTCTAATTTAAGCATGTAAATAAAGACTGGTTAATTCAAGAGCAGCACATTTCAATGAGTGGCTAACCAGCCACCAATGGTAAAATAAATGCAGTCAGAAACCTATACAGAAAGGATTTATTTAGCCACTGGAAGACCTACTTTACCTACAGCAAAGGAGACAAGCAACGGATCTGTTTTTATGAAAGCATACTATGAAGAGTTCTCTCTCTCTGATGCAAATAATGTCCACGAAATAAAACTAAAGGGCTAACAGACTGGTTTAAATAAAGTTCTAAAACCACTTTCAAGAGAAAATGTTGGCTAGCCCTAATGGACATGATCTCTCTGTGAATGAACAGATATGGTTCCCCAACAGATTCTGAATTCAGAAATAATGGCCACCAGAACCAATGTCTTTGAAGAGATGAACTTCTGAGCTGCTGAAATACAGTTCAAAAGGAGTACTGACATTCCTATTAGTCATTAAGTTTAAGTCTCAAGGAGAAAAATGCCCATTCAAAAGTAGACAAAATTTAGATCATCTCCACAAAACTGTTTTAACAGTCAGTAATGGGCCACAGTTCTACCCTCCAAAGGGTCATGATGCACAGAGATGCAGCAAACATTCAGTATGAGCATGGAGTGACTGAGATCCAAGTCAAACAGGTATCTGAGACAGGTCAGGGAAAAATTTAAACCTTTCCAAGTGAGATAGCAGTCCAGATGGAGAACCTTTCAATGTTGAATAAGTCTAATGTGTTGTGGAAAGCTTTCAAACAGCTTCAGTTACCTCCAAGATGCCTGCTGGAAGATCCGTCTGGAACACAGGCTCAAAAGGAGCAGTCAAGCCCTGAAATAAAGCTGTCAGTCACCCCAGCCAAAGGGGCATCAATGGCTTGTACTGAAACCATTTCCTGAACTTCTATGGACTTGGGGACCTGAAATCACATACTTCTATGCCAACAAATATAACAAGGATGAATTTTGTTCTTTTTAATCTGATATCTGAACAAGGATTTTTGTCTTTCTTTAATGGACTTCTGCAATGAGATGTAAAACCAGGGGAAATGTGGAAGGGCATACATGAATCTTCCCTGCTCAGCCATGAAAAACAAAGAGGAAACAGAGAGAGAAAGAATGTCAGCAGCAATTTCTCTTGCCCTATTAAAATGAGTAAACCAGGAAGAGAACTTTACTGCCCATTGAAGTGAACAGATCAGTCTCTTTTGAGTGCAACCCCAGAAGACTATGATGAGGCAGCATTTCCAGATCTTAGTTTCAGAACAGGACTGAAGTGGTGGCTTGTGGCATTTGTCAGCATCTTCATTTTCCCTATGGTGTAAATGGTTACCAGGGAGGCAATCACATCCACAGTCCATTGTCAGACCTGCATGACCTGTCTGCAATGGAAGTATAAGTGTGCGGGGAGTCCTGTTTGATCATTATGACATGATGGTCCTGTTTCTGATCTCAACAACCCTTTCAAACTTTTAAGGTAATGGACACTGTCTATAGCTCTAACCAGTTTACATGAAACCCATTCCCAGTTCAACTTTTCCTGAATAAGGGAGGATTCAAGTTGGAGTTTGCCAACCCATCAGAGGATCATCGGTTGTAAGGGCCTTTGTTGGGATCTCCTGAAGAAAGGGAAGGCCCACACTGATAATGATGGAAAACATCCACCACTTTATAACCCAAGATCTCAGGCAAGGGTCTGAGGGTATAGCAGCTTTGTAGCTACTGACACATTACAGGTGTGAAAACTTCATTACGAAAATCATAACTTAAAAAGATCTAAGAGGCACATGAAAGTCCAAGCTTGAACTTCTACTTTTTCTCTCACCCAGAATGTCAAGAGTATGACTTCCTAGGCCTTCTCCAAAGTAAAGAGAGGCCAGAGATTAAAAATGCTGAATTCTTCCTCAGTGAAGGAAGCCCTATGTGCTGAGCTCACAGAAGACTTTTCTCAGTTTATGGTGTCCCCAGAGCCTGCAGCAACAGGACTGTCTAAGAAATGGAAGTTACCAGGAAAACTGTCAGGAAATCAGTTGATCTGTCAAACAGAAGTAGTGGGAATTTATTTGCACAAATAATAAAATATAAAAAAAAAAAAAAATCACAGAAAACCATTTTTAGTGTCACTGATGTTGCACTTTTCCCCTGCTGCTCTGCAACCATGGAGTTGGTATATTTAAGTTGGATGGTGTGGAGGACTCCCCCTACATACCCTCAAAGCAATTTTTGTCTGAATGGCATTCACACTGATTGCATTAAGCAGATCAACACGATTCCATCTCTCAGTCGGGTCATCAAGTACAACTCACTCAGTTAGAGGACAAAATGAACTTTCCTAACCTGCAAAATTTGCTCCATCACAAGAAGCACTCTGGTTAACACTGTAGGTGTGGTGGACAGCTTGAATAGCAAATACTTTGTAATGAAAGTGATGACCATCTCAGCCACAGTAAACACAATGAATTTGTAGTGTAGATCCACAACAAAGATGTGCTAGGAGGCATTCCTTATGCCTAGCTACATTATTCAAATATCCTTAGCAGAAGAAATATTGCACCCTGAAGAGACAGGACTACAACTGTTGAGCTGGAAGACATATTCTCCTTGGAGATTGCATATCAGTAGATGTTTCAGTGCCTGAAGCTTAAGAATGATAACAGCTTCTTCTTTGAAAACTGGGGTACTCTAAAAGAAGAGGATGGAGCTCTGGGCATCATGAAGGTACTCCATTATTACTGTAACTACTAAATGTTAATCTTATTCAGATTCTCAGACATGTTATGGGAGGCTTCACAAAAGTGGGTGTCATCCTTGATGAAAGCATCCAGGATGGCTTGCCTAAGCTTATGCTTGAAAGGATTCCAGGCACAGAATCTCTTCCATTTATCCGAATAGGCTTTCCTGGTACTAGGCCTTCTGGCCTCCAGAATGACATCCAAAACAGCTTTGGAGAGAGGCACTGCTTACTTGACTAAGGAATTTTCCATGCAGCTAGGTTTAAGGTCTATAGCCGGCTGTGAAGTATCGGATTGTTGTGCTGAGTCAGCAGATGTGGGATTTGAGGCAAAAATCCAGGGTGGTTCTTGTGCTAAGTTCTTTAAGACTGGGTACCAGTGCTGGCTTGGCCAGTCTGGTGCAATCAAGATCATCTTTGGCTCTTCTTGCCTGGCTTTTATGAGTACCTTTGGAAGGAGAGGTAGAGGTGGAAAAGTGTATACTTGTAGGTTTTTCCAGCTGAATGAGAGGGCATCCACTTTCCATGCTTGTGGACGGTAACTCCTTGTGCAGAATTTCTGTAGTTGGCAGTTCACTGGGGATGCAAACAGATCTATGTCCGGGCTCCACCATTTCTGTGTTATCATTCTGAATATTTGTGGATTCAATTCCCATTCGTGGAGATCCATGATGTTTCTGCTTAAGTCGTCTCCCAGTGTGTTTTTCTCTCCTGGCAGGAATTCTGCTTGCAGATGAACTTGATAGTTTAGAGCTGTGTTCCACAAGGTGATGACTTGTCTGCAGAGGGGGTAGGAGTGAGTGCCCCCCTTCCTTATGTACCACATAACTGTGGTGTTGTCTGCCTTTAGTAATAGTTGTCCTGGATGCAGCAGGTTCTTGAAAGCTATAAGGGCATTTTGTACAGCTAACATCTCTTTTTGATTGATGTGAAGATGCCTTTGTTCTGTGGGTCACTCGCCCTGAATACATTTTCCTGCCATGTGTGCTCCCCAGGCGTAATCTGATGCATCTGTTGTCAGTGTCTGCCTGGCTGTGGGTTGAGTAAAAGGCTGTCCCTTGTTGAGGTGACAAGCTTGAACCCACCATCGAAACTCCTGTTGAAGGCAAGGAATTAGTGGTATAACTGCTTCCAAACTTTGACAGTGTTGAGACCATACACTCTTTAGGTACCATTGTAGTTTCCTCATATGCAGTCTGGCATATGGAATTAGTAGTATGCAAGATGCCATGTAACCCAAGGCCTGCAGAATTTTTCTTGCAGGGAATTGGGCCTTTTTTGCCATCAATTGAAAGTATTGAGTCAGTTGTCCATGCTTGTCTGGCGTGAGATAAGCCATCTGGGCCATTGTGTTCAAGCTGACACTCAGGAATATTATCTCTTGTGAGGGCACTAGTTTTGATTTCTTTTCGTTTACTGTGTACCCCAGGCAACTTAATAACTTTTTTACGAACGCCAGATGCTTTAGAAGAATGTCCTTGCTCTCTGCTTGAATCAGGCAGTCGTCCAGGTACGGATAAATTTGAATTCCTTTCTGTCTGCAAAATGCAATTACTGGTGCCAGGCACTTTGTAAAGACCCAGGGAGCAGTAGATAAGCCAAAGGGCAGTGCAGAGAATTGATAGTGCATTGAACCAGCTATGAATCTGAGGTATCTTCTGCAGTTTTGTCTGATAGGGACATGCAGGTATGCCTCCTTGAGGTCCAAGGTCACAAGCCAAGCTTTCTTGCCCAGCATGGGAAGAAGCTGCTGTAGTGTCAACATTTTGAATTTCAGAACATCCAGGTAAGTGTTTAGAGAAGAAAGATCCAGAATGGGCCTCCAGGCTTTGCCCTTTCTGGGAACCAGAAAGAGTCTTGAGTAAAATCCTTGTCCTTGCTCCTGTGGTGGTACCTTTTGAATAGCTCTCATTTCCATGAGTGCTGTAATTTGTTTTTGAGCCTCTGCCCATTGATTTGGTGGCAGATATGGCATTCCTTTTAACCTTGGCAGAGTGTGAAAGTGGAACCTGTAACCTTGAGATACAATGTTGAGAACCCATTTGTCTTTGGTGATCCAATGCCAATTGTGATAGAAAAGTGCCAGTTTTCCTCATAAGGGGGCTGCCAAGAGAAAGCTGTTTGGCAGCTGTAGTGGGAAGTCATTGAGGCTGTTTTTTATATGGTTGGGGCCTGACTTCCCCTTCTTTTTGGCCTGGTGCACCCCATTGTCGAGGCCTGGTTGACCTCTAACTCTTGGACATCTGTATCTGCCCCTTTGAGGTCTGTCTGTAACTGGAAAGGACCAATTCTTTGTTGGCCAATTTCTGCTAAATCGAGGAGGCTGAACCTGTAAGAAATCCTTCACCGTTTGCATAGATTTTGCCTTATCCTCCATCTTCTTTAATACCTCTTCTGCCTTAACTCTAAATAACACATCCCGCTGCAAGGGTGCATCCAAAAATTTTGCTTTAACATAATCTGGTAACGTATGTTCTTTTAACCAAGCATGTCTTCTAATGACAGAGCCTGTAACTGCTGCTCTACAGGAGGCCTCTAAAAATTCAAAACCACATTGCAAAGTATGTTTTCTCACTTGTTCAGCTGCATGCAATAAATCCTGCATTTTTTAAAATTAGGAGGATCTGAATCTGGAAGCATTTTTTGTTTCAAATGAGACATCAAAAATTGCTGATATTTTAGCATGTGAAACTGGCAATTTAAGGCTCGCATTGCTAAAGTTGCAGACGTATATACTTTCTTTCTCCATCTGTCTAATGCTCTGTAATCTCTGTCAGAGGGAACTGGGTTTTTTGCTGATGAGGCCTTAATCCCTTTGGGTCCCTGAGAAATAGTTTCAGGGTCAGCAACAGGGCTTTTATACAGAAATTTGTGTGAGTCAGGGACGCTATAAAATCTGTCAGGTTTAACTGGGGCTGGAGGTAAGGAGTCAGGATTTAAGCTGGATTCAGTATACACATCATCCACAATATCTAACACTGGCAGAATAGCAAGGGGTCTGTGTTGAGGTAATAAAAGGAAGTCTCTGAGCCTTTTCTTGGATTCTGAGTAATCCTGGCCTTCCCAATGGAAATGCTCCCTCATGGTATGTAAGGTTTCCCCAAAGGAGTAGTCCTCAGGCGGAGTAGCTGATGGAATTGATTCCTCAGCATCAGAATCCTCATAAGGGGATAAAGAATATCCTAGGTCTGAGAATGAATCTGGAGAAATGGACACCTGGTCGGATGATTCATAGTCTGCATCCTGTCTGGGCCTTTAATCAGGACAGGGGTGGGACCCCTGATCAGGGTGATTAGGTCTTCGGCCATTTTGAGCATTTGTTTCTTAGGCATGGAGGCCTGTCCTGGAGAATGCTGTATTTGTTTCTTTGTTTTTAAGGGTGGCTTAGACTTAGCAGAGGGTTTAATGCTTAACTGAGTAGGTCTGAAAACACCCTCTGAAGCTGTGGATTGCTCAGCTACTTTGGTTCCCTCTGAAGGGTTAGTTTCGGGAGGCTGAAAAACTAGTGCATCTGAAGGCCCAGCCAGCTCCACGTGGGAGTCGGAGGCGGCCTGTAGTTCTGCAGAAGCGGTCGTCAAGGACTGCGAAGGCGCCTCGCTGAAAACCGGAGACCGGCCTAGAAGAGGCCTCGTCGTCAGTTTTGGGTCTCGGATGCCTGTCCTTGTCTTTGTGCTTTTTATGTATTCCATCGTCAGAAGTTCCGATGGCATGGTGTAATTGAATTTTCTGCTAAAATAATGTCGAGCAAAATCAATACGACGTTTAACTTGAGTTTAACTACGTTTAACGCTTGTTAAACTTAGCCCAAAACTGACAACCAGTAACGTTGTGGTCTGGGCCTTGGCATGGGATACAATAGGAATGGAAATCCTTATGAGGTATTTGCTTCTCACAAGAAATACAGTTATTAACTTTTACTGACATCGGTCTGAGGCAAGAAAATGTTTCCCCAACGGGGTACTTAGCTTTGTAGAAGACTTCGGTTCTGGATTTGGAATGAAAATCTCAGGAGTCGGCCGACCGGCACTTGCGAACTGCTTTTGCTTCAGGCACTGCGCGGCAAGAAAGACTGAAGAAAATTGGGTAGGCTGCATCTCATATATCCCTGTCGCACTGACGTCAGGGAGGAGGCGACAGCAACCAATGCCAGACCAAGACTTTGGAACTTAGGCAGACTGGGGAACCGCCTGATGGCAGGATAACCCAAGTGTAATGACTGCAGCAGTGTAACATGATGAACATCTGTGTGAAACTTTCCTTTGGTGATATTTTCAATATTTCCTGTGGCTGAAACTCTGGTGTTTATTGTAAATAGATATTTAGTATTCTCATGGTCTTTTATTATTAAATATATTTAAACTTCTCACTGTGGCTGGTCCTTTTAGAAGAATACTTATGTTTTAAGAGTATCTGTATATACTTATTTGGTGATAATTCTGGCCACTCCTGAATGCCATGCTGTTTGGTAAACATTACCATTTGTATTAATATTAACTTCACTCAGTATAAATGGATAACCTTTTAAGAGCCTTATAGTAACTGACTGGTGGCAGTGAAACGACCTTATATTCAGGACAGAAGGTGGCATAGCTAGTAAATCCGGACCAGCCTTTTGTGTGTGTGTGTGTGTGTGTGTGTGTGTGTGTGTGTGTGTGTGTGTGTGTGTGTGTGTGTGTGTATGCAAATTAAACCTCAAAGTGTGTGAGTGTCAGCTACTTGGGGCGGGGACATGAAGCACTGGTTTCACAGTGACAGTGGGAAGCCCTATGGGGACCTGGGAAGAGACAGACATAGAAAAATCCAGACCACAGGCTGAGTGTGTTCCCTGTGTCCTCTTAAGGGAAATTATGCTGAATGCAGACAGTTCTGCATCTGGAAATACTGAGTGTATCCATTTGTACTGCAAGTGAAAGTTCCTCTTCAGTGTCAATCGTGAGGATACAAATTCCTTAATTACTGGCCCAGAGTGGGAACGTTACACCTTGACAAAAAATTTGTTGACTCCAACTGCTACCACTGAGGCTTCACTGGGAAATTCAAAAATATCACACCATGTAAGTTAGCCAGGTTCAGCTTTGAGTGTAAACACTAATGTGATGAAGTGATGCAGACAACCTGCAATGCAATTATAGATGGACTTTACAAGATGATTTTCTCAATGATGTCTGGCCTCTGCTTCAGTCAGTGCACACAGCACCTTTCACAACCACCATCATTGAGGAATTAATGCAGGCCTTAGGTTCCTTTCCTTGCCTCCTGTGTGGCCAGAATGAGGAACAAGCATTTGTGGCACTATTTCCCATTGAGCTCACTTTTTCTAGTGTGTGTGTGTGTGTGTCTGTGTGTGTCTGTGTGTGTCTGTGTGTGTCTGTATCTTTAGTCTGTACAGGCAGTGCCACTGTGGTTGCCAGATAGCGATCTGACAAGTGCAACAGCATTTCAAAGGTTCTGGTGTTTTAGGCACTAGATGCAAGAACTTTTCTGGGATGAATATTAGAAACAATATATGTTTGAGTGACAGGCAAATGAGAACTGATGGTCAAACTGAGTGGTACAGGTGCTAAGTGCATCCTCCTTCTGCAGAGTGTGGTGTTATGAAATGTGACATCCAGAGGCATGCACACCAGTAGCACTGGGAAAAAATAAAGTTCTAGGTTGTGTCATGTGAAGAATATCAGAACAAGAAATAATAATAGCTACCTACTGCAAAAGGTCAGTGAAGTCAAATCACCCATCTATACAACAATCCACGGTTAAAAGGGATTTTCTCAAACTTGAAGAGGGTCTTTAGGGAAGACTGACAAATTTAGAAACTGTACACAAGCAACATGTTTGAAACATTAAAAAGTAAAATGCAACACAAGCCATAGACAAAATAAAGGACAATATACAGATAGGGAAAATACAGTATTTAAAGGGTTTAGCAGGAAAGAAAGAGTAAAAGATATTTTAGGACAGAACTCAAACAAATGTGTGAAAATGTTTAAAAGGCTTACCAAGTAGTTCCGTAGTCACATAAAAATCCACATTTCCACTGCAGCATTGCTGATTTAAGACTGAAACAGCGGGAGAGAATTGGCAAGATAAAAAGAAGATTGTCTTCATAGGTTCATAGGTTCATACTAGACTATCTGCCCTAGGGCATTTATAAGCCTAGCCAGAATGTGTTTGGCTTTTGCCACCCATTTTACATGAATTTTGCTATGCCCTTTTTCGAGGTTAGTATACTCTGCCTCTGTCTAACAGTGACACAGAAGTGATACCCGGGGTAAACCTACAATCTCCCATCCAATCATCAAGATTCCTCTTGAAGAGAGTCAATGAGGGACTCTGCCTCACCTGGACTGGGATTTTATTCCAGAGTGAAGGAAGCCTCTGGGTTATGAATCTGTCCCTCCAGCATGTCCTATTTATTTCAGTGCTGAGGTTCAAGTCTCTTGAGCGCGTAGCTCGATGGGATTTGGATTTTCTGAGGTGCAGCATGTCCATTAATTCCGGGTTGGACATGGCTTTATACATCAGGCACAGATCGCCTCTGAGCAGGCGGTATGCCACTGAGTAGAGCTGGAGTTTCTTTAACTGGGCAGCATATGGCATCTGTTTGAGCCCTTTGATCCTCTTGGTGAGGTACTTTTGGGGTCTTTCCAATTGCTGCAGGTGTCTGGTAAGGTACATCCCAAAAGGGGCATTGTACTCAATTATGAGCCTGATGAGGGATGAGTAAAGAGGCATGATGACCTCCCCTGATCTAGATGTGAATCCCTTCATGATTAGGTGGGCTATATAAAATGTTTTTCTAACCACTTTGGCCACGTGGTTGTCAAATGAGAGATTGCTATCAACTTGGGTACCCAGGTCCCTAATTACTTCTTCCGTACTTAATGGATTACCACCTATGTGGAAATTTGTGGGCACTTTGTTTTTGCCAAAGGGATGACTATACACTTTTTGGCGTTTAGCTTGAGGCCATGGCTCTGGCACCAGTTGTCTGTTTCTATGAGGCCCTTTTGTAGGATGCTTGTGTCGGCTGGAGAGTCGATTATGGCGCCCAGTTTGCAGTCATCTGCGAACTTGGTCAGCCACAGTCCTTCCGTGTTAGCCTGTACCTCCGAGAAATATATACCGAACAAGAGAGGTCCCAGGACTGAGCCTTGTGGGACGCCACTTGTAACTGGTTTGGAGTCTGACATGGCTCCAGCAATTCTAACCATGTGGGTTCTGTCCTTGAGCCAGTTTGCAACCCATCTAGTGACATAGGGGTTTATATTTAAGCTTGTGAGCTTATCTATAATGCCCGAGTGGGGTATTGTATCAAAGGCTTTTGCAAGGTCCAGGTAGGCTGTGTGGACCACCTTCCCCTCGTCAATGGCCTTGGTGACTGTTTCAAAGAAATTGACCAGGTTTAAGAGGAAGGATCTGCCCTTAACAAAGCCAAACTGGGTTGGATCCAGTGTCTGTAGGTCCCCAATATCTTTATTTATGAGGTCCATGATGATCCTTTCCACAGCTTTGCAGACCAAGCTAGTCAGGCTTATGGGGCGATAATTTCCAGGATCTGTTGAGGCACCACCTTTGTGGAGCGGGACCACTGTAGCTGTACGCCACTCTTTGGGTACATATCCTGTAGTAAGGCTGAGACTGAACAGTAGTTTTATGTTTGGGTTTAGTTCTTCTTGGAGTTCATGTAGGACGCAGCCCGGGACACAGTCTGGTCCCATTGATGCTGTGTTTTTTGCTTTGGAGAGGGTGGCTCTTACCTGAGCATCTGAGATGTCAGGGGGGCAGCACTCTGCTGGGATAGATATTTGCCCTTTTGGTGGGGAAAGGGGGGAGAAGTTTGCGCTGAACCTGTCAGCTAGGATGTTGGCAATGTCTGTGGGTTCGGTGTATTTTTTGTCATTTTGGACTAATTCTGAGCATATCTGGGAATTCCCACCCAGGTTCCTAACATAACTAAAGAAAGCCTTGTGATTATCCTTAGTGTCCTGAGAAATTTTTCTCTCGAAGCTGGCCTTAGACAATTTTATGAGTGCCCGTAGTTTTTTGCTAATACTGATCAGAGATGCCTTCCCTTTTTGAGATTTTGCTCTATCATGTAGTAGCTTCCTCCTTCTATTGTATAGTTTGTTTATGGCTGGGGTCCACCAGACAGGACGCCTAACCTTGGAGGATTGGGTCTTGGTTTTATTTGGGATTGCATGATCCATGCATTCCTGAAGGTGTTCATAGAATGCGTTTATAAAGGATTCTGCGGTCTGGGCTGTATATATTCCACAGGCCCGGGGGCTTTGAAGGATTCCATCTCGGTTTTGAGGAGTGTGAAATTTGCTTTAGAGAAGATTTTCACTATGGTTTTCTGGGCAGGCGCTGGGGTCGGGATGTGAATATCTAGTGAGATTAGTTTATGGTCTGATCTTACCAGTGAGGGATACACTTCTGGTCTGGAGCATAGAGTCCCCATGTTGGTGATGATCAGGTCCAGTATGTTTTCCCCTCTTGTGGGAGTGGCAACAAGTTGTTCCATAGCATTTGAGTTTATAAATTCTAGGAACCTTTGGGCTAGGGTGTTGGAGCTAGAGTAATGCTCCCAGTCTATGTTAGGGTAGTTGAAGTCACCCAATATAATGGTGTTTGGAGAGACCTTCATATTTTCCAGTGTTCTCAGGAAGGCCAAGTGGGGTTCCTGGGTTTGGGAGGGTGGTCTGTAGCAGGCTATAAACTGGAAGGCAGTTTTACCCACTGTTAGTTGCACATGGATAGTCTCTGATGCTTCGTGCTGCACCACCAACCTGGAGGTGTGGGTATCTTTGACGAATATTGATACTCCCCCTCCTTTTGTGGTTCGGTCCAAATTTTGGGGCCGAAAAACATGGTATGAGGTATAACCTGGTAGTGCTGGGGTGCTCTCGGGAGCCTTGAACCAGGTTTCTGTTACTGCACAGATATCGATGTTCTCCATGCTAAGGAGAGTTTCGAGTGCATACATCTTGAGGTTTAGACTTCTGGCGTCGAGTAGCATTACTCTTAGTTTCTTATCCCTTGTGATACCTATGGAGGTGGGTTTGTCTTTTGAGCCTTGCCTAAAAAAGGCACTATGGGGGTGGCAAGAGCCTTTGCCAATATCCGAAAGCCCAGGGTGACAGGTGCAAGCCGTCCCTAGCGAAGCATCGTGGCTTGTCGAGCATGTCATCCCAGGCAGACAGGCATTGGATCCCCTTTGAATGACACCAATACTTAAGCCAACTGTTGAAATTGATCATCTTGTCTTCATATTGTGGCATCATTCTTGGTGAGGGTAAGATGCTACTCAAGGTCAGGGTCATACCGGCCTGGGCTACATGCTCAGAGAGCTCCTCTATGTCTCTTTTCATGTAGTCCAGGGAGGTACGTCTCAGGTCATTCACACCAGCATGGACGATGACTGAGTCATATTTGTACTTACCTTGGAGTGACCTGAGTGCTTGTGTTATGTGGCGGATCCTAGCGCCCGACAGGCAACTCACTGTGACCTTCTCCTTGTTCAGCCTGGTGAGCGGGACGTCAGTGTGCTTGACGATAGAGTCACCTATTACAAGTGTATCAGGTGTGTTGTTTAGCCTTAAGGGCTGTGACTGTTCGGCACACTGGCTTTGTGAGCTATGTGTTGCTGGTGTTTTGTTTTGGGGTAGCGGTTGCTTGGGTGTCTGCTTTGGAGGTCTCTGCTGCTTAGGCAGATTTTTATTTAGAGCCTCTGAGTATGTTTTTGTGTGTTTATGTGTTTGGTTTGCTGTCGTGGTAGGTCTTTGTGAAACTGGAATTGTAGTGAGTGTGGTTTCCTTCTCCTCCTGACTGGTTATGCCAGTACTGAGTTGAGAGAGCTTATCCTCCAGTTTGGCTATATGGTTGCATCTCTCACATGTGTTGGAATTTGTTGGGAGGAGGAGAGGGCTGTCTGTGTACATGAGGCAGTTATAACATTGCCTCAAGATTCCCAGATTCACCAGCTGGACCAGAGAGGAGATTGACAACTGACCTTTGGACATGCTAGAATAGTATTGGGAATTCCTTTATAATTGAAAAAAAGGGCCAATGGGGAACAAAGTACTTAAGGGGAGTTTGTGAGGGTGTAGTGCTTTTAAATTTTTAGTGCTGACTTATATAACTGCTTTAGTGAGCAAGTGCCAGGCTTTAGAGTGGAAATTGGGTGTTTATTATGAGAACTAGATCATTAAGCTGATCTTCCTTCTCATGACAAATCCCTGGAAAACCCTATGCACAGTGCTTCAAAATTTGGAATTAAGTAGATTCTCAGCAGAAAAAATACAGATTACACCCAACCATGTACTTCTGTAGGGAGATATGGGACTTTGCAAATCCACTGTGTAGTTGTTTTGTGAACCTACAGAAGGCTTATGACCCAATTTCCCCAGCATATGCTATGACAGGTCCTGGGAAGAATGGGGCACCAGGGCTCTGGTGAATGTTACTGTGTCCATTAGTGAACACAATTAAGCACAGTCTTTAATCCTAGTGGCCAAGTCTACAGCATCTCTTTTCCAGGTGAGCTTTAATGCATCATATTTTTTCATTCAGTTTACAGCAGTCTGCAACATTTTTTTTTGGACTGAAGTCTAGACTGTATGCTGTACAGCTGTAATTCAGTAGTGTTTGTACAATTTGGATGTTCAGAATAAGCTCCACACATCTTAAAAATTCTAGTAGTTTGTTCAACTGCTTTACTGGCAGAAAATGGTGATTTTAGACTAAAGAATCCCACTTCAGCTTGAATAAAATAAGCTGCATGACATCTGGAAAAAATAAAGTTATGATTTGGACTCTGTACTAAACTTTTAAAATGAACACACATCCTTATAGTTGACATGCACTTCACTAGCACAGCAAGGGACACTGGTATGGAGCTCAGAGAAGAAGATCTGAACACGGATGAAAGTAAGCATGCTTTAATAGATAGGCTTGATGCTACGCTTTTGAAAAAAAAGAAATAGATGTGATTTACAAGCCATAATTTAAATGCCCTAGAATTATAAGGAAAAAGTCTTTATAACAAAATATAAATTCATTTTGACTAAAGATGCATAAATATAATATGATTTTCCCAGAAGTAATTCATACTTTAAGCTAAGAATATCGCATGCTTAAATGTGAAAGACAAACAGATGAAATTAACAGCATGTATTAAACTCACTTTTCCTCAAAGTCAGCTGTAAAGTGAGTTTTTGCATTAAACGGATTGAGACTGAAATGGCCTTAACATAAGTAAGGTCACAGTATGGGCACAGAGCAGAAATGAAGCAGCAGGTTTATTTATTTATTCAGTGTTGATTATCGAGGTACAGTACTGATCAAAAGTGACCCACTGCAGGCTCAGTCTGGGCTGCAAGCAACACATAATCAAAACACAGTGGGAACACCAAACAATCCCCAGTAAATCACTCACTATAAATCAAATATAAATTAAATTTGTGGTCATATTTGGGTAGAATGACGACTTTTAAGGGCCCTACTGGTCATTAGCCTAGTATAAATCCTATGATGAATAAAATGATGAAACATGGGACATGAAATAAATCAGTAAGACCACCACTAGTGGGTATGAAACCATTAGATGTCTATGGCCGGAGATTCAAATGCACTGTACAGATGTATGCAAAATTCTGTTTACCTTCTACCTAGAGTGTGAGAAAAAACAGAGTTAATTAACTCTCTTTTTTTGGGGGGGGGGGGGATAATACTCTCAAGCATTTATATTGAGCTGAAACAAGCATAGCATGATATTGCCTAGAAGACCTTGGTGCCCACATCTATGTAAGTGCTGTCTGTCTGAATAGTATTTTATGACTAAACACAGCTATGGCTTCAGGAATCTTTAAATTTTAGTCAGCTAAGTTACTTAGCTATTAGGTGTATGTGTGACAGGTTGCTTATGTGTGTGTTTAACCTCTCACTCACCTCAGGTATTATACCTGTGTGTATTTATTGTAACAATAATGATGTACTGCCTACAGTGAGAATTCTTGTTGACATGACTCATACTTCTGAGCATGTCCACCATAAAATTTAATGTAAAACTTCAAAAGACACAAAACTTTGGAGACAACCCTATCACATGGTTTAAAAATGACCTTGCAGAAAGATCCTTTTAAATTTATGCAGACAATCAATACTCTGAAAAATGGTATCATCAATACAAAGGTACCTCAAAGCTCATTTCTATACCTTCTTCATCAATACAAAGGTACCTCAAAGCTCATTTCTAGACCTTCTTCTTTTTTCCCTATTCATCAATGATATAACTGAAGACCTAGCAACACTTGATCGCACATCATATGCAGATGATACAGTACTCCAAGAAGTCAATAAATCACATATGGACCTATAGCCAACTACAAATAAGTTTCTCCAAAACATGTCATTGCGCAAACACTAAAACTTCTATGCAGTTTAGCAAAAATAAATGTAATGTTATTCACTTTGTTCCAAAAATTATTTACCTTATCATCTTACTTAAAGACACTAACAGAATTAATATCCCCTAACTTGTCTGGAATGGAAATACATAAGCATTATCCTTGCCCCATCTCTCAACTTCAAAACCCACACTGATAACATCATGAGTAATACACTATCTCCTGCAGCCTGCAGCCAGGAGAGTCATCACTAAAAATGCACTCCTACCTAAAAATGAATATAACTTATCCTTACTTTGCCTTCACGCTTCCTGCAATACTAAAATGATTCAGGATGTAGAAATCAAAATTTGTTTGTATCCTTAGGATGATTCTGATAAAGATCCAAAGAGAGCAGTGTTCTATCCCAGTTAACAAAATTAAATAACTTGTTGGACATCTGGTTAGCTCACAGATAGGACCCATGAAGTCAGGATTGGTGAGACCACTTCCACCAATGCACCAGTCACCAGGGGAGTACCTCAGTCCTCTGTGCTGGCCCTACTCCTGTTAAGACATCTACTTCTCAGAAGTCACAGCTAATGTCAATGGCATTTGGCTCAACAAGATCACAGATGGCTGTAAATTGGGAGCTTTCATAGATTCCCCTCATGATTCCAATATCTTGCAATAGGGTCTAACACAGACAAATGACTGGTGCCAAAGCCATGGTTTAAAAGTTGATGCTAAGAAATGCATTATAATTCCCTTTGGGAAATTGTCCACCCAAGTTACATCAATAAAATACCCAAAAGAGTTGACCTAGTACTCAGGGGTCATCAATACAAAGGTACCTCAAAGCTCATTTCTAGACCTTCTTCTTTTTTCCCTATTCATCAATGATATAACTGAAGACCTAGCAACACTTGATCGCACATCATATGCAGATGATATAGTACTCCAAGAAGTCAATAAATCACATATGGACCTATAGCCAACTACAAATAAGTTTCTCCAAAACATGTCATTGCGCAAACACTAAAACTTCTACGCAGTTTAGCAAAAATAAATGTAATGTTATTCACTTTGTTCCAAAAATTATTTACCTTATCATCTTACTTAAAGACACTAACAGAATTAATATCCCCTAACTTGTCTGGAATGGAAATACCTAAGCATTATCCTTGCCCCATCTCTCAACTTCAAAACCCACACTGATAACATCATGACTAATACACTATCTCCTGCAGCCAGGAGAGTCATCACTAAAAATGCACTCCTACCTAAAAATGAATATGACTTATCCTTACTTTGCCTTCACGCTTCCTACAATACTAAAATGATTCAGGATGTAGAAATCAAAATTTGTTTGTATCCTTAGGATGATTCTGATAAAGATCCAAAGAGAGCAGTGTTCTATCCCAGTTAACAAAATTAAATAACTTGTTGGACATCTGGTTAGCTCACAGATAGGACCCATGAAGTCAGGATTGGTGAGACCACTTCCACCAATGCACCAGTCACCAGGGGAGTACCTCAGTCCTCTGTGCTGGCCCTACTCCTGTTAAGACATCTACTTCTCAGAAGTCACAGCTAATGTCAATGGCATTTGGCTCAACAAGATCACAGATGGCTGTAAATTGGGAGCTTTCATAGATTCCCCTCATGATTCCAATATCTTGCAATAGGGTCTAACACAGACAAATGACTGGTGCCAAAGCCATGGTTTAAAAGTTGATGCTAAGAAATGCATTATAATTCCCTTTGGGAAATTGTCCACCCAAGTTACATCAATAAAATACCCAAAAGAGTTGACCTAGTACTCAGGGTCATCAATACAAAGGTACCTCAAAGCTCATTTCTAGACCTTCTTCTTTTTTCCCTATTCATCAATGATATAACTGAAGACCTAGCAACACTTGATCGCACATCATATGCAGATGATATAGTACTCCAAGAAGTCAATAAATCACATATGGACCTATAGCCAACTACAAATAAGTTTCTCCAAAACATGTCATTGCGCAAACACTAAAACTTCTACGCAGTTTAGCAAAAATAAATGTAATGTTATTCACTTTGTTCCAAAAATTATTTACCTTATCATCTTACTTAAAGACACTAACAGAATTAATATCCCCTAACTTGTCTGGAATGGAAATACCTAAGCATTATCCTTGCCCCATCTCTCAACTTCAAAACCCACACTGATAACATCATGACTAATACACTATCTCCTGCAGCCAGGAGAGTCATCACTAAAAATGCACTCCTACCTAAAAATGAATATGACTTATCCTTACTTTGCCTTCACGCTTCCTACAATACTAAAATGATTCAGGATGTAGAAATCAAAATTTGTTTGTATGCTTAGGATGATTCTGATAAAGATCCAAAGAGAGCAGTGTTCTATCCCAGTTAACAAAATTAAATAACTTGTTGGACATCTGGTTAGCTCACAGATAGGACCCATGAAGTCAGGATTGGTGAGACCACTTCCACCAATACACCAGTCACCAGGGGAGTACCTCAGTCCTCTGTGCTGGCCCTACTCCTGTTAAGACATCTACTTCTCAGAAGTCACGGCTAATGTCAATGGCATTTGGCTCAACAAGATCACAGATGGCTGTAAATTGGGAGCTTTCATAGATTCCCCCCATAATTCCAATATCTTGCAAGAGGGTCTAACACAGACAAATGACTGGTGCCAAAGCCATGGTTTAAAACTTGATGCTAAGAAATGCATTATAATTCCCTTTTGGAAATTGTCCACCCAAGTTACATCAATAAAATACCCAAAAGAGTTGACCTAGTACTTAGGGGTCTGGCAACATACGTAGACAGTAATCTGATCTTCAAACATCATACAACAAAGATAGTAAGAAAACTTTCTATGTCACCCATCTTATAGGTAAAGGTATAGCATCCAGGTCAAAGGAAGTTATAGTACCACTCTACATAGCCCTTATCAGACCCATCATTGAGTTCAATGCCCCCTTTGGCATTTACTTAACCAGACACCTGCATGCCAGCAAAGTTCCTCACCAGGGAATCTAGGACGCGAATACCCTGTCCTACATGTATCGCCTAAATTCCTTATTGCTGTACCCAGTATCTTACAGGCTGCTGAGAGGCAATCTATGCCTGTCTTATAAGGCATCCACAAATCTAGCCCTGATGGATCTTTTGCACATCTGCAAAACAAACAGCACTAGAAACACTAGATCCAAAAATATGAATTTCACTTGTGACAAACAGAAAATGTTGGAGGGACAGATATGTGACTCAAAAGATCCCCATTTTATGGAATAGGCTCCCCATCCATGTGAAGCACAGTTATATTTAATTTCACTGAAAGCTAACAATATAAAACCAAAAGTAGGTGGGGAGGCTATTCCCCCACACCCCCCCCCTAACTTATATATATAATTTGAGCTTTCAGCGATTTAGTGTGAGTGGTTTGAAATTCAGTGAAATGAGTTTTCAGTGAATGAAAGCAGACCCATATATATATATATATATATATATATATATATATATATATATATACACACACACACACACACACACACACACACACACACACATGTACACTTACCTAGTGACAGCATGTTTTCATAATTCTGTACCATCATCTCCCTGTGAAGCATCCTCTCCTGTTTACTTAACATCTTCCATTCTTCTCTTGAAAAAGTAATTGCAACATCCTCAAAGGACTCTGGCACCTGAAACACACAGGACATATTTAATATGTCTTGGTTAATTCACACACTGTGAGTTCTGAAACTTTACTAAAGAATGTCCTAGACATATTTAAAATAAGAGGTTTTAAATGTAAGAATGTAATCATTCATTCCATCCTCATAGGAAAAGGAAAACACATTTTTCTCTTTCTATACAACTGAAGAAAGTTTGCCAAAGATCATGAATGAAGAATAGGGATAAATACTCTTTTCTTGGTTTTGACTCAAAATATTTTGCAGTCTGGCAATGCAGAAAACTTTAAGCTATTCTTCCTGAAAAAAAAATGATATCATATAGAGGTTTTGACGACATAAAGTATGCATGCAATGCAGATATGTTGCATTTGACAAGACTCCAGTACGAAAGCTCAATATAACAATCAGACACAAAACATTGACAGGGAGGGTTCGTTCTTGGGTTGTCTCATTTAGTATAGTCTGATACGTCACTTGTGCTGTGGGAGCTTTAACCTCCTCATTAACTATGACTTCCTCGGAGAGCATGAAGCAGTTAAAAGAAACTTATAAACATTACAAACAAACATTTATAATCAACATCTGTGCTTTTTTCCTGCTAAATGGCCTTTGATTTTCAGAGGGGTATAATCTACCTCTCAACTGTACAGATTTTCACAGAATTTCCAGATTTTTGCCTCATATTTTTGGTCCACTTTTCATAAAATTGTGATTTTCTGGCAAATTAGTGGCAAATCATTAAATATTGAAGTCAGAAAATAATGACAGACATTTGAGTTTCAGACTTCATACCCTTCAGAAATTTCATGCTAATGCAAAACCTGTTATTCTATCAATTTTCTAAGTTTGTAAGAGCAATACCTAAACATTGTCTGTATTTTTGGGCCTTTGTCCCACTTTTATTTATGGCTTTGACAGATTTTTTGCTCTAAGATGTTGAGATGTATTATGCTCCAACAACATTGTTTGCTAATTAATGTAGTAAGGGTTGGAATAACCAGGAGTATGTAAAATGTCATCTGAAAAGATAATGGCTTGTCACCTGGTAGCTATTAACTATCCCTCTTATCAAAATGACATACTGCTTCACACCAGGAAAAGTAGCTTTTTACAGGTCTCAACACAAGGAGATGAAAAGGATATATTCCAGTAATGTGATAAAGTGGGGAATAAGAATCCAGTTACTAGTATATAGGGATAAGGTCTTGACTGGGATTCAGACAGAAAAGGGTCTATGTTTACCCATCTGACCAAAGGGGGCTACATCCTCCACACCCCCCTAACTATATATAACAACTCTGAGACTGTAATACAGTGGGGAAAAGTGCACATTTATAAAAGGTTTTGTTTAGTTTACATTATGCAGTGTGGTAATTCCTTGTTTTTGGCCAGCTATTACAGTTTGATGACTTTCTTTATGATGATATGACCGTTTGATAAAAGGGACATTCAAGGCTTAATATTCATTGAATAGTCATTTGATTAACTTTTGGTTCAATAGATAAACATAGACCCGAAAATCAAATTTGGAGTAGTGGTCCAGGCACAGAAGCATTTGGTATGGGAGGAAGGACTGAACAAATTACACTGTTTCACCATCAAAGAAAGGGAAAGGCAATAAGAATAAAAAAGATTCAGAAAACAAAATAAAAACAGAGTAATAAAAGGAAACTACTATTAATAAATTATCATAATGTGCCAGAAAATAAACAGAGAAACTCCCAAGCTTCATTTTCTAATATGTGAACAAATGGATGCAGTCTGAAACAGTGAATGCTCATATGAGCGAATGTTTTTTCAGGCTGTGAATAACAGCGAACACTTGTATGAGCAAATGTTTTTAATGGACTTTTTGCCACAAGCCTTTTGTATGGGATCATGGCATACTGGGGTAAGGGAATTTGCCCTTACCCCACTGTTGTGCAATCTCAAAGTGTTGGAATATATAATTAGTAGGGAATGTGGGGGGGGGGTGCAGATTTTATCTAAGATGTTCTTTGGTTAATCAGTACTGCAAGTATTCGATGCTGATGACAGACTCAAATAAATACATTATATGGAACAAATAGCTGTAGAACCAAAATTAAAAAAAGATAAACTTAACATACATTTTTAATAAATAAAAAGAATTCAGATGACTGGACTTTTGGCAAACATAGATTATTTGAGGCCATATTTTAAAATGGATGTATTCAACAAGAAAACTATAGATCATAAATTCGAAGATTGCCAGAATTCTTAATTTAATAATCACAATTTTGAGAGAAAGGAGATACAACTTTTCACAGCTGCATAAAATATAGTTAATAGTATTACAAATGACATTGCTAACAGTCTTGTTTCAAACTATGATATGCTAATAAAGAGGCGCTAAATCATTATCTGACTTTTGAACTTCTATGACGCCACTAAATAGGGAAAAAAGATTTGTTTTTTACTTCTGTAAATACCATCTTTGCAGAAGTTAGCTGCTACAACATACTGCCAGCCAGCCTGATTGTTACTATGATCAGAAGAATCCAGAAGTTATGGGTTTCTAGATGCTTTGAGGTGCAATTCTGAGATTTAGAAAAAAAAATTTCCTACAATGATGGCCTGAAAAAAAAAAGTCACATGACTAAGGAAAGAAACTCATTTTAACTGTTCATCTTTGCTTTCCCTGCATGATTTCTACACAGCCTTAACTGTCCAAGACCGTACTGGCACAACTGTGGAATAAATAATCTAATTAAACCAGGGGTTTGAGGGACCATGGATTATAGATGCTTTAAAGTTCATTTTAGGGCTTTTTTCAAACATGACAGCAGATGGTCAACAACCAATAGGCCTGAACAAAAAATATTAGTAAGAAAAGAAATTCAGTGTTATTTTCTTATTCGTTTAAGGAAGAAATAATTTGCATCTGACAGAAGAGCAGTTCACAATAAACTGAGAAGACAAGCTCCTGTGAGGATACATAAATCATATCTGGGAATACTAACTGTATCCCTAACCCCATCCCTACAAAAAACAAACAGTCATCTCCTGTGTATTCTTCTGACGTTATACTAGGATAAAAGTCAAGGTGCAAATGGCCATATTCATATATTTCAAGTGACTGCTGTCAAATATAATTGCACATACCTTCTCACCCCTATCCCCAAAACATCTGAGCTGTCTATGCAAATCCAAGGTGTGAAGAAGCTTCTCACTGGCAGACTGTGGGGGACAGAAAAAAGAGAGAGGATGAATAGACTGATTAAGGGGAAATTTCATTAACCAGCTTAGGCATAAAAGAAGGATGATGAATCAACCACTGAAGCTTGAGCTTGAGTTAGGGAAGAAAGGGTACCTGAAGTCCAGGGGGGATGGCAATGTTGGAGCCACAATGACCTAAAGTACCACTGAAGCTTTCTCATGTAGTGCCTGGCTAGAGCGAGCAAGAGAATGGTGGAAGCCATGAACAAAAGAACCCTGAGAAATTCCATGGCTGTGACTGAAGCCAGGAGAAGAAGCAACTGGGAAAAAGGCAGTGAGAGACGGGGCCTTGGGGGCAGGCAGAGATGCCAGCATGGGAATGATCTGAGGCCTTCAACTGAAGAAAATATGATGCTGAGAAGACGTCAGAGCTGATTTCTGAAAGTTTATGGTGAATTCCAGACTCTGCAACAGGGAAACGGTGAACTTGAGATCCTGAGGAAGAGCGTCAGGGGAAGAAGCTTTTGGAAAAGGCAATGACAGGTGCAACGTTTTTGGTGAATACCCTTGCGGCAGTAGAGAGGCCAAAAAACAAAGGAGATAACTGAAAATATGAGGAAGAAAGAGAGAAATGTAAAACTTTCCTGAAAGGGAGAGGCATAGGGATATGAAGGTAGGCATCCCTGAGATCCAGACACACCAAAAAGGCCTGGGGAGGAAGAAGAGGGAAATCAAGTCTGAGGAGACAGCATCTGAAAGGAAGGAATCTTAAAAAAGGTGCAGAGCTAGGAAAGATCCAGAATTGATCTCCAAATGCCTTCCTTTAGGAGAACCAAAAATATTCTGGAATAAAAAATCCTCCTGACCTGGCAGGATGCACTGTTTGAATAGTACCCTGAACTTTAAAGAGACTAGCGCACCTCTGGGAAAAAAGTTGTTATTCCTCAGGAGGTTAAAGAATGCCCAAAAAGGGAAGAAGAGATTTCCAACCCATAAAATATCCCTGGTGGATAATGGACAGAACACACAATTCTGTTTTGATCCTTAACCAATTTGGAAGAGACAGGGAAAAAAGTACAGTTGTGTACACTTACCATAAATGTAGATGTTCGAGTGTATTCACTGTTGCAGTCATTACATTTGGCTAATCTGCTGGCAGGTTGCCCTCAGTTGGCCTGATTAACAAAGTCTTGGGTCCTGCATCGGTTGCTGTCCCTTCTTCCATGACATCAGGTCGTTAGGGTTATAAAACATGCAGCCAACACCATTACATTAGTTTTTCTTGCCCCAGATGTCAGGTGCCCCCCAAATGGGGAGCAAAATATATAAGTAATTTAAAACACAAAAACATACCTCCAAACAAAAGCGAATACAAAAAAAAAGACATTTAAGCATAGTAAAAGAAAGTAGAAGTATAGTAAGAGAAAAACAGGGGGCTGGAGGGAGGGTAACCGGGACTGCAACAGTGAATACACTTGAACATCTACATTTATGGTAAGTGTACACAACTGTACTATGTTCTTCGTGTTTCACTGTTGCAGTCATTACATTTGGGCAGATTCCCAAAGCTATGGCTGGGAGGATGGATTTATACAGCATTAGGACCAGCTATAAGGCCCTGCAAAACAGCAGTGGCAAAGCCAGCTCTGGATTTAGAGAAAATTGGTAAGGGATAATGCTTGGTGAAAGTATGAACTGAACTCCAGGTAGCAGCTTCTAGAATATCCCTGGTAGGAACACCTCTGAGAAAGGCTGTAGAAGTAGATGCAGCCCTAGTGGAATGAGATCTGATCCCCTGGGTGGTAGGTTTTCCATGGTGCTTATAGCAGAAATTAATACAATGGCTTATCCATTTAGAAATGGTTTGTTTTGAAATAGTGTTCCCCTCTGCCCCTGCAGCAAATGCTACCAGCAGTTCAGATTTTCTTCTAGATTTAGTCCTGTCCAAGTAGAATCTAAGTTGTCTGTGTACATCCAATGAATGCAGAATCCGCTCCCCCTTGTTCTGTGGATTGGGAAAGAAAGTTGGCAAATGAATGGACTGTAAGAGCCACACTGGATACCACCTTGGGCATGAAGGATGGATTAGTCCTGAGTGACACCCTGTCCGCATGAAATATGATGAAAGGCTCCACTGCCATAAGGGCCTGTAATTCAGTTATCCTTCTAGCTGAAGTAATTGCTAAAAGGAAAGCTGTTTTCCAGGAAATAAATTTTAAGTCTGCAGTAGCAGCTGACTCAAAAGGAGGTGGAGTGAGTTTTTCCAATACAAAGTTAAGGTCCCAGGCAGGGGTTGGAGCTCTCATGGGTGGTCTCAAGTTTTTGGCCCCTCTGAGATACTGCTTTAGCAGAGGATGAGAGAAGAGGGGTGAATCTGTGTTGTAATGAACTGAAATGGCTGAGGCATGGATTTTTATGGAGGAAAAAGGCAGGCCCTTGTGAAGCATCTCAGTTAAGTATTGTAAAATCTGAGGTAAATTGGGTGCTGCTGTGCTCATCCCTTGAGACTGATTCCAGGCACAGAATCTTTTCCATTTGTCAGCATAAGATTTTCTAGTACTAGGTTTTCTCGCCTCCAAAATAACATCCATCACATGTTTGTTGAGGGATGCTAAGGGGGAATTTAAATGATTAGCCAAGCTGCATGATTCAATGTTTGGAGCTGAGGGTGCAGAATTTGGTTCTCCCCAGCCCCCCCCCCCCCCCCCCCCCACACACACACACACACACACACACACACACACACAGAAACAACAGTGACTTATATAAACACATCTGAGCAGGGACAGTTACAGTTTAAACTCAGGAGAGAGTACTAAGCCTAAGGAGAGCTACACTAAGACCCCCCCCCCCCACAGAGGCTTTCTGAGTCTCTCTGTCCTGATACATTGCATGCTTTCTTGTTGAAAAATAATGGCTTTCCAACTGATTTATTCATGTATGTACATATATACACATATACACACATACACACACATAATACATGTGTGTGTAGCTATATATATATATATATATATATATATATATATATATATATATATATATGTGGATATGTATATATGTATTATAACATATATATATATATATATACACACACACATACATATATATATATATATATATATATATATATATGTGTGTGTGTATATATATATATATATATATATATATATATATATATATATATATATATATACACACATATATACACACACCCAAAAGAGTTATGTCAATGCCTGTCAATAGTGTGTGCGAGTCGACTGATAAAAATCTGTGATATTATTTATTTTTACACAGCCATACAGACAGATACACACACACACACACACACACACACACACACACACACACACATTCTCCACATAAATACGACTTTTGCAGTGATTTCAACAAAATGACTGCATCCCTTATGGATTTAATGGAAAACCACACAATTTACAAGGGAGAAATCAAAAATATGAGACATTCTGCAAAATAAGGAACACTTGAAAGTACATCCAAAAAAAACAAATAATCATAATTCACAGTAAACATCCTCTTCCTCTATTGCAAAACAACCCCCAAACAGTACTGAAACAGCATAACAAACATGCTCACGTCTGGCAAAGCTACGGTACCTTACCCTATAACTTCCGACTCAAGATATCAAATTGAGTGTATAAATCTGCTGCAACAACTATGATGTCTTAACCTGCCAGATATCTTCAGTGTTTCCTCCTTTTCCTCTGGTATTGTCATCTATACAGTAGAATGAGAATGTGTTTGGATGGACACAAGTGTCACTGTGCAATAGAAAGAATGTAGCAGCACTAGCAAAATGACACATTCCCACTGCACAGCAGAAACTCATGTGAATGAGTAACAACTGTCTAAGGACACCATCTTTATTTTATGGAGAAAAAGGATGAATTTCTCTAAATTCCGGAAGAGACAAGTTGGTACATAAAAGATAAAAGCAGGACTAATTAGGAAAGTCAAGGGAAGGCACAAAATGGACTTGCTAAAGTTTACAGATAGAGGGGCAAAATGAAATTTGGGTCAAAATCAGAGAGGTATACTGTACATATCTGGTTGCCTGCCAGGCTGTACGGAAAAACTTAATGCAAGTTCTCACTTGCTGCTGTTCTTATCAACAGCAACTATCTATTTCACTTTGCCCATGAATATTCGCTAGCTGTTTACTTCTTCCTATTCCAGAAATCAGACATATCATTTGACAGCAAGGAGCAGAAACCTCCACAAACTGATTTGTCATTTGCACAGCACCTCCTCCACAGGAAGCAGCAACTCTGAAGAGAGGTGTTATGAGCCGTTATTTTATTTATTTATTTTCTTAAATAAAGAAATGGCTTTCTTTTACTTAAGAAAAGATACATAAACAAAAGTAAGGAACCTCCAGCTGAACAGCCCCCTACACCCTAGTTTACATAAGTACAAGTCTGATTATGTTTTCCAAAGTGCTAATTAAATTACAGCTTATTCTGACAATACTGTTTTCATATGAAGAACAAATCACGCTATACCAAAAAATGCAAGGTGTTTTCTGATGCAAAATGAGTTAACTGGACCAGTGTTTTCAGTCTAAAAGAAAATGTGATAAAAGTTAAACAAACTTGCACCTTGTCCACTAAGGAATTCCAAAGTCTTGAAATAAATGTGCTACCTGACTGTCACTGGTCCAGTCAGGATAAAATAGATGAGTCTTTGTTGGTTCTGTTCAAGTAGCTTTATTATGTACAAACACATCAGGACTGAGGCTTAATAACTTTAACTTAGGTAAACTTATAAACAAACTAGCTATCACACTCATACATGCTCACTGTCTGCCTGCAGTCTCAAAATGGCACTGAAGCTAGCACGGTTGCTATTTATATGCACGTGCCGACCATGAAACGCTTCTTTAAGGTACTACACACACACACTATTCTACATCCTCCCTCTTTGAGAAATCAGGCATGAAATATTGATGACATTAACTGACATGCAGTCAATACAAATAATTCTTTGTCATGCAATTATACAGAACTAAATACATATAGACAATTATGTTCAGGTTGCTGTGTACTTCACACTAAATCTGAAAATACGACCAAATCACGTGATGTAGAAATCAGAATCAGGTCTAGCACACCTGGGACTGTCTCTGCTGAATGTTCAACCTTAGGGGCATCAGAAATATCATCAGGAATGGAAGTAGAAGTAAAGACATGTTCTGCAACAGGAACATTCTCTGGATTGCTCTGAGATCTAGAGTCTGTATCACAGGAACAATGCTGTGATATTGATTCTGGTAAAAGAAGACGATGTCTGCAATTTCTCCTATATTCCACACCCTCAGATTCTACAAAGTAGGATCAGGGCTCAGTAAATATACTGTACCTGTTACTTGACCAATCTGGTCGAAACCTTTTGCTGTTTATATCCTCACTGTCTCTCCTTCTTTAAATGGACAAAGAAATCTGCTTGATTTATCATGGCTGGACTTCTGGAAAGAATGCTTTCTGAATAATTGGACTCTAAATGTCCTGTTGTTAACTTCAGGCCTCAACAAACTGGAACCAATAGGCAATGTTGTTCTGGTTTGCCTGGACAAACGTCTCTGAGCAGGTGAGCCAAGTATATCGTTTGGGGTATGTTTCTGAGATTGAGTAAATTCAAAAAGACATTGGTATTATCACACTGTGACCTCTCAAGTAATTGCTTTGCACAATGTACTGCACATTCAGCTAGTCCATTTGACCGTGGATATTCTGGACTACTAGTAACATATACAAAGTCCCATTCTTTTGCAAATTTCTAAAACAACTGACTAGGAAATTGAGTTTGAGTACCATTGTCAGGAATAACTTTGTGTGGACTACCATGGACTGATAAATGACGTTTCAACTTGGTGATAACAGCAGTGGATGTTAGATTAGGTAGTAAATCAATCTCAACCCAGTTTGAATAAGAGTCTACCAACACTAAATAATGCTGAAATTTCCACTCTAATATATCAGTGGCTACTGTTGACCAAGGTGGTTCAAGAACTTAACTTAGCTGAAGTGGTTATTTTTGAAAATGTGGTTTAGTACTACTGCATACTGAACAAGAAGAAAGTACTTTATCAATGTCTTTTACTAGAGAAGGCCAAAATACTAGTTCTCTCGCCCTTCTTTTGGTAAATTTGGAACCTAGGTGGCCACAATACAATATATGGATATCTTTATGTTGTAAGGAAGCAGGAACAACAATTTTAAGACCATTGAAAATAATGCCATCTTCCATCAATATCTCATCTCTGTAAGGAAAATAAGTTTGCACTTCATATGGTACACTAGATTGCTTTGACGGCCATCCAACATTAATGTAGTGGTTGAGCATTTACAAAATTGGATTACTCTTTGTATGATCTCTCAGCTCATCAAGTCTTGTGGTAGAAAAATTACGCATTTCCATGACATCAAAGTCAAAATTCTCTGCATGAAGCTGTTCCGTCGTATTTCTGGGTGATCTGGCTAAGGTATCAGCCAGATAAAGACATTTGCCTTTCGTATAGACCATTTTGAAGTTGTACTTTTGCAGTTTGAGCATCATTCTTTGTAGTCTCGCTGGAGCTGAATGTATAGACTTCTTTAGAATAGTAAGTAGAGGTTGGTCATCAGTTTCAATCTGAATAGCTCGACCATAGATGTAATCATGAAACTTTGAACATGCAAATACTATTGTCAAAAGTTCTTTCTCAATCTGAGCATATTGCATTTCAGTTTGGATAAGAGTTCTAGATGCAGAGGCTATTGGTCTGTCTTCTTGAAGAATAAATGCCCCAAGATCAAATTCATGAAACTTTGAACATGCAAATACTATTGCCAAAAGTTCTTTCTCAATTTGAGCATATTGCATTTCAGTTTGGATAAGAGTTCTAGATGCATAGGCTATTGGTCTGTCTTCTTGAAGAATAAATGCCCCAAGACCAAATTTTGAAGCATCACAGGAGAGTTACTGGTTTATTGACATCATAGTGGGGTGGCAATTTTCTGCTTAAGGTCTTCAAATGCTCTCTGGTCATGTTCCAACAAAGGCCATATAACATTTTTGCACCTCAGCTCTCTCAGAAATGCTGTCAACTCACTAAAGTCTGGTATAAACTTGCCAAAATAGTTGACCATACCAAGAAAATGCTGTAGAGCCTGAACATTATCTGGTGCTGGCATCTCAAGAATGGCTGCTTGCTTGGACAGGTCTAGTCACAAGCCAGTGTTAGTAAGCAAATGACCTACATATGTAACTTCTAGTAGTCTGAATTTGCACTTCAGAGGATTGAGCTTTACGTTTACTTCAAGTGCTCTGTCTAGAACTTTCTTAAGGTTTCTGTAATGATCTGTTTCACCATTGCCTCCAACCAATAAATCATCTACTGTTGTCGCAAAAGGATAACCTGAAAAAAATTTGCTCCACTACACGCTGAAAGGCTTCACCTGCAAAATTTATTCCAAATGGCATCCTGAGGAATCTGTATCTGCCAAATGGGGTACTAAATTAGTAATGAGGATTCGCGCTCAAGCATCACTTTCCAAAATGAACTTTTTGCATCTAAGACAGAAAAAACAGTGGCATTTGGTTTTAGGGCTGAGACTTCCTTGACTGTGCTCATTGGACGATGCGGTCTCTTTAATGCTTTGTTTAAATCTCTTTGGTCAATACGTATTCTGATTTTGTCTGAGTCTTTTTGTGGTCTCCTACCATGGACGACACCCATTCAGTTGGTTTGTAACTAGACAAAATACACCTTGCTGCACCATTCCATCCAGCTGAGCCAAAACTTTATTCTGCATAGCTATGGAACGTTTCTTGCTGGTCTGACCACTGGATTGACCTCTGGGTCTAACTTCATAGAATACACAACTGGAAATTTGCCCAACTTGCCATTGAAAACATGAGCATACTCTGAGAAAATAGCTTCAGTAAAATTGGAACTAGGATATGCGCTTATATGATGAACTTCTTTGGTAAAAGAAAGCAAATTCATTCTCAAACTGTCTCTGAGACCCAATAGTGACTGCACAGGTCTTAGGACTACATAGAATAACAAGCTGTAACAGTTCCTAGCCACATAACATAAATGCACTTCTGAGTCTTCGGTTTGAATTTCTTCACCTCCATAAGCAACAAGTTTTGCACTACTAGCCACATTGAGTTGTTCATTAGTTATCATCTTGCAAATGTCTCTGCTAACATAACATTATACTTTGATCCAGTGTCTACTTTTACCATTGACCTGGACAGTACAAAACACTTCATTCTTTGCCAACAAATCTACTGCATCAATCTTTTCACCAACCACTGATACACCATCTATGCAGAAAGTAGAACTGCAACTCTCTATATGATCAACTTGCTTTTTTTAAGTGACCCACTGTGTGAGGTTTACTTGGTTTGCAAAATGTTTGAAAATTATTCCATTTTATACACTTGTGGCATTGCTGACCAAATGCTAAGTATTTTTCTCTTTTAGACTCATGATTGGCACCACAATTGCAGAAATTAACAATAAAGCTGGATTTGGGTTTTGCTGACTCACCCTAGTACTGCACGGAGCATGTCCTTTTCTTAGAACTTGCTGGAAAACTACGGGTTTTACCTGGACAGCCTGCAGGAGTGGCAGGTGGCATGTGCTTAGGCCTGCTTCTGCTAGCCACGTGTTGCAAGCTGTCTACATTTGCTCTGGAGTCTGCTGAAACCATGTTCTTATCACTTGCAAGCATACTTGTGTGTCTTTCTGTAACTTCATGGATCTGACAAATCTCACTAGCTTTGCTCAGCATTAAATCACTGTTACTAAGCAAAATCTTTCTCACAGCATCACTATTAATACCACACACAATCCTGTCCTTTATCAGCTCATCTTTTAAGTCACCAAACCGACACGTTCTAGCTTTCTCAGGTCAGTTATATAAGCTGCAAACATTTCCCCTGGTTTTTGATCTCTTTTACAAAACAAATGTATCTCTAATGTAATATTTGTCTAGGGGTTACACATTTCCTTGAATTTGCTCTTCAAGCACTCAGGGTCTTCCTTTGATTCAGTCTATACAACAACATGATGGTTTTCACCTTCTTCCTCATATACAGCTGGTGCATACACAAATGAACAGTCTCTTTGAATGGCCTCTGACCAAGCTAGGTTTAGCAAAATGAATGCCCTGGTGTGTTCATCTTTATCAGGATAAGCTGCTTGTATAAAAATATTGTACTCTTGCTCAAATATTCTCCAATTCTCTGCAATATTCTAATCAAACACTAATGGTGATGGTTTTCAAAATCCATCTGCCATATTAACACATACCAGTGAAGGCTTTTGCAAGTATGCATGAACATCATCATCATCATCTTTCAGCTTCCCCTGTTAGGGGTTGCCACAGCAGATCATATCTCTTTCCATTTCTTCCTATCCTCTGCATCTTGCTCTGTCACACCAACCGCCTGCATGTCCTCTCTCACCACGTCCATAAACCTTATCTTAGGCCTTCCTCTTTTCCTCTTACCTGGCAGCTCCATCCTTAGCATTTTTTTCCCAATATACTCATCATCCCTCTTCAGCACATGTCCAAACCAACGCAATCTCGTCTCTCTTGCTTTGTCTCCAAACTGTCCAACATGAGCTGACACTCTAATATACTGATTCCTAATCCTATCCATCCTAGTCACACTGAGTGCAAATCTTAACATCTTTAACTCTGCCACATCCAGCTCTGACTCCTGCCTTTTTGTCAATGCCACTGTCTCCAACCCATATAACATAGCTGTTCTCACTACCCTATTGTAGACCTTCCCTTTCACTCTTACTGGTACCCGTCTGTCACAAATCACTCGTGACACTCTTCTCCACACATTCCACCCTGCCGGTACTCTCTTCTTCACCTCTCTTCCACATTCACCATTACTCTGAACTGTTGATCTCTACTCCCTGCATCCTCACCATTCCTCTACCCTCCCTCTCATTTACACACATATATTCTGTCTTAGCCCTGCTGACCTTCATCCGTCTGCTCTCTAGAGCATATCTCCACCTCTCCAGAGTCTCCTCCACCTGATTCCTACTCTCACTACAGATCACAATGTCATCTGCAAACATCACAGTCCACAGGGCCTCCTGTCTGATCTCATCTGTCAACCTGTCCATCACCACTGAAAATAAGAAAGGACTCAGAGCTGATCCTTGATGTAATCCCACCTCCACCTTAAACGGATCTGTCACTCCCACTGCAGTCCTCACCACTGTCACACTACCCTCGTACATATCCAGTACCACTCTTACATACTTCTCTGCCACTCCCGACTTCCTCATACAATACCACAACTCTTCTCTAGGCACCCTGTCATATGCTTTCTCCAAGTCTACAAAGACACAATGCAACTCCTTCTGACCTTCTCTGTATTTCTCCAATAACACTCTCAGAGCAAACATTGCATCTGTAGTGCTCTTTCCTGGCATGAAACCATACTGCTGATCACTAATCATCACCTCCCTTCTTAACCTAGCTTCTTCTACTCTTTCCCATAACTTCAAGCTGTGACTGATCAATTTTATCCCTCTGTAGTTACTGCAGCTCTGCACATCACCCTTATTCTTAAAGATAGGTACCAAAACACATTTTCTCCACTCCTCAGGCATCCTCCGACTTTCCAAAATTTCATTAAACAATCTAGTTAAAAATTCCACTGCCATTTCTCCTAGGCACCTCCTTGCTTCCATTGGTATGTCATCTGGGCCAACAGCCTTTCCATTCTTCATCCTCTTCATAGCTGTCCTTACTTCCTCCTTGCTAATTTGTTTCACTTCCTGATTCACTATCCCCACATCATCCAACCTTCTCTCTCTCTCTCTCTCTCTCTCTCATTCTCTTCATTCATCATCCTCTCAAAATACTCTTTCCATCTACTCAACACTCTCCTCTCTTGTGAGTACCTTTCCCTCACTATCCTTTATCACCCTTACTTGCTGCACATCTTTCCTAGCTCTGTCCCTCTGTCTAGCCAATCAGTACAGGTCCTTTTCTCCCTCTTTAGTGTCCAGTCTCTCATACAACTCTCCATACGCCTTATCCTTAGCTTTCGCCACCTCTCTCTTTGCCATGCTTCTCATCTCCTTATACTCACGTCTACTTTCTTCATCTCTTTGACAATCCCACTTCTTCTTCGCCAGCATCTTCCTCTGTATACTCTCCTGTACTTCCTCATTCCACCACCAGGTCTCCTTGTCCTCCTTCCTCTGTCCAGATGTCACACCAAGCACCTTTCTAGCAGTCTCCCTTACTAGTTCTGCTGTAGTTACCCAGCTATTCGGTAACTCTCCACTGCCTCCCAGTGCCTGTCTTAACTCTTCCCTAAACTCCACTTCAGAATCACCCTTTCTTAACTTCCACCATTTAATCCTTGGCACTGCTTTCACACTCCTCCTCCTCTTCTTGATCACCAATGTCATCCTACAGACCACCACTCTATGCTGCTTAACTACACTTTCCCCTGCCATGACTTTACAGTCTCCAATCTCCTTCAGACTGGCCCTCCTACATCGGATATAATCCACCTGTGTGCATCTTCCTCCACTCTTGTATGTCACCCTATGCTCCTCCCTCTTCTTAAAATACGTATTCACCACAGCCATGTCCATCCTTTTTGCAAAATTCACAATCATCTGACCTTCTGCATTCCTCTCCTTAACACCATACCCACCCATCACTTCCTCATCCCCTCTGTTCACTTCACCAACATGCCCATTAAAGTCCGCTCCAATCACTAGTCTCTCACCCTTGGGTATACTCACCACAACTTCATCCAACTCACTCCAAAATTTATCTTTCTCATCCATCGCACACCCAACTTGTGGAGCATATGCACTAACAACATTCATTATTACACCATCAATTTCGAGCTTCATAAACATCACTCTGTCAGACACTCTCTTCACGTCTAAAACACTCTTGGCATATTGTTCCTTTAGTATAACCCCTACCCCATTTCTCCTGCCATCCACACCATGATAGAACAATTTGAACCCGTTTCCTAAACACCTGGCCTTACTTCCCTTCCATCTGGTCTCTTGCACGCACAATATATCAACATTCCTTCTCTCCATCATATCAGCTAGCTCGCTTCCTATACCAGTCATACTGCCAACATTCAAAGTTCCTACCCTCAGTGCTACACTCCTAACCTTCCTCCTCTCTTCCTGCCTTCGGGCATGCCTTCGCCCTCCTCTTCTCCTTCGGCCAACAGTAGCCCAATTTCCGCAAGTATGCATGAACACACACACAAATATACATATGACAGAAATTTATGCCAGTATTTGTAATGATGCCCAATAGCTCAACAAGCCCCTGAATAACTGAACTTTGCAAAATAAGTCACTCTGGCACTGTAATACTCTTGAAATCACTGTACTGTAGTAAGAAACATTTCAAAATAACTGCACTATGCGAATAAACTGGGCAAAAGAAGCTCAGAGTAAGAAACATTTCAAAGGAACTGCACTTTGCAAATAACCAGTACACAGCACACTGAAACGTTCTTAAAATTGCTGTACTTTGCTAAATAACTCTTTACAGTGCAAGGAACACTATGTAATAGCGGCACTTTGAGAATTGACACACTCAGCACAAGAAACTTTTCAAAATGATTGTACTTTGACTGTACTTCATGAAATAGTTGCACTTTGCAAACAAATAAACTCTTCAGAATAAGTGCACAGTAATAAGCACACGCTGTAAACACTTTTACAAACTTTGAAATACTTTGAATAACTCTAGTTATGCCTTGAATACAATACAAAACAGTTATGCCAAAACACAGTACTTTGCCAAAAACATGCAATTGCCTTGCTTTATTTATGCTTAATGTGCCTTTTTTGCTCTTATTATATTCATTTTGCTCGTTTAATCTTTTTTCATGCCCAATGTACTTTTCTTGTGCTTGTTTTACTTTAAACATGCCTGTTTTGCTTTACACATGGTTGTTTTATGACGGTAATTCCAACCCCCTTATATGCTTTTCTGATAATCGTTTTATCAAATATCTTAATTTTAAACCTTTTCTTTAATTAATAAACCTTATGTGTCTCTCACTTGTTTAATAGTGTGATTTGTGCCCTTGCAATACTCCATTTTATCTTTTTTATAAAATAAATCGTTCATACAAGTTTTCATTACCTTTGGTTCATTTCTGGCCCTTTTTCATGCTCATTTCTCTTAGTTTACATTCACTGTTATCTCTGTACCTCATAACTCTGAAAAGCAATCTCTGGAATCCCAATTCTGACACCATGTTGCTCGTCCAGTCAGGATAAAACAGATGAGTCTTTATGGGTTCTTTTCAAGCAGCTTTATTATGTGCAAACACATCAGGATTGAGGATTAATAACTTTAACTTAGGTAAACTTATAAACAAACTAGCTATTATGCTCATACATGCTCACTCTCTGGCTGCACTCTCAAAATGGCACTGAAGCTAGCACGTGCTTGCTATTTATATGCTCGTACCGACCTTGAAACAGTTCTTAAAGGTACTACACACACACACACACACACACACACACACACACACACACACACACACACAATTCTACATTGACTTATTACCAAAACATTTAAACCTAGTAAAATATAGTCAGTTGTCAGTTAAAGGTTCACCACACCTTCCAAAAATATGGAGAAGGAGGTTAAGGCTATGCAGTTGTGTCTAATGGTTTACAGACTTGTTGTACTGTTCTGCCCATGTCACAGCTTCTGCATACAAATATTACTTTTGCTTTGTAACAATGTAAATGAACCAAGTATGACTGTCAGATTCTACATTAACATGAAAAGTACAGTGGAAAATGAAATTGATATCTCAGTAAAAATAAGCATTTCTGATTTAACATTTTAAATAAAAACATTTTAAACAAACCACATATTTTGTTTTAATATAAGTATGAAAGGAAAATAAATTAATACATTAAATGGAAGCATAAAACCATCTCTGCTTTCTTTCTTAATTTTTCAAAAAGCTTAATACATAAAATCAGGGAAACCATTTACTATAAACACTATCTGGTGTGATGCCCAAAAGGGGTGGGGGGGGGGGTTCCAGACTATAGAATGATGATTTAAAACATTTATTTTCTTGTTGTACACTATTAACTCCTTCGCAAACTGTATTTGAGCTTTGTTATAATCTGCAATGTTTGTTTCCTGTGACATGTGACCTTTTCTCTTTAACGAAAAGGGTAGCAAAGGACAAATATATGTATTTCAAAAGCACAACATAACATTCATTAGTATCTTAGTAAGGAATTAATTTCTTGCATTTACTTAAGTCACTCAAGGGTTTGAGACAAGAAAGCCAAAGGTCATAAAATGCAATTAAAGTGTGCTTCAAAAAAGCAGGTGGCCAGAAAAGTGAAAGGAAGCAGTTCTTAATAAGCAAATGCATTACTACAATGTGTGGGGAAAAAGAAACTAATGTATTCTGATGTAATGCAATTACAGCTGTTTTGTGTTGGAAAAAGAAATTGTGTTAGCTGTTGCTCCCTGGCTTCTGTAAATGAATGATGATATTAATCTCTGAATCTGAAGCCCTTAATTTTTACCAGTTGGACTCTTTCCACACTTCTAGCTTCTATTCAACTGTGTGTCTCACTGCAAACATTGGGTAAGTGGTGCTGCATCCCGATTTGAAACCAAACTGCTACTGCACAAATACTGTATTTCAAGGTGGTTTGTTACTTTCAAGTATACTCTGGTATAATGTAACAAATAACAAATATTCCAAGGGCACTTTAAAAGAGTGAACTGCTAATCTGCTAATAAGACAATAAATGGCAATCCAAAGTTGATCTGCTGAGAGCTCTTCTTTTTGTTTGAATTTTTAAATTGTAAATAATTATTAATTCTGAAAACCAAAAAAGTAAGCGTACCCAATCAATGTAGAGCAAAAAAAACAAAACGAGATGGAACCGTGTTTAATGAAGGCAGCAAGTTATTGGTAGAACCACAAGTGGTGAAAAAAGTGCAAATACAACACTTTAATGAACTAAATGTTGTATTTGCACTTTTTTCACCACTTGTGGTTCTACCAGTAACTTGCTGCCTTCATTGACCACAGTTCCATCTCGTTTTGGTTTAATTATTAATTCTGTGGTGCACACACAATGGTTATGCAACTGATTACTAAGCCTCAATATTTGTTTTACAAGATATTTTTCTAAATGAATTACTGTACTACATAGAGTATGATCTGATTTGATGGGAACATCCAGGATATTATTTGTAATGTTAAATGCTCTCATATAAGGCAAGCCTTCAGTGTGAATGCTTAAAGATATAATAAGAAAAGATTCATTTGTGTTAAAGACTATAAATCTGGTAGTATATTAGCAAATTTGTTTACTGTTAATTGGAGAAAGACAATCTGCTCAGTGGGTGTTGGATTTGCAATGATGAATTTATTTAGGAGTGCTCTGTAATTTTTATTCATTATTACTACAACATAGGACTTTGTGTGACTGGCACTGTCCCACTAAGAGAGGATGTTAATTATGTGCATTAATTTATTACAATTAGGGGAGGTGTTTACATATCTACTGCCAAAAGGGTAGTTTGCTGGCTATATGATGGATGGCCAAGTACAACTGAGCAGTATAGCAAGGACATGCACAGTGATGCTTTGGGTAGTCATTGAGCAACATACTAGGTATAAGATTGCCTGTGATCTGATGAAAGATTTTTTTTTTTAATTGGAATTTCTCATCTGTTTTCTCTTTTTATTTATATCAGAGGATAGAAGAAGCATTGTTTCAAAGGGTGATCTGGAGAATCATGTTTTAGTGGTCCAGTGTATTGGCAGTCCTGTAAGACAATTGTGTAAGGTGACTTTATGGAATTGTGTCTTATGATTTAGTGGAATGAGTATGGTCAGTTGGACTTGAATTAAGTATCATCCCTATGAATAGGCTAGACTTATGCACTTCAGTAAAAGTATCTGATTTTGATTACGTAGTTCAGCATTTGTGGTACAGAAATTAAGAGTGTAAAATTCAGGAGATGCCCATGATCCTGAATAACCTGCAGTAGTCTGCTGATGTCAGTGATTCTACTTAATCACACAGATAGAATGGCAAGTTTCTGTCCTCAAAAAATTAATAAAGTCACAGGGTGTCTATGCCAGTACACTGGGTGGGAGGGAGACTTCATAAAATATGTTTTTGAGTAAATAGTTTCAGCTACACAGTTAAACACATTTACTCTGCAAGTCTTGGCCATATGCTAGTTTCTCTGTCTCTGTATGCTTACAGTCAAGGGGCTAAATCAAAACAAAATCTGCCCCTACACACACTCATACAATTTTGTTCTTTTTACAGCTCTCTGGCTCTGCTGCTGTAAGCATTGCCTCACTGCCAACTGCTCTCTTCTACTAATTATACCTGGGTGCCTGAGGTACCCTGCAGCTTTCCTTCTTCCTTTGTTTTTTGTCCTACTTTGTCTTCTCGTCTATGTCCCACACTAGTTACACTGTATATGCCTCATAAAAGCAGCCAGAGAAAAGGGCTTTAAAAGAAGAAAAGTTCACACTTTGTCTCTTATCATTACAGCTGTTACAAATTCCCAGATCCAGCTTTTAAATTACTTTTTAACAGATTCTCCTATTATAAAGGCAGAAGTTACATAGCAAAACAGCAATCAAAGGGAGAGCAAATCAGGCACTGAAAAAGAAGTCATCTTTTCACTAAGGCAGCTACTTGGTAAAAGAGACCTGAGTGGTAATTTGGGTTAATCAACCTCTCAATGGGGACAGAGAGATAGGAAATGGGGCCAATAAGGGTCCCCACAAGAGGAAATTTGTATACTAATAAAGGAACCAGTACAAGTTCAAAGTCAACTAGTGCAGGTCAACATTTAACAATGGCAGCCAAATCTTTCTCTACCCACCAATAAAAGTATGAAGAAAAACAGTGGTTGGTAGGGCAATGTTGATTTTTTGATGACTATATTGGGGTTGAAAAGGAATTTCCTGTTTCCACAGGATTTTCCCCTTACTCAGTAAGCAGAAGCTATTAGGTAGGTAGGTTAGACTGCCGCAGTTATACTCATGTCACAGTCTGACAGGTTTGGAATATACCAGAACACTGGACAGAGACAGAGAGAGAGAGAGAGAGAGAAAGAGAAGTTAAAGAGAAAAGATTTGGATAGTGCTTCTGTAGGCTACCAGGAAACAGATAGAATGTTAAAAGCTTAGGTATCCTATTCGGGAATAAAAAACATGCTAAGATTACTTTGGAAAATGGCAGCCCACACTATGGCACTCATGTATGAGTGGACTGGAAACCAGACTTTGGACAAGAATGGTAGGCTAGCCACAGAGTAGGTTAGGATCTTCAATTTCACTTTGTGTTAGTGTGCCTCAGGTCATTCATGGGTAAAAATGGGGGCTATACTTACTTGTAGTACCCCCAGGATATGCAGTAGCAAATCCCACCTTCTCACAGACTGTTTTTTGTGTGTGTGTGTGTGTGTGTGTGTGTGTGTGTGTGTGTGTGTGTGTGTGTGTGTGTGTGTGTGTATGTATGTATGTGTGTGTATACCTACATGACTGAAACAACATAAGATCGACAGTAAAAAAACTCTCAGAAAAAGTCTGAAAATTAGTAAGACTGACACAGAAAAAGATTGATAAATTGAACTTGTAATAGGGATGGGTTTATGCCTTTTTCCCCACTGCTGTATGACCTCAGAGTTGGTAAATATAATTAGCATTTGGTGGTGGGGGGGGGGGGGTTGCCCCTTGAAAAAACTTTTTCCTATCAATCTTATGTTGTTGCAGTCATTTTAGGTACACCTATATCTATATACATACATATATATTTCAGTGTATTTATAATGCATGTGGGAGCTAATGATTTACTGGATTACTTTATGTTAATAACAGATGATTTCATATATACAGTGTGTGTGGGGGGGGGGGGTGAGAGACGGCAGCCCTCTTGTTGCATATGATACAAATTTCTTCCAAAACACTGTTTTTTCACAGATATCAAAACCAGCACAGTCAATCCCCAGGGGTACTACAATCAACTAAGGTAAAAAGGGTAATCCACCATTCTCATAAAAGGTATGACCTTAGTAGTGTCAATATAATTTAAAATCTGTGGATTCACCAAATTATATCTCCTTGATTAGAGTAACTCAAAACCCTTCTATATCACACAATATGCTCAATTTAAAATGTTAAGATTTGCATTTCTGCACCTAAAGTACAACAGGGTAGAGATGAACAAAGAAAAATGTGATATTTTGCATGGAAAACCATACAATGCATTGCTAGTTTGCATACGGTCAGTGTGTCTCCATGCTGTAAGTAAACGAGCCTTACTGAAGTCTATTCAGTAATCTGGGCAAACATATAGTACATTTTAATGCATATTTCAAAACTGCATCACCATTTTTAACCATTATCCCTCCAAATAAGTGTTAACAATAAGCAAACAGCAGACATTATTACTGAGCAGATTAAACATGCATGGATTGGTTATGCTAAAATAATCTCCTTTTTAGTATGGGGATGGTGACAATAGCTGAAAAGAAGGCATACATTGCCTAAATGATGTGTTGTGCATGTGTATGTGAGTATGCATTTGTTGAGAAAAGCAGCTGGAAACAGTGTTTACTTTTCCTACTGGAACGTGCACTGTTCTTGCAGACTGCAAGTTAAATGAAAATCTGCGGGTCTAATAATCCGATTCAGTTTTAACAACAAAGTCATAAACATCTCTTTTAATAAAAAGTGTGATTAAGTACATACATCATACTGTCTTATTTTCTCATTTTTATGGGCTTCAGTCTGAATTAATGTCAGGCTAACACAGTTTTATTACAACTTGCCTTTGCTTTACATAAATGTTTTGACTGACTTACCTCAAGTTTCATGATCGCCTGATTTTTATGCAGAAATAGTATATGTGTGTTAAAAATCAAAAGTATTGCAGCTGAACTATGAGAATTAGAGGCAAAAAAAGAAATCTTTTAGCTACAGAGCATAAATCTTTTTCTCTCTCTTTCTTTCATGTCTTCCTGCTTCTGGCACCTTTGAGAGCCTAAACTGCACTTCCTGTGTTTGTGCATAACATGAACCCTCCCCCAACACACGTACCTTATAGCAGTAGTAACAGCTCACTGATCTTTCTGGTAAGCACCGTCAGCTAGCAGAAAAGGCAACCCAAAATGACTGTCAAAAAGTTGTAATTAAGATGCTGATCCGGTACTAACATGCTAAAATTTGATATTCAGTTTTAATTATAGATAGTAAGAATCAAATGGTGCATATCAATAGCTTTGGACATTAAAAAAAACATTGATACTTTAACATTCTGTAGTATATGTAATTTATACAGCAAATTCACACTGTATAACACAACTTCTTGCAGTACTTTATTGCTCTTCACTAATTTCGGCCTGCCTAGTAGCTTGAGTTGTATGGAGGACAATTTTTAAAGGAGGACAGGAAAAGAAGTTTAACCCAGAAGCAGCTACTGGTAAGCAAGACGTAAATGCAACCAGATTAATTTGAAAAAAATATATATGCAGTTTGCAGCAGTCAGGAAGTGTTTCTGGTGTTCACAAAAGGATATACAAGGGTAGAAGAAAATTAATTTCATGCTTTACTGAATGCATATAAGAAATTAATTATTCACGGGCTGCATGTCTATCAGATGTCACAAATATTTATTTGCAACATCTTTTCTGGCACTACTAGCCAATGCAGGTTAACACTATAAAAGTAAATAATGCAAATTAAAAAATAAATAAAAATAATGCAGCATTATTAAACTATGCTTTGGGTACAAAACATTCTGCTGTTGTGTTAAGCATCTTTGTTGTAAGGTAATTTTGTCTGTTTTTAATTATTTTCTTGTTAAAATAGTACAATTGCTTCCAGCCAGAACGATCCAGTTAAACTTCACTGCTGCGAAACAGCAATAATCTAGATATTTTATTGCACACAAAAAGCACACAAAAAAGTGCTTATTGATATTTCTCTTCACTTAGGAAGTTTCTTCACTACCATGTTCCTGCATTGCTTGTAAACGTTCTAGTTCCTATATTAAAGAGTTTCCTCCATTGTGAGGTATTCTCCATCCATTGGTGCTACCACTACTTGTAAAGGAATACAGTATTCATTCTATCCCATATCTGTTCTTGCCATTCTAACCTAATGCCTCCTACTGAACTTGCTTAGGTGTTCTCAATAATTGCACTCTTTCCACCTTACCTATGTGCACCCTATCACTCCCTCAGATTCTCCATCCCTTCTCTCCTGTGAAGTGCACAGCTCCATTTTGGTAAAGATTCTCATATTTCTTTCAGTGCATCCCTCTGCCCATCCTGGTAACACATACTAGGCAGTAGCTTAATCATCCTTGGTATAGGAATCTTCCCGTGTCCAACAGGGGACACACACTAGGAATTTCATAGTCATCAGAGGAGTTTCACAGGTGTCAGCCTCTTGGATCCTACACCAATTTTTTGATGTGATCTTGCAGCATGTGGAGGGTCACATATGATCTCCCAGGTAAAACAGGACAGAGACAATGTTATAAAGGCATTTTATAATATAGTCCATTTCCCAGAGGTCTGACAGCCACTGATTGCACACACATTAACTTCAGGGTTCTACCTGTCCCACATTGCATCCAATACATCACTCATAAGGGCTTCCATTCCATCAACTACCAGGTGATGTGCCATGCACAGGATATAATATACAGATTATCTTTGTACCACTGAATCAATTCTCATGATTCCCACATCTGTAACATCTCTGACCTCCACCAATGTTTCCTGTGGGATAACTTTGAACAGGGTCATCTAGTTGGTAGGTGCACACAATGGGAGATATACGGGCCATTATACAAGGTCTGCATTCAAGCAAGAAGCAGGCCAGATATAATGACATCCAATATTGTATGTTGCAGGTGATTCTGTATAAGAACTGGAACTGTAGATCATATCCTCTATCTAAAATCTTAGTCTTAGTATACATGCAGTAGCATAAAAGTTACCCATGTCCATACCTGTACTGTCATTTTATGGCTGCCCACAGCACTGATGTCCTGCAACATTCCCTGTCACACATGGATCCAGAATGACTTGTATGCTTTACCTTTCCCAAGAATACACATGCCATGTGTGCATAGGACCTGCAGTAACAACTTAGCCTCCTGGGTGGAGAACATTTCTGCCCAGTGTCTCTCTCATGGACCAATGACAAGATATGTACACTTGTGGGTTCTACATGTTGATGTTGGTGTGTGTGTGCTGTGTGCCTATGTGTCATACCTCTTAACAAAAAAAAAGCTGGGCAAAGTCAAAAACAGTGGGGGGGACAAAGGCCCAAAAATATGGACAATTTTTAAATATTGCTTCTATACACTTAGAAAGTCGCTGGAATAAAAGATTCTGTTACCATACATTTTTTGAAGGATATGAAGCCTGAAACTTAAATATCTGCCATTATTTAGTGAATTCAGTCTTCACTGATTTGCCAGAAAACCATACATTTTATGAGGAACAGACCAACAATAAGAGGCAAAAATCTGAACATTTTGCAACACTCTGGACAGTTGAGAACTATGCTGTCTGTGCATGTGCATGACTGTCCCTCTCTGACCTATTTGTATGTACAATACCCCCTTCCCCGCTGGTGTGCTCTAACTATTTCTTCACATCCTATTCTGACAACAGAGATGGACATGTTATCACTGGCCAGTGATTTGCATTACTGTGTAGCTGGCTTATATTGTTGTAGCATCCTGTTCCTCCTCCCACCCTACATATGCATAGGCATGCCCTCACCCATGTACAAGGGTCACTATCCACCTTATTATGTTTTGCCCTTAGTATGCATAAGCTGCAGTGTGCACCCCAGTGAACTTTTAATTGGCACACCTTTTTTCTATGTTCTCTGACACAGTACCTCCCACCCCATCCCCACAGCTGGAGATGTAACTGTCATGCCCTTCTGCTGTGTTACTTCACCAATACATACTAGCTACTCTCTATCCATTTTGCTGACATCCACCATTGGTGTTTAGTAGCTGCACTGGTAGATTACAAGGCATCTTGCCTTCCTTTAGTACACCTACATCAAAGTGCAATATCTTCTTATTTTTTTTTTGCCATTGTGTGGTTGTTTCTATCCCTTTTTTATATTGATCAGTCATGTAATAAATTCTTTATATTTTCTATTTTCTTGTATGGCAGCCAAGGAGCATGACAAGAACAGAGACGCTTGCCTCAGAAGGGTTGAACTCCTGTGCTAGTGGCAAAGTACATATACTATATGTATTTCTGCAATGTGCTATTGCAATTATATTTGCAATATACATGTGTACAAATGTGCTTTTTTATTTCTGTTTTTCCCTCCTTCTAAAGGTCCATCTATAGCTGAAGGCAGAGTAGCAAGGTGGACATCTGAGTCTGTGTCAGCTGATGCATCTGTTTCTGAGTTACCAACAGTTGCCAGGCATGCTTTCCAGCAGGGAGATGGAGGTAACCCTGCTGGAGACAAATTGGAAGGCTCATTGGTGGTTTCTGTACCACTTCTAAGGAGAGGGATGGAGGATCATTCTCTCAGAGTGACTCAGAGGGCTCTCCTATTTTTCTCCTATCATCAGGTGCAGACGTTCATTGCATCCATGGTGCACCAGCAGATGGACAGCCTCCAAGGTATTAAGGAGCACCTCATAGCATGGATGGTGGAGTCAGCCTTAACTATGATGCCACCAGTGGAAGAGCCTGCCCAGAACATCAAGCACTGAAGGGTGTATCCTGTGGTCTGGTTCAGCATGTTTTCTATACCCTATCCTATCCCACTTTCAGGTGTTCCCATCCCTTATGTGTCATTTCCCATACCTTGTTTTTAGTCCAGCCCTTTCCCATCACCATCTCTTCACCCTTTGTATGTCTGTATCCCTCCAAAGTTGCCTGCACTTTTTGTGTCCACAATGCCCCATATATGTCTGCATATAGACTCAAACAACATTTGTCACTTAACTGGCTATGTCACTGTATCACGCCTGGCTAACTCTCTCTAGAATGTGTAAAAATCTGTTAACCATTTTACTGTGTAATTTAATTTAATCCTGACTTACGCTCGGGATTAACTCTAACCTGTGGAACTTGTTTAACTTGCTTACTTATGTAATCTCTGTAAACAGGCTGTTTGTAATATGTAATGCTGGTATTATGTAATGCTGTATCTGCTTACCCTTGGAGCTTTTCTCCCCGGGCCTCCCCTGAAAATGGACATGCATCCAGTCGGACTATCCCAGTCAACAAATGTAAAATAAAAATAAAATAAATTAATTTTATGTTTGTTTTATGCCCCTGCTACCTTCCCTACTCCCTATATCCATCACCTACAAACTAATTGTTAATAACCCCACCTACCCTTCCACGTCATACACACACACACACACACACACACACACACACACACACACACACACACACACACACACACCTATCTATAGGGGTACCAGTCCCACAAAGAAGTATGCCCCACCTATCATTCCTTATTGTCACCCTTTTCTGATTGCCTCTATTTGCTATTCCCCCTTTTCTGCCTTTGCCATTTCTCTTTCCTTTCCACTTAAATGACAAAATCTGTTGACATTTTGTTTTGCTGGCCCTCTATGGCCTGCTCAGAGCTGAGGTGCTTAACTGCATGTGTGAATGCATATATCCTTGCTTGTGCTTCCTTACCATGCTTGGTATGTAGATCACATGAGGTATACTAATGCAGCCACTTTCCTGATTTCCCTGGTATTATTGCTGCCTATAATATGGCTGCAGCCATTTACTGTTTAGCAATTTTCTTGGAATATCAATATTATGCCAGTCGTAACATATGGCTAAGCAGCTGTAGGCCATGTCAGACTGTGGAGTCCATGACATTTATTGCTGCACAATGGTGCAGTCACGGTTTCTGATTACCTCCCCAACTGTTCTTTTCATTTCACCTTTGTGTTCTTTTTGACATGGACAGGAAACCTCTTCTGTTTTACAAGTTAGATTTTGTTCTGTCCTAAATCATTGTCCATTAATATAAGACTTCTACTCTTCTAGCATGTTGTTACACACCATGAGGGTATTACATTTTATTTCCCTTAATTTTCCTAGCTATGACATTCATAGGTTCGTAGATAAGTACTAGGCTAGCTGCCTTTTTGGGCCATTTTAAGCATAGCTAATTTCCCTTTTTTGTGCTTGAAATAACCTATCCCATTTGGTTACAGATTAGCCTTAACCATCCCATTGTCAATAATTATACATTACCCCTAATGAGAATAACTGGGAACATACCATAGATAATTGGAGGAAACCCATGCATGAGATAAAGCATGTAGGAGCTGTCTCTGTCCATTAGTAATACAGGGGGTAGTGCTGGGGTAAATTTTCTGTTTCCCATTCATAGACATAAATTGAGCTTGACTATGGCAGGGATGAATTTTGTTTTATGTGGATAGGGAGTCTGTTCCAGAGCAGTGGTATCCTCTGCAAGATATACCTGTCCTTCCAAACCATTCTGTTGATGTCACAGAAGAAGTTTAGATCTCTAGACTGAGTATTACTGATGCCATTTGACTTGCTGATGTGCAGTAAAGCCATCAGTAAGGGGTCGGAGGATGCCTTGTATGTTAGACACAGGTCACCTCTTAGCACTCTGTAGGATACCACACATAGTGATAGTGACAGGGCTTTGAGTCAGTCCATGCATGTTGTTTAGGCCTTTTATCTTTTTAGTAAGATATCTCTGTTGCCGTTCCAGTTGTTGCATGTGTGTGGACGGATGCATGCCAAACGAGGTATTATATTTAATGACTGGCCTAATGAGAGCTGAGTAAAGGGGGACAATGACATTCTTAGATCTATACACAATCCCTTTAGTTATAACCTGTGCAATATAAAATGACTTTCTTACAGCAATAAATTCAAGTTGGTCAAAAGTTAGTTCACTGACCACATAATTTCCCAAATCCTGAACAACTGAGTCAACTCATGGGTATCCTGTCAATATGGTAGTTCCCTGGGGTAGATGACTTCCCAAAGGATACAATAATATATGTTTTGGCATTTAGTTCAGTCCATGATTTTGGCACCAGCTATTTATTTAAGACAAACCTTTCTGCAGGATGCCTAAGTCATTTGGGGATTCAATGACTACTCCTATCTTGCAGTTATCTGCAAACCTAGTCAGTCAGAACCCTTTGGTTTTGGCTTTTACTTCAGAGAAGTAGATGCCAAACAGGAGAGGTCCTAAAACAAAACCCTAGGGGAGTTCACTGGTGACTGGTCTGTTTGTGTAGGTAACTTCTCCTACTTTGTATGCCTACACTTTTTGTTTCAAGTTTATTTCAAAGGAGACTGCTTTGTGGTCAGACCTATCTGTAAGCCAGTTGGCAATCCAGTAGGTGAAATGGGAATTTATTCATAGTTTATTTAGCTTTCCTACTGTGCCTGAGTGGAAAATTATATCAATAGCTTTGGCCAGGTTGAGATATGCTGTGTGTGCTGTTTTGCCTTCATCCATTGATTTGGTGACCTTTTCAAAAAAATCCACCAGGTTGAGTAAACATGATCTGCCCTTGATGAATCCAAACTGTGAATGGTCCTGTGTTTGGAGGTTCCCTATGTCCTGATTGATTAATTCCATGATGAATCTTTCAATGACTTTGCATATGAGGCTGGTCAGACTTATGGGTCTATAACTGCCTGGGTCTGTGAAAGGTCCTGCCCTATGCAGGGGAATGACTGTAGCTGTTCTCCATTCACTTGGTACAAACCTTTATGGAGGCTACGATGGAACAGCATTGTTAGGGTTGCAGCTAAATCGTGCTTCATAATATTTAAAATGCATCCAAGGATATTGCCAGGACCCATCAATGCAGTATTTGTAACTTTTGACAGCACTTTTAGGACTTGAGAGACAGATGGAGGGAGAAAAGGGTAAAGTTAGAGCTAAATATATTAGCCAGTAGGTTCGCTATATCTTCATCCTCAGTGCAGGCAACATCATTCACAATCAGCTCTGAGCATCGGTGTGTTTTGATTTTGAGATTACGTACATAACCAAACACTTCTTTGTGATTGCCTTTGGCTTAGGTAGCTATTTTAGCCTCAAACTTGGCTTTGGTGGACTTTATTCAGTGACAAGGGCTCTAACATTCTAGGAGTCACTCTTCTTAATTTGGTCAAACTTTGTTTCCTTTTATTATAAAGCATGTTGATATTATGGATCCACATGTGTGTTTTTGTTTCTGGGATTTGCCCTGCCCTTGTTCCTATGGGGTACAGATGCATCAATATAGTGGTGTACATTTCTTCTTGTTCAGTGGAATTAACTGGGTTTGGTGGAGATCTGGAGCCACAAAAACACAAAAGGGCGGAGTTCGGGAAATAGTATACACCGCCATGTACCCAGTGAAAGATGTATTCTCTCTCTCTGTGTATATATATATATATATATATATAATATAGAGAGAGAAAGGGTGATAGAGAGATATATGCCGATATATATGGATATACATATATATATATGCAAATATATAAATAGGTTAACAACATCTACACAACCATGGAGGTACATATAAATAGGATACTACCAAATACCGAATGCTTTATATACCGACGCGAGTAATCACAAGGCTTAAAGACCGAAAGACCACAGTACCAGAACTGCAAGTACTATTATCACGATGTTAAGGGACATTTAGTTAGTGCTTCTGGTGCTGCGGTTCAGGTAGGTACTGTGTGTAAGTGTGTTCCTGATTGTTGTAATGTGTGTAAGTGTGTGTTCTGAGTGTGGTGTGGTGTGTGTTTCCGGGGGAATGTAATGTGTGTGTGCGTGGGTTTGCTTCGTTTGTCTGTTTGTGCTATCTTAGAGGTAGATTATTAAAGTAGGTGTGGTGTAGGGGGGGGGTGCAGCCACCCACATGAGGGGTGTATGTTGGCATGGCCACCTGGCCATACGTAGTGTAGGATGGTTTGTTAGGATGTGATAGGTAGCAGTGTGTCTGTGTGTGTGTGTATGTGCGTGTGTGTGTGTGCGTGTGTGTGTGTGTGTGTGTGTGTGTGTGTGTGTGTGTGTGTGTGTGTGTGTGTGTGTGTGTGTGTGTTCTGTTTTTGTGTCAGTTCCGGGAGTTTGACTGTCATGAGTTTGAGTGTTCGCTATTGTGGGGTTTGGGAGTCTGGGAACGGTAATGTAGTCGTTGGAAGTGTGTGCATTCCTGAATCTGTAGGTATGCCATATACAGTGGTTGAAGTCTTCAAATATGTGCATAACATGGACCATAGCAATCACACATTCTGCCACGACCGAACGTTATGAACAAAGGATATGGAGAGTATATATGTCTATACACTATTACAAATATGTTTTATGGACATGTGCCAAAGATAGGGTTACCACCTGTCCCACCTTGCGAGGGACAGTCCCTCTATGTGCGGTAGTGTCCTGACCAAAATGAGTACAAGTACTAATGTCCTACAATCGCGAGACATTTGGCATGTTCCATATTTAATCTAATTGTTTCATAAAATTTTCATCTGTATCTAAAATACCTACATGTAACAAGAAACAGGATAAGCAAGTAAACCGCTACAAGAATATAAGCTTTTATATAGACATATATGTAAAGTTCTATACTTTGTACTGACCGTGGGTATGTGTCGGCCTTTAAAATCCGATGTGTGGCCTGTAAATGTCCCACTATGGCCATTTGAAAAGGTGGCATCCCAAGCCAAAGAGGTTCAGTCACCAACACAACTCCAATGAGTGCAAATGTCTGTGATAGAAATACACGAGACAGCTTTCATGTAGCAACATTTCATTACATACCGATGTATTTCCGAAGGGATTGAAGGACCAGCATCACCTGCATGCTATACAGGAACCAATTAACAATGGCTTAATGACTCAGCCTGCAATTACCATAGTATTAGTCTACTAAAGGATAGGTCTTCAAATAGGGAAGGAGCCCTCATACACATATCGAATATGTATAAATGCAGTTCCTACACACCCGCAACTGCTATGTACACCCACCTACATCTCCCCCACACCTGAAACAATTGCAATACAGACTGTAATAACGTCACAAACATCCACTCACTCTATGACATCTGCAGAAGCCTTAACATACCTTGTCAGAGACACACTATAATGTCCGATGTGAAATCGTTGCTGTTGTACAATGGAACAGACGCCAATGTTACAGGGTTTGGTTGCAATAATCCCATATCAGACGGCTGTGCGTACACCAGGAAGTGTTACCAATCACTGATTAACAGCACAGTATGATACACATGTACAGTATACCAAAGATGTCAGGTGAGCACAGTTCAAAACACCTAACGTTCTATGCATAGCCACACAGCCTTGAGCTGCCCAAACATACTTGCCACACCAAAACATTTGCAGATGTATCAGGTACAAACCCTGCAGAAGTAGCAATGTTCAGAAATATAACTGATAGACTCACATGTAGAACTACATCCTCTAGCCATTACACACAATCCTCGAGGGCCATGAAGTTAATATCTCTCTGTGTGTCTTTATATAGCTGTTGCAATTCATCACAAACAATACATCCAGGCCGTCTTCCTTGAAGGTAGGGCAAAGGGACAATGCCCAAATGGAGTATTCAGTTTTACCCCACTGTTGCCATGTCATTGGCTAATGGAGTAGCTGCACAGCTGATGTGCATGTAATCATCTACTCCGCAACACCAATTGGTGGCAGAATACCACATGTTACCGATATCTAAGTATAAAAGGATGGCTTGTCATACATTCAAACCGTATGTACTTACCAGAAAAATGTTACAATGAGGATTGCAACAGAAAACGAATAGGATTAATATTACCGTCAACTCGGGATACTAATAAGGTATGTAGAACACTCAGTTTGTCAGTGTATGTAGTACCTGTTCTGTAATAATTAAAGTGTACGCAATGCATATAGTGGGAAAAGGTATTATGTAGTGATGTATTGTTGAGCATAGTAACATAGAAATTGTGTGTACTGCTGTAGGCCACAAGGTAAACACCTCATACACCACAAGGGATGCTATATAAGGAGTTTGAACACAACAATTTTACTCCAGCCGCTGTCATTGGCAGGGTTGGTCCAACAAGTACGTGTCATAACAGGGGATAGTATATGTTGATATACTGTAACAGTAGGCATATGTATCGGCCTATAACTGAGAATAACATGTCTAAGGTGGTCCTGCAGTGCAATTATGATTTGCATTGTGGGATATTGTGGCAAAAATGTGAAATGTACAGTATTGTAGGTAGGTATGTCTAACATTTTACATAGCATTACTGTTATGTTATGCAAACATCAGGTATGTCTATTGGCATGTACAATACACAATAACAGGATACATGTGACTTGTAGTCACCAGACAGTGTATCAGCATGATAGCTAATTGAAATGGAAGAGCTAGTCAATTATCCATGCACAAAGGACATGTAATAGCTTCATAGGTTCATAGTTAGGTACTATGCTGTCTGGCCAAGGCCATTCATAAGCCTAGCTACAGTGTTTTGACTTGCGGCACCTCCCTAGGTTAGTGTCCTGTGCATGTGAACAGCACAGCCATTCATTTCCTGTGCCTCTGTACAGCAGAGCCACTGCAGTGATCCCTAGTGTACATGTCTGTCTCCCATCCACCCATCAAGGTATCTCTTGAAGAGTGCTAGTGAGGGTCCCTGCCTGATGTACATAGGAATCATGTTCCAATGCATGGGGAGTGTCCGGGTCAGGAATGTATCCCTCCAGCACGTCCTAGTCATCATTGCGTTTAGGTACATATCCCACAGCATATGGCTCTCAGGGGATTTTGCTTATGTGGAGCATATCCATCAATACTGTTTTGGGCATGGGCCTTGTATGTTCAGCAGAGATCACCTCTGAGTATGCGGTATGCAAACTAGTACAGTTGGGGTTTCTGTAGTTGGGCTGCATATGTCATCCTTCAGAGGTCAGTATTCCTCTTGGTGTGGTAATGTTGTGGTATTTCAAGCTGTTGCTGTTGTCTCGTAAGGTACATCCCAAAATGGGTGTTGTACCCTTTAATGTGTTTCATAAGTAATGAGTAGAGAGGCACAATGGCTGCCTTTGTTCTGGCTACAGACCTATTAGAGATTAGGGGGGGCACGTAGAAGGATATTCACACCACCTTGGCAATATGGTTATCAAAGGAGTGAATGCTATCTACTTGGGTTCTAAGATACCTTATTACATCTTATGTATGTAGGGGACTAGCACCTATGTGATAGTCCACGGGTGATTGGTGTAATCCAAAGGGGATGTCTATGCACCTTGTGGAATGCAGCTTGAGGCCATGTTATTGACACCAGGTATCTGTCTCAGTGACACCCTTATGGAGGGTGTCTGTATCAGCTGGGGAATCAATCATGGCCCCTAGTCTGCAGTCATCTGCAAACCTTTTCGGGGTAAGTCCTACTGTGCTAGCCTGTACCTCAGAGAAGCATATACCGAACATGAGGGGCCCTATAACCAAGCTCTGGGGACGCCAATTGTAACTGATTTACAGTAGGACCTAGGGTATGCTACCCTCACTGTGTGGGTTCTGTCCATAAGCCACTTTGCATAACATCTCGTGATGTAGGGGTTAATGTGCAGGTGGATGTGTATGTTGACAATACCAGAATGGGGAACGGTGTTGAAAGCCTTTGAGAGGTCAAGGTAGGCTGTGTGGAGCTCCTTACCCTCATCTACTGCCTTGGTAACTGTCTCAAAGGACTCCATCAGGTTTAGAAGGCATGGTCTGGCCCTAACAAATCTAAACTGGGTGGGGTCAAAGGTTTGGAGGCCACCAATGTCTTTGTGAATGAGATCCATGATGATGTGCTCCATAGCCTTGCAGAACAGTCTAGTCAGGCATATAGGGCAGTAGTTCCCCTGGTCCATTGTGGCACCACCTTTGTGGAGTGTGATAACTGTTGCTGTGTGCCATTCAGGGCCCACAATGCCTGATGCAAGGCTATTAGTGAATATGGTGTCCAAGTGGGGAGCCATTCTGTTCTGAAGTTCGTGGAAATCGCAGCCTGGGAAGTTGTACTGTCAAATGGATGCTGTGTTCCTGGCTTTAGAGAATGCAGCTTTGAACTGCATAGTTGTGATCGCAGGGACTCTGCATCATTCCTGTATAGATATGGGCCCTTTAGGGTGTGAGAGGGGTGTAAAGTTAGCACTGAACCTATCTGCCAGGATGTTGCCAATATCAGTCGGTTCTGTAATGTTTGTGCCTTACTGCTGTATGTCAGAGCAGATGTGGTTATCACCATCGAGAGTAGTGACATACCTCTATTACGCTTTGTGGTAGTCCTTGGAATTAGTCACTGTTATGTTTACGTAGCTAGCTTTGGAGGATGTGATAAGGGATCTCAGATTCTTACTGAGGCTGACCAGGGCGCTCCTCCACTCATGGGACTGTACTCTACTTTGCAACAGTCTCCTCCTTCTGTTGTACATTATGTCCATGGCAGTGGACCACCAGAGTGGCCTCCATTTTCTGGTGGCTACCATCATGGTTCTGTTTGGGATAGCATGATCCATGCAGTCGTGTAAGTGCTAATTAAGTGCAGTTGTGTATGATTCAGCGGTTGTAACTGTATTGTCCATCTGCAAAGGTGTCATGACATTTACTACTGCTGTCATAAGAAGCCTGAAGTTGGCTTTGTAGAAATATTGTACTGTGTTTTCCATAAAGTGCGTGGTGCCGGGATGTGGATAACATGATTAGCATACGTTCGGATCTGAACAACGAGGAGATAACCCAAGGGGTGGAACACCAGTCACACATGTTGGTAATAACCAGGTCTAGGATATTGTTGGCCCTGGTGGTGGTGTGGATAGGTTGATCCAGGCGATTGGAGATTATGAATCCCAGAAAGCATTGGCCTAATGTGTCGGTACATGAGTAGGTATCCCAGTTAATGGTGGGGTAGTGTCAGTCGCACATCAGTAGTGTGTCTGTTTGAACCCTACTTTCCAGTACACCAAGAAGTGAGGACCTTTAACCGTGGGGTATGGTGGGGGATCTGTAGCAAGCTACAATTTGTATAGCAGTTATGGCCAGAGTTAGTTGCACTTGGATAACCTCTGATGCATTATGCTAAGCAACTAGCCTGGAAGTGTGGATATCCTTAGGAAATATGGACACACCTCCACCGTGCGTATTCCGGTCCTGGTTACATGACTGAAAGGTGTGGTATGAGTAATAGTCTGGTAGTGCAGGGTGCTCTCAGAAACCTAGAAGCAGGTCCCAGTCACTGCACAGATATCAAAGTGGTCCATTACATGAGGAGGATTGAGTGCTATCGTAATTAGTAGCTCATGTAGTGCTTACATGTTCTGAACAAGTGCTGAGCATGAATAAGCAATACAGATAGGGTGTTGGATAACATAAACACACTGCCCCCCCCAACAGGTACACAATCACATATCCGTGTACACTACAGAGCCCCTGTAACCATAACTATGATGGTACAAGTTGCACTCAGGCTGCATGGTACTTGTCCACATCCCTGGTTTTATCATACACATATGGCAAAGCAGTTTGCTCTACACATACATATCATATAAAACATAGCTTAATGTCAGTCTGTGAAAACACTGAATGGTGCACACCAACAGTTATCACAACCCACAAAGTGGAAACACCACTCATAATGGGAGGCACTGCACTACTACCCTGCTGAGTCTGGTCTGAAAGTCCATGAACCTTAATCAACGTATATGTTGTTGGCAGTACAGATGTAGATGACAGTACGGTTGATTTCACACTGCATATCATACCTGTGACAGGTCATAGGACATCATCACCCATACTGTGTTCCACCTACACTCAGTATACTAGATGTACATTTGTATGTCACAGGAGTGTTCTTCCAGTGGACTGTTGACAGAATCAACACTACAAAAGGTGTCTGAGTAATATGTGCATATCACAATAGTGCCAGCTGCAGTAAAACAGGGTTAATGCATTGTACTCCCCTTCATTGTAGCCCATACCACACAGACAAATGGGAGGCATCTGCCTATGTAAGTATGTGAATGGCTATGACCTAGTAGCAATAGCTGATTCAGTGTTGTGGACAACATACAGAAGTGGCTTTGTGGGTGAGGTGTGTGACATATGCGCACAATCTGACAGCTGCATATTGCATTGTCACTGTGAGGTTAATAACCCTGTACCCATGAACTACCACCTAGGCAGCGGTCAACATAATGGACACTGTGTGTAAGGGATGCTGCTGTGCAGTTTACCTTCCTGAGCTAGTGACGTCACCAAACCTGTTAGGTAGTCATAAGAGGTAACCCTAGTCATGACAGGGTGCCATCCATGAACATGGAGATCATTGTACAGCCATACTCATCACTCAAGTGACCAATATCAGATCACATATCACCTTTAAGGGGTATTGGCCATGTCTGGATGGCCGACACCAGCCTTCACAATCCTCATCTCCACTATGTAGCATGATGCCTACCCTGCATAAAGACATGTCCAACACTGTGATGGTGGACATGCTACACGTGCATATCCTGATCTGAAATACATATGTCATGGACATCCAACTTCCTAATATAAGGATCGCCACATGCTGGACAGATCCTTGTGCCATACAAGTTACATACTCCTGCCATACTATGCAACCCTGTCCAGCAAAGCTGCACATTTCACCTCTGTCAGACATGGTGTGATGACCGCATGGTAGATGTATCATTAACCATGTGGATCAGTTATGTGGCACTGCTTCACCTGACACCAGAAACATGGCTGTTGGCTACAGCTAGGTAACCTTACATCCTAGGCTCATACATGGCCCAGGGCATACTGACTACTAGATGACCTTGGCTGTACATGCTATAGTTGATAACCATCCTTGCAAATACCATCAGGCTAGCCAGTGTCCCATGTGTATCACATGTGCAACACAGGTGATACATGGCAGGATGTTGAACTGCTGTACAGTGCCGTGTAGATGTATATGGCAAAACACATGCATGTAAAGGGGTCCGTGTGCATGTCTGCATTGTCACAGGTCATATCCGTTAAGACAGTGTATGTGTTTATATGTGACATATACACAGCATCAAGGTCGACAGTATTAATGTGGACACATCCAGGCATGTGCTGATAGGTAAGAACACCAGTACAGGCAAACAGACATGCCCACATCAAGACAGCATCCATATGGAGTATGAGCAATGTTATCAGGTGACACACATATATGGTGATAATATCCAGTCCCCATTGTGTGTCACAGGTGTGTGACACAAACATGTCAGTGGTGTCAGTGTCATGAAGATTTGCAAAGACAACTATTTATATGTAATAAATGTGATACACATGTATGTGCAGCTGTATCCCTGTGCATCTCTGAGATACTGTGAACTGTCTCCATCATTATGTCTTCCAGGTATGCTGTGAGCAAGGCTCCCAGCCTATACATGCTTGGAGGATGAGGCCCTTATACCTTACCTCCAAGACAGCTATGATGTCCTGTTTAGCCATGTGCCACAGGATGCAGAGCAGCGGGATGACCTGTGGCAGGAACTTCGCAGGAGGGTTAATGATATGGGTGGCCATAACCGCACATGCCAGCAGGTGTGCAGACACTGCATGGACCTGATCAACATGCAAAACAATGTGCAAATGCAATCACCAGGGAACAAGGTGCAACAGGTGGTGGGCCACCAACCCAGCCCCCACTCACACATACCAAGGAGCTACTGGCCAACCTGGGGACACCATCAGAACAGCATCCACAAGCCTTAGCTGACATCATGGAGGTGGGTGTCTCTCAACCACCGAGCCTGGAGTTGCCTGGTAAGTCACTACTGCACATATAACTATTATATCCCATATAGTTGCATGTGTCACTGTACAATATGTAATGAAACATCATATGCAAGGCATGTATACACACATGCCGCATACTATAGTATGCTACTCTGTGTATGCACACATGTGCATACTCCATAGTATATATTATTGTACTGGCGAATGTGTTAACATGCAAATTGCATCCTGTAGCTGTCATACAGGTGTGAATAATGATCATACTGCTGTGTGACCCCTATATAGGTACCTCTGGCATTCCGCTAAGACAGCAGACTGTTGCAGGTGAGACAGTTATAAGTATCAGGCATGTTAATGCACAGATCTATTCACCATGTGGCCAGTTAACACATGTACACATAATGTATGGTCCGGTCACAATATACAGGTCGCATCTGCAATCCATCACAATGGCTACCCATGTGCAATACGTACAAACTAAGTGAAACACCAACATGAATCCTCAGAAACTGTCATTGCTAGATGTGTGAACAGCTGTGCATACAATGGTGGAGGTGTTGTTCAATGTAGGAGCATGTACTACACATCAGAACTGCACATGTGGGGTACACAATTTTTTATTTATTTATTTAACATTTGTTGACCGGGAATGTCTGACAAGGTTCCACAGATCCTGTTTTCAGTGGAGGCCCGGGGAGAAATGCTCCAGAAGCATGTCTTTAGAAAAGTAATAGGCAGTTCACAAACAGTACTACACAGTGAGCTGGAGTATGGGCAGCCCACAGGATTCACCATTGTGGATTATGCCCCTGCTATGAGTGCACACATTGTGATGTGCCATCTAACATGTCCATGACATGTAGTGAGCCGGCTGCAACATTGTGTCACTACCCCATAAAACATACCCCACATACCAAACATACAACCCTGTGTCTGCATAACTCTGTGGACAGTGGAGTATATGACATCTATTGGTGTATGTCATATGGGACAATACAGACATGTGAGATAGACGGCCATCACAACCGTTTGGCCAGCACATGTTCACACATGGCCATGGAGGATGACCAGAGACATGTAGCAACACACAGTAGATATGATGTGTTTGTGTGTACACCTTGTTGTACATTGGCTACACATGATCCAACTATAGCCTTTGTTGAATGGTTTTATTGCAGATGTGGAACACTTGACATCCTACAGGCCTGTGCATAGCTTGTGGAGGCGTAACATCATTCGATCACATAAGATGTGTTGAACATCATGACTGTGTCATAGCATGACAGTAATCACCTGTACAGCATCCACATACATACACAGACAACCACATCAGGCCACAGATACAGTAAATTTCACTTGTTGCTGTTGGACATCACTTTCAGCCATGCACCTCGTGTGTGTGGTACACAAATGTCATGTGGGACATGGTGTATTAACAAGTCTGCCATGTGTGGACATGGTTGCCAGGCAGCTAAAATATGTTTGCAGATGTGCAGGTGTGTCATCCGTATGGTCTTCGCTGACCTGTGTCACACATTCCACATCATGGTTTAGTGTGTATACACCTCAGCAACGTGGGTCACAATCCACAGTATATATGTATTGTGTATGCACACAGTCATGGCTATGCACTGTGTCTGTAATTCACACTGTATAGCAATAGAGATGCCTCATAATTCCATGCAATGGCACTGTGTCAGTACTTCACACTGTATAGCAATATAGATGCCTCATAATACCCTACAATGGTCATGCACATCTGCTAAATGTGCATTTTATCTGTATGGCGGACAGACACTGCAATGTGACACCATCACCCCACTGTATATGTGACAGGATACCATTGTGTTAAACATGTATGCATGTCAGTGCACACATCAGCAGATTACATGTCATACTACATGTTAATGTCAAGGTCATATGCAACACATCAGCTATGTGTACTGTTAACCTGTGCTGGTCCACATGGTATAACTCAGGGATGCATGCTTACTACCATGATTGTGTGAAATGCATGGCTTCTGCTATGACTCATGCATGCTGTTGTGTGCAACCCAGGGATGTATAACTACCACTATTATTGTCTGAGATGCATGCCGTTTGCTGTATCACATGCATGTTGCATGCCTTCTGTCAAATCACATGCATGGTGTGTGTTTGTGTGTGTGTGTGTGTGTGTGTGTGTGTGTGTGTGTGTGTGTGTGTGTGTGTGTGTGTGTGTGTGTGTGTGTCTGCCTGTGTGTATCTGTGTGTCTGTATTGTACTGTAGAGTCTTTGTTTGCCTTCACAGGTGATGTAGGTGCGTTACCCTCCTGCGGTCCATCTCATGTTAGTGTTCCCACAGACTCTAGCTGTGATGATGAACATATGCTTGAGGCACAGACAGGGTTGTCAGGGGCTGAATCTGTGCCATTGGTTGCCATTCCACCTATATCCCCCTCATCCCCCCACACAGATCTCATGCCAACAAATACCCCATCACCAGTGGCCATAGAGGAAGGACAGTTGGTGTGTGGTAGTTTGGAACAGGAATGTGTGGTGGCTACGGAAGGTGTGTATTCACACCATGGTGTCAGGCAAATGACTGGAGATGGGCCACACAGGCATGTGGCCAGTGCTGCTCATAGGAGGACCTCTGGCCGACATGCCCCTGCAGGACAGAGCGCAGCAGCTGGTGTCACCAGACACATGTTTCAGGCTGTAATGGCGGCACAGGCATGTGCTGAACAGCAGAACAGAAAAGGGCAGAGGCTTCAGGGAGCTGCTATCCGTTCTTTAAACGACAACATCCAGGCATTGGCAAATGCTCAACAGCAGATTGCTGAGGTTTTGGACAGATGATTGGGTGACATGGTTGGAATCCTTGACCATGGCATGACAATCCACGAGCATGAGCTGTCTGTGCTGGAACATCTGGTAGGAGTGAGGTGTAGGGCACGTGGACGTAGGCCAACTACGTCACCTGGTGCAGGTCAACATGAATGAGCTACCTCACATGCCCACTCCCATAGTGGCGGTAGCAGCAGCAGTGCAGCTGGTGCTGCGCTGTCCACACCAGAACACAGCAGGCCATGTGCACAATGCCCTGGATGGTCCCAACGGGGACAAGGTTCCAGTGGACATGTGTCATCTGACAGTACCCTCTGCCTGGTAGTGTCTGTGCAACCCCTGGCAGGCACAGGTCACATGGCTGTGGCCAGACACCATGAGCTGTAAAACCTAGTCTGGAGCTGTCAATAATACCCATGTGTAGGCCAGACACATGGCAGAACATGGCAGAAACATCTGTAGGGCACCGCAACACTCACATGCATAACAACCACACATATCCAATTAGATTACAGGCCCTAACCCACATACACAATGTCATCCACTGGTGCAGCCTAGACCCCTGGCAAACATTATCACCCTGTGCATATGATGATGCCTGTGCTGCATCCCTGTCATCCACACCATCGGTGCAGGGACATGCTCATATGATCTGATGCACAGGGTGAACAGAATAGGGAGATAAGTGTAGATTACAATTGTTGTGTACTGTTGACACACAGCAGACATTCCATGTAGTACAGGTTTAGAATGCATTGTTTTCTGTTCACAGTATGTGTCTTGGTAACAACAGTAACAGCATGTTGGTCATGATGTCCTGCTTCCCTCCTTCAGGTCTAATCGCATGTGCCGTTGAGTGCCAGTGTTTGCAGTTTCCCATGTGTAAATGTGGGCTACTCACAGGTATGTATGGCAGTACCAGCATGCTATTCATAGCTTCAACCTCACTGTTAGAAAGGCTGACATTCCAAAGATGTCTACACATCTACTGATCCAGGAGCATGGGAGCTGTGTACTAAGCTACAGTGGCTAGAGACGTGACATCCATACCAGGTGACATCACAGGTACAGTTACATGGGGCGGGGAGTTTACATAGCAGTCTAGCTGATGACAAGGGTAGAGGCCAGTTGATAGCTTGAGGCCTCACTGTGTAGCAGTAATACACATTCACATCACAGGATGAGAACACACAACTACATACATACACACACACACACACACACACACACACACACACACACACACACACACACACACACACACAGGTATTCACACACATGTATTCAGACAAACAGTAACACGCCCACACTCACGGGGTCAATGACATTGTAACACACAAACACACTTGATAGTGTTGAGGTGAGGACCCCTGCCTATGTGGTAATCACCATTACAGTACTGTGTACCCACATGATGCAACACAGAGAATACACATGTACAGGTAGTCAGTAATGCCTAAGATCGACGGCATCAACAGGATAGTAGATTGCATCACCTGGAGGGGTTAGGGGTCCTATCTATTCACTATGGTAACATACATCCTCACTCCATGGACTAGACAGCCATACATACATACACACACACACTGTGGAGTCCACAATTGAATGCACCCGTGTCATGCACATACAGATACCTCACATGTGTGTGATACACACCCCACCCCTGCCTATGTCTTGCTTTCTACAATGCAGTATGTACAGATCTCTACAACAGTGTACAGGAGTGTGAGTAACAATTGATGTATTCCTCACCATACGTGGCATATATGGACACACAAGCAAACACACATGGCAGTACTGTGAATCAAACACCTGCTATCTTATGATACGTATGACAGACATGCAGCAATTTTGCCTGCATTACAATGTGTACCAACACTACCTTTGGCAATTGTGCTGATATATGCACATGGGAGTTCTTAAGTGCTACAGGTGTCAAGTGATTTACAGTCAGTGACACCCTGACCGCTGTGTAGATTGTATGTGTTCCCCTTCAATTAATAGAAACATAGCTTAGTGTTTGCACATGTTATTGTAGGATGGCTTGTGACACACCTGTGAACTGTCTTCAGCAAACATCCATCTGCAAAGATGACCCACCACTTAGTTATGTCCACATATCCGTCCATACCTGATGTACATCTTACTGTACTGTCAGTATATCACCATATACAGCTGGCAATGATGGGGCTGCATTGCAACTGCATGTTGTAGTAAGACACATGTCACCTGCAAACATCAGCTACTGCACACGCATGATAGTTGAATGCACACCACTACATGTACATGTGTGTAGGTCCTACATTACTGTCATTTAGCCATGTTTGTAGGCATTACAATTGGTGAACATGTGTGATGACATACATGACACATAGACTGTTGTATGATATGATAGCTGTCATGGGTAACCAGTACAGAGGGAATGTTAACTGAGTCAACATTGATATCACACCTTATGTCGTGTTAGAATTCAACAGCCATGGACCTACCTTCCATGTGCATGCGTGTAATTACTGTAGCCACCTGTCTGCACGAAGGACAGCAACAGCTATGCTATGTACATATGTGTGTGTGTGTGTGTGTGTGTGTGTGTGTGTGTGTGTGTGTGTGTGTGTGTGTGTGTGGCATGTACATATCCACAGCAGGTACATGTTTATCATATCCAAACACGAGGGTGTTTATTGGTGTACAGCAAAAGTCATCTGTTACTGCTGTATATGACCCTGGGCCCCTGTTATGTGTACAGCCGACTTGGTTACGAACAGTGGTATCATTGCATTGCATAACACATGATGCAACTGTGTCAGTACATGGGTAGTCTGCACGGTTGATGTAGAGCTAGGTACAGTCCACTGGTTATGGGTCACATGGTGTTGTACTAATATATGTTCTACCACATGTATGGATGTGTGTTGCTTGTCCAAGGACATGGTGATGTCTGAGGGCTACATCCTAGAATGCGGCTTTTGACACTGTGATCTGCACCTGACACATCTGTGATGCCTTTTGAGGGTGTACTGGTCAGTACATGTGAGTGGCCTTCATGTACGTGGGGACACCACCACCTGGAGCGGTCCGTACCGGTGTTATGGCCTACATGTCTGTATCCGAGGTATACAGTGGTAGTGCTATTGTGCACAACTGAGCCTTCAGCCAGGTGTTCCTCACTGCACAGATGTCAGTATTCCCCATTGTGGGATCTACATTGGGCAGCTGTGATAACGAACGCTACACATCTAGCACTGTTTAGCATACACATACAATGTAGTTGTCCTCTAGGTGTCAGGGTGTTAACCTGGTCTCAGGACATTCGTCTATGAATGGCACTATATGGGTGAAGTAGCCACTCCTGGCAGGATATCACCACGGGTGGTAGTAGCGTGCCAGGTTTAGACTGGTACATCTAAGGTGACGGACAGCAGCAGACATTGTGTAGAAGACTGGTGTCAGATATATGTAGTGCAGCGTTCCTGCTAACAATGACAACTATCAAATCTGGAGTCCATTACAATGTGCTGTTCATGTCTAACTGTAATAGCATGGCCATTGTGCCCTTCCGTGTTTAGAATCAGAGTGCATACAAAACAGCCATGTGCTACTAAGTGTGTGAGCATGCCCAGTATAATGTTGTGTAGATTGACACATAGTGCATTCCAAACGGCCGTGTGGTACTAAGTGTGTGAGCATGCCCAGTGACACCTTGTGTCGGTTATGTGCCTCTATGTGTATGGGCATGGCCATTGTAACCCTGTATAGTGATAGTAGTCATCCGGTCAACAGATGGCCATATCCCACTTCAGGATGGATTCCTACATTGAACACACAGGTTCACAGGTATGTACATCGTAACTGACAGCATCCATGTCGATATCCACATTCCTAGAAGGTCATATTGACAGTCTTGAAAGATGTAGTGTCTGTGGCACGGCTCATATCTATGTAGTATTGTAATAGTGGTCCGTAGATAGGCAGTTGTCCTGATCACACCACTGGCGTGTGTTTGTCTCCATCTGCCTGGGGACAGAATAATGCTTTTAGACTGCTCACACTCCATACAATCCCTACCGCCGACTTTGCCACTGCTGATGATGTCACCCACCTAGAAGTACACCTCTGGGAGTGTTGTGTCCCAGTAATCTCGGTAGCACATTCTGTAACTGCGTAATGCTGTAGTGTGATAAAATAGACAGGTAGGTGTTCTATTCTAAGGCATGACAGGTGTGTGTGTTTGGCAGTCATATCCTATGTGTTGGTGTCTGTGAGTGGCTAGCTACTGGATGTTTTGAGGAGCGTGTTTTGTTGTTTTCCTATATAGTGGCCATAAATGTTACAATCGGCCAAGAGACTGGATTGGCAAGACATACACATACATTCGGCAATAGGTCTGGTGAGTAATTTCAGCAGCCCTAATCCTACCCTTAATAGAGTCTGAACCCATGTGACTCACAGAAACCCACTTGCCTTGATATTAACACCAGTACATAATGCAGGAGGCGCATGTGATTTCCTTTTCATTCTTGTCTAATGCTTTGGTGTCACGTGGTCTGCTGTTGAGATATATATTCTATATTTACGTATGTGTGTGTATATGTATATGTGTGTGTGTGTGTGTATATATATATATATATATATATATATATATATATATAAACATATATATGTGTATATGTGTGTGTGTGTAGACATTAGCACACATAAGTCTACATGATGGAATACATGTTCTATACTGTTGAATGCCTGTGCTGGATAATCTGCACGTGATAACCTCAGATGTATGTATATCTGCCATGGCATAGTGGTAAAGCACTTCGTCTGTGGTGTGCAGGGTCCCGGGTTTGAGCTGTGCAGAGGCCGGTTGTTTTTTTGCTGGGAAGAACAAGGGACATCGAATACGGTGATAGTAAGGTGCTTTTAACCAGTTGTGTGCGGATCTGTGCGACAGTAAGCAGTGGCTATTTTTGGGGAGGCTCAGTATGGGTCATGCAACTATGCATTAGAAGACAATACTATGCAAACGAGGTGGAAAATAGTGAATCCCATTTATCCCAAGGATGTGATGCAGATCCCAAGAGTGTATGTGTATAGATAGCTGGGTGCAGGACTCGTACATAGGTGAAAGCATGGGAAGAGGGTGTCAGGCACACTGTACGTACACTGGACCCCTGTGTCTCAGGATTGCTCCTGGCTTAACGTGCCTAAGCTAGGGGTGTGTCTATACCTGCCTAGTGCAATTGAGAGGGACAACAGCAGTAGGAGAGTAGTCAAGCTGAACAAGCTGGGCAAACAGGTGATAGTTATCACAATCAGCAGATTACAGGCTCAGCCTGGCCCAGAACACTATGATAAAGTGAGCAAGCACTGCATCCTTGGGTTTTTCCACACTCTACAACACCGGTGTATACATGCAGGGAAATTTTACAAAACAATCCAACGAAATGAGAAGGGCTGCAGCAGGCAACATAGACTAACATGTGCAGGAGGCTGAGAGTGGTGAGGATGTGAATGCAGCCAAACAACCCTCAGTGAGGAGACAGAGAAGACTGTACAGATCCAGGGTAACCTACCAGGGGCTACATGAACTGGAGATAGTGGAGCGCTATGGGGTGGACAGAGACCTCCTACAGCAGATTGTTGAGCTGTGCCAGCTACACCTAACACATTGAACAGGCCAAGGGAAACCCATCCCAGTGGATACCAAGGTATGTGTAGGCCTAGGTATACTAGCCACAGGTACCTCCCAAAGCACAACTGGGGATATCATGGGGATCTCACAGGCATCTGCATCCAGAGTATTCCACCAGTTCCTGGATACCATGTCACCACATGTCAGTGAGCACGTACATTTCCTCAACACACGTGAGGTGTTAATCAGCAATATGCATCTCTTCCACCAAATGGCAGACTACCCTGGGGTATTGGGTGCTATAGCCTGCACGTACATACACATCAAAGCACCACCCGGTGAGCAGGGTAGGGCCTACATTAACTGCAGGGGCATCCCCTCCATCAACTGCCAGGTCATATGCGATGCACAGGGCATTATACTGAATGTGTGTGCTGGCTGCCCTGGAAGCTATGACGATTCCGATATATGGCATCTGATGCAGCTGTACCACAGCTTTGCCAATATAGACATCCCCTACGGTCACTTAGTGGGGGATGCTGGGTACCCACTGGAGCCATAGCTGATGACACCCATCAGAAATGCACACACACCTGAACAACTACACCATAATGAGGCACACGCACAGGCCAGACATATAATAGAGCGTGTGTTTGGGATGCTCAGGTCACAGTTCCAGTGTATGGACACATCCGGTGGAGCCTTGCAGTATTCACCAGCTACATGCACCCAAATTGTTATGGTATGTGCTATGCTACACAATATGATCCTGCGGAAACAACTGCAGCAGGAACAGCATGAGGCAGGGCCACACAGCCCCTCACCAATGCCAAGGCCTGTACAGGCACAGAGTGACTCAGAGGAGGAACAACCTCAGCCGGACCCAGTAGGCGGAAGGAGGCATGCCCAGTACGACCTGGTCTTGGCAAAGAGACAACGCATAGCATATGCACTGACACAGTAGGTATCCAGGGAATGTCACTCTCTCTGACTCGCACAGACAGTAAAAGGGATGCCAAACATGACACTACCTGTGCTCAGCCATGTATAGGAAGTGCACTGTGTTCACCCGACATAGGCAGCCCTCCAGCACCATCCTCAGGTCTGGCACACCCTCAAGGTAAGTCAATCAACCCACCAACTGGAAGTTGTATTAGAATGTGTTGTTACCTGTAGCTATGGTATAGATGTGAGCATGCTAAGGATTTTGGTGGCCGAATGTTAAGGCAGCGGACAGTAGACGTCCATAGTGGCACCATGACATCTGTACCACATACCAGGGTCACCATAGTAGCCAGTAGTACACAGGGTGTCATAACCCACTGTGGATAATGGGCTGAGCATCATGTGTGTCCATACAGCCCACAGAAGTCTCAACCAGCTGGACAGGTGTAGACCAACACAGACAAATGTACTATGGCCTCTGAATATGCCTAATGGATGACCCCCCCCCCCCCACAGACCCACACAGACAGACTACAGCAGGCCAGGCAGTTGGATGTAGGTTATGAAGGCTAGGACGTCTGAAACGAATATGTTGGTAATTAAAGCTAAGATCTGGAGTACACTGGTATGCCTGTAGCCAGCACAATAGGTAGGTCTACACACTGAAATGGAGTACCTGACATACCAGTACAGTAGTAGCAAAAGTGTACAAGTGTCACCTGTGCCCCCCTTCCAACATACACATGTAACAGTCAGGTGCGCCCCCCCGGTGCTGTGTAGGAATATGGATACAGTCAGATGTCCCCTCATGCTGTGCAGAAATGTAGCAACAGTCAATGCCACATGACCGATGGATACCCTGCAGACACAGCATGCCACCTGTCAATGTACAATGCAGAGGTCGGCACCACAGTACTGACTACCTGGACATGTAACACATGCAATACAGTTGACCATACTGGGCATGCTCAAACACATGAAGGTATGACAGCAATGTCAATCGACAACATGCGGAATGGTCATACTGGGCATGCTCACACACGTCAACACAAGACGGCCAGTGGTCCGGACATATCTGCCGGTACATTGCTATACTGTTGGATGACTGTGCTGTATGTTATGTGTGTGGTACTGTCTATTGTCTGTATATTTGCCATGGTGTATTGGTAATTCACATTAGCTGTGTGCGCAGGGTGTTGCTACCAACACTTGCAAAAGACGGTTATTTGTTTGCGGCCAGAACAAGCCCAGTGGATATGGAGTGAGTAAGGCACATTGAAGCAGTTGGGAGCGGTTGTGCGTGGGTTTGCTTGGTGTTAAGCACTGCTGACCTCTGGTTACAGCTTCTTACACTTGTTTAAACTCCACATTTCTTTACCAGTGCAATACTCGCATACTTGTAGCCAAACACGCTTACACCCACTCGCTCCCTCACTTGCACATGCAGCGACATTGGTGCTTGCATGTGTCACTCACGCTGGGTGGGCGCGATCCCTTGTGATGCCTATTACATCGGACTACAGTATCTGGTATGGCTGACCATTAGGCGACGGCATGGTGTTCGACTGTAAGGAATCGGCGGCCTGTCCAGTGAATTAATCATATTATATGCGTGTTCCTCATACAATCTGCTCCCATCTGGCTGATAAATGGGAACCAATACTCTGCAATGCAGACAAATAAATGCGTTTTGGGACCCACATCCGTCTGCCGGGTCATGCTACTGCATACCTATTGTAGGTTTGCTACATTTTAAATTGGCCGAGGCGTGACTTTAGGATTAACACCTGTCCCACTTTGTGTGGGACAGTCCCTCCTTAGGCGTACGTGTCATGCGAAAATAATCAAGCCATAGCAAATGTCCTGATTACAGGACAATATTATATTCTACATTTCTCTAATAGTTGCATGTAACAGTTATTGTATATGTGGCACTTCTATATGTTATGTGAAGTAGCATAAGCAACTGGACTGCTACTAGACTAAGCTTTTATTTGTGCTAATACATATAGTTCTGTACTATGCACAGCTGTAGGTATATTCTGACCTGGTACGTCTGACATTTCTATGGAACAGGTCCCACTTTGGCCATTTGGAAAGGTGGCAGCCCTATAGGACCTATATGTAGAGATGTCAGATTTGGCAAGGCAACACATACCCACAGCCAGTAGAAAATAGACTACTTCATCGGTTTGCATAAGTAAAGGTTATTCTTGTAGCATTATAGTTGCTAATACTGTTTCCTATAACATCTAGGTTTTTCAGATACAACATAATCGTTTTATGCAACCGCTACAGACAATATATGGATTCTTTGCCCTAAATCACAGGACATGTGCCATAGTAACATTTATTTTGCAGGACACAACTGCCCAAAGGGGAGTGTCCCTCGCAAAGGTGAACAGGTGGTAACCCCAACCTATTATGCTACCATCCACCTATGGTAATTGTCGGAATATGTGCTTTCCGTCACTAGCAGACCTCACATATGAATGGGGGAGAATGAACACTGAATCAAGGACACTGCATAACACCCTCAGGGACACATTTAGATGATTGGTACTATTAACCTGACACATTGACAGTCCCAGAGCATATGTATTCATACACATTTGTCGAGGTACATGCTGTTTATGACTCATACATGTTGTCATTAGTCATTACATGTATTCCGCCACCTGTCCACCTAATATCACTAGTTCTGGAAGGGTTTAGTTGGGGCTGTGTTAGATTCTGATTCGTAATCACGGACGTCCATGATAATCGGGTACAGTTCACTGATATAGTCCCTATGTGCTCCCCCAATGGTTTACAGACTATCCAGTAGATGTGCTCTTAAGGTTTGGGAGGTATGGGCATCTGCTATACCCACATAGGAATATTACTTACTTCCACGGGGCAGGCCTAATACATCTCTGCCAACCAACACCTGCACACTTAGGCCCATTATTGCATACCCATGATTCCTCTACCTGACACCCCTCTACAGCACTCATCCTTACTGTGAGCGCAGCTGAGGTATGAACACACCCCTACACACCGCCCACTCCCCCTGTGTCGGGACACATGTCGTATGTTTTGTCAACCCGTGTGTTATCAGACTTGCACAACCTACTGTTCCGTGTACAGCTACATCCTGGTCGCGTCAGTCATCACAGGTTTGCCTACAAGATGAATTTTTGGTGTCCCACAAGGGACCCCATGATCCATGTTTAAAGTGTAGACCTTGCAGATCTCTCCCACTGGTAGTTTCCCGCTGGTGATCTGGAAAGCAGCAGTCTATTTACCTTTATTGCGTGTCTGTATGTCTCACTGCCTAGCTGGGGGTGTGGGTGTGGGAGGTAGATGTTTGTTTATTGGACCTCCCACTAACATATGCCCGGTCTGAGCATATGTTACCCGTAATTGCTGTAACGTAACCTAGGTATGTACATGTGTATATTTACAGTAACATATATATATATATATATATATATATATATATATATATATATATATATATATATATATATATATATATATATATGTGTGTATATATGTGTGTGTGTGTATGTGTATATATATATATATATATATATATATATATATATATATATATATATATATATATATATATATATATATGAATATATATACATCTGTGTGTCCGTTGACCAATACACTTCCCGCTCATATGCACTTACACATGCATATTGGGTTTTATATCTGCTTCACCAGCATACTATTGCCTTAGTCATTATGACACCGACACTTCACTCTGGTTATCTTGTAATTGGTATTTAGCACATTATACAGTGGACCGTTCGATTCTCAGTTAGAGCGTCTTCTGTGTGGCGACATCCGTGAATGGGCCTTTCTTCGTTGAAGGTTGTGCGTTAGGCCTGGCAAGCCAGCACATAAAAATCTACTGCCAATCATTAGCGGACCGGAGTTCCGCTGTGGCGACCCCTAACCGGGAAAAGTCGAAAGACATACAGTGGGCAGATGTTGCAATATGTTCATGTATGGATTACTGATGGTAATTGGGATGTGATACAGTGTCATTTGACCTGATCCTCATCTGCACAGCCTATTATTCCAGCTACTGTCTTTGTTTGTCTGTGCACATTCATATTATTTATGTCAATAAATGGAGTGCATGTGTTACAGAGAATGTACTTCAACATATTGTTGTCTGCATGTGCGTATGCATATATACCTATTATTTACTGGCTGACCTACACAGGGTGGTCCATTGGAACCGGCCCAAACAACCCTGGCACTCCTGGATCCATAATCGCATACCCATAGTTCCTCCACCCCAACCCTGTTGAGTTTCCACGTGTAACAGCCATTGTCCACTTGATATCGCAGCCATGACACACCTTTAAACATTGCCCTCTCCAGAGTGTTTAGGGCCCTACACACATTTTGTACTGCCTCGTGTATTCACAGGGTCTCCCGCCATTTATATTTGCACATACTGCAAATGGTGTTTCCTGGTGTTATGGATTATGGCCATTTGCAGTTTGCAAGTGTAGGTGGTTCCAACATGGACTATATTCCGTCTGTGTGTAATGTAGACGTAGCAATTCAGCAATGTTATGCCCTCTGGTAGAACCCTGTCTGTGGTGTGAATAGCTCTGCTATGCTCACTCTTGGGCAGCTTTATCTGACATACTCTGCAAGGACTATATAATACCTTAGTTGCTCTCGATTCCCTTCATAACCCTTGTGCATGCTTTATTCTTACGGCGTTCATTCTTCATGTATATATATATATATATATATATATATATATATATATATATATATATATATATATATATATATGTGTGTGTGTATATGTATGTGTATATATATATATATATATATATATATATATATATATATATATATATATATATATATATATATATATATATGTATATGTATATAAATTACATCTGTACATTAAAACATACATTTCCTATGCTGGGAGCTGCTTACACCCACGCAGGTGCACTCGCCTATGCTTACTGTGAGTTATATATGTTTACTGCCGCTTATTTGTGCTTACGTGTGCCTTATTCATTATGACAGTACCACTTTGATTGAAGGAATCCGGTTAATGGTCCCATGTGAAACACATGTTCACCTTTACATGTTTAAATGTTGGCTTTACAGCACAGCGACATTCATTCCACAAGGAAAATTATATGTGCTATAGTCGAACTTGAACCGGGAATGTCTTTACGTTAGGCGGATGCTCTAACCACTACACTATTGGTGTTCTGCTTCATTTATATGTATTCCCATGGTTCATAGTTACCTGAACACGTGCCTCAACACTTCACTTACACAGCAGGCATCCATTCTCCTGCTGGGAAAACCGCAATACTACACATGCGCCATTCCCTACTCCCTACTGCTCTGGACCTGTGCTGCATGTTTACTCACTCCGAGGATATTCAAAACTCCAAAGCTCCAAAGTCAGGGTGTTCATGTAGTCATCCGGGTTTAGGCTTGTCCGACTGGAGTCTGGAACAGCCCTGTACCCATTTGAAAGTCAGAATTAGTACATGGACAGAGTTAGTCCCAATATTACCATTCTACCTGTGTTTACAGACGCAGGGGTTTACCCACCTCTGACCAGCTTAATATGTCAGCACTACATAAAACGGGGTGGGGGGGGTTCCACTGGTGTTTCCCTTCACATTCGTTATGACTGCTTTATTGTGACCATGTTCATTTATATATATATATATATATATATATATATATATATATATATATATATATCTGTCTGTACATACACATACGTATACACCTACATACCTATTTACATTTCCCATTCTGTTTAATGTCTACCCACTGGCTTTACCTCCCTATATCCGACGGACATTATTCTGGGCATCACATAAAATTAGCGGCCCTTACATGGCTTGGACCCAGAAACAGACACACCCCAGTCACCGGTTTGACCACTACACCATCCGTGGCACATTCTGCATGGATGGTAGCTAGGATATATGACTTCACTACAGGTATTCAACAGTACTGGCAACAAATGTGACAGTTGGTTGGTGTACATATGTATTTGAACCTCTCAACCACTCAGGGACTAATTTCAACAGTAACAGGGACAAGACAAGGACAAATCAGGGACAATCACGGACACTTTTACAATATTAGTACTATTAACTTGAAACGTTGACAGATTCAGAGCATATGTATTCATACTTATTTTCTGATGTAAAAGGCGTCTATTACTCTTAATTATTGTCATTATTCATTCAGTGTAATTCAACACCTTTCCTCCAAAGGTCACTGGTTTTAGGGGAGATTAAGAGGCTGGCCAGTTATTGTGAGAATGCTCTGACCATTGGTAGGGTTGCCACATTTTCATATGGCCAGGATGGGATATATTCGGGACACACCAGATTTTTCAGGCCAACACATACCCACGGTCAGTACAGGGTTTAGAACTTTACTTATTTTCCTAGATGAGAGCTTATTCTTGTGGCAGTTTAGTTGCTTATTCTGTTTCTTGTAAGATTTACATATTTTACATACAGAAATAACTGTTTTAGGCAACTGTTACATGAAATATGGTGCATAATTATTTCCTACAATCACAGGACATTTGCCATTGTATTATTTTTGGTCAGGGCACACCTACCCAAACAGGGACTGTCCCTCACAAAGTGGAACAGGAGGTACCCTGCTTACATCATCGCCTTAATCACCCTATATCCAACTTCCACTGTGTGAATGTGTAAAGTATATATTCTCGATAATTCATGTGGGGATCCATGCATCACGGTCAGGTGTTTAATCCCAGGTAGTAGGTTCTGCATGACCAGCTGGAGGCTGAGCAGTCTTGTGAACCACTACTGCGCATACAACTTGTGTCCAGATGTCTACAGGACTGGACATCGTGTCGTGACACCAAGTCTAATGTTTACACAGGATACTTATCCCATGAGGGATATCCAAAAATTGAACAAGACAATAACCTTTGATATTTTTGGATTTACGAAAACGTGATAGGGTTTTACATGCAAGGGATACATAGTTTGCAATCCTGACACTGCCTAGGGTGAGACTGCCTACTAGATATGAGTAGTGGTCACTATGTGCAGATATGGCTGCGCCAAGCTAACAGCCCGAGTATGGCTGGATTTGGTGGACGTTCAGGAATGGGGCGGGGGGTTATGTGCTGTAGAGGGGATGATGGGTATTCAGTTATGCATCCAGGTGTGTTGTAGTTGGATGGCTCAGTTCAGTCCAGACCATTATGTGGGTATGTACCAGTGACGTTTCTGTACATGTGTATCGCACATTTTAATATTCATATGTTTGTGGAATTGTATTCTACAGTGTGGCCTGTCAGGTTGTATTGCGGATGTCTATGTTTGTTCTTTGTGTTTCTTTCTGATTCACCCACTGCTCCCTCATACACCTCCAGTTCACCTATTGTGCATCCAACACAGTCTCCCCTTTGCGAATTATTACATTACCCGTCCCCCCCACACCCATATTCCACACACTCCATCCATCCCTTCTCTGGTTGATGGCCCATGGCACAGTCAAGGGAACACATTGCATACACTACATATCTCTGGTACCTGTATGGTTGTGAGGACTACCCTAGCATTTTTCACCTTCCACATGCTGTACATCACGCACATAGGTACATGCAAATACTTATCTTTCATGACATGGTAGCTAGACTCGGGTAATACCCGTTCATCTTTGGCCCATCCTGACAAGGACGCCTTGGACCGCAAATGGGCAGATTTTGGGTGAATGCTCTGACCATTGGTAGGGTTGCCAACTTTTCATATGGCTAGGATGGGATATATTCGGGACACACATCAGATTTTACAGGCCAATACATACCCACGGTCAGTACAACGGATAGTACTTTTGTTTTATGCCTAAATTTAACCTTATTGTTGTAGCAGTTTAGCTGCTTCTTCTGTTTCGTTTACTTGCTTATTCTATTTCGTGTAACATGTAGGTATGTTACATAGGGAAATAACTATTGTATGTGACTTTTACATAAGATGTGGACATAATTATGTCCTACGATTGCAGGATATTTTACATTTATAATGATTTTTGTATGGACACAACTGCCCAGAGGGGGACTGTCCCTCACAATGTGGGACAGGTGGTAACCCTGACCATTGGGCTAGACTTAGCTATTGGCGGCACGCTAACACGACGCATTTCGCTTCCACTTGGTATAACTATCAACACTACAATCGAATACAGGCACGGGGTATTAAATGCCATTTGTTCGAGGGATAAGGACTCAATAGTCAGCTACGAGCATTTGTGTTTGCTTCTTATTTTTGTGTTCGCAAAACTGTCTTGCATGCTTTGCATACATTTCAGTATCCATGGACACTGACAGGTGTGATTACTATTGGAGGCAGGCTGTAATATTCAGCATTTTAGGTTGCACGTAAACAGCTGACATGTCCACGCCTCCATGCGGCACTTCAACATGCCCCATGCACTCGTGCACATTTCCTATGCATGTGGATGTGGCGGCAGCGTGCCTTCATTAATATGCATATGGTGCTACTGCGCCATCTCTATGCCGCACGGTCGGCGCAAGCCTAACGCCGTCCTTGCGCCAAGCTTCATGAATCCCGGGGATTGTTTTGGTTGCTAAGTAACCTATTTCATTCCACAGATGCATTGACACACACACACACAAATCTGCTGAATAATTACAGCCACTTTAACTGCGTGCATCTCAGATGCTTTATTTTCATCAAATACATAGCAACAGTAAAATATTTAAGTCAGGGCAGCCAGATGCACACAGTGTAAAGTGTTGCAACATCCTATACACACACATTGTCTCTCCATGGCTCTCTCTCACAAACACACATTGTCTCTCCCTGTCTCTTTCTCTCTCTCTCACACACACACACACACACACACACACACACACACACACACACACACACACACACATGCATTCAGTTTGTTAACTATGGAGAGCTCAGCTATCTTATTATGATCAAATAAATTATTTACTGCATTAATAATAGCCAGAGTACTGTTTTTAGCTGGTTGCTGTTAAATGCAAATTAACCTGTTTCAATCCACATTAACTGTGCTTTTTAAGATGGTGAATTAGAGAGAGAAAGGAAAATGATGGATCCACTAAAGATGTCAGGCTCTGACACAACTTTTATGCGAAATAGGCAGTTTTTTTTTTACTACATTCTCCCTACACATTATCCCCACCCACCTTTGGAACATTGAGTGATCAGTGGGTATCACTGATTTCCAATACTAAACTCTACACTTACAATGTGGTGCAATGGCCAAAAATCAGCAGTAATACAAAACCGAAAAAGGCTAGCACTCACCGTAGTCTCTGTATGAATAAATTTATTGTACAAACTTAATCATAATGTATCCTGTAATAACAGGATAAAAAAAACAACCAAACTATTTTCGGCTACAAATGCCTTAATCAGTGATTAATCACTGATTTCCCAAACCCATTTTCTACAAAATGTTATTATATGTTGTCTATTTATAAAGAAAATTGTCATTATTTGTACACACACACACACACACACACACATTCTAAACTTTGTCAAAAGACACTAATGTCAATATGCATAATGTTGACACCAAATGATCAACATTATGCATGTTGACACTCTACTGTACACACACTGAGCATCAATCTTGGTGCATGCAAAGAGTAGGGGGCAAGCCCCCCTGCACCTCCTATGTGGGACTGTGCCCTCACATCCCCTACTAACTATATATTTTAACTCTTAGATCACACAATCAAATTCACCACCCCAAGAATCATTTAGTGTGCTACCTTTCTCAACAGGGGTCAACTATCTGTTTAGTTGAACAAACTGTGTCAACTAAACAGATGTCTACCAAGGCACCGTACAACATAAGTAGTGGTTTCCATTTATATACAAACACAAATACAGACACATACATTGTAAGTGAGGAAACACACAGGTTTATAAAAACTCACAGGTTTATAAAAACTCACAGGTTTATTAATCCAGAGCAGAAGAATAATGGAAAGATACTCCACTCAGCTTTATGCAGTATTTATACACTGAGAACATAGCATAACACCAGACATTACAGTCCATGTCTGCAGTCCAAACAGCTGCTCCACCAATGGGCTACTTCTCTAGAAAAATGAGATGTAGGCTCAGACAGGATATCCATTCAGCTTCAGCAACCACAGAAAGTCTCCACCTGAGATTAATCTCAGACCACATCCACAATTAGCCCTGTTTGGGCTGTTGAACTCCATGAATTTTGGACTTAAAGGTCAATCTCCTGCTTTACCCCACAATGAACCTCTGGTTGAGGAACATACTTCGTGGTCTTCTCTGAACATTCAACCACTGTTTATACAGGAAAAAAAAACAGAGGCAACTGGTAGCTCATTATCTAAGGAATTGTTTGACTGAACTGTTGTTAGAAATCTTACAAACACGAGTTCCTTTACCCATTTTAAAAAGGACATTTTAAATTTTTTATATGCAATGCACTATTAAATGTATATTCCACCTTTTTCTATGCCTAGAATGTTACAATTATGCCCAGAACACAAAACCACTGGTTTTAGATTTCAAGTGACAGGTTGTGTAACACTAACTACCCATCAAAATTTCTGTTAGTGAAGGCAGATCTGTGAGATAGTGACTATCAGTCCAATGTTGAGTTGCCATGTTGTTTTGCCTATTTATGAGTAACTGGCATACAAGCAGTAGCATAGCTAGGGGAGGGTGAGGGAGCAACTGTCTTGGGTGCCAAGTGTTCAGGGTCTGCAATCAGCTGATCCAGATCTCTAATGCAATACCAGCTTTTAAAAGCCAGTATTGTATTGCATTTGTTTTCAAACTTGAGAGCTCTAGTGCTCCATGTGTGGTCTAAACTATAACAACTGCTTGTTACATTGTAACAAGAAGTTTGCTACAGTTTATAAGAAGAACTTGTTTATTTATTTTTTTAATAAAATGGAGAAAGGTTGGGGGCAGGGCACAGAAATGGGACCTGAATAGCTGGGCGGAGCAAGGGTGTATGTGTGTTGTGCATCTGGTCACGTGGCAGGTGTGCCAGTAAAAGGAATGTCCATTTTTTTCTCTTGAATGGAGTAGCTGGGGGGGGGAGAGCATAGATTTGTAATAAAAATCCAATTGCTACAATGTAGCTATTGGATGAATACAGTATTTTTTTTGCTCTTCACTTGAAGAGCTGAGGGGGTGGGGCACTGATTCATGGTACCGGCACAGGTCGCTGATTGAGCCAGCTGCACTTCTGCATACAAGGTATTGTCAGACCCCACCCTAATGTACCTCCTGCATATCCACAAAACAAACGTCTCCAGACTTACCAGTTCTAAAGACTTAAACCTTGTCTATGATATAAATAGGACCTACTAGAGAAACAGATATGTATCCCACACACTACCCTTTATCTGGAACAGGCTCCCCATCCATGTGAAGAAGAGTTCCTCCTTAACACAATTCAAGTGTAACTTTAACAACTGGATGAGGAACAGGAAATTCATTCTTGTTTTGTCATTAATGGCTCTAATGGACACAAGCTGCCCTTAAATGATTCATCTCCCGGGCCCCTGCTATTAAATGTTTTGTCTCCCAAGCCCATACTTACACTTAACAAGGGTATCAGAACTTGTCAGAGATTTGGGATAGATGGTAAGGTCATTAGCCTAATACACACCTATGAACCCATAAACCTAACTAGTATTTCATTCAGTGAAATCTTAATGTGGTATTCCTCTGATAGGTAGACTAATCCAGTAAATAAATGAGAATGACTGTAATAACTGTAAAATATTGTTTGCAGTATCTTAATTATTCTGTTTCAGAACTGTCAGTGAAGTACTCATAACCATGTTTCTGTTATTATGCTTATAAGTACGATCAAGAACTTTGACAGCTCTAGTACATTTCAGAAATTATCTTAGAGAAGTGTCATGATGGCATTGCATCATGGTGACCATTCAGGTATATCTGCTGATTTTTTTATTTATGTATTTATGTATGGATGTATGTATTTATGTACAATTTGTTTGCTGAGGTAAAGCTCTTATCAAAACTTGACCGTTTTTAAACTCAGACAGGGTTACCTTGAATAGTAACGTCAAGGATATCAAAAGCAAACACAGAAAAGTTAAATAAATATTAAGAAACAATGTTCATACAGAAAGCAATAATGTGTACAACAATCAATGTAAACAATGATATAAAAAAATTAAGAGTATGAAGCAAAAACCAATATGAAAACAAGTAGACATAGTATCTACATATTTATACAAGGTATAGCTCATCAGGATGTAAAACATGCATAAAGTAGCTGAGGTATACGATAACAATTACATAGAGAGGAAACTGTTTGGTTATGTGATGTGTTTTGCATGCAGGCATTTGCATTCCTCTCCAACAGTTGCTAAAAACAGTTTGAAATGGGACCTGAATTTTGAGCAGATAACAATGCTGGTGAGACTGGTGAGGGATGGGGGGGGGGGGGGAGACTGACACAGTTTGGGAGCAAGGGTGGAGAAGCTGTGTTCAGAACTGCAAATATTGGTAGATGGAGTTTGTTGTATAAGGGCCCCTATGTCTTTGCTTCTCAGATTGTATGCTTGGATGGCTCCTATTAAACATGAGAGAAGGGGTGTCTTGCTGGACTAATTAAAAAAAAAAAGTGTAATTTAAAGAGTAGGGATCTAAAAAAGGTTTGAATATGTAGCTTGGACACAGCAAGGCACTAGTGTTTCATGTGGGGGGTAGTTGGTAATGAATCTCCAGTTGCTTTTCATACTCTCATTTGCAGCAACGTCAGAAATGTTCAGTTTATTGCCAAAAATATTTGTTTGGAAGCACAAGTCTGTAAACTATTGTGCATTAGTTCTGGCTTAAGTACTTGGGCTTCAGGCCAGTTATTTTACACTAAGAAGGTTTGTGGTCTGCACTCTTGTAAGAGGAGGGGCTAGATTCTGCCCTTCTGAGCTGGGAATTTCTGGTTAAAGGCTTATTGTGCCTGCTTATTTGAACTATTTCTTTCTGAAATTGGTGCACATTGTTTGCTGTAGCATAGACTAGATTCAGGCCTGCTGAATTTAGCTTTGTTTGTATAACTTGAGCACTAATCCAGGCCATCTTTTTTGGAGTAGGTTCCCCTGTACCCTAGTGGCAGGGGTGTGCAGTTAGAACTTGTCTGATTAAAGACTGTTGGAACAGGGCTCAGTTTTGAGCTTTTTTATTGGTTAATTGGGTAATTAGTTTAAATCAGTTTGCTCATTTTCTATTATTATATAAAAATTGCACTTTATTCATCTGCTTTTACTGTATTTGTGCTTCTTCCTACTTTATTACTTTATTTTGCTTTTGCTGGCTGTTCTTCAAAGCATTTATTCTGCTGCATTTGTTACTTCTTCTTAGTAGCCTGATTAAACTGTAACTGCTATTCTAAGCCTTTGGTTTAAGCACTTGGGCTTCAGACCAATTGTTTTACATTAAGAAGGTTTGTGGTCTGCACTGTTGTGGCAGGACAGGTAGCTTACATCCTTCTAAGTTGGGAGTTGCTGATTGAAGGCTTACTGTCTGTTATTCTAAAAGTGTATTAGTTCTGGTTTAAGCACTTGGGCTTCAGGCCGGTTATTTTACATTAAGAAGGTGTGGTCTGCACTTTTGTGGGAGGAGAGAGTAGATTCTGCCCTAATCCAGGCCACCTTTTTTTGGAGAAAGTTCCCCTACACTCTAGTGGCAGGAGTGTGCAGTTAGAACTTGTCTGATCGAAGTCTGCTGGAATGGGGGCTCAGTTTTTAGCTTTTTATTGGTTAATTTGTTTAAATCAGTTTGATCATTTGCTACTGTTATATTAAAAAAAATACACTTTATGCATCGCCACTTAGCTAGGGGTAAACTATTCCCAGTGCCATAAAGCCTGCTCTTCAAATTTTCCCTTAGAACTAGCCATTTTTTTAGTTTTGGCACTCAAATCTGTTTCTTTGAGCTCAGCACTTGTTCAGAACTCATTGCAAGCACTAAATAAGCTACAAATTACTACAGCACTCAACTTTCCTCATTTGTCTAGAGGAAAATAGTTTTTAGTACTTAATAAATAAGCACCTATCCACGCATGTTTAAGGGTCAGCTCCCGGTGTTTTCCCCTGTCTACCTGATGAATCTGGGCATCTTAGGGCAATGCAGTAATTGCCTCATGTACACAGAAAAACCCTCTCCCCCTACCACCCAACACTACAACCTGTGAGAGATGCACGTATGTAGCCAAACTGGAAGCAAAGCTCTCTTCACCCAAGACTAGACTAGACAGTCAAGAGAAGGCAAACACTTGCACCAGACTACACTCATCACATAGTCCCTCAAAACCTACACACTGCTCTGTACTTGTAAACACACTGAGTATATTCAGCTCTATATCCAACTTAAGCAATTATTTTTGGACACCATCTTGGATAACATGCAGTCATCTTCCTTTCATTTTATTTTGTTTATTCTATAATTTATTTTACAGTTATTTTCACTTGCAGGCTTTATTTTGTACACCTCTTTCATTTGACAAACCTTTAATTGGGCAACTTGAAAGGTTGCTTGTTATAGCATTTTATAAACATCGGGTATGATGGTCTTGTCAGCTTACCTGTAACCTAGTCATTGTTGATAATGGCCACAATTCTACCTCTTGTCACTGAATCAAGCAAATGTCTAAACTCACATGCTTTCATTTCTCGGACGGAGTGACCGGGCCTGGGAATGTATTACCTGAGGAAGAGATATAGTAAATTCAACAGAGATATTTTGAGCTGCTTGCACTGAACAAGGAAAAGACAGATCAAGGATATGGAAGGGATAGTAATGCGGTGACTAAATGCAATAGCCATAATGACTCAATAGGCTTCTGGCCTTCGTATATTGTCATAATTCATTCCTGGAAGACACCCAAGACATAACAATTTATGCCAAGAAATACAAGTTTAAGACTTTCAGAAACAGGAATTTAACATGCGAGAGTGGGGAAAAACTCTTTAGTCATACTTGGTAATGTTCAATATGCATAGTGTAAGATGCTGTTATTCTCAGTTGAGCTGCTCAATCAGTTTCTTTGAACAGCAGTAAATAAATGTTGGTTCAGCAGTGCTTTTGAGGAAACGTCTACTTGAAAATAACTAAGACAACAGTAAAACACTTATACAAAAAGGAATACAAAGGATCTTCGCTGGGTGACCAAAGAAGTTGAAATGGGAATGGTTGAGGATGTAACCTTCCTTGAAATAAGCAAGGCATGTGGCACAGCATTGCATGAAAGACTATCAAACATGCCAAAACTCATGTGAGTAGGCCTATAGTTGTCAGATCTTGACAGGTAACAGTAGATGAAGTCCATTCAATCTAAAGAGACTTATACCAAAAAAGTGTAAAGGGTTTAGTATGATAAAATTAGGAAATTGTATCTGATAGAGGTAGTAGTTATGGTGGGATTTACTTCCATCTATCCAGGCTTGATTCCTAGGATGGAGCCCATAGGATCAGGCACTCAGGCTAGGAAAGAGTAATTCTACAACCATAACTCTCATCTCATGAGTCATGAGGTATTATTGCTATAATACTTTATTATGCAAGTACTGAGCACATACAAACACACACACACAGTATTCATACTACTTAGGCATTCAACATCTTGGAGCTTGTAATGCACATTTTTTTTTTAGTTAGTGGAATATTTAAGAAAGTATACGCAGAGGGGAATGTTGTTTCAAAGACTGGATGACTTTCTTCTTTACTGTAGAACATGTTTACTATTCAAGATCACTTAAGTGCTAAACATTAAATTATATTTTTTTCTATAAAAGTAAGTCTGGTTTGTCTTGTCCACTAAAATACATAGTTTTACTTACCCGAATCTTCTCAAACACATCTTCATAAAGCAACTCCATTTCATCAGTTTGGAATAAACATCTAAATCTGCCATTCCTTCTGTAGACAAATGACAAAGCTGAATATCATACACACATTCAGTAGAAATGTCCCTTTAGATTTCATTACTGATGTGCACAGATATCCGCACTAACTTTGTCAGACTCGTCTGTTTCTAATCACTGATAGCAGTTATATTATTGTAGAAAGTTATCTAAAACCATGGGGAAGCAGACAAGATAACAAAAAATAGTGGCTTACTTTCAGATCACTTTTTTTTTCATTACAGGAAAATATTGCTGTGAACATTTAAGCAAGAGTTTTTGCAGGATTCCTCCATCTTAAACATACTGTTATCCATTTGGAACTCCTCCTGAGCTCAGAAACACATACCATGGCTCAATACATTTTAAAAGACCAACACAGATTTTGAGAAGTGCTTAGGCTCTAAAAGCAAGCCCTTTGTTAACTCCTAGGGAAGTACCCTTGTAGGCTGAAATCTTCAGTGCTTCTCTTAAACCATACAACTATTCTACAACTGCCTGAATATCATGAAACAGTAAAACATTCAATAAGTGATCACCCATGGAAGTTAATTAATTCACTGCTTTATCGTCAATGTACAAGGGCAGAGATGTTATGCGCAAGTGAAGTTGATTTCCTAAAAGAGCTGGCATACATTTATGAGCAATTACAAGATTGAGGGTACAGTAAGAAAGTGCTAGATGAAGCCTTTTAGAAAATGTATAATATAAAGATGGCTGCCGAATTTCATAGTGTAAGAAATAATTGAAGTGGAATAGCACAGCCATTTTGCCTCATTTTTTATACATGAAATTAAATTCTATCCCAAAATTTTGTTAAGAAACGTAGAATTACTCTTCATAGAGGGGACAATATACAAGAGTTCCTAGTAAATAACCATTTCAGAATTTTTACCTACAAGCCATTCTCACCCTGAGAGACACTGATGTCCATGTAGTGACTGAGACATGGTTTAAAATAACGGAAAGCACTCTGGCTGTGCAGTGCTCTAATTCTTTCCACATGTTTAGACCAGCTACTGTGCAGGAGGAGAAAAAGGCGGAGGTGTCTCAATCCACATCCAGAAGAGACTCACATCAAGGTTGACAAAGCAGAGTGGTGCACTAGAGATTCTTCATGTTCAAGCAACCATCAGAAAGTTCCTGTACCATACATTAGCTAGCTATACAACTCCTGTATGACACAAGAAAGCCAAAACACCTATCTACAGGAATGAGAATCACTCAATATTAAATCCAAACCATTTCCTAGGTGATCTAAACTATCCAGGTCTATATTACCAGAGCGAAACTCCTTTTGAGTGAATACCAAAACACTGACATGAATTGCACGAACTGCGAGAATACAGAATGCACTAAACCGCGAAATTCTAAATCTCGAACTGTCATAGTCGGCCAACCCCACCACCTGCTACATACTACCTACCCAAACAAAATAAATAAACCATATACATACCCTAACCAAACCCTACTTCTACCCTAAAGTAAAGCATCAAAACCATACTTCTAACCCTACACTAAACCCCACATACACAGCTATGTATGCACTATCCTTAACCCCTCCCTAACCATAAGGTCTGTAACTACCGCACACTTCCCCTACGAAAATATACACAAACAAAATAAATAATCCACATACATACATTTACCAAAACCCTACTCCTAACCCTACACTAAATCTTACATACATAAACTATCTATGCACTTACCTTAACCCGCACCCTAAACCTAAGGTCCTTAACTATTGCACACTTACCTTATGGAGCTATACCACAGATGGGCCAACTATGGTAATTTGACATTTCCAAATTCCCAGTTTTGGATGTTCGCTGTAATGCTGGTTCGCGCAATACACGTTGACGTTTACGGATTCACTTAAACGGACTTTCGCTCTCGTAATAGGGAACCAACTATCCATATATAGACTGGGAAACCTCCACCACCACTAGTGCATATGCATAGAGATTCCTGGACTTTGTCAGTACAAATGCCTTGAAACAATTAGTCAGAGTACTCAGGGTGAATGCTATATTGGATATCACGCTTACTAATATTGGAGCATCTTGCACCATCCTTTGCTTATCTTCATCACTTGTTAGGTCAGACTATAAAGCAGTCTCCTTTGAAATAAAATTGAAACTAGAGATCCCTTCCATCCAAGTTACCTTTAAAAAATTCTTTAAGATAAACTACCTAATCCTAAGAGAGAGAATACACCTTTCACTGGGTACATGGCGGTGTATACTATTTCCCGAACTCCGCCCTTTTGTGTTTTAACCTGTCACACTACACACCTGCCGTTGGTACATCTCAGGCAGCTTAGTGGTAGGTTATTGTGAAGATTGTGTACATGGTTGTGTGTTCTACTCCTGGCAGTGGTCGTTTTACCTCTCAGAGCAGGCACTATTAGTACAAGGGTAAATAATTCACATTTCAGCGGTTCTGGCCAGCTTTGCCCATGATCTGTGCGATATTCAGCAAAGGTTAGACCTGTGTTGCGCATATCCATGTAGTCATGTCTAAATGCCGTTTACCGGCACTTACCGGCACAAAAACCCACTAACATGTGCTTAAACGTGCTCTAATGACCTGCATTCAACATCCATTATTTGGGACATCAGAATTACGTAACAGCTCTTGCAGATCGTGGAACCGGGACCATGAACGACACAGTCATAGGTTCAGAGGTAGGTACTAGGCTATTGGCCCTAGGGCCTATATAAGCCTAGCCAAAAAATGTACCCTGGCTTTCGCCACCCAAGAAAATTATTTTCCTGTGCCCCTGTTGAGTAGAGCCACAGAAGTGATCCCTGGGGTGAATTTCCCATTTCCCATCCAATCATCAAGATTTTTCTTGAAGAGTGCTAATGAGGAGCTCTGTTTGACATAGATAGGTAGTCTGTTCCAGAGTATGGGAAGTCTCTGGGACAGGAATCTATCCCTCCAGCATGTTCTGTTTATTGTGGTGACAAGGTTTAGGTCCCTAGAGCGTGTAGCTCAGAGGGATTGGGATTTCTTTAAGTGGAGCATGTCCAACAGCTCTGGGTTTGACATAGCTTTGTATGTTAGGCAGAGATCACCCCTGAGTAGGTGATATGTGATGGAGTAAAGGTGTAGTTTTTTGAGACGGTCTGCGTAGGGCATCTGTTTGAGGCCAGTAATCCTCTTTGTGAGGTATTTCTGTGGTCTTTCCAGTTGTTGTAGATGTCTTGTGAGGTACATACCAAAAGGGGCATTGTACTCTATAACAGGTCTAATGAGTGATGAGTATAGGGGAACAATGACCTCTTTTTTTCTGGATGAGAATCCTTTTGTGATGAGATGAGCCACATAGAAGGATTTCCTGACGACTGTGGCGATGTGATTATCAAAGGAGAGACTACTGTCCACCTGTGTCCCAAGGTCTCTTATCACATTTTCAGCATTAAGTAGTCTACCAGCTATGTGGTAGTTCATGGGTACAGAGTTTTTACCAAAGGGGATGACAATACACTTTTTGGCATTGAGCTTCAGGCCATGGCTTTGACACCAGGTATCTGTCTCAGTGAGGCCCTTTTGTAGTTTGTCCACATCGTTAGAAGTTTCGATTATGGCTCCTAGTTTGCAGTCATCTACAAACTTTGTTAGCCAAAGACCTTCTGTGTTAGCCTGCACTTCAGAGAAGTAGATACCAAACAGGAGAGGACCCAGGACTGAACCCTGTGGTACTCCACTTGTCACTGGTCTGAAGTCGGATTTGGAATCCGCTACTTTCACAGTGTGGGTTCTGCCCGTGAGCCAGTTAGCAACCCATCTTGTGACATAGGGATTTATACCTAGTTTAGTGAGCTTATCTATAATTCCAGAGTGGGGGATGGTGTCAAAAGCCTTGGCGAGATCTAGATAAGCTGTGTGAACCATTTTACCCTCATCTGTGGCTTTGGTGACTGCTTCAAAGAAGTCAATCAAGTTTAGGAGACATGATCTGCCTTTTACAAATCCAAACTGGGTAGGGTCCAGAGTTTGGAGATTACCAATGTCTTTGTTTATGAGTTCCATGATGATACGTTCCATGGCCTTGCAGACCAGGCTCGTCAGGCTAATGGGGTGGTAGTTCCCGGGGTCCGTCGTGGCTCCACCTTTGTTGAGTGGGATAACCGTCACAGTGCGCCATTCAGTGGGTACAAAGCCTGAGGTGAGGCTATGATTGAACATGGTACTTAGGTAGGGTGCCAGTTCATTCTGTAGTTCATGTAGAACGCAGCCTGGGATATTGCCAGGTCCCATGGATGCTGTGTTCTTGGCTTTGGAGAGTGTGTTTTTTTACCTGTGCCGCCATGATTATAGGAACTTTGCATTCTTCCGGTATAGAGATGGGCCCTCTAGGGGGTGAGAGGGGGGTAAAGTTAGCACTGAACCTATCTGCTAGGATGTTGGCAATATCAGTTGGTTCTGTATATTTAGCTCCATTGTGCTGTAACTCACAGCAGATCTGAGTGTTCCCATTGAGATTCTTGACATAGCTATAGAATGCTTTGTGGTTGTCTTTAGAGTCAGTGGCAATTTTGTTTTCATAACTAGCTTTGGAGGATTTTATGAGGGATCTCAGCTTCTTACTGAGGTTGACCAGGGAGTTCCTCCAGTCATGGGATTTTACTCTTTTTTGCAACAGTTTCTTTCTTCTGTTGTAGAGTTTGTTTATGGCAGAGGACCACCAGATTGGCTTCCTTTTTTTGGAGGATAACATCTTGGTTCTATTAGGGATAGCATGATCCATGCACTTGTGTAAGTGCTTATAAAGTGCATTTGTGTAGGATTCAGCAGTCATACCTCTATTGTCCATCTGCATGGGTGTCGTGAAATTTGCCACTTCTGTCTTAAGAAGTGTGAAGTTGGCTTTGGAGAAGTTTTTTACAATGGTTTCCCTAATTGGGGGTGGGGGTGGGATGTGGATGTCTAGGCTGATTAGCTTGTGGTCAGATCTGACCAATGAGGAATTGACCTCTGGTGTGGAACTCCGGTTTCCCATGTTGGTAATGACCAGGTCTAGGATATTGCTGCCCCTGGTGGGGGTGTGAATAAGTTGATCCAAGGCATTGGAATTTATGAATGCTAGAAAACGTTGAGCAAAAGAGTTAGTACCTGAGTAGTTTTCCCAGTTAATGGTGGGTTAGTTGAAATCGCCCATTATTAGGATGTTGGGTTGTACCTTAATACTTTCCAGTGTATCAAGAAATAAGGAGTGGGAATCCTGGGGCATGGTGGGGGGTCTATAGCAAGCTACAATTTGGATTGCGGTCTTGCTCAAAGTTAGTTGCACTTGGATAATCTCGGATGCATTATGCTGTGCAACTAGCCTGGAGGTGTGCATATCCTTAATGAATATGGATATGAATATTAGTGCTTCGTTCTGGGTTAGGTGGCCGAAAGGTGTGGTATGAACTGTAGCCTGGTAATACAGGGGTGCCCTCTGGAGCTTTGAACCAGGTCTCTCTCACTGCACAGATGTCAATGTTCTCCATTTTAAGGAGTGCCTTGAGTGAGTGCATTTTGAGGTTTAGACTTCTAGCATTGAGTAGCATTACCCTCAGATTTTGCTTGCTTGTGCCTGTTACAGTGGTGACTTTGTCATTTCAACTTTGCCTAAAAAAGGCACTATAGGGGTGGCAAGAGCCTTAGCCAGTATCCAGAATCCTAAGGGCGACAGGTGCAGGCCATCTCTGGCAAAGCATCGTGGTCTGTCGATCATGTTGTCCCAGGCAGACAAATACTGGATCCCCTTAGAATGACACCAGAAGCTTAGCCAATTGTTGAAGTCAATCATTTTGTCCTTGTACTGTGGTGTCATTCTGGGTGATGGCATGATGCTACTCAGGGTTAGGGTCATACCTGCCTGGGATACAAGACTGGAGAGCTCCTCCATGTCTCTTTTCATGTAGTCCAGGGAGGTACGTCTCAGGTCATTCACACCAACATGGACAATGACAGTGTCTTATTTGTACTTATTGTGGAGTGACCTGAGTGCATGCATTATGTGGCGGATCCTGGCACCTGGCAGGCAGCTGACAGTAACTTTCTCCTTGTTTAGTCTAGTGAGTGGAACATCAGTGTGCCTGACTATAGAGTCACCTATGACTAGAGTGTTGGGTACGTTGCTATGCCTTATGGGCTATGGTTGAGTGGCACACTGAGTTTGTGGGTTATGTGTCATTTGGGTTGTGTTGGGGGGTGGAGTTTTCTTGCGTTTATGCTTTGGATGTCCCTGATGCTTGGGCAGGTTTTTATTGAGAGCCTCCGCAATAAGTCTGTGTTTTGTGTTTCTATGTGTGTGTTTTGGTGGTGTAGGTTTTGAGGGACTATGTGATGAGTGTGGTGTGGTGCAAGTGTTTACCTTCTCCTCTTGACTGTCTAGTCTAGTCTTGGGTGAAGAGAGCCTTGCTTCCAGTTTGGCTATATAAGTGCATCTCTCACAGGTTGTAGTGTTGGGTGGTAGGAGGAGAGGGTTGTCTGTGTACATGAGGCAATTGCTGCATTGCCCCAAGATGCCCAGATTCATCAGGTAGACAGGAGAAATCACTGGGAGCTGACCCTTAGACATGCCTGGATAGGTGCTTATTTATTAAGTACTAAAAACTGCTTTCCTCTAGACAAGTGAGGAAAGTTGAGTGCTGTAGTAATTTGCAGCTTATGTAGTGCTTACAATGAGTTCTGAACAAGTGCTGAGTTCAAATAAACAGATTTGAGTGCTGAAACTAGAAAACTGGCTAGTTATAAGAAACAAAACTAAGCTAGAAGGCTTGCCTCCAACACAAAAGGGCTTGGGGGCTCAGAAGCCTACAAACAGTCTAGACCACTTAACAGGAAAGGCAGGAAACAAGCTTACATTTTTTTGTTCTCTTTCCCAGTTGCTCTCTTTGTACACAGTAGGAGTGCCTGAAATCAGAATATGATCTCACTGCACTCAGTTGAGTGAGCAAATGAGATGGGCCCAGAAGGAGTATCCAAACACAAATTTACATGAGGCTTTACCACTGAGACATCTGGGATATGTACAAGTGTTATGGTGTTTAGTATGTAGAGTGTACTACGGCTGTTCCTCCATACTGCAAATAAATGTGTAACTCAGTTGGTGTACATACGGATGATACCTGTTAATGGTATGTCCAAGTGATGCTTAATGAATATGCTCCAGCTATGGGAATCCATGTCACAGTGAGCCACACACTGTAATGTGCTACACCTTACCACAACCATAACTGGAGAATGCTGGGGTGACAGATACCTGTCATGGGTACTCCCCATGCTTTGGAACTACATCCCTGATTACATTATATGGAGCCCCTCATTAACACACCAGGGAATCCTTGCAGAGTGGGTGGGGAACAGTGGTTACACCCCAGGGATCCCGCAATTGGCTCTGCTCCACAGAGGGACAGTTAGTTAATCAATGGGGTGGCGACAGCAGACACATTTTGGCTAGGCTTATGAATGGCTTCTGACAGTTAGGTATGTACCTATGGATGTACCTAGGAACCTATACATACAGTATCAACACATGCTGTTAGCTTAATTTACTGTTCAGGTATTGACTTACCTTGTGCTAATAGCAGTTAGGTGTGCAATAGTTGAGGACTGCCTATGTAGGATGCACACAGCAGACCACCTTTACATGACAATTTACAAGTGGTCGTGTGTGTGTGCTATCCCTTTTACTGTGTGTACAGGTGGAGAAGTGTGTCAGTTTGTAGGGGCCTACACTATCAGTGTATGTGCTATACGTTCTCTCTTTGCCAAGGCATGAGCATACTGGGAATGCCTCTGTCTGTCTACTGGGGCTGGCACAGGGTGTTCATGGCCTGAATCCCTCTGTGCCTGTGGTGCCCTTGGCAATTGCGGTGGGCTGTGAGGGCCTTCACCATTATGTCCCTGCTGCAGCTGTTTCCGCAGGATCATATTATGTAGCATGGCACATACTATGAAGATGTGGGCACACGTGCCTGGAGAGTACTGCAAGGCTCCACCAGATATGTCCAAGCAATGGAACCATGATTTCAGCATCCCAAACACATGCTCTATGATGATTCTGGTTTGTGCGTGTGCCTCATTATGGCATTCTTGTATGGGTGTGTGTGCATTTCTGATGGGAGTCATCATCCACGGCTCCAGTGCATAGCCAGCTTCCCCCACAAGGTGGCCATATGGGATGTCCCCCCTGACAAATACCTGGTACAGCTGTGAGGCATGCCAGATGTGGGAGTCGTGGTAGCTTCCAGGGCTGCCAGCATACAAATCCATGATAATGCCCTTGGCATTGCACATGACTGGCAGCTGATGGAGTGGTATCCCTTGCAGTTTATGTAGTGCCTAACATGCTCACCTGGTGGTGACTTGATGTGTATGTGCGTGCAGTCTATTGCACCCAGTACCTCTGGGTAGTCTGCCACATGGTGGAAGAGGTGCATATTGCTGGCCAACTCCTCCTGAGTTCAGGGGAAGTATATATGCTCATTGGCATGTGGTAACATGGCATCCAGGAACTGGTAGATTACCCTGGATGCTGATGCCTGTGAGATCCCCATGATATCTCCAGTTGGCCTTTGAAAGGTACCTGTGGCTAGTATTCTCAAGCTTACACATACCTTCATGCCCACTGGGATGGGTTCCCCTCTGTTGTTTCTGGCTCTGAGGCATGGCCCGCACAGCTCAACAATTTGCTGTATGATGTCCCTGTCCACCCTGTAACACTCTACTATCTCCAGATCATCTAGCCCCTGGTAGGTTACCCTTGGTCTGAAAACTCTTCTCCTCCTCCGGTGCCTGAGGTGGTTGTCAGCATCATCCTCCACACCATCTTCAGTCTCCAACACACGCTGATGAATCAAAGCTATGGCAGCCCCCCAACATGTACATTGTAAAAGTTCCCCGTCTGTTTACACCGATGGTGCAGTGTTTGGGAATACACGAGTGTGTGAGATGCCTTCACACTTTATACTATTGTGCTTTGGAAGCTGATGATGTCATAGGGTGTATATGTACAATCCGAGCTGCAGGGTATCTTACTTATGTGTTTTACCACAGGTACTGCTATTGTGGGGCCTTTGGTGTTGAATTACACTTGGCTGCCATGGATCACCTCTTGCACGTGCCTTCATTTTTCAATCTGATTCCCCTCCCATTGTCAGGCATGCATCCAGCAGCCTGCTTTCTTCTTTTGTACTTTCCCAACCCAGGATTGTGTTGTGAAATGTGTTCTATAGCCGATCTACTGCAGGTTTGCTTTGCTCTGCTGTGACAGTTCTCTTTTCTTTGCAATCCGGCACCTCCCCTTTCCTATTCTGCAGGTTGCTGCTAGCAGCCTTGTTAGCTACTGTCAATGGCCCACTGTGAGTTAATAGGTGTAAATTACTCAGTTGTACTTCAATTACCCTGCTGCGGCATTTCCTTATTGTCTTCCCGTAACCTTCTTGTTTCAGCTGTGGTGCACGCCACTCGCAGCCATTTACCGGGTTTCGAGCATGTTGTCATCCGCGTACACATGCACTTTCAGTCACCTTGTGTGCTCTCAGCTAAGCAAAGATATGGCTACATCTACACCCCTATCCTGCGGCTTTGCTTAGCAATGGGCAACCCGGATTAGCAATGCTCCAATGTGCTTACAGCTATGGTGGCACACCCCTCTCCTGATGTCATGTATACCTCCAGGCCACTCCTCGTTGTTATACTGCTATGCCATGTGGTACAGCCTTACGCCGGCAAGGCATTTGCGATTCAGTATTACTTGCCTCATTTGCATGGCATTGACTACTAATTCATAGTTACTGCACCAAACACTGTCACAGACCCTTAGCAACCCTTGTGCCTTGGTTGTGGTGCAGCATGCATACAATTGACTATTATGGCAAAATCATGATTTGTGTTACATTTCAGTTTTAGGACATCTATATATATTTTCCTTGTGTTCCCGTTTGCGCACACATGCCCTGCGGTTGTACTTTGCGTTAGTGTGGCCATGACATTAAATGTTATTTTTTATGTGTTGTGCGTGTTTTTTTATGCCATTGGCTGTATATTTAGCCATTGGCATATGTTAACTTTGTAATACACAAGTTTGGTCCGCTTTCATGACTCCGATGTTCTGTTTGAAAAAAATGTAAACCGTTTTTTTGGTTTACATTTCTGTATGTTTACGCTACGCTTGCACCACTTTATGAATCGCTATGTACCTTCATTTGCATGCTGCACTATTGCGCATGGGGTGATTAGCATACATGCGCCAAGAGCTGCGCAGCTCTGGCATACTCTGGTAGTGCACATGGAATCGGATTGTACCTGAATTGCTCGGCGGCCATATTTGGCATTAGAATGCCTATGCTACACCTGCGCCTGGCGCAAGCTTCATGAATCCCGGGGAATGAGTAAAAAGGTCACACACAAAAGCCAATTATTTAAAAAATACACACAAAAATTCTAACAAACTTAGACTTTCCACTTTGTGATACAGTAAACCTCTGGTAGCAGAGGCAATGTCAGATATATGCAAATTACTATTTAAGGCTATCATGTGTTTCAGCTAAATGGCAATTCTGAATATCCAAGACTTTTTCTTTTAAGTCTATTTTTTGCACAATTTCAGGCCATTAAGGCAAAAGCCCTCTAGCTGTGGATATAGATGTTTCTGCCTTCTTATAGCATCATCAGTACAGCATAAAAGGAATGTTTATTGTTTGGAAACACAGGGTTGTTGTACCCAACTGATATCCATAAACATTAGGGTGTCTACAAAATATCCAAACTAACAAACTAAAACAATGAGTAAAAAGGTCACACAGGAAAACCAATTGGTTAAAAAACGCAAAAAGAAAATTCTAGCAAAGCTAGACTTTCCACTGAGTGATGCATTAAACCTCTTGCATCAGAGGCGCAACATGGGATATATGCTAATTACCCATTTGACAAGAAAAATTTTTTTGAGTGTTATGCCTTATGGGCTTGGTGGGTGAAACATTGGTTTTGCTATGTGTCATGGGTGCCGTGGAGATTGTGTTAGCTGTAGCAGACTTGTGTTTTGGAGGCCTGGTGTTTTGGTAAATTTTTTTGAGAGAACCTTCATGGCTTTATGTGTTTGATGAGTAGTATGTGTATAAGAAGTGGTACGTGTATGAGTAGTAGTACTATGTGAATATGTAGTGGTGATTGAGTTGACAACCTTCTCCGTGTTACTGTTTTGAGTGAGAGAGAGCATGGATGCTTATTCCAAGTCCTATACCAGCTTCCCTTTACCTGTCAGGTGCCAATCAAGCACATTTATCTCACAAATTGCAGGCAGGCCCCATCCAATCCACGATGGCCTGGAAAATGTGCTCAGAATAAAGAAACCACTGCAAACAGTTCCAAAAACAGAATGCCTGGATATGGACTATGCTACATCTGCTAGCTACCCTTGTTTCAGTGGGAAACACTAGAGAATATTTAACACAGCAGAAAAATAGCAGTGAGACACTGAAAAAATGTTTAAAACAGCAGAAAATCAGCCAGGAGGCTCTAAAGAATGATTTAAACAGTTAACAGATCATCTAATTAAGTAATGCTTGGTAGGAAAAACAGATCAGGCAGAACAGATAGCTTTAAAACAGTAGAAAAATACCAACAAACATGTAAACAGTGGAAACAACAAAAAAGCTTACTAAACAAAGAAAACAGCAATAACATTTGATTTTACAGGCACAGTGAAGCAGGCAGTTGTAATATAACAGTGCAGTTTAATAAAAAGTAAATGAAACAGTATAAAAAATAAAAACTGCAGTAAACAGTATAAATAAACAACCCCCCCCCTTCCAAAAAAAAAAAAACATGTAACTTATGTTGTTTTGGAAACTCAGAAGCCTCTAGTCACCTGGTATCTCAGTTCATAGTTGTGGCTGGTAGCCCACCTCAGTTCAGCTTGGTACAGACAAGCCGCTAAAATAACAGGATTTGTGTTAGCATGCATTTTTTGAAGGATATGAAGTCTGAAACTCAAATATATGTAATTTATTTGGTCATTACGTAATTATTTCAATCCTCCATGATTTGCCAAAAAACACACATTTTATGAGGAACAGACCAAATATTTGAGACAAAAATCTGGACATTCTGCAAAAATCTTTACATTTGTGAGGTATGCCCCACACCCAGCTCTTCAAACACTAGAGACTTAAGAGTAAGTTGAAAGACTCCAGGATGTACCCCCCCCCCCCGCATAAACATACACAAGAAAATTATTCTCATATTCTGTCTCAGCATCCCTTCTTACAAATTCTCAGTGACAAACTACTTTAACCTTTCTCACTATCTCATTCAGTATTACTCCGTTTTATCCCCTACATTGCTAATACATTGACCAACATACACACACCCATCATTTACAGCCACTTGCTTAACAGTACACCTCAGATATTTGCTTGAGATTAAGCGAATAAATAAATTCATTAATAATGGCCCAGAAATGTGTCTTAGCTCATTGATCTCAGAACCAAACCATGCAGTGCAATTCCACTCTGCCCTCTCAGCTTCTTAGTTCAAGAATCAGAAACAAGGTACCAAATCAGGAACAGCTTTGAAATATTTCTCTCATATACTTAGAAAGGATATAAAACAATATTTGCATTATCAAGCATTTTCTGAGGTATGTAAAATGTGAAACTCCCATGCTTGACATTTAGTAGCTGTAACCCACAACAATTTCCAGAATACACTCATTTTACAAGGAGCAGAACAATATACTTCTCAAGTACTTTCAGTAAGAATTCTGAAAGCGAAAAAATGAAGGACAAAAGGGGATAACATTTAAATAATATTTTATGTATTTGTCAACTAGGTAAACCCAAAGGGCAAAATTACATCTCTCAAGGGTAATCTAAGAGCACAGTCTGGTTAAGTGACTTGCTCAAAGTCACAAAGTAGGCAAGTGGAAGTGAAAGGATTCAAACCCTGTACCTTTGAATACAGGAAGGAGTTCATTAACATAAGTGCCAGATAACTCCAAATCACTTAAAATGTTAACAGAACAATAAGTGCTTTATGGATGTACGTTCTCTGAACAATAAAAACTGTGAAACTGTAATATCTAGCATCATTGACTGAGTAATCCTCAGTGCAATAACAGAAAACACAAAGACACTGGAACACAGAGATGATGAAATATTTTTTATTGGCCCAACAATGGTTTTATGATTACTCAAGCTTTTGGGCTAGTAGCAGCATTTCATCTGGAATTGTGTTTGACTTTGAAAGCACATCAATATTCTGTGTTCCCTACCTCATATCACCAAATATCACTCCTGAAAGTACACTTGTGTAAGATTTTAACGTAACAGTAGATCTGAAGTAGTTTACTTCATTTGATCTTCAACCTGTGGGAATGTGGATCCATATCGGATCCGAGCTGGCAAAGATTACTAGCATCAGCTCCAAGCTCCAGACTCCTCCCCTTACCCATAATACATCTCCTTTGCCTTCCATCCCCAGATCGCGTTTGCTGCGATTTGTGAAAACATCGTGTCTCTGGAGCTCCAGTTAGCAAGGTAGTTTCCCTGGGTTGTAAATTGAATAATTTTTTGCTTTATTAGCCATTTTAGATAAGTGTAGGTACCCTTTTCCCCTCCCATCGCTTTGGCATCATGTGTAGGCTTGTAGTAGTAGTTATTAGATAGTGTAGTTTGTCTGTGTGTTCCCCCCCTTCTAGTCAGTTTAGTGTGTGGTGAGTGGGTGTGTGCTAAAATTTTAAGTGGAAAGTTTTTCTTTTCTTTTCCTAGCAAGGCAGAAAAGCTTATTTTTAAGCGCTGCACAGAGTGTGGCCATAAGCTCTCCCCAGTGGATGGGTGGCCCACCTTAATGTTGACTGTGTCATCAGTGCAGGTTTCAACCCCCTTGGGCTTTGAAAGACAGAAAGGCCAAGTTGGCCCTCAAGGGGCTTCTTCCTCTCACTGATCCTCCCTCCTCTTTCTCGGCTTCAGTCACGGCAGCTGCCGTGGCTGCCTCTCCCGCTTCTCTGCCTCTGGCCTCCTCTCCCTCCCAGGCTGGGACTCAAACTCCTTCTTCTAAGCCTGTGGTAGCAGAGCAGAGGAGGGGTAGACAGTGAGAGAGACAGTCGAGGATGAAAGATAAGAAGAAGAAGAGGTCTCCGGACCTCGAATCACCCAGTAAATCTGCTTGGATCCATGACTCTCCTCAGCTCCAATCTCCAAGGTTCTCCCTGGAGCCAGAGGAGGCACACCCAGTCTCCCGGGCCTCAGCTCCCCAACTAGCCAGTGTCTCGGTTCACCCGGTCTCTCTTGGACATGGATCTAGATAAGATGATGAGGTGCTTTATCTGTACGCCGATCCAGATGGGGGTCTTGCCAGCTCTCCCTCAGGAGGGGGCAGCTCACTTCCCTTTTTTCAGCCTATTACTCCTTCCCCAACCCAACCTTCGGTTTCGGAGTTCTCAGATCCGAGGTTGGCCTTGGTCAGTGCGTCGGTGCCAACAGTCCTTGCATCCTCGATGCCGGCAGCTGCCTGGAGCATCTTGGATTGAACCAGTTCAGATCCGTGCTGCTCTCAAAGCCAAAGCCTGGGGGTCGGATCCGAGGGAGTGGAACCTTTACCATCGGCTCCGATGTTTTCGATCCAGGTTTCCTCTCTCAGAGCTCCGGCCACTTCGGGTCCAGCTCAGATTCTCACATCAGACCCGGGGAGACCGGCATCCTTATTGGCTTCACAGGAGATCCGCTCTCCTTTGGCTTTCAGTGTAATAGAATGGGTCCTCTCCATTGGATCGAGGCCCCTGACCGCCCCCTTGGGCTCCACCCAGATCCCCCTTGGCTCTGTCTATGGTCCCCGTCATCTTACGAGAGGGACAGCCCATGCCCAAAGGGCTCCAGACGGTTCCCCCAGAGTAAAATATGGCTTGTGAGCACACCCCGGAGAGCCCCACTGGAGATGTGCCTCACAAGCATATGTGCAAGAGGAGGCACTTGGACGCCCCTGAGTCCCTAACCAAGGACACATACTTAGATGAAGGGGAGGGCTCCCCAAGGTCACCTCCTGATGATGTCCCCTTTGGAGACATCATGGAGATCCTTCACCAGGGGGGAGGCTGGTCTGCCCCCAAGCCCTCTTCTGATGAGTCTGTGTTTCTGGAGGCCTTCGGCACGGGCCCGTCTACATCTTGAGTGTCCCCCCATGGATCCTTTAGTGGATTTGATCACCTTGTGGGTGTGGAAGGAACCTGACACCATGGAGCTGATCCCCAAGTGCCTCGATAAGGTTTTGAGTCCCCCTATAGATAGGCCTTCCTAGAGCAAGGGCTCCCCTGTGGACACCATGATGGTAGCAGCAGTCATGATGAGGGAACTATCTCAGGAAAGTTCCTCGGTCCCCTCTCCTAACCAAGAGTCTCGGATGATGGACCAGCTAGGGAAGCGGGTGTATGCTTCAGCTACCTTTTCAATAAGGGCACTGAACTACTTGACATCATCACGAGACTCCAATGCGACCTGGTGAAGGAGCTGGAGGGGTCTCCACCCAAGTCCATGTAGCAGGACAAGGCTTTGTTCTCCATGAAAATGGCCTCTTTGAGTGCAGTATCAAATACGTCCATGTGACTCCTCTCCCATGCAATGGAAGGAGTGGCTAGGGCAGCTGGGTCTGGCATGTCCATGAGGCGTAATGCCTGCCTCAAGGTTGTGCCAATTTACCGAACCCTTTAAAGTGTCCTTTGCTAATGCCCCTTATGATGGCTCTACTCTGTTCGGTAAGACCATTAAGGAGACGCTAGTCCAGAGTGAGAAGGACGGGAAGACACTGTCTGCTGTCGAGATCTGCTTCTCTAACCCTCAAAGGTCCTTTTCCCGGAACCAGAGAGGGCAAAAGAAGATCTGGTTCCAGAAGTCTCAGTATTCCCAGGACACTCAGGGCTCAGGTAGAGGGTGACAAAATGGACACCGGCCCAGAGGCTGAGGGGGTCCGCGAAACTTCGGGTCTTTAGAACCTTTCTCAAACAGACCCAGGCAGCAACCCTGAGGGTTTGCCTGACTGCTCTACTCTGGAGGCAGTCGGGGAATGATTGTCCTTGCACCTAGCAGCTTGGGAGTCCATAACAATGGACCGCTGGGTGCTGCAAATCATATCCAGAGGATATTCTATCCTTGTGGATTCTCTGACCCTTCCCAATCACCTCCCGGACATTTCACCCATGCAAAGGGAGGCAGCAGCACAGGAAATTTCCAAGCTGCTAGGAAAATGAGCCATCAAAATTGTCCCCCCAGATCAGTCTGGATCGGGCTTCTACTCCAGGTTCTTTTTGTTGCCAAAGAAAACGGGGGACTTAAAGCCCATTCTGGACCTCTCTACCCTGAACCTGTCAGTGGCCAAAGAAAAGTTCCTGATGGTCGCACTACAGTCCATCATGCCATACCTGCAAGAGAGCAACTGGATGTGCGTGTTAGATCTCCAGGATGCTTCCTATCACATAAAGATGCACAGAAGCTCCAGGTGTTTCCTCCACTTCCAGCTAGGGGCCAATCATTACCAATTTCAAGCCCTACCCTTTGGTCTCACCACAGTCCCCAGGGTGTCTACCAAAGTGATGGTAGTGGTAGCAGCTCACCTGAGGCTTCAGGGGATTCAGGTCTATTCGTACCTGGATTCTTGGCTGTTCACTGCTCCCATCAGGTGTCTACTTTCCCAAACCAGGGACTACTTTCTGACACTTGCCCTGAGTTTGGGTATCACAATCGACACATCCAAATCTCTACTAGAACCTGTACAGGTGATAGACTACATTGGTGCCAGGATAGACACACTCCAGGCCAAAGTGTTCCTGGCAAAATAATGGTTCTTGTACCACGAAGGGTGTGGTGTATGCTTTGAGGTGTTCCTGCAACTTATTATATATTGGTGAAACAAAAAGAATGTTTAGAATAAGGTTGCAGGAACACCTTAGGGATATCAAAAAACAAAAGGTGGAGAACCCTGTAGCACAGCATTATTTGCTGTGTCATAATGGGGATAGTAAGTGTTTAACTGCTACAATACTGGAAGTAATTGTTGGTAGTGATGACAGGCAAGCTCAAAAAAAACTGTTTGTATACTTAAATTTGAAACACTTTCCTCTAAGGGACTAAATAATGAGTGTAATTGGAGGGTTTTTCTTCAATGACTGCTTTTTTCTTACTGGTTTGTTTTAATTGATTAATTGATATTGCTATATAAGGTGTATTTGTGTAATGTATTTTATCTCTGAAAGGCAGTAAGCTGAGGCGCTAAGATTGATTAAATCTTCTTTTGGTGACCTGCTTTGTTCTTCGGTGGTATTTTATCCTGAATTGTTCTTCTGTTGCTTACAAAGTGTTCCTGACCTCAGAGAGAGTACAAAACCTCAGGATGCATGTCTCCCTAATTTATCATTCTCATCTCCCAACAGCGGAATATGTATTGAGGGCCCTAGGCTTGATGGTGACGACCATAACTCTCCTTCCATGTGCTCAACTACACATGCGGATTCTTCAGTGGACTTTGGCAGTTCAGTGGTCCCTGTTGGATTTACCACTAACCTATCCTATCCACCTAAGTCAAGTGTGTCGGTCGTCCCTCATATGGTGGATGAGCACTCCAGACATTTTGGAGGGACGACCCTTTGTTCCAGCCCCGGCTAAAGCCACAGTGACCATGGATGCCTCCCAACTAGGGGGGGGCATTGTATGGGCAGAACAGTCCAAGGCCTGTGGTCCCCCATGGAGACCAGTTTGCATATCAATGTCCTATAGATGAGGGCAGTCCTTCTAATGTTGCAGGCCCTTCATGCCTTTCTTCTTCAGGGGACAATTGCTATTCAATCAGACAACATGTGGGTAGTCTGATACATCAACAAACAGGGAGGAACCAGATCTTATCCCCTTTGTCACGAGGCCATGAGAGTGTGGGAATGGGCGATCTCCACCGGTCACTTTCTTATCACAACACACATTTCGGGACAGTCCAACATTCTAGCGGACAGGCTAAGTTGGACCATTCTGATGCCTTACGAGTGGTCTCTGAATCCGTCAGTAGCAGATCTTCAGCGAGTCGGGTCAACCTTGCTGCAATCTCTTTGCATCTCCTTCCAATGCAAAGTGCAGCAGGTTTTTTGCTCTGAACCCCCTGCCGGGGGAGTCCCCAAGAGATGCTCTAGTTCATGTTTGGCCTCTCAGTCTTCTGTATGGTTACCCTCCAGTCCCTCTCATCCTGAAGTTTCTGCAGAAAGCTTGTCGACTGGGGAGCAAGGTGATCCTCATTGCCCCATTCTGGCCTCGCCAGGTATGGTTTTCCTTCTTTTGGTCTCACCTTCTGGCTCCACATTGGATCCTAGATCCCTTTCAGGATCTGATTTCACACCCATCAGGGGTGCGCCATCCGAATCTGGACAGCCTGAAGCTCACGGCTTGGCTACTCCGGTTCCCATGATTGCTAGGACTCCCGGACTTTCCTCCTCAGTTAAGTCTATTTTGGTAGCTGCTCATAAGTCTTCAACCAGAAAGGTTTATTGCAGCAAGTGAAAACATTTTTCATTTTGGGCCTCTCAGAGGAGTTTAGATCCTTTCACAGCTCCTATTTCCACTATTCTTGATCTCCTAGCTGATATTTTTCAGCATGGAGATAGTTCTTCTACTGTCAAAGTTCAGTTGTCTGCCATTTCTCATTTTCATGTGGGTGAGCATTCTGCATCCTTGGCATCTTCTAGACTGTGTAAAGCCTTTATTAAAGGCACCTTTTTGCTACGCCCCCTGGTTAAAGATCTTGTCTCCCCGTGGGACCTTACTATGGTTATTCAAGCTCTGGTTGCTCTGCCTTTCGAGCCTGCCGCTACTGTTGATCTAAAATTTCTATCGTGGAAAACAGCTTTTCTGGTCACTATTACCTCTGCAAGGAGGGTCTCAGAATTGCAGGCCTTGTCCATAAAATTCCCATACATGATTTTTCATAAAGATAGAGTTTTCCTTCGCACCAATCCATCCTTTCTTCCTAAGGTGGCATCGCCAGTCCATATCAATCGGGCTATAAATTTGCTTGTGTTCTTTCCCAATTTTACCAAGAAAATGGAATACAAACTACACATGTTGGATGTTCACAGATAGTTAAGATTCCATTTACACAGGACAAAAAATTTTCGTAAATCTGACAAATTGTTTGTTTCATTCTATAGACCCTTTTTGGTCAAACCTATTTCCAAGGTCACGATAGCTAGATTGATTTCTTTATGCATCCTGCAGGTCTACAAAGACAAAGGCATGTCTCCTCCAGGTCAGGTTAAGGCTCATTCCACCAGGTCCATGGCTACATTTGCAGCTTTCTGGTCTAGGGTGTCTTTAGATGACATTTGCTCGGCAGCTACTTGGTCCGCATCTCATACGTTTATCTCCCATTATAAATTGGATTTCACATCTAGAAGGAGAGCATCCTTTGGCTCCGCGGTGTTCAGGAGTATCCTTCCACGAGGGCCACCTAAGAGTTTAGTAGCTGGGGACTCTGTCCCACAGGTTGAAGATCAAATGAAGTAAACTACTTCTGATAAATAAGTTATGTACGCAACATAATGTTCCATCTGAGTAGTTGTACTTCATTTGTCTTCAACCATCCCTCCCTCCTTCCCCCAGACCTTTGGTGCATGTTCAGCCTAAGTATAGGTCACAAGTATGTTATCAGGTCGGGTTATAAGTGTAAGTTCAGCAAACTCGATCTGGGGATGGAAGGCAAGGGAGGTGTATTATGGGTAAGGGAAGGAGTATGGAGCTCGGAGCTGATGCTAATAATCTTTGCCAGCTCGGATCCGATACGGATCCTTATTCCCACAGGTTGAAGGCAAATGAAGTGCAACTACTCAGATGGAACATTATGATGAGTACGTAACTTCTTTATGTTCTATTTATCACTGTTTCTGTATTCTTTACAACAGGGATATTCTGCCAAGCATAGCTGTGCATCTAACCAGCATACCAAAGTATGGGCCCTTCTATGCAACGTACCCCAGAAGTATGTCCTGCGTCCAAGGCAGAAGGTACATAAGTGATGTATGCATGCCAAATCTTCTGAACTGAATTGTCCAGAAGAACAGGAACAGAAAATGAGGGAGAAGAAAGATGGCACATGAATAAAGGCCCCTGGGCCAGAGGGAGAAAAATAAATAAATAACAGGGGAAGGAGGGAGGAAATAAATATTCCAGCAGTGATAAGTAGGACATTTACTGTTACAGTAAAATCTTACACAACTGTACTATGTTGTTCCGTAATTATTGTTGGAGTATTCCTTACAATAGGGAGTGTACTAGAGCTACTGTAAAGAATGGGAGAAGGAAGAAGGAACTGAGGAACCCTCTAAAAACCCATGGAGGATGGATCGGGTCTATATTAGAACATCGAAGTTTCAAAACTTCGATGTGCTAATATTGAAACCCTATTCAGCGAAAGCTGAAAACATCGAACATACAGAACAGCGAATTTTTTCCTTGGGAAAAAATTCACTGTTCCAAAACACATACACACAACACAAGCACACCAAACAAACAGCAATCCACACACATACACCTAAAATCTTACACCTAACCCTACACTAAACTATACATACACCACTAACTATCCACTTACCTTAATCCAAACCCTAACCCTAAGGTCCGTCACTATCGCACACTCACCTCACCCGTGCCCTAACACTAACTCACCTACCCTGCCCTAACCCTCACGTCCACGCAATCGCACACTTACCTGACCCTCGCCCTAACTCACCTAACCCGCCCTAACCCTCACGTCCACACAATCGCACGCATACCTAACCCGCACTCTAACTCACTTAACCCGCCCTAACCCTCACGTCCACACAATCACACACATACCTAATCCGCACCCTAACCCTAACTAACCTAACCCGCACTCAATCACACACTTACCTGAACCCAACCCGTAACTTTCCACCACAGTGCTGAAAATACCAAAGCAACAAAAACGAACAACCAAATTCTTTCCTTAGGAAAACATTTGGTTTTCTGTTGCTTCGATATTTTCAGCTTTCACTGAATAGGGGTTGATATTAGAACATTCAAAGTTTTGAAACTTCTGTTCTAATATAGACCCGATGGATCTACCAAAACCTTCTCTGGCAATAGAAATCACATCCAACTTGTAGTACTTAGTAAAAGTATATACAGAAGACTAAGTAGCAGCTTCCAAAATGGATCTAGCTTTGAAGCTCTTAACAAAAACTCCAGTAGTGGCAACCACCCTTGTGGAATGAGCATGAACAGAACTAGGAAGCTGTGTGCCATGAAAATAATAACAAAAGGAAATGGCTATAGAAATCCTAGAAGAAATAGTTAATTTAGACTGTCAAACCCAATGTCTTGTCCTGAAAAGAAACTAAACGTTGCTTATATTTCCTAATACCTTTACCTTTGTCTGAATATCTGAGCTGCCCATTAAATTCAAAGAATGGAGAATCCTCTCACTAATATTTTAAGGAGATGGAAAGAAAGACAGGAGATGGATGGTCTGATTTAAATTTACATCATTAGTTACTTTAGACATGAAAGTAGGATTAGTTTTAAGAGACACTCTGTCTTTGTGAAAAAGAAGACAGAAAAGGAGGAACTGCCCCAAGGGTCTAATGCTCAGAAACTCAATTCAGAGCCACTAACAAGACAATTTTCCATGTACAGAATTTTAAAGAGAAAGAAGCTATTGCTTAAAAGGTGTCTGAGTCAATTTCTCAAGAACAAAGTTCAGATCCCAAGCAGGAGGAATAGCTTCTCTTGGAAGCCTAACATGAAGGACGCCTTTGAGAAACTGTTTAATCTCAAACCTAGAAGGTATTGGAGGATCCAAAAGCAGACAAGCAGAAATGGCTGATAAATGGCCATTAACTGAAGAGTATGTCAGGCCAAAACTGAGCAACTCACACAAATAAGAAAGAAGAGTAGGAATGCCCACTAAAATAGTATCCTGTTCATTGTTGTGACACCAAAAAGAAAATCGCTTCCACTTCACAACATATGATTTTTCTAGTAGTGAGTTTTCTAGCCTCCTGCAAAACCCAAAGAACATCCACAGAAAAATTGGTGTCTAAAAGGAATCAAAATTCTGTCACTCAAAGATTCAATTACAGGGTAAGAAGATGAGGGAGAACTTGAGAGTTCTTGTCCCATGTCAGGAGATCCATCATGTGGGGTAACTTCTAATGACTGCCCCTAGCCGGGTGAAGAAGAAGAAAGGAAAGCCAGTGTTGTCTGGTCTAAAAGGGAGTCACCAGCAGGATTTTGGGCCTGCCCCATATGATCTTGTATAGGATCTTTTTTGTCACAGAGGAAAAGGGGGATATGCTTTCATGAACATCCCTTTCCACAAAAAACACATGGTGTCCAACTTCCAAGCCAGAGGACTTGGCACTCTGGAACAGAACTTGGGTTGTTGACTGCTCTGAGAATAGGCAAAAATATCTACTCAAAGAGTACCCACAAATGTGCAATGTCCAGGAAAACCTCTCTGTGAAGCATCCAGTCATGAGGATCTGCTCTGATTGTCTGCTGTAACATTATGTTCTAATGGAACACAGACCTCCTGTAGAATCAAGTGATGGTGGATACAAAATCCCATGCTATAAGGACTAGTCTGCAAAGACAGTAAAACTTTGTTTCCCACCTGCTAGTTTACATACCAGATGACAGTGGTGATGTCTGTGAAAACTCTGAGTGGACCTAAAGTCCAAAGGTAGCAACTTCGAGCCTGAAGAACCAGGATCAGAGCTTTCATTTCCTTGATGTTGATATGCTGTTTTATCTCCTGTGGCAACCAGACCTCCTGAACTCTGATGTGGTTGAAACAAGCTCCCTGGCATCTGTAAACAGTTCCTAAGCAGGGAACGGCACGTGAAAAGGAAGACCTGGATTTTGAGATATTTGGATGATAACCATAGATATTCCTTCCTTAGGCAAGACAAGAGAGGAATGGGAAAATCCATAGGGTGACAATGCTACAGCCAAATTGTCTTCTGATACCAGTGGAAATTCCCCATATGGAGGCTGGCAAAAGGAACCACTGGAATAGTAGATGCTGTTACCCCCAGGTTCTCAGAAAGGTGTCTTGCAAAGGAAGGGACTGAAAGAAAGCTGTCATAGAGAGGACCTTGGGAAAAGGAAGAAAATCTGTCACAGTAATGGTATGAATCCAGCATTTCAAGAAAAGTGATCTTGAGAAGTAGTTGAAATTGACCTCTTTAGATTGAGATTGAAGCCCATCATGCAAAATACTGTAAATCCTACATTCTGCAGCAGAACCTGCAGAGAGGGGGCCTGAATAAGAAGGTCATATAAATAAGGAAAAATCTGAAAACTATGGAGTCTGCTAAAACTATAACTAGAGCAAGACATTTGGTAAAAACCCTTGGTGCTGTAGAAAGACCAAAAGACAAAACAGAGAACTGTAAAAACTTCCTGAAGACAGGGGTGAACAGGAATATGCAGACAGGCATACTTCAGGTCCTGAGAAATCAGAAAAGCCTGAGGAAGGAGCACAAGGTAAAGAGACTGGAGAGTTAGCATTCTGAAGGAAGGAACTTTAAGAAAGGTGTTGAGAAATGAGATGTCTAGTATGGGTCTCCAAGAGCTTTCCTTCCTAGAAACCAAAAACATTCTGAGTAGAAGCCCCTATCCCTCTGGCAGAGAGGCACTAGCTGAATAGTACCTTGAGCCAAGCAGACCTGAAGAAAAGAAGGAAAATGAGGTAACTGCAAGAAAGGGGTTGAGAAATCCTGAAAAGGGAGGAAGGGACTTCCTTGCCGTGAAATAACCATTGTGAATTACTGCTAAAACTTAAGAATTTGTAGTGATCTGTTGTCAAATGGGAAAGGACAAAGTTAACCTTTGGAAAGTGGAATCTGGCCAAGGAAAATAGGAAGATAATTGGAAAACTTCTGTCTCCTGGAATCTTGACCATGTTTCTCATTAAAAAAAACTCTTAGAATGCACTTTTCCATTTAAAGGTTGCTTATGCTGCTTAAAAACAAAGGGTGCCTTAAAGGGACAATTCCTCTGGTGTTTATGAATATGTGAGAGGGAAATGTGTTTAAGATGTTGCATGATCTTCCCTTTTGTCTTGTAAAGCCTTACAGAGGTCTGTAAGAGCAGAACCAAAAACATTTTAGATATCCAAAGGAGAGTCTATTAATTTTGCCTTCACATCATCTGTCACGGATTCAAGCCACAGCTAGGAATACCTTCTAATGACTGACCCTGATACAGCTGCCCCAGATGAATTAGCAGCAGCATCATATCTGCATTTGATGAAATGGCGAGCTACTTGCAAAGCAGAACTCAGTAATAGAAGAACTGAAAATGTAGAGTCAGATTCAGGCATGTCAGTTAACATACCTCCCAGTTTAGCAAAAAGGACAAGCACATGTACGTAGTCATATGTGTTTGATAATTGTTGGCCCTAAAAACTAAGATAGCAGAGGTATACACCTTCTTACTATACCTATCCATAGCTCTACTATCCTTGCTTGATGATAAAAGTTTGGAAGAAGCAAGCAGCTTAGTAGGTTTGTTAGCTGAGAGGGAAATCACAGAAGGGTCTGATGAGGAATTCTTATATGAAAACTTTTGAGCCTCAGAAACCTTATATAACCATTTTTTTTTATGTTTGTTTTTTTTTTTTTTTTAGGAAGAGGGCACTGAGACTCAGGGGCTTGAGAAGCAGACATAAAAGTGTCTTAAAGAGCTTTCAAAATAGGAGCAACTGCAAAAGGTCTGGGAGAAATCAAACTGTAAGAGATCATAGCATACCGTCTGGGGTAACCATTTGAAATGTCGGGGCCAGCAAGAGCGAGTCCAGAAACACGGAGACAAATGGCTGAAAAAGTAGACTTACATGTATGAAGTTTGAGATAGCCAGTTCACAAAATATTCCCTTTCCTCTGAGGTATGGTGATGTCGGAGTTGGTATATTTACATTTGAGGGGTGTAGGGGGCTTGTCTCACTGCAAAAAAGTTTAAAGGAGAAGACCGGTGTTGAAATTCGCCCTTCGCATGGATTCTTTTTTGTTTCCATATGTCAGCACTCGACATTTCAAGTGCAGATATTTCAGTAGGGGGCCCTATTCTGGACATCAGACATCTGAGAGCTTTTCCAATGGAAATATTCCATCATTTTAATAATGCTATCCCCAAAAGAAAGTTCTTCAGTTAGGAATTCAGGTGAAAGAGTATCCTCCTCATCAGACTCTAAAGCATGAGGTAAATGAATCTGAGATGAAAAAGCCAAAGATTTTTCCTCAGAATCTGGATCCATATTGGTTCATAGGTAAGTACTAGGCCAGCAGCCCTTGCGAGACATTTTAAGCCTAGCCAGTTTCCCTTTCTGTGCTCAAAATAACCTAGCCTATTTGGTTATAGACGGGCCTTTCCCATCCCATGGTCGATAATTATACATTACTCCTAATTAAAATAACTGGGATCATACCATAGATAATTTGAGGGGAGCCATGCATAGGATAAGGCATTTAGAAGTAGCATCTGTCCATTAACAATATAGAGGGTAGTCCTAAGGTAAATTTTCTGTTTCCCATTGTTAACTTCATTAGATGAATCATAATCCCTAGGCCTTCTAGAGGGAGTGGAAGAAGAAGTAAAAGAAGGAAAAAAGAGCAGGGGAAAGGACTGACAAATCCTGAGGAGGTTTCAAAGCCATAAGAGCTTTAAAAAGACCTTGAGTGAAGTCATGCCTCTACTTGTGGGGGCCTTTAGAAACAGGAGCCATATGCCTAGTCTTTTGTTTCTTTCATACAGGAACCTCTACCCCAACAAATTTAGGAGGTTCTAAACCCTGTCTTACCTCTATAAGGGAACCAAGTATTTCTTCCCTTACAAGGATCTGAGGAATTACCCATAGGCCCCTCAAAAATGACCAGCCATGGTTCTTCCTTCTATTCCACAGTTGATGTAAGCTTAGCCTCAAAGGACATGCGAATGGCATGTCCTGTGTCGACTACCGACTTCTTAGCAACATACTAAGTGGGCATTGGTATTGGACATTCCTCAGGCTCTTTATCTGAACCTACAGAGGCATCCATCAGAAGCTGGACAGCAGAAGTCTCCTCATAACTTTTTTGACTTCTTTTTCAAAGGTGTCTAGAGATCCAGGTGGGTGGATTCAGAAGCCATGTTCTCTTCAGCAAGTAACTTTATCTGCTGGTTCTTTAAATAGACAGAAAGGGAAGAAAGATGGCTGTGCAGGTTTTTAGGAATGGCAAATATCACACCTTTTGTGGTACCGATCTGAACCCAATCAAAAAAGGCACTTCTCATGTCTATCCTAAGGGCGAATCTGCATTCAACACTCACCTTTTCCCTTTCTGGATGACGTGCCTTCAATAAAACAAACAAGTAAGAAAAGGAAGAGTTCTCAATGAGGTACATATCTGCTTTAGACTTGGAGAATTTTATGAAATGTATGACCTTCAGACCAAATTCAAAAATGCTTAATTCATACTGGTGGCAAAGAAGATCTAAGGATTTAGTGCTTGTACTGTACTTATGCACCTTAGACCTCAAACTTAGGATGTACGTCTGACATATGATGCATGGAAGGGCCGAGGCTTTTGTACGCTGGCCAGACATATGGCTCTTCTCAGTAGAACATCCCTATTGAAAGAAGTACTGCAACAGTGATTAAGGAAGGACATCCGTGATTATAAACTATTTGCTTCCATACTTGGAAGCGTGCTATCATTTCTTTCTTTCCATTTTTATCTACAATCAAGGGACTCAGGATACAGTAAAGAGACTCTGATGCTCCTTCTGCTACTGTCCATCATCATGCTCCATTGTTAGCTGTTTTATTGGACACGGAGAAGGCTGGGTTGAGTGGACTTCTCTTTGTGTTGTTCTAGCTAAGTTTAATTTGCCTACTTAAATTTATCCAGGTGCTCACCAGTCTACATCAAGCCTGCTGAGCACAGGTAAGGTAAGTGGTAGCTTTTCTGCAGTTGGCCTTATTAAAGGGGCAAGACAGGGATGTCTCCTTTCACTACTTTCTGTATTTGAAGAACCACAGGCCCACTGGATTAGATACAGCACTCTGAGGGGTTCCTTAGTTGTTTCCATGGAAGATCTTTTTATTTACAGACAGTTTGTTAATTTACCTGTATAGACTGGCTAAAGATGTATCATTTTTATCTTTTTCAGTTTACAGGAGCTGTCAAACAAAATCAGCTAAAATAAAATTAACATCTTAAAGATTATGACACTTCCTCAGAGATAAAAAACTATTTTCCATTTAGCTTGGATTCTGATTCAGTCAATTTCAGAAACGAAGGTGCTTAATGCTATCAGGGTGATTGCATAGGATTCACCAAATGCTACCATTTACAGCAAGTCTATATTAAAGCAGTGTGCCATTCCAAGACACGGCGGGATATAGGAAGTATCCGTGTTCATTTTTCCTTACTGTCATACAGATTTTGTTGCATATCAATACATTTATTTGGGCAGGGCCCAAGCCTCAAAGAGTTTCTCTAAACTTACTTGTCAAAATTGTCAAGAAGAGGCTTGCTTGGCTGCTCTAAGTTTTCCTAATCCCATCCAAGCAGTACAGCCTATAACCATATGTCACTGGTTTATTTCAAGGTATTAGGCCTTGTAGAACACACTGCAAATGGCCATTCTTCCTAGCTCCTTATCGTCTTTACCATGACATTATCAAAACAGGCAAAATATTTATTCAGTCATTTCAGGATCTTCATGGGGCTGGAATTTCCCTAAATGTAACAGATTAAGATATTTGCAAATCAGAAACTTTTTTAGAAGTTGCAATGGCCTTGTGGCTATTCCAGATCTTCCCAGTAGTGCCTTATTTTATTTACACACACACACACACACACACACACACACACACACACACACACACACACACACACACACACACACACATACATACATACACACACACACACACACACACACACACACACACACACACACACACACACATACATTTTATACACCTATATACATACAGCGGATATAAAAATTTTACACACCCCTGTTAAAATGCCAGGATTTTGTGATATAAAAAAATGAGACCACAATAAATAATTTCAAAACTTTTCCCACCTTTAATGTGATCTATAACTTGTACAATTCAATTGAAAAACAAACAAACAAATCTATTAGGGGAAAAATATAAAAAAATAAAAAACTTACAATAAGCTGGTTGCATAAGTGTGCACACCCTTAAGCTAATACTTTGTTGAAGCACCTTTTGATTTAATTACAGGATTCAGTCTTCTTGGGTACACACCTGCCATCAATTAAAAATACTCTGATTAACCCCAAATAAAGTTCAGCTGTCCTAGTAGGATTTTCCTGACATTTATTCGTTGCCTGCTACAGCAAAAGCCATGCATCAAAGGGATCTCATTGTTGAAAGGTGTCAGTCAGGAGAAGGGTACAAAAACATTTCCATAGCATTGGATATACCATGGAACACAGTGAAGACAGTCATCAAAAAGTGGAGAAAATATGGGACAACAGTGATGTTGCAAAGAACTGGACATCCCTCCAAAATTGATGAAAAGACAAGACAAAAACTGGTCAGGGAGGCTGCCAAGAGACCTACAGCAACACTGAAGAAGCTGTAGGAATTTCTGGCAAGTACTGGTTGTGCACTACAAGTGACAACAATCTCCCATATTCTCCATATGTCTGGACTATGGGGTAGGGTTGCAAGACGGAAGCCTTTTCTTATATAGAAAAACATCCAGGCCCAGCTAAATTTGCAAAACAATACATCATCTCCCAAAAACATGTGGGAAAATGTGTTATGGTCTGATGAGACCAAGGTTGAACTTTTTGGCCACAATTCCAAAAGGTATGTTTGGAGCAAAAACACTTCGCATCACCAAAAGAACACCATCCCCTCACTGAAGCATAGTAGTGGTAGTATCATGTTTTGGGGTTGCTTTTCTTCAGCTGGAACCGAGGCTTTAGTCAAGGTGGAGGGAATTATGAACACTTCCAAATACCACTCACTTTTGTCCAAAAACCTTCAGGTATCTGCCATAAAAATGAAGATGAAAAGGAATTTCACCTTTCAACACGACAATGACCCCAAGCATACATCCAAATCAACAAAAGCATGACTTCACCAGATGAAAATTAAAGTTTTGGAATGGTCCAGCCAGAGCCCAGGCCTAAATCCAATTTAAATTCTGTAGGATGACCTGAAGAGGGCTGTGCACAAGAGATGCCCTCACAATCTGACAGATTTGGAGCACTTTTTCAAGGAAGAGTTGGCAAATATTGTCAAGTCAAGATGTGCCATGCTGATAGACTCCTACCCAAGAAGACTGAATGATGTAATTAAATCAAAAGGTGCTTCAACAAAGTATTAGTTTAAGGGTGCACACACTTTGCAACCAGATTATTGTACTTTTTTATTTTTTCCCCTAACAGATTTGTTTGTTTTTCAATTGGATTGTACAAGTTATAGATCACATTAAAGGTGGGAAATGTTTTGAAATGATTTATTGTGGTCTCATTTTTTATATCACAAAAACCTGGCATTTTAACAGGAGTGTGTAAACTTTTTATATCCACTGTGTATGTATATATATATATATATATATATATATATATATATATATATATATATATACATAAAACTGTACTGAAATTAAGTGAAACACCCAAACATTGTTTACAAAGTCGACAATAAAATACTGACATGCTACTATGCTTGCGCTAAGAAATGATCTTTGCACATACATAAATTCAACTAAAAATATAACAAAACATTGTTTTTTGAGAGGGAAATCCCCTGCACCCCCATGTGGAGGGATGTGTCCCCCACACCCCCTGTTAATTATGTATATACTAAGTCAGAGATTGCACAATCTCAGTGACAGGACATATTTCCTCCACTCCAAGAATTATTCTATTTTGTCTGATAAACAGATGTTAACCAACATAGAGTTAATGAATTTCAGTGGAACCATAGATGTGTGTTTATTCAGTGGGTCTAAAAAGTCATTTATATATGCATTTGATTGGTTGTTAATCAGGTAAGTGGTCTGCTTCACAGACCATTTTTAACCGTAAAACAAGCATGCTGTAGAAGATTATAACATAGCAGTATGAATTAGGAAGGAGGTATACCTTAGAATAACAGCCCAGACAGTATACAGAAAGTAAAATATAATAAAATTAAACACATTGCAAACAGTAAAAATCACTATCATGCAATAGAAAATGGCACAATAAAAGGCATTAACCAATTAAAAATACTAGTGTGTAGCTAGGATAACCAAAGTATTATTTGGAATACAAGTTACGATAATTATCAGTCAGTAAGGCTGTTATGATTATCTCAAGTCTACAAATCTATTCAAGCAACTATCCTGAGCCTCTTGCACCCCTGCTTGAAATACACAAAGAGAAAAGGTTAGCATGTTGTTTCCATGTAAGCTGAAGGACATTTCTCAAGTCTCAACATAGGACTACAAATTCCTAGAATGAAAGGTACTTTGGTACTCTTTACAGATACTTTATTCATTTACCTATCTAGGCTGGTATTCCGGATTTCTTTAGAGTGCTTGCAAAGATTAAGATTCTTCCATACCCTGAGTAAATGTTTAAGCTGTTCCACAGAATTCTTCTGCAGTTTTAGTAGTGCTTTGACAAAGAAGATGGAAACCAGAAGCACATTTTTGAGCTCTACTTAATTCAGACTTTCTAGATGAGTAAACTGGTATGAGAGACAGGGATCACAAGGAATAAAAAAACTGCAGAACTTGTTCTTTGTTGTGTGTGTGTGTGTGTGTGTGTGTGTGTGTGTGTGTGTGTGTGTGTGTGTGTGTGTGTGTGTGTGTGTGTGCATGTGTGTGTGTGAGTGTGTGTGTGTGTGTGTGTGTGTGTGTGTGTGTGTGTGTGTGTGTGTGTGTGTGTGTGTGTGTGTGTGTGCGTGCACGCGTGCGCACGCGCGCATGTGCACGTGTGTGTGTGTTTTTGACAAAAGATGATGGGCAAATCATGAGGCTTAGCTTCTGACCCTATTCATTCTAAGCTGAATTATGTAACACACACATGCAGAATAAATAAATAAAAATGGAAATCTACAGTTCTCCCATATGCAAAGCATTTAGAAGGCATATCAAAAGTTACCTGTCAAAAGGTTTGCTGTGCCCATTTATCACTTGATCAATGGCTCCTGTAGTTAACAGTTTGTAATTGTGTGCATTCTAAGAATCCATTTTAAAATGTAACAGTGCTTTTCCTAGTGAGCATCTCCTCTTTATGATTAGTATAGAGGAGGGAAGGCCTCAATGAGACAAGTATATATCTACAAAATTCCTAGTCTTTGAAAGGTTATGCATTGAAATATGATACTTTGAACTAACACGTGGCTGTATTTACTGCTTTATCATTCTTTTCATTTCTTTTTGTTTACTCCATATTGGTAATTGGTGAACAATAAATTAATTATATCTATTGCATGTAACTGTTAGTGCAATATTAATTAATAAAAGTATTATTTATGACCCCATCCTATACCAGTTTTTCTAACACAGAATATATACCCTGGCACACATTCCCAACTCCACTGCCTTCCAATGGAAGCTGAGCATGCTTCATCACTTCATTCCACCACTCCCCCATGTCAGCTCCAACAGGCACCCGAGTCATTAATTAAACTTTGACTGACTGGGTTGTAGTCTGTATTTTATCCCACAATGCCAGCAAACCATACTTTGTGATCAGGGAATGCCCGAAGCTCAACAGAGGAAAAGTTAAAGGATGGAGATGGAACAAGAACTGCAATCACAATTGTATCCACACTAACTAATTCATTGTGACTATCGGGACTGTTTGGTATATGTTAAAATTATTTTAAAGTGTTTAGTTTCAGTTAAATTGAAATTACGGATTGTTTATTAGATTTGTTCTCAAAGGGTTTTACATCTATTTCTAGCATGAAATCTGGTGCGGTGGATGTATTTATTGAACTGAAATTAATTATGCATAAGCTTAATTGTGGACTGAAGTTTTACACTGACAGTAAGTAGGGTGACTGTGTAATTAATGAAATTAAAAGGAATATTATTAGTATTATTAACTCTTCACTAAACCGTATGTTATTTGCTATTGAAAAATTGTGTGAGGCCGGTATAAGAAGGCTTTTTAAAGATATGTGACCAAATAGATTTTTTTAACTTAAACAAACAAATAAACAAACAAGAGTGGGATACTGTTAATAAATTGAGATATGACAAGTCTGTTTAAATAATGAAACCTGATAGGGGTAAATGGGTCATTTTAAATGCATAGTATTGAATATTGATTTCATTTGATGATGAACAGTATGAATGTGTATACATAGCTTATATTAATAACTGTTATTACAAACTTCATACAGCATTAAAAAATTTGTTTATGCGGTGTTTTACTGATGTTAATTTACTTAAGTTTTTGATGGTGGACAAATCATTAATCCAGCTATTTTGGGGATTCCAAAGATGCACATATCCTTAGTACAGCTTCCTTTCAGATGAATAGTGATATAAGCAGTTCAGAAACTGAACAATTAGCAGGGTTTGTTGACAAGAAATTAAAAAATATATATATTTTCAAGATAAGAACTTTGTATTGAATGACCTATAGCTTTTTTTAAAAAAAAATGGGTATTAAGTTTAATAAAGGCCTTATATTTGTGACAGCAGGTATTTAGGATTCATATATCTTCATTGCACAGCAGAAAGAACTTGAGTTATTCTTTTTGTGTATGGAAACTATATTAACTAATAATTTTTCTGTTTTTTGAATGAGGATATTTCCTTCAAAAAATGGAGCAGCTATGGAAGCTACAACTGCCCTCTGTTTTGCTAATATAGTTTTATGGGAATGTGAGCAAACAGCTATATGGAAGTAGAGTTTGTAAGTATTAAAACATTTATCTTAGGTTTCCAGATTTATTTTACGGGATGGTCCAGAAAACAAAATATCAGAATTCTTTGACCATTTGGAATCTACTACTGACTCTTTAAAGTTTAAGTATACAAGTGATTTGCATGTTATTGATTTTTTTGTACATTTCACTTAATAAGGTCTTAAAATAATATTGTAGTTCTACTAGGCCTTAAAAAATAATACTTTAATTCTACTGTTTATACAAAACCCAGTTATTCTAATGAATATTTACATTTTAAAAGTAACCTCTCCTGAAACAGAAGACAAGTTTAATAAAGGGCCATATAGGGAACTTATCACAATTGGTATCCAATGGAATATTTGAAAAATAATTCATTTTGGTTAAGGAAATGTTTATTAATAGACAGCACCCCTGACTGCTGGCAGAAGACATAATTAGTGCTGTTTTAAGTACTAGAAGTACTAGGTTTCAACCCACTTTGAAAATAGGAAAAATTGTGATAATAATGGAAAAGACAAAAAAAAAAGGAATTGAACAACATTAAAGATTATGTTTCTGATGTGGTGATTCCATAAAATGACATGTTTGCTAAGGTTAGGGACATTGATAAGAAGATATATATATATATATATATATATATATATATATATATATATATATATATATATATATATAATTGGAACAGGTCCTGTAAAACATGTTTGGAGGAACAACTAAATGTGTGTTTGACAGGGGGGCCAATTTTGAAAGATGTTTTTGAGAGAAATAATGGTGAGCTTTTAACTTTTCCAAGAGGATATATGAGAAAATGTGGGACATGTAAATTGTGTAAGTTTATTAATGATACCAGTAGTGTCTCAGTACCATCTTTTGGCAGTATAATTGCATGTCAGGGAAAATACAATTGTACTACAAGGGGAGTGGACTGCTTGATAAGTTGCTTGAGCTGTAGTGTATTTTATACAGGGAGACTGAAAGAGCTTTAAAACAAAGAATATGTGAACACAATTACAGTATTAAAGAGGGTGGGTGATATGAATAAAGCACTAAGTAAGCATGGTACAGAATGTAAAATTTGTAAAAGATTTATATTCTTTATTCTGGAAAAAAGTAGCAGTTTCCCCCAGAGAAGGAGATTGGGAAGATGGAACCGAATACCGGCAGTAGTAATGGCAACTGTTACTGAATGTCACCCCTGGAATTAATGACTTTTTATCAATTATGAGTGTGTTACAAATGAGATCTGGGAAATTTTTATGTGAAATAATATTTATATTGTTACAATTATGATTGGGGTATACTGTTACATTTTTAAACTTGAAAGTATAAAATTGTGAGGTTCATAATTCTGCTGGCATATCTGTATATGTGTGTTTCTGTGTATGTGGGCATGCACATATGTGTGTGTGTGTATGTGTGTATTGTATATATATATATATATATATATATATATATATATATATATTTATATATATATATATGTGTGTGTGTGTGTGTGTGTGTGTGTGTATATAAAATGTGTATATATTTAAATTTTTACTTATAAATTTGTTGTATGAATGTGAAATTTTATTTTAATAAACGATTTTTTTAAATTAGAACGTGTTATAAATGCAAACATATTAAAATCTATAACATTCTAATAACTTTGAATTTAAAGTGTATTGATGGTAATGGTTTATGGGTTTGTTTTTGAAATTAGGGTTGTATATAACTTTAAAACTGTGGATAATTTTAATCGGTTTGTGTAATTTTGAACAAATTAGGGACTGCTTAACCTTTGAGTTTTGTTCTGATGAAGTCTCAATAAACTAGAGATGAAAGCACTTAATTATATTTAATAAATTATTGACTAGGGGCATTCAGAAGGATTTTATCTTATTTGGTTACAAGTATTATTTTTTACACCCAGCTGTTCTTTTCTTTGGAGGTCTGTCGTGCTGATAGTTCAGTGAGAAGACATGGCATTGCAGATGTTAATACCATAGTTTCATTTTGCATTAAAATATTAATCTGTGACAGTTAACTGTCAGCTCAAAACTATGAATTTCCGAAGGAATTAAGGCTTTTAAGCAGTGTGTATACAGGCCAGAAAGTGGGAGAAAGTACAAAATGGGGAAAAACTCCCCAAATTAGGGATACTGTTTAAAAACTGGTTACTACTAACTTAGAGAGGTGAATTGTGACAGCAAAAGAAAATATGAAGTAACATGCTCATTCAGATATAAAAGAAGTTTGAAATTTTAATGATTATTCTAATAAAATTGAACTGATTGATTACAAGCAGTATGAATGTGTATACAGGAATAAATTATCAATTTTTAATAAAATAATAAATTTTTTGAAGGACTGAGCAAAATTTGAGCACAAATTAAGGATATTCATAAAACATTTCGGACAACCAAGAGATATGAATGTGCTTTCAAAAAAGCAGTCAAATCACCCTGACTACTGAAATGTTGTTTTGGAAAATAAGCTTCAATCTACAGAGAAACCAATGTACTTATAGCATTTAAGATATATGCATACAGTTTCTGGACCATTACAGAATCTGATTAGATTAATACAGTGTAATGTCACCTGTGGCAAGTTAAGCAGATCTGAGCTCTGGAGCTTGTCAGTTAAATGTAAAACTAGTCGACAGATCAGATGCTGTACAAAATATGACACACCAATGGATTTTGTTACATTGTTTATTTTATTATTTTTTTTTTTTTTCAAAATCAATGTCTGCTAGTTAACACGTATTTTGTGCAGGTCACTGTGACCCCCACCTATATAGAACTCATCAAACAAATACCTGTATAATTTAATATTCAGGATAACTACATAATGATCATCTGTTGTTTGTACTGTCAGATGCTGTAATAGAACTGTATGGTTTTCTGGGTTATTTGTACAACATTGGTTCCGAACTAAAGTACAAAGTGCACTGTCATAATAAGGGCATTTCATTTCTGGATAATTTGAATCTGCAGGCTGGGATGGATAATTTGGGTGCCAAATTCTTTAGGAAACCATTTCTGGATACCTTGATTCTGTAACCCAAGATGGATAATTTAGTTACAGATTTATTCAGGAAATGTTGAGAACTTCAGCAATACCATTCTTAATCATTAGTATCTAAGATGGCTTTTCAGATATCTTGAATTATTTATTCTTTTTTTTCCCCTCAAGATGGCAGGAGAATGCAGTTTAAATGATTGTCGAGCAATGTGCTGCTCTATGCAACTTCTACAAATGCAAAATACTTCTTCAAGATGAAGGACAGAAAGGTATAAGGCAACAGCAAACAAGCATTGTTCTCATTATAATGACTTATACGCAGACAACACGTACTATTTGTTAGATACTGCATGAGCTTGAATTACTGCTCATTTTGCCTCTGTAAGTCTTGGCTTACTATTTGTTGGACATTCCTGTTTTGTATTACACTTAGCAATATTGTAAATTGATGTCTAACATCTGTTAAATTGTACCTGAACAGTGCTTTGTACTGTACTCCCTCATGCTTGAAATCAGCCCAAATGGATCAGTATAATCAACAAATAAATAAATGCTCACCGTATGAAATTGTGTGGCCTTGTATGTCAGAAACAGTAGAACTTCATGAAATGCCATTGTGTTATAATTACATAGTTCTCTCTTACTTACTCAATTTATCACAGATACTGAAGAAATGAATGAGGTGGTCATTACGGATATAATATAAGACTTTCACTGTGCATCACTTAGAAGACATACTAGTGAACTGAACTTTCATGGCCTTGACAATTCTGCTCAAGTCTGGTTTGTTAGTTACTTTTAGGAAACCAGTTTTGGGTGCAGATTAAAAGCACTCTAGTATCACCTTACCTTTTTCACAGGTGATATAAAAATAATTATTACATTAGTAACTATAGAAGGTAATCAAAGTTCCAATACCCAACATTTTATCAAGAATTGCAGTCCCAAACATCATCTTGTAAGGCGAGACAGATTCCCAGTAAGAGCAGTATTTGGCTACCAGTGTTAATTATAACCACTATTAGCGCAATAAAAGTGGATTATCTTGAAGTAACATTAACATTTTGTTATTCTAGAGCAAAACAGGTTTCAAGCTTAAGTAAACAGATGTGATTTAAGAAGAGATAGGAAATTATTTAAAATATGTTGTTTATGCATGGCAGTTGGAATGCTATCCCATATTTTGGGCCCAAGTATAAAGAAAGCATGTGTTGTGAAAATAAAGGAAGCTGGGGTTGGTTGAAAGTATGGGAATACTGAGATTATGAATGAAGAAATCCAGAGAATTGTTTTAATAGCAATAGCATTTCTGAAGGAAGAAATATGGAATCTAAAGTAGGAGAATTCATTTGTCAGCAACCTGTGGGTATGGATCCGATATTGGATCCGAACCGGCATGGTTTATCCAGCTATGGATCCGAGCTCCTAGCTCCTCCCCTCACCCATAATGCCCTGCTCTCCCTACATGACCTCAGATCTAGTTTGCCGCACATGGTGAAGGCCGGGTCGTCAGAGCTCCATAAGCTAAGTTCTATATATTCTTATTTAAGGGTTTTAAAACTTTAAATTTTATTTAGTTGTGTGAAAGTTATAGGTTTCCCTTCTGTCTATATATTTTTTGGGTTAATTTAACATAGTTTTTACCCTCCCCTCGCTGGTACATAGCTGTGTGTGTGTGTGTGTGTGTGTGTGTGTGTGTGTGTGTGTGTGTGTGTGTGTGTGTGTGTGTGTGTGTGTGTGTGTCTTTTTGGGGCCTTTGTGTGAGTGTTTTAGTTTCTTTTATTATTACTATTTTTAAAAAAAAAAAAAAATAGTTATGTCTGAGGCCCCAAAGGCAATTTTTTCAAAGTGCTCCGAGTGTGGCCATAAGCTTTCCCCTGCTGATGGCCACACTCAGTGCGTTCGATGCCTTGGGGTTGAACACCTCACTTCAGGGTGTTCAATCTGTGCAGGGTTCAACCCCAGGGCATTGAAGGAGCGGAGGTCGAAGCTGGTCTTGGCGGGACTCTTGCCCCCAGACTCGGCTTCGGCCCCTGCCCCCTTGGTGGCCACTGCTTCGGCAGTCCCTGACTTGCCTGCTCCCCCTCCTCCACCTGGGACTCAAACTCCCGCCAAAGGGTCAGAGGAGAGGGAAGCCAGGAAAAAGGACCGAAGAGAGAAGCACCACAAGCGGCGGGCCGAGACCTCCGTTTCGGCCCCGCCGGCTAAGCGGGCTTCTCCTCCGGCCTTTCTGGCTGCTGGCTCTCCCCTTCCTCAGCTCCGGTCCCCGTGATTTTCAACGGAGCCTGAGGATGAGGAGACCCGACCTCCTTCGAGGCTATCGAGGCGGCACTCAAGGCCTACCTCGGTAGCCTCGTCGAGGTCTACTTACAGCCTCTCCGATGCTGATCTGGACCGGATGATGCGAAGGTTCATCCAGGCCCAGATGCAGATGGGAGTGCTCCTGCCTCCCCCCCCTCTGGGGGGGAGCTCGACCCCATTTTTTAAGCCCATTGCTCCTTCTCCAACCCGCTACCTGGGTTTGGAGCGCTCGGAGCCGGGCAGCCTCGGTGGGGGGTGGGTCGGCGCCGACAGTACTGGGTACTTCGGATCGACCCTGCCCTCGAGTCTGTCGGATCCGACCTCTCGGAGCCTTGGCCCGAGCTTCGGATCTGAGGGACTCAGTGTGCCTTCGGCGCCGTCCTTGTCGGAGCACACTGGTCCCTCGGATCCGAGGGGCTCGGCGCCGGCTACGATCCGCTCATCGGATCCGAGGGGGAGCTGACTTTTGGATCCTATTGTCGAGGCTGGCTCCCCCTCGGCTTTTGATGTAGTGGAGAGGGCTCTGTTGAGGGCATCCGGACTCCCGGCCCTTGCTTCAGCTCCATCCCGCACTCCATCTGCTCTGGGCCAGGCTTCCATCACCCGGCCACTGGGACAGCCCGCTTCACTGCCCCAAGCAGTTCCTGTGGTTCTGGATATTGCTGGTGAGGGCTCCTCGGACAGCCCCCCCTGAGGAAGCACCTCGCAAGCATTCGTGTAAGAGGAGGCACATAGACTCCCCCGAGTCTTTAACCGAAGACACTGACTTGGAGGAAGGGGAAGGCTCCCCAAGATCACCCCCTGAGGATGTCTCCTTCGGAGACATCATGGAAATGTTACGGATTAGAGGTGGGTGGTCTGCCCCAAAGTCTTCCTCGGATGAGTCAGTGTTCTTGGAGGCATTTGAAGTGGGCCCGTCTACCTCTTGGGTGTCCCCTCCTGCCGACCCCCTGGTGGACCTTATTACCACCAGGGCGTGGAGGGACCCGGACACCGTGGAGCCAATCCCTAAGAGGCCCAACAGGATCCTTAGCCCCCCTGCTGACTGTGCCCACTGGCGCAAGGGACCCCTGGTAGATGCCATGTTGTCGGCATCAGCCACTAAGAGGGAACTCGCCCAGGAGAGTCCCTCAGTCCATCCCCCGAGCAAGGAGTCTCGGATGATGGACCGTTTGGGGAAGCGAATCTTTAGTTCAGCGACCTTCTCAGTGAGGGCGCTCAACTATTTGGCACACGTCATTAGGATGCAGCGCGATCTTATCAAGGAATACGCTGCATCCCCCCCAGAGTCCATATCGGAGGAGGACAAACTCATGCACTCCACCCGTATGGCCACTCTTCGTTCTGTGACTAACACCTCTATGCAGTTACTTTCTCACGCTACCAAGGGAGCCGCTAGAGCTGCGGGAGTGGGCCTAGTCACAAGACGGCAGGCCTGGCTCCGCCACTGCAATTTTACGGAGCCCTTCAAGGCATCATTCACGAATGCCCCCTTTGACGGTTCTGCCCTTTTTGGCAAGACGGTTCGCGACACCTTGGTTCAGAGTGAGAAGGACGGGAAGATGCTGTCTGCCATCGGAGTCCACTTCTCTGCGCCCCAGAGGTCCTACTCTAGGAACCAAAAGGGCCAGAAGAAGATGTGGTTCCGGAAGTCGCAGCACTCCCAACCCGCTCCGGACAACCAGTCCTTCCGCGGCAGAGGAGGACAGGGAGGACGCCGCCCTAGGGGCAGAGGGGCTCCCAGGAACTTTGGGTCCAGGGAACCTTTCTCTGAACGGCCCATGCAGCAACCCTGAGGGGTTGCCCGACTGCTCCATTCTGGAGGCAGTCGGGGGACGTTTCTCGGTGCACCTAGCAGCATGGGAGTCCATTACGTCGGACCGCTGGGTACTCCGGATTATATCCAGAGGTTACAAGATCCCCTTTCTTCATGTCCCAAAGTTAAAAATCCTCCCCAATGTTCCACCCGATCAGAGGGAGGCCGCTTCAGCAGAAATTGGCCATCTGCTGAGAAAAAGAGCCATCCAGCCCGTCCCCCCAGACCAGATCGGATCAGGGTTCTACTCCAGGTTCTTTTTAGTGCCAAAAAAGACGGGGGACCTAAGACCTATTCTGGACCTGTCCCTGTTGAACCTGTCAGTTCCCAAAGAGAAGTTCCGGATGGTCACTTTGCAATCCATCCTCCCCCTTCTAGGGGAGAATCACTGGATGTGCTCTATAGACCTCAAGGACGCGTACTATCACATTCTGATGGACAGACGATCCAAGAGGTTTCTTCACTTCCAGCTGGAGCCAGTCACTACCAGTTCAGGGTCCTTCCCTTTGGTATCACCACAGCCCCCAGGGTGTTCACCAAAGTATTAGCAGTGGTTGCGGCCCACCTGAGGCTTCAGGGGGTGCAGGTCTTTCCGTACCTAGACGACTGGCTTCTCACCACCCCAACAAGGCATCTACTCTCTTTGGCAAGAGACTCCTTTCTTCGTCTAGCTCCCTGGCTAGGCATCACAGTAAACATAGAAAAGTCCAACCTGGTCCCTACTCAAATAATAGAATTTATAGGAGCCAGGTTAGACACGAGAAATTTAAGAGCCTTTCTCACAACCGACAGAGTTCGGAATCTGAGACTCCAGGTGCGGGCCATCCTTCACTCCAGCAAAACACCTGCAGAATTGATCCTGAGGGCACTAGGGTCTATGGTGGCCGCGATTACTCTTCTTCTGCTCGCCCGCTTGAACATGCGGGTACTTCAATGGACACTTCAGGTGCAATGGTCATTTCTATCCCTCCCCCCTGTATCATCCCATTGCAATCAGCAAGGCTTGCAAGCGGTCTCTCTTGTGGTGGCTCCATTCTCCGGACCTCCACAGGGGCCGCCCCTTTTGTGCATCTCCCCCTCTCGCCACGGTGACCACGGACGCTTCCCGCCTCGGGTGGGGGGTGTATTTTGCGGGCCAGACGGTCCAAGGCACGTGGAGTGATTCAGAGACCTCCCTGCATATCAATGTTCTGGAAATGAGGGCGGTGCTCTTGGCGTTGCAAGCACTTCAAGCCCTCCTTCCCCTGGGAACAATTGCGATTCAATCAGACAACATGTCGGTGGTCTGGTACATCAACAAACAGGGGGGAACCAAGTCTTATCCTTTATGTCGAGAAGCCATGAGAGTGTGGGAATGGGCGATCTCCACCAACTGCTTTCTCATCGCAACGCATATTCCGGGTCGGACCAACATCCTAGTGGACAAGCTCAGTCGCACCATTCTCTCCCCGTATGAGTGGTCTCTCAATTCTCAAGTAGCAAAACGTATCTTCACACAGTGGGGGACTCCCTGTTGTGATCTCTTTGCTTCTCCCTTAAACGCCAAGTGCGACAGTTTTTTCGCTCTAATCCCCCCTCCAGGGGATTCTCCGAGAGACTCTCTGGTGCATGCTTGGCCTCCCGGTCTTCTTTACGCATACCCCCCTCTACCTCTGATGCTACAAGTACTTCAGAAAGCCTCTCGGTTGGGGTGCAGAATGATCCTCATTGCCCCGTTCTGGCCTCGATAGATCTGGTTCCCTTTCCTAAGGTCTCATTCAGTGAATCCACCTTGGATTCTAGATCCCATTCCGGATCTGATATCACACCCGTCGAACCTACCAACTCCAAACCTGGACAACCTGAAGTTGACTGCTTGGCTGCTCCAGTTCCACTCCTAATCAGGACTCCCGGTATCTCATCTCCAGTTAAGGCCATTCTGGTAGCGGCCCACAAGCCCTCTACCAGAAAAATTTACCGCAGTAAATGGAAGTGCTTCTCCATTTGGGCAGAGCGGCAAGGCCTAGATCCTTTCACGGTTCCCCTTCCTTTGGTTCTAGATTTCCTTACTACTCTCTTTAATGATGGTGCCAGTAGTTCCACGGTCAAAGTTCAGCTGGCGGCCATATCTCATTACCATGTTGGACACGATTCAGGGTCTCTTATGTCTGCTAAGTTATGCAAAACCTTCCTAAAAGGCACCTTTTTGCTCAGACCCCCTGTCAAAGAAACGGTTCCCCCGTGGGATCTTTCCTTGGTACTTCAGGCCTTGACCGCTCCCCCCTTCAAACCTGCGGCCACAGTCGATCTCAAATTCTTGTCCTTTAAGACTGCTTTTTTGGTAGCCATTACTTCGTCTAAGAGAGTTTCTGAGCTTCAGGCCCTGTCCATGAAACCGCCTTATTTGATTTTTCATCCGGACCGGGTGTGCCTCAGGATCAATCCCTCCTTTCTTCCTAAAGTAGCTTCGGAAGGTAACATTAATCAGTCCATCAACCTCCCTGTTTTCTTCCCTAAATATCAAAACAAAGGCGAATACAAGCTGCATTCCTTGGATGTTCACAGGCAGCTTCGTTTTTACCTTCATAGGACAGCTGGTCATAGGCAATCAGACCAGTTGTTCATTTCTTTTGCCAAATTCAATTTGGGTAAATCAATTTCCAAAGTTTCTTTGTCACGCTGGATTTCTCAGTGTATTCTGTTGGCGTACCAAGCCTCTGGGAGGCCCGCACCGGAGGGAGTCCATGCTCATTCGACCTGGTCTGTCTCTACTTCAGTGGCCTTTAAGTCTAGGGTTCCTCTGGATGACATTTGTTCAGCAGCCACTTGGGTTTCATCTCATACCTTTATTACTCATTACAAGCTGGACGTCACTTCTAGAGGTAGAGCATCCTTTGGCCCCGCGGTGCTCCGGAATATCCTTCCATGATGGCCACCCAAGATTCAGGTAGCTGGGGACTCTGTCTCACAGGTTGCTGACAAATGAATTCTCCTACTTCAGATTTAGAAGTTATGTACTTACCATAACGTTCCATCTGAGTAGGTGGATTCATTTGTCTGCAACCATCCCGCCCTCCTATCCCCCTGGCCTTGTCAGTTTCCTGCATAGGGTGTGTTACCCTTTAGTTAGGGTAGTTGGTGCAGGGCAAACTCGATCTGAGGTCATGTAGGGAGAGCAGGGCATTATGGGTGACGGGAGGAGCTAGGAGCTCGGATCCATAGCTGGATAAACCATGCCAGTTCGGATCCGATATCGGATCCATACCCACAGGTTGCAGACAAATGAATCCACCTACTCAGATGGAACGTTATGGTAAGTACATAACTTCTAATTCATTTGTAGCAGTTTAAAGACCAGTATGGCATTTAGCTGCATTCTGCTCTGAACAGCCCGGTAACATCTGGTCAAACCTACATTCAGATAAAACAAACTGCTCAAAGCCTCAACTAGACAAAAAAAAATTTTGACTTAGCTAACAGCCTTCCTGCATACCTTCATGTAAGATGTTCTGCCCCCCACAACCCCTTACTTAAATGTACTGACTCCATGGTCACACAGTTGCAGAGAAAACTGAAATGTCCACAAGCATTGAATCACTTCCAGAAAACTAACAGAAACAGCACAAGTTAAAATTTATCATTTGCAGTTTGCTGTTGAAAATCAGTGGCTACAACCTAGATAAACAGAGTCTGAGCAGTAGCTCAGATGCTAGAGAAACCAAGCGAGGTATGGTGGGACTAACTTGCTGATGCTTGACGTACCATCCTGGGGTCAGGGATAGATGTTCCAGTCACTTGTTGCACTATGTAGACAGCAAGTGGAAGCTTGGTTACTCCAGTGATGCAACACAGACGGAAAACATGAACTTGACATACCAAGCTGGTCACAGTAGTCTTCATTAGCAATTAGGTGAAAGCATGCACATAAAAAGAGGAAGGCACTCATGGTCCCCACAGTGCTACAGTTAGTTGAAAGCATGCACATAAAAAGAGGAAGGCACTCATGGTCCCCACAGTGATAGTTAGATGAAAGCATGCACATAAAAAGAGGAAGGCACTCATGGTCCCCACAGTGATAGTTAGATGAAAGCATGCACATAAAAAGAGGAAGGCACTCATGGTCCCCACAGTGATAGTTAAATGAAAACATGCACATAAAAAGAGGAAGGCACTCATGGTCCCCACAGTGATAGTTAGATGAAAGCATGCACATAAAAAGAGGAAGGCACTCATGGTACTCACAGTGATACACTTAGGTGAAAGCATGCACATAAAAAGAGGAAGGCACTCATGCTCCCCACAGTGATACAGTCAGGCACAAACCACTTCCATGGCTACCTGAATTATGTCTCTCTCTCTCTCTCTCTTTGGTGAACTCTTATTTATTTATTTTATTTTATTTTACATTTGTTGACCGGGCTAGTCTAACTGGATATATGTCCATTTTCAGTAGAGGCCCGAGGAGAAAAGCTCCGAGACAATAACAAGGACAGAAACAAAGAAACATTTATACAAATAGTACAAATAATAATTTTTTTGTTTTTTTAACAGCCAAAAAAGAAAAAGTTCTAGTTCAGTTTCAGTAAGCAAAAAAAAAAAAAAAAAATACAAAAAGTCATAATGGGGAGATACAAAAAAAAAAAAAAAAGAGAGCAAGAAGTATTTAAACTTGCCATATAAAGAAGGTAGAGGAGTTTCAGTAAAATAAATCAAGTTTGAGAGTTAGAGTTAGAAAGAGGAGAAAATAAGTATCAGTCAGGCTGAGAGCAGGGGCAAAGCCATTTGGCTTTCATGAAGTTTTTCAGCTGATTCTTGAAAAGGTTGGTGGAAGTAAGGGATGTGATCTCAGTTGGAAGTTTGTTCCAGGAATTGCCAACTGCATTTGAGAATAGGCAGTCTCCAGCTTTGTTAAAGGATTTGGTAGTGGCTACTTGTAGTTTTTTAGCTGATCTTAGGGTAGGAAGGTTTTTATAAGAATTTACTAGGTTACATAGTATGGGAGTGTTTGAAGGATGATGTAAAATCTTGTGAATAAAAATGAGTTGCTGGTAAACTAGTTGGTTTTGTACTTCCAGCCACCCGAGATGTTTAAGGTTAAGGCAGTGGTGAGTATGGAAGGGGGTACCAGTGGCAAATTTAGCTATGTTGTTGTAGGTGGTTGCTAGCTTATTTAGATTAGTTCTGGATAGGTTGGTATATATAGGTGAGGCATAGAGTAGGGTGGAAATAAGGTGGGTTTGGGAAATAGAGATCTTTGCTGATTCTGTAAGGAATGGTCTGATTCTGTAGAGGAATCCAAGTTTTCTATTTACTGATTTAATAGTAGCGTTAATATGTGAGTCAAAGGTAAGATGGTTATCTATTAATACACCGAGGAGTTTGGTGGTGGTTTCAGGTGCTATTTCTGTGCCATTTTTTGATTTTACTGTGAGATTGATAGAGGGGATTTCTGTGTGGGAGTAAATAGAAGTAATTTAGTTTTTTTAGGGTTCAGGAGGAGACAACGTTGATGGAACCAGTTTTCCACTAAAGTAAAGACAGTTTGTGTGTTAGCCTGTAATTCAGCAGGGGATGATGCAGCACATACCAGAGTTGAATCGTCAGCATATTGTATGCATGTAGTTTGTGGAAGGGAAGTTTTTAGATCATTAATGAAAATTGTGAAAAGGAGAGGTCCAAGAATAGATCCTTGAGGGACTCCAAGGGTGATGGGGAGCTGAGAAGATAGATTGTTTTCCCAGAGGACTGCTTGTTTCCTGTTTTCAAGGTAGGATTGGAACCATTTTACTAGTTGATGATCAAGGGAAAGTGATTCAAGTATATTTAATAGTATTTGGTGGTTAACCATATCAAAGGCCTTTGAGAGATCTATAAAAAGAGCAGAAGATAGGTTAGTATTCTTGTTTTTATTAATGCTATCTGTAAAGGATAGAAGAGCTGTTGTGGTACTGTGGTGAGGCCTGAAACCATGTTGGCAGTCAACTAGAAGGTTGTTTTGTAGGAGATACTGAAGTAATTGCCGATGGATGCATCGCTCCATAATCTTTGCAAGGGGGGAGAGAAGGGCTATTGGGCGAAAGTTAGATAATTCATTTGAGGTACCTCCCTTATGCAGAGGGATGATATGGGAGATTTTCCAGATAGATGGGACATAAGATTCTTGCTCTTATGCTGGGTATTCCCCAGCAGCTGAAGAATGAGCGAGCTCAAAACTAATGGGAGGCTGACTGTCAGCAGGCATGGAGAAGAAATAGTACCTAGAAAAAGAACTCACTACAATATTAAAAGTGCATTTACTGCATGCATTTCTTCACCTTCTGATTTTGAGAAAAAAGTTTTCAGTAAATAACAATAAAATTAAGGCAATATTGTCTGGGATAGTATGATACCTACCATGTATTAACACTGACTGAGTCATTGGGCAGCCCTTGGTAATGTTATTGAGTGTGGATAAGTTTGGGTATACCAGCCTTTGGTTCAAGCCAACAGTTTTAATTTTCATGTTAATATGGTTTCAGTGAAGACTGCCATGTCACATAACTTCCATAGGATATCAGACTATTAACAAGAAAAAAATATGTCTACCCTGGACAAAAGATTCTTCTACTAACTTCAGAAAATAGGCTGACAATTTTCATCATTAACTCTGTTACAAATATTCAGACATTTCAGGTAGACATGAACAAAAATATCATATTCTGTCAGCTTTACTGGCATTGCAGAATGAAGCACTGATTATGACCTAATTGACTAAAGTTTGATTAATGGCTCAGGGACCTGTTGGAAGTGAAACAAACAATAGTCCCCTGGGATAAAGGTCTGATTATTAAAAGTTTCCAAAATCAAAAAAGCAAATATCTGACCACCACATCTGAGGATACAACAAAAAACTTTAATAAAAATGGTTAGCACTTTCACTGCATCAAGCAGTTTCATCAGACGATATAAAAGTATACAAAGGTACTTCATTCATAAAAACTGTTTATGAAAGGAGGAAGGTACTGAAGAGCCCACCACAAACCCATGAAGGAATGCCCTAGCAAAACCCATCCTGGCCCTTGAAATGGAATCCAATTTGTAATGTTTTGTAAAAGTGTGAACAGAAGACCAAGTAGCAGCTTCCAAGATGGATCTAGTATTTAGACCCTTGGAAAAAAACACTGAAAACACTGCTCTGGTAGAATGAGCAAGAACAGAAGAAGAAAGCTGTTTGGCATGAAAAGAACAGCAAAAAGAAATGGCACTAGAAATCCTGGAGGATGTGGTTTGCTTACACACAACCAAACCCAATTTCCTGGCATGAAAGAAAACAAAAAGTTGCTCAGATTTCCTGGTATGCTTTGTCTTGTCCAGGTAATATCTGAACTGTCTATGTAAATCCAATATGTGAATAACCCCTTGCAACAGTTTTCTGTGGAGAACTGAAGAAAGAAGGAAGATGAAGGGGCTTGTTCAAGGACAAATCATTAACCACCTTGGGCATAAAAGAAGGACTGGTATGAAGAGACACCCCGTCCTTGTGAAAAAAAACAAAAAAAGGAGGAAGCGCCATGAGAGCTTGAAGTTTAAAATTCCTCTTGGCAGAAGTAACAGCCACCAATAATATAGTCTTCCTAGTACAATATTGTAAGGATGAGGAAATCGCAGGCTCAAAAGGGAACTGAGTTGATTTCTCAAGTAGACAATTAAGGTTACAAGATGGGGGAACAGGCTTTTTTAGCGGCCAGATTTGAAGGACACCTTTTAAAAACTGTTTGACTACAAAAATACCAGAATTGAGCAATTCACACAAATAAGAATGGATTATATGGACCCCCACTAAAAAATGTCCATTTCATGCTTAAGATACCAAATTGAAAATCTCTTCCATCTTCCATTTAGTCACATATGATTTTCTAGTAGTCGGTTTTCTGGCTGCCTGCAAAACCTGAAGCATGTCCTGAGTGGAATGAAAATCCTATCACCCAAAGTGTCAGCTGAAGGTTGGACAAGTGAAGGTGAATAAGAGATCTCTTGTTTTATGTAAGAAGATCCATCCTGTGAGGTAACTTGTGATGACTGTCCCTGGCTAGATGAAATGGGAGAGGAACCAGTGCTGTCTGGTCCAAAAGGGAGTCACCACCAAGATTCTGGGTGTGTCAAACATGATCTTGTGCAGGACCTTTGGTAACAGACAAAGAGGATGATAAATATACAGAAACACCCCCTTCCAAGAAAAACACATGGTATCCACTTTCCAAGCCAGAGGACTTGGCACTCTGGAACAGAACTGGTGAAGTTGTGTTTTTAGAGGAGAGGCAAAAACATCTACATGAGGAGTACCCCGCTGATGTACAATACCCAAAAACACCTCACTGTGAAGCAGCCATTCATGAGGATTTATCTTGAACCTCAAACAGTCTGCCAACAGATTGTGCTCTGAAGGGATGTAGACTGCCTGAAGAACTAAATGAAGCTGGACAGCAAAACCACAAGCCTGAAGAGCCATCCCACACAGAAGGTAAAATGTTGTGCTCCCTTGCTTGCTGATGTAACACATAACTGTGATATTGTCTGTAAAAATCTTTATAGGACCTAGAACCCAAAGGGAGTGAAAAGCCTGGAGAGCTAGAAGTAGAGCCCTCATCTCCTTGATGTTGATATGGTCTGTCGGTTCTTGAGGGGACCAAAGACCTTGGACCTTTAGGTTGCTGGAGAAGGCTCTCCACCCATGATCAGAACCATCAGTGTACAGTTCTTTACTAGGGAGAGGAACCTGAAAAAGCAGACCTGGACTCAGGAAAATCTGGTGAATCCACAGTAGAGCTTGCGCTTGAGACAAGGTAAGAAAGGGACCAGATACTCCACAGTATAGCAGTGCTGGAGCCAAACAGTCTTGGGATACTATTGAAATTTCCTTATGTGGGGTTTGGTAAAAGAAACCATGGGATGGTGGATGCCATGTACCCCAGTGCTCTGAGAAATTACCTTGTAGGAAGGACTGGAAGAGGAAGAAGAGACTGGAAATAATCAGTCAAAGAGAGGTCCTTGGGAGGTGGGAGACAAGTCAACATTGCAATGTTCTGAATCCTGCAACCCAAAAACTCATGGTCCTCAGATGGAGTCAACACAGACTTTTTGATATTGAGGGTGAACCCCGCACTGCACAGAAGAAGCATAATGAAGTGTAGATTTTGAAGCAGGAGCTGCTGAGAGGGAACTTGGATTAAAAGGTTGTCCAAATAAGGGACTATCTGAATTCCTTGAAGTCTGAAGAAGGCTTCCACAGGGGCCAGACATTTGGTAAAGACCCTTGGAGCTGTAGAAATACCAAAAGGCAAATCACAGAATTAATAAGAGGATAAAATACAGAAACATAAAAACTTCCTGAAGAGATGGTGAAAAAGAATACGAAGGCAAGTGTCTTTCAAATCCAGAAAGGCTTGAGAAAGCAACAAAGGTAAAAACATTTGAACAAACATCCTGAAGGAAGGAAACTGGAGAAAGGTGTTAAGAAAAGACAGATCTAGAATGGGCCTCCATGACCCCTCCTTCCTGGGAACCATATACATTCTGGAATAAAAACCTGTTCCCTGCTGAGTCAAGGGAACAGACTGGATGGTTTTCTGTTCCATCAGATCCCACAAAACCAAAGGAAAATGAGGGAACTGGCGATGGGGAGGCTGGGGAAGGCTAGAGAATGGAGGAAGGGAGTTCCAAGCCGTAAAATAATAGTTTGGATAATGGATAGTATCGAGGCATCTGTGGTTATCTGCTGCTAAACAGGAAAAGGGAGTCAGCCTGAGGGACAAAGGAATCTGGCCTTTTAGAGGGAGTATAAGACCAAGGAGCAGAGACAGGGGCATCCTACCTATCAACTGTCCAGATTTTTGCAGAATGTTCAGATTTTTGCCTCATACTTTGTCTGTTCTTCATAAAATTTGTGGTTTTCCGGCAAATCACTGAGGATTGAAGTCACTAAATAATGACACATTTGAGTTTCAGTCTTCATATCCTTCAGAAAATACATGCTAACACAAATCCTGTTATTCTAGCAACTTTCTAAGTTTATAAAAGCAATATTTAAAATGTGTCTCTATTTTTGGGTCTTTGTCCCCCCACTATTTTAGGCTTAGTACAGATTTCTTGTGATAAGAGGTTGAGAGGTATGGACAAGCCTTGTGTAAGTTTCAAAGAATTGAAGGCATTGAACAACATCTGAGTAAAGTCCTACCACTCTCTGTAAGGATCCTTAGCCACAGATGCCATGTCTTTTTTTCTCATTTTTTTTAAATGAGCATACACTTTAACAGATCTAGGAGGTTCAGACCCTTGCCTAAATTCAGTGAGGGTACAACTGTCTTATTCCCTAACTAATATCTGGAGAATCCCCCTAGGCCCTTCAGATATAATCAGCTGAAGTTCCCCTCTACATCTGCACCAAATGTATGCACAGCCTTGCCAAACATGCAAGTAGACAACTCTGTGTTGGCTTCCAACTGGGTTATGGCATAGGTAAAGTACAGTTGTGTACACTTACCAGAAATGTAGATGTTCGAGTGTATTCATGGTTGCAGTCATCACCTGTGGGTTATCCCTGCTGTGGTAGCCCTCGGCCAGCCCGAATACCAGAGTCAATGTTTTTATGCGGCAGCTGCTGTCGCTTGTGGACTGACATCAGGACGTCAGTGCTATAAAGCAAGGCAGCTGATGCCATTACATCAGTTTTTCTTGCCCTAACCAGTCAGAAGCCCAAGGAAATATGGCAAAGTGGTCCTTGTGGTTAAAAGCCACCCTAAGAAGATCATGTCTCCCTAAGGAAAGAGGATATAAGGGGGAAGGAGGGAGGGAAACCAGGAATGCAACAGTGAATACACTCAAACATCTACATTTATGGTAAGTGTACACAACTGTACTATGTTCTTCATGTTTCACTGTTGCAGTCATCACCTGTGGGAGGATTCCCAAAGCTGAGGGGGGGGGGGTGGAAGGATTAGTTACAGACCTAGGCATGAGTAAGCAAGCCCTGCAGAATTTCAGAGGCAAACCCTGCCCTAGGCTTAGAGAAAAGAGGAAGGTGGTAATGCTTTGTAAAGGTATGGATTGAGGTCCAGGCGGCAGCTTCCAAGATGTCCCTGGTGGGAACGCCTCTAAGGAATGCTGTGGAAGTGGAGGCTGCCCTAGTGGAATGTGTACAAATAGACGTAGGAGGTGCTTTCCCATGTAATCTGTAGCAGAAATGAATACAGTGTGATATCCATTTGGAAATGGTTTGCTTGGAAATGGGCTTCCCCTCTGCCCCTGGGGCAAAGCTCACAAGAAGTTGGTCCATTTGCCTGAAAGGTTCAGTATGGTCCAGGCAGTATCTAAGCTGTCTGTGCACATCTAGTGAGTGCAGGATTATTTTCTCCTTATTTTGAGGGTTAGGGAAGAAGGTGGGTAGATGAATGGCCTGGTTGAGGGACACATCAGATACCACCTTGGGCACAAAGGAGGGGTTAGTCCTCGGGGAGACCCTGTCTGCATGGAAGATGATGAAGGGCTCAATGGCCATCAGTGCCTGAAGTTCTGAAACCCTTCTGGCTGCGATGATAGCTAGTAGGAATGCAGTCTTCCAGGAGAGGTATTTCAGTTCTACTGAAGCAGCAGGTTCAAAGGGTGGTAAGGTTTGTTTTTCCAAAACCTAATTCAGGTCCTAGGCTGGTGTGGGTAGCCTTCTGGGAGATCTGATATTAGAAGCCCCTCTGAGGAATTGTTTAATCAAAGCATGTGAGAACAGGGGCTGGTCTGTATCGAAATGAGCTGAAATGGCTGAGGCGTGGATTTTAATAGAAGAGAAGGAGAGGCCACTGTTGAGCAACTCAGCTAGATAGTCCAGGATAAGAGGGATGGAAGGTTGTGAGGAACTGCCCCCCTCTGGACTGACTCCCGTAGCAGAATCTTCCAATTCCCTGCATAAGATTTTCTGGTGCTGGGCTTTCTGGCTTCTGTGATAATGTCTAGGACCTGTTTGCTTAACTGGTGCCCCTTACTTGCCCTTAGAGTATTAGCCATGCTGACAGTTTAAGAGTCTGCAAGTCTGGGTGCAGCACCCCCCCCCCCCCACACTTGAGTCAAGAGGTCTGAGATCAAGGGAAGCTGCCTGGGAGGCTGTGAAGTCAGACTGCACAGCAAGGGGTATCAATGCTGTCTAGGCCAATCTGGAGCAATGAGGATGGCCTTTGGTCTCTCCTCCCTTATCTTGATCAGTACCTTGGGGATAAAGGCAGAGGAGGGAATGCATACACAAAGAGGGAGTTCCAGGGGAAGGTCAAGGCATCCACCTTCCACGTTTGGTGGTGATACTCCCTGGTGCAGAAGTTTTTTTTTTAGCTGGTGGTTGAGGTGCGAAGCAAAGAGATCCATCTCCAGATTTCCCCACTCCTGAGTGACTTGCAAAAAGATCTTTCTGTGGAGCTGCCATTCATGGGGGATCCAGTAAGTTTCTGCTTAAGTGGTCTGCCAGGGTGTTGTTGATCCCTGATAGGTATTGGGCTATTAGGTGTAATCCCATGGAGGAGGCTGTCAGTCAGAGGTTCATGGCTAGCCTGCACAGAGGGTAAGATTGGGTCCCTCCCTGTTTGTTGATGTACCACGTTATTGTGGTGTTGTCTGTTTTGATAAGGAGGACCCCTGGCCTGAGATGGGGTTGGAAGTATGTCAAAGCCCTTTGTACTGCCATCATTCCCTTCTGATTGATATGTAAGGGAAGGTGCTGGGCATCCCAAAGACCTTGGGTGCACCTGCCTGCTAGGTGAACACCCCAATCAATGTCGGAGGCATTGGTGGTGATGGTCTGCCCGGTGGGGCAGAGAATGAAGGGAAGACCCTTGTTCTTGGCACAGGCCCCTGCCCACTAGAGAAACTCAGCCCTTATACAGGGGATCAGAGGGAGAGAGGTCTTTAGAAGCTGCCAGTGTTGACACCAAAGGTTCTTTAGATACCACTGAAGCTTTCTCAAGTGAAGCCTGGACATAGGAATTAGAAGGATGCAATGTCATGTACCTCAAGGCTTGCAGGAACTTCCTCACCATGAGATGACTTTAGGATGCCAGCTGGGTAAAGGAGAGAGGCAGGAAGCTCTGCTTTTCTGGGGATAGGAAGGCCATTTGGGATGCTGTGTCCAGCAGTGCTCCCAAGAAAATGATCCTCCTGGACAGTGTTTGCTTTGATTTCTTCTCGTAGATGGTGAACCCTAAGGAAGTTAGGAGGGTTTGACAAAGAGGAGGTCCTGGAGTAGGTTTTCTTTGCACTCTGCCTGAATGAGGCAGTCGTCCAGATAAGGGTAAATCTGTATATTTCTCTGTCTGCAAAATGCTATGGCTGGGGGCCAAGCATTTGGTGAATACCCTGGGAGTAGTAGATAAGCCAAAGTGAAGCACAGAGAACTGCAAGTGCTGTGAGCCTGCTCTGAAGCACAGGAATTTCCTGCACAATTCCCAGATGGGGATGTGGAGGTAAGCATCTTTTAGGTCTAGGGTCACTAACCAGGCATTTTCTGTCGGCATAGGCAGCAGCTGCTGCAAAGTTAGCAATTTGAATTTGGGGACCACCAGGAAGGTGTTCAGAATGGATAGATCCAGGATGGGGCACCAAGTGCCCTCCTTTCTGGGAACAAGGAATAGCCTGGAATAAAAGCCTTTGCCTGTTTGATCTATAGGAACAGGTTCTACTGCCCCCTGGGAAATGAGAGTTTGGACTTCTTTTAATGCCTCTGCCCACCGATTTGGAGGTAAGTCTGGGCACTCTCTGGGAACTGGGAGTTCATTAAAAGTGAATTTGTATCCCTGAAAAATAATCTTTAAGACCCATTGGCCCTTTGTTACAGACAGCCAATTTTCTTTGCAGAGGGAGATCCTTCCTCCTAGCTTTTGGTGGGTGAAAGGAGGGCAGAGGGGGGAGTGGGAGTCATTGAGAGTTCTTGCCATAGAGGGATGGCTTAGAACTCCCTGCCTTTTGGGCGGAAGTTGTCCACTGTTTGGTTCTCTGCTGTCCTTAGGATAGGGGCCTGGGAGGTCTGTCCCTGTGGGGCTTACCTTGCCCTTTTCTGCTAGATGCAGGAAAGGAACAGTGTTTAGAGGGAAAATTCCTGCTGAATCTAGGAGGTTGAACCTGAAAGAAATATTTTACTGTTTGCATTGATTTTGCTTTGTCTTCCATCATTTAAAGCATCTCTTCTGCTTTTTCTCCAAGCAAGCGGACTTATCCAAAGGTGCATCAATTAATTTAGACTTGACATGATCAAGGAGAGGTTGTTCCTTCAACCATGCATGTCTCCTAATGACAGATCCAAACACTAATGCCCTGCTTGAGGCTTCTAGTGCATCATATCCACAGTGTAATGAGTGTTTGGCCACTTGACAAGTAGAGTGCAGTAAATCTGCTAACTCTTTAGAATTGGCGCAGTCAGAAAAGGTAGAAATCTTTTGCTTTAATAGTTCAAAGTGTGTTGTTGATATTTTAACATATGGAACCAACAGTTGAGTGCTCTGATAGCTAAGGTTGCAGAGGTGTAAACTTTTTTACCCCATCTGTCCAGAGCTCTGGCATCCTTGTCAGGAGGAGTAGGATTCTTTGCAGAACTAGCCCTAGCTCCTTTAGGTCCCTGTGTACTGACATCCGGGTCTGCAGCAGGATTTCTGTACAGGTATTTGTGAGAATCCAGTACTCTGTAATACCTGTCAGATGTACTGGGAGCAGGTGGAAGGGCATCAGGGGCTAATCTGGATTCATGGAAAACACCATCCACCACTTCTAAGATGGGGGGATGGCTAGGGGTCTGTGCTGGGGCAGGTCTAGAAACTCTCTTAGCCTTTTCTTAGACTGAGGGAAGTCCTGAGATTCCCAGTGGAAATATTCCCTGAGGGTGTGAAGGGTTTCCCCAAAGGAAAGGCCTTCTGGTGGGGAGGCAGAAGGAATGGATTCCTCTGCATCTGAATCCTCATAAGGAGTCAGAGGTTGTTATTCCTCTTCAAAATCTGATTAATCAGATTTCTCAGAATCCTGCTCTGTCATTAGTTCAGGAGAAGGGTGTCTTTTCCTGTTAGAAGTTGTAGCCTGACTGCCCCTGATAAGGAAGATAAGATCCTCCGAAATCTTAAGCATTTGGGCTTGGGGTGGTGAAGCAGGAGTAAGATGGTGGCTAGAGGCAGATTTTCTAGGAGTGGCCTGGGTTCTAGTCCTAAGAGTATCCATCAGTCAGAGAGAAACGGTAGTTGGATGAGAAGACATCAGTTTTTTTCTAGAACTGGTAGTGCAAAAGGCCTCCACAGAAGCCAGTGCCCATGTTATGGCTCCGGACCCAACCGAGGCAGAGACAACGAAAGGCTCAGAAGACGAAGAAGATTCCTGCGGCATACCGGACTCTGAAAGGGTCTCGGTAGAGGCCTGCACAGATATTGTATCAAGCATCAGGGGCAGTGAAATGCCTCACTAAATTCCAGAGAACTGACGACCTGCTTAGCGGTAGAGTTGTCGGAAGGCTTAGCCTTGTGTGGTCTGTCTCTATCTTTATCTCTACGTTTTTTTGGAATGTCTACAGATTGTTGGCTGATGGACAGCATTTATGAAGATGGAGGATGAAAATACCTGTCTACAATAAGAGTTGTACGATGAATGGTTCTCGCATTAAAGAGGGCACAGAAGCGGCAATGGGGGACGTCGTGGTCTGGGCCTAAACAAGTGACACAGTATGAATGGAAGTCCCGGTGTGGGATCTCCTTTCCACAGGTGAGATGGTTGTTAACTTTTTCAGACATCTGTTAGTGCAAGAAGAAAGGATCCCCAATGAGGTACGTAACTTTAGGTGTTTTCAGCTGTAATCTGGGCTCTGGTAGCGACTGACCGGCATACTTGCAAACTGCTTCTGCTATGGGCTCCATGGCAGGAAAGACTGGTGTAATGGCATCAGCTGCCTTGCTTTATAGCACTGATGACCTGATGTCAGTCCACAAGCAACAGCAGCTGATGCAGAAAAACACTGACTCTGGTATTTGGGCAGGCCGAGGGCTACCACAGCAAGGATAACCCTTAGGTGATGACTGCAACAGTGAAACACGAAGAACATCTGATGTTGGCACCTGATGGTCCTTGGGTTCTTCATCCAACCCAATGGAGATGTCTTGTGGAGGCTACAAAGAAGGAAGATCAGTATGTGCCTTTTGGCTTTGTTCTTAATTGCTGGTTGAACTTCAGTGTGTGTACATTTGGCCATGGTATCCTGAGTCAAAAGCTTTGTTATTTTTCTTAATAAATAGAGAGGGATAACAGATGACTGTACAGTGTCTTAGGGACAAATGTCTGACAAATCCCACACTCTGTATGGTCATGTGCAGCATCCAAACAAATGGTCATGTGCAGCATCCAAACAAAAAAGACACTTCTTGTGTCTATCTTTATGGAGAATCTGCTTCCCACACTCACATTATCCCTTCCTGGATGACATGAAAACAAACTACAATGAGGAAAAAAAGGAAGGTACCTCAACAGGGTACTTACCTTTAGAAGGCATGTTAGATTAACTAGTTTGGTGAATGGCGAACAGACCAAATTCAAAGGTAGCTTTTGGACTGGCGGCCAAGAAGTTCTGAGGATTAGGCATATGTACACTACATATGTACCTTACACTGCACATAGGACATACACCTGATGTACAATGCCTGTAAGGTGTAAAGGCTTTAGTATGCTGGCCAGATGTTTAGTTATCTTTGGTAGGATATGCCAAGAGTAAGAAACACTGTGACAGAGATAAGTAAGGACATGGGTAGTGACAGAGACCTCAATGCCACTCACTCCCACACTCAATCAGGTCACTGACCAGGAAGTGATAGATATTGACCAGAGACAGGATTAGTGAAGGCTGTGTTTTAAATATGAACAAAACACATGATAGCCCACAGCTTGTAGCTGAATCCCATTCCCTGAAGAAACTTATGCCTATCACTTGGTATACAGGGATCCAGGACATTCCAAGAGCTATAAGATGATACTGCAGACACATCTCATACCACTGCCTCATGTATTCTTGAAAACAGATACATGCATCAAGGCTGCAAACCACACCAGCTATGACATGCTGCTATAGAAGGCCTGTCAACCTTGACTCCTGGGTATCACTGCCTATAACCATATTGTTATAAAGGCCATATCTAAAGATGACTGACATACACATCAATAAAGGAGTTGGCACTCTATGAACTGATGCACTGCAAGTCCAGCAGAAGACATCATACTATCAAAGCAAATATCAGGGACTGATACCTTCCCTAGTAAGAGGCATCACACACACACACACACACACACACACACACACACACACACACACACACACACACACACACACACACACACACACACACAGTGAATATCTTGACTGTAACAAAGATATGAAGATGTGTTTATCTCAAATGACCACTTACTAAGTAAATGAAGAGATACTGTAAACAACCATGGGAAAACTTAAAAATGCAGTCACGAAAGTATTTCATATAATGGGATAAAATAATATATTTTGCCTGTGCAGGTGATAGTGATTACCCTATAACTGTGCCTTTTAACACCCATCTGCAATCTATAACACTGCAGAGCAGTAATTTTATGAGGCACACTGGCATATTAGGTCAGTGTCAATCATTTATGTGGACTGCTGATATCCCAGTTCCAGTGCGTGAATACTCAGGGATGCTCTAAAGCAGATGTGTGAGAAAACATCTTTAATGGTCACCACATGTACAATGCTGCTCAGTACGTTAACAGCCAAGCATAGTGGCCTCCCTTTCTAGACAGCTAGAACACTGGTACCATAACCTCAGGTACCAGAGACAGAACATCAGTGGGAAGAAGAAGATGGCATGGAAGACAATGTTTGGGAGGACCAAAAGCCAGATTCGGAAAATAGGCAGGCACAGGTGTTTGGGACATAACAAAATATGACTAAAAAAACACACTATAACAAACCACTTGTGCAGACTGCACAAACAGCCACATGATACATGGAGCCAGGGTGTTGCAGTGATATGAAAGATAAAGGAAAGATACTTGGCATGACAATTAGTTAATGCACTACTTACCTGTTGCATATGAAGCCACCACTTTAAAATATTTTTTTGAATTGACACTTTTTGCACTACTTGATCCCTCAGTGACCATCAAGCCTCTATATTATCCACCCAATTGGATTATTTGTTTACACTGGCTGGGTGAGACCCCTGTAGTTCACTTGTTCCACCCAGGGACTAGGGATGGGCAAAATACATTGTGCCATCACCTACTGAAGAAATAACAGGGATTTAACCAATTTCCCATAGCGTATGCCTATGTCATCCCAAGCAATAATGCACAATGGGTGTCTGTGATAAGGATGTTTCCAGCTTAGACTACAGACATCTGCTCAAAAGCCCTGTCCCCATTAAGAAAGAGTGCCAATAGTAATCGCTGATCTGTGCCAGGGCTTTAATGCATATCAAGAGGTGAACAGGCACTGCCTTGTCTTTACTTTGTCCCAGCCACCTCCTTCATCTCTTGAGCCAATAATTAAACACAGGACAGATGGTCATATTCAGAGCTTTGTCCATCTATGACACAGAGCTATCACCACTTTAAAGTCTGAAGCACAGCTTAAATGTGGCACAATCATCATATAGATTTGAATTAGGGGGTGGTACATATCAAGAGTGGAGAGATGTCTACATGGATGAGATGTTTAATACACTCTTAGCATTACTTATGGGTGCATCCATACCCTGATGATCATAATACATCATAGCCATAGCAAGGACCATTCTTCACCCCCCCCCCCAAAAAAAAAGCTTTTGTGTGCTGTTGCAGGAGCTGTTTTGCTTCACAAATGTACAGAGGCTTGATGAACCACTACAGGACATCAGGGCTGAGGTGTAGGATCCTGAGGCAGTACTGGGCTGTGTGGCCATGTTGTCATTTGACAGGAATCATTGGTAAATACTTGCACACTACCATTGAAAGATGGGGTTGGCAGTGTCACTCCCTGCGTTACATCACTGTATCAATCACACATCCCAGTACCAAGTCTGCAGTGGGCAATGTAGGTATGTGCAATATCATCAGCTGTACACGATGAGCTGAACAAACAGCAGTTTTGTAACATAAGCATCTTATAACAGTGACTGCCTGCACTGTCTTCGATACTCAGTATAATACCACCTCTCAGCACCATCACAGGTGAAGCCAAACGTGACAAAGACAGCCCTAGTGTTATCTAGACACCTAAAGTCTACCTTGATAACCATTCATTGGGTTATATGACTATTCCAGCCACTTCACTGTTATCACATGCATCATTTGCTATAGCAGCCCACCCTCAGCAAACACAGTCTGCAGTCCTATCTGAGCAGATTCATGGAGAGGTCTCCTGGACCTCTCCCTCAGAGATGATAGAGTCCCCATGTGCTTCTGCATCTTCCACCTCCATCTCAACCAAGCCAGACTCCACAGTGGCCATCATAAACATATGAAAACACTTAGCTATCAGGCAGTTACTGTACATCATTGAATGCATTTGGTATGACTGTAACATTGCATAACACTGGCTGCACAAGCACAGACTGACCCTCCAAGTACACCAATGGGTCTCACATACTGTCAACATAACTGGGTTCAAATGTATGACCCATCTCCTAACAGACTAAGCACTTAAAAAACAGTACCTATAGTCATTTCAAATAGCAGCATGATACATTATGCATATAACAGGTTTCATACACAATAGCCAAGATGAAACAGTATGGAAATCATACCAACCCCTTCTTCTAGCAGCATGCTGGGTAACAGACTAACCTGTAATTGCATGCACAGATACAATAAGGTAATGCACACACATTTACCACTGCTGCAACTATAAAGTGTATCCTCTTGGAATATGCAGTTTACATGTATACAAACTCATCATCTGGATGTAGGTAACAAGGACTTGACTCCTATGATGTTAGAATCTGTGTATGTATGTGTGTGCGTTTGTGTGTGTGTGTGCAAGCATGTATATATGTGTGGTATATGACGGTTTTTATAATGGACACTATAAATATGGCAAGACAATCTAACATTGCAAGCAGAATTTCACATACCGGGGGATGCAGCAGAAAACTACCAAAGTGGGGTCATAAATGTCCAGTGTCACTCTGAGCTTCTTGGTATCTGCTGGACAGGCATGTGAAAGGTCCATCACAATGGCTTGACTTGAAGCCGCACTTTCCCTTGTGCAGCATTATTTTTATTAATATTTATTTATTTTACATTTGTTAACTGGGGAATTCCAACTGGACACATGTCCTTTTTCAGTGGAGGCCCGGGGAGAAAAGCTCCAGTTATACCAGTAAAATACAGAATAAGAAGCACAAATATATACAGATATGGCACAGAAATGTCTAATACAAGTAAAGAAATGGTAAGCATCAATAATCTAGTCTATTACATAGTTATTTTTGTACATATAATAAGGCTAGGCACTCATAGAGTATGTAATAGTATTATTCTAATGTTATAGGAACAACAGGTCACTAGTGGCATTTTATACATGATTTGTAGTGAGACTCACACTAAACAATTATCAGATTATTAGTAATAAGTTTCATGGAGTTATTACAGAAAAGACAGTGGTAGTGATTATGCAGGTCATATCATGCCCATGACATATGAGTGGCAGTACTGGACTATACAGCCATGACATGCACAGCATTTGCCATGTGAATAACAATTTTCCACAATCTGTTCTGCTGCTGCCTAGCAGAATCAAAACACAGGCCAGCTAGACAATGCACATGAAGGGTTTTAGGTAGAATGTCAGTATCTGCTGTGAAGTTATCATGCTTTAGTCTGGGAAGTGCACAGTAATAAGTAAATAACTTGTTACTAACCTTCTGATTAAGGGATTGTGTGTGTGTGTGTGTGTGTGTGTGTGTGTGTGTGTGTGTGTGTGTGTGTGTGTGTGTGTGTGTGTGTGTGTGTGTGTGTGTGTGTGTGTGTGTGTAACTGTCTAATAACATAATTTGTGCTACAAATAAACTGGCTAATAGTGACACCTGTGCTATAAATAAATAAAAGAAAAATATCCCAACCAGTATGGAAATAATAAAATAAAATAATTTATTAACTTGTAAACACTTTCATCCACAACATCAAATAGGACTTCCTTGAATAAGTTAATATGAACACACTGTGTGTGTGTGTCTTTCAGCTTTTCCCGTTTAGGGGTTGCCACAGCGGAACTCCGTTCCACTAATGATTGGTAGTTGATTTTTACGTGCCGAGTTACCAGCCCTGGCGCACAACCTTCAACAAAGGTACGCCCATTCACTCATGTCTCCACGCAGAAGACGCTCTAGCTGAGAATCGAACCGGACAGCATCTTAATACGAACACACTACTGCTCTTAAATAGGAAATGAATAAAATTACTAAAATGCAGCCAATGAAATTAATTAAATAATCAACAATTAAACACAAATCATCTCTTTAACTTCCTAGCTCTTAGAATTAGTTTAATACTAATGATTTTATCGAATCCACAATAAATTTTTAAGATCAGTTTCAATTACCAATAAACTTCCTTACTGTCCAATTGTTCTTCATCACAACCATAAATGCCCTTACCTACTTTGTGCAACACAAAGAAAACAAAATCTCTTAAAATTATTGCATTTGGTGGAATGTCTACACAAGGCATTATATTGTTCCTTTCCTTTTACTGCGTAAACTTGGTCAGAAACTCTCTCTCAACTGCCTTCTTCTCTTTTCTACATAACAAATAGTACATGACAAACATATAGCCACAAAGACTACATAACAAAAATCCACAAGTAAGGTGTCTCCTATTCCCTAGGTACAACCAGTAACTGGATTTTAGAAATAAGGGTCATCAGCCATATAGTTACACCATTTAAATCCCCCCAAAATATGTACATAACCCTTTATTTTTCTGAGAAACCATGTCTTCATCAGTAGGCATGCTACTTTCCAATGATTCATTTACATTATGCACTCTTTCATTAAAAAAACACAAAGTTGCGTCTTACCATTTCCTCCAATAATGGATTTATTTGCAAAATCTTCCACTTATTCCCAATTATATTTTAATAATTACAGCATCAACACTAAATTCCACTCCATCCTCATAATATCCACCTTTTCCTTCCCTTTCTCACTTCTATATCACTTTCATATAAAACAGGCACATGGTATCTAATCTACTTTTTCTCAACCAAATCATTTGTTTCTCTAAATTCTTTTAATATACATCCCTTGTTTAAAATTGTATTAACCAAATCAGTCTCTCTGGTAGTCAGTCTACTAATCCTAATAGCAAGACGTTTAACAATACTGCGCTTCAATTATTTTGGATGGATACTACTATAATGTACAAAACTATTACTGTAACTTGATTTTCTAAAATGCCTAGTACCAAAATCCCTGTTGTTGCAGCTTTAAAAATGTGCATATCCAAAAAAATGAATATGTGGATTACATTTATTTCACTTAAATGACAAAAACTGTGTGCTATTATTCAGTGATTCTACAAACAGATCCTCTTCTGTCCCACTCTACAAACAATATCATGAGTAAAATGAACACATATAACAAAAGCATCTTTGTAAAATGGACTGTAGAACAAACCCGTTTTCCTAGTTTACCATGCAAGTGTTTGAAGAAGTGGGGGTTGTCACTGCCCTCATTGCTACTCCTGTTTCTTCTTCTTTCAGCTTTTCCCAGTTAGGGGTCGCCACAGCGGATCACCTGTCCAATCATTATTGGCAGTGGAGTTTTACAGTGTCGAGTTGCCAGCCGGGCGCCCAACCTTCCACAGAAGGTACACACACGCACGCAATCACACCTAGGGCCAATTTAGAGTGTCCAATCCACCTACAGCATTGTCTATAGGATGTGGGAGGAAACCCACGCGACCACAGGGAGGACATGCAGACTCCGCACAGAAGGCACCCCAGCCGAGAATCGAACCGGAGAACCTCTTGCTGTGAGGTGGCAATGCTAACCGCTGCACCACCGTGGCCCTGCTACCTGTTGAAAAAAAATGATTATTAAATAAAAAATGTTATTGGATAATATCAAATCCAGATGCCTCTTGTTTAGCAACTTAAGAAACACAATTCAAAATACATTTGCTTGAGGTACAACCGGTATAAAGATCTAACATCAAAACTAAAAAGTTTAAATATACTCTCAAATCTCACTTCCTTCAATTGTGCTATAAAATTAAATGAATCCTTAACCTAAGAAGGTATTACCTGATTTAGAGACCTGGTTTTATCAAATGTTCATAAACTAATGCAGAAGGCTTTGTCATACACCTTTTAACATTACTGATGGATCTAAAAAGTACATTCAATAATTCTGCACGAGTCTTGGGACTGAAGAGAAGATGGTCATCTTTTCAAATGTACTAAAAAAATCATCAGTAATACTGTCCTTGTGTAATAATGCTACCTCTTGTGTAATAATTCTCTCATCTATTTGTTTATGCACCCTCACTACATAGAATTTGTCATATGGTTAATGACTGCATATTATATAAATAATAATTATTCTACTGCAATGTGCATGATTGCAAGATATTAATAAAAAAATCCTTTTAGTTTCATATTTTGCTGCAGCTGGGTGACTTTTTCTGGTCATTAAATAGTTTTGGATGTACAATAATTCAAATCACCCATACCAGCTTTTTGCAGGAAGGCATAATCTCCCATACACCGCCACTTTATACACACACACGCACACACACACACACACACACACACACACACACACACACATATATATATATATATATATATATATATATATATATATATATATATATATATATATAGAGTGTGTGTAGGTTCATTGGTGTTTACTAGGCTAACAACCAGAAGGGCCTTTTTAAGCCTAGCTATGCATCCCAAATCTCTTATAAGTTCCAGTACCCTTGATAAGTGTAAGCAGGAGCTTGGCAGATAAAACATTTACAAGCAAGGGCCTGGGAGATGAATCCTTTACAGCAGGAGTGTCCAACCCGCGGCCCGTGGGCCGCATGCGGCCCTCAGAGCTCTTCCATGCGGCCCGTGACCCTTAAATTTAAATTTAATTTTAATTTAAATTTTTTTCCGTGTGTTTACACGTTTGCGTACTTTTGGTGTTCTGCGCATGCGCCAACTTTCGTTTTTTCACGGTTTTTCATACCAGCGTCATTCCGCTGGTATGCGCATGCGCGAAAACACCGTTCGGTCGTTTTTTACAGTTCTGGTAAAGCTGAAGGAAGGAGCGAGATCGTGGAGAGAGGATTTATTTTATTTCGGAGTACACACTGACTGCATGTTACACTACAACATAGCACAAGGTAAGTAATTTTGTGAGTTTAATAACGAGTGCATTTGATGTGTAGTAGATGGTTAATCACAGTCCATATTCCATTAGCTGTCTCTGGAGAGTCAAAGATAACACATTTTTTAAGAAGAAAGATAATGGACTAATATTGAACCCTTTTGATACAGTATGCTATAGTATACAACTTTGTTGACTCACGCAACTATGGATATTAGCAGTATTTGTATATTAAAGTAATTAAGAGTGGTGCACTCAGTGTAAGACAGCAATGTGGAATCTGTAAGCTGGCACTGTTTGGCGTACAAACACACTTGCACACAGTGAAAGAATCCCTGTGGGATGTACAGATATTGAGTTATCGTAAGGTTATTTGTTGGAACTTATAAAATTAAATAATACAAACTATTTCCATTAATAATGCAAAAAATGGAATGTAATAGTGTCATGTTAAATTAAGCCTATGCAAGCAGCAAACGTTAGTTAGGCAAAAAGTGACAGTGAAAGAAGATGGATAAGATAAACAAAGTCAGAGATGTAACCAAGTAGAAGACTGGCGATTTTCAGATATTAAGACCAATATCTGCCAAACAGAAGGTCATGCATTAGCTAGGTCAGGAGCATGGTAGTGGTATCTGCAACCTGAAGTGAACTGGTATACATGCACACTGAAATTAATATTGTGGTATGCACAGAACTTGATGTATTGAAAACTCTACCAAAAAGTTATAAAAATATGAAATATTTTTAATTTTCCATTAGTAATGCAAGACTGGTGGGTTAATACTGTTGTGTTGCAAGTGTTATAAAAAATGTCTCTAGTCTAAAACATGATGGGTAACCTGAAAGTATCCAGAGGCACAAATGTTTGGTAATGCAGTAATGAAAATAGGCAATAATTTCATATCTGCATTAATATCATAACACCTGTGTGATCTCCAGGAAATATGCTGACATGTTATACACAACATTAAGGCACCAAATTTTGTCACTGGTACTGCTATCTAGCACCATATTGTGTCACTGGTACTTGCTATCTAGCTTACACTGCTTTATAGATTAATAGAGTTGCGTTGAAATATTGCAAATGTGTTATAAGCATAATTCGCATATTTTGTGCAATACCACAAACTGAGTCTATCAGGTACACTTACACAGATATAACTCTTTTTACCATAACACTATTTGCTTGCTGAGACGTACAGTTTTTTCATAAATCTGCAATACGAAATCAGCTAGCTAAATGGAACCACCAGAGAAAAGGAGGTAGCATGTTGCATCTAACAGTCTGTGTTCTACCTTCAAGGTAACTGCTAATCCTAATGGAAAGTAGAAATGTGGACTTCAGCAAGCATGGACAGTAGCAGTTAGATTAGAACTTAGCAGTGTCAATAATTATATATGCACCCAGGTGCAGAGATATGATGACCATCAATTCTGAACTCCATATAAAAATGGATTAAGAAAACAGTCATGTACTAATCTGTTACATTTAACATGTCCAAATTCTAAAAACGTTCACAGCTTGCAAGTATTTTTTTTTAATTAGGCAAACTAGGGAAGTGATAATCAGAGCAGTAAGAAGTTTAACCACTTTGGTCAGTGAGAGTATTACAATTAAGTGAACTATTTACCAATAATACTGATGTAATAAGTTGAAGGCACAGTGATGTTCACACATTGTGAAGATAGGCTGTTAGCTGCATTTTTTGCAGAAGTTTTTTCATTTTATTTTTTAATAAGACACAGCAGACCAAGCAGAAATAAAGAATACTTTGATAGTTTGGTCTTGAATGAGAATGTACTGATAATAACTATCAAGGAAGGACACACCCTGCAATAAATGAGTGAAAGTAAATATTAAACCTCATAGCTTTCTCAAATGGTACCAAAGAAGGAAAAGGTCGGTTTATTGCAAGCTACTTCTGGCCAGAACTGTTCTGGATTATTATTGATGTCATTTTGGTATAAATTAAGGAAATAGTAGAATTGGTTGCCCTTAACACACTTTGGTTATACTCACAGCTTTTGTGATTTTTGTTTTCTAAGTCTGTGAAGTGCCTGACATAGCCCATCCCTGTGGACCATAAGTAGAGTATCAGACATATTTGTCTTTGAAGTTTAAGTTATGTAGGTAGTTTAGTAGGAATTTATATGAAACCATTTCAAAAGTTTAGGACAGAGCTAAGAACAAGAAGCCCGTAATAAATTGTCCTTTATTATGATTCTGGTTGATGGTGTTTTGGAATGCTACTAGGGCAGATTCAGTGCAATGGGTTGGTGTAAAGCTGTGTTGTATTAAGAATAACATATTCTTTTCTGTTAAAAAGTGATGATCTGTTTACATATGCATCTTTCTGCAACCTTTGCAAGTAATGATAATGTAGCAATGGGGAAATATGATAATTTGAGTCATGTTCCTTCTTGTGAATGGGGATAACATGAATGTTTATAATCTACAAGGGTTAGTTAGATTTAACTGTTTTTTTTAATAATTATAATGAGATATTGAATTTTAGGGCAAATATTATGCATTTATTACCTACAATACAGCCAAACCTGTGGTCTTTTGCTCTTTAGTTTATGATGCGTTTTTTTTTTTTTTTTTTTTTTTTTTTTTGCTCTTCAGTTAATGTGACAGAGCTTTTTTTTTTTTGGTCCTCAATTGCCGTTTGCCCCCAGACCACTTCTGTTGACTCAATGCGGCCCTTGCAACTGAAAAGGTTGGACACCCCTGCTTTACAGGCTGCCTGTGTTCACTACAGACATAGGTGCCAAACCAGCGATGAATTTTCTATTCCTCATCCAATTGTCCAAGTTATACTTGAATTGAGTTAGGGAGGAACTCTGCTTCACATGGATAAGGAGCCTGGTCCAGAGAAGTGGTAGTTCATAGGTTGGTACTAGGCTATCAGCCCTAGGGCCTATACAAGCCTAGCCATAACAATTCCCTGGCTATTTCTTCCCACGCTATTTACTTCCCTGGACCCCTGTTTAGCAGGGCGATTGACGTGATCCCCGGGATGAATTTCCTTTCTCCCATCCAATCATCTCTGGGACACATACCTGTTTCTCCAGTATATACTATTTATATCACAGAAAAGGTTTAAAGCTTTTGAATGGGTAATTCTGGTGCTGTTTGATTTGTGGATATGCAGGAAGTCCATCAGGCTGGGGTCTGACAATGCCTTGTATGCCAACCATAGTTCTCCCCTCAACAGCTTGTAGAAGACAAAATACATGGGTAGGGCTTTGCATAGGACACGTTACTTACACCCAGTATTCTTTTAGTGAGGAATCTCTGTGGACATTCCAATTGTTGAATATGCCTGGTTAGGTAAAGACCAAAGGGGGAATTGTACTCAATGATTGGTCTGATGAAGGCCAATTACAGTGGAACAATGGCCTCCTTGGACCTAGATGCCATGCTTTGTTTATAAGTTGCACAACATAGAATGACTTCTTTACACTGTAGACACATGATAGTCAAAGGCTCGATTACTGTTTATGTGTGTCCCCAAGTCTCTGTCTACTAGGTCACCTCTTAGGGGTGTGCTGTCAATATGATAGTTACTGGGGTGGATGACTTCCCAAAGGATACTATTATGCATTTCTTGGCATTTAGTTTTAGTCCATGGCTCTGACACCAGTTATTTTTCTGTGTCAGCCCTTCCTGGAGAACATTCATTTCATCTGCAAATTTAGTCAGCCAGAGGTCATTGACACTGACTTTGACTTCAGAGAAGTAAATGCCAAAAATAAGCAGTTCCAGGACTGATGCCTGAGGGACTTTGCTTGTGATTGGCCTCTTTGTAGAGGTGGACTCCCCAATTCTAACTTTCAGGTTCCTGTCTGTGAGCCAACTGGCTACCCACTGGGTGAAATAAGGGTTTATACCTTACTTCTTGAGTTTGTCAACAATGCCTGAGTGGGGTACTGTGTCAGATGCCTTGGCCAAGTCAAGGTAGGCAGTTTCAACCATTTTGCCCTCATCTATTTGTTTGTTGACCTTCTCAAAGAAGTTCAACAGGTTGAAAATGCATGAGCGGCCCTTGACATAACCAAACTGGGCTAGGCCCAGTGTCTGGAGGTTTCCTATGCCATTATTGATCATCTCCATAATTCTTTCCATGGCTTTGCATATGATACTAGTGAGATTTATGGGTCTGTGGTTTCCAGGGTCTGTAGATAGCCCAACTTTGTGCAGAGAGATGATTATTTCTGCTCTATATTCATGAGGCACAACACCTGCTTGGAGGCCACAATTAAATAACAATTACAGATGGCCTGGCAGGTCATGTTTCATGCTATTTAAGAGGCATCCTGGGATATTGTCTAAGCCCATTGATGCAGTTTTCTTGGCCTAAGAGAGAGCATTAAGGACCTGTTCCCTAGTGACATCTGGGGAGTTATATCTGATGGTATTTCATGAGGGAAGGTTAAGGGAGGGAGAGGGATAAAGCTGGAGCTGAATTTGTCAGCCAGTAGGTTTGCTACATCTTCTGATCTTCCGGATCAGTACAGGCGGCTCCATTAACAATGAGCTCTGCACAAAATTGTGTACTGCCTTTGAGGTTGTGGACATAGCTAAAGAATGCCTGTTGGTTGTCCTCCACCTGGGAGTCCAACTTTATCTCAAATTTGGCTCTGGCAGACTTTATTTGTCCTCTGAGTTGTTTGTTTAGCTTGGTGGGATTGCTTTTATCCTGCTGGATGCTGCACCTCCTAATTTTTGCCATGATTTTCTTTCTTCTGTTATACAGTCTATTTATTAGACAAAATACATAACACTCAGCAACACTTATATATACCCACTCAGCTTAAAACTCATGAATCAATTAACCTATCAAAAAACAAGGTTAATTAAGACCTATAAAACATAAATATTGATATTGAAACTTCGAGAGGCTGAAATAACAGCCATACAATAAAATAATTACTTTTCAATGAACTTTTTATATGATTATAAAGGATAAATAACCACCACAAATAAATATCAATAATTGACTTGTCACAAAACATTAAAAGTGAAAAAATCATAAAATATAAGAAACACATACATTAACAATTCAAATTTAACATAGTTTATAAATACTACATTAATTTATAAATTAATTTATAAGTGATTTAATTTAAGTCTTAAACTTTCATAAGCTTAAAAATTGATAGCCCAAGTAATTAATACTCGCAACCTAAATATTTATCTAAATAAAGCTTTAAGCTTAAGAATACACTTGATGGAAGCAAAATCATTCAAACCTGTGCAGATGTTCTAATCTGCCAAAACAATTCCTGCTCCTCTAAATAGAGCTGCCACGGACCATCAATGTTAATCTGATAGACAACAGTAAACAGAAAGCAATGTTCTGGGTACTCCAAAATGTGCCTAGCAAGTGCATTGGTCAAATCCTTCCTCCCTATGGCATATAGATGTTCATAAATTCTCTTTCTTAACCTCCTCTTGGTTTTGCCAATATAAAAAGAGGGGCATTTCTCACATAAGGCAACATATACAACCCCACAAGATTCACAATTAAAGTTGCCATTAATAAAAATACTTTGCTTGTTGACATTAATTTTATTACTAGGTAATACATACTTGCATTGAGAGCACATGCCACATTTTGCATACCTACTACTTTTTGTTTACTAACAGGCCTACTCTTTTCAACAAGACCTTTTAAATTGAGGCCCCTTCTATATGCAAATCTTGGGTGTGTGCCTAATGTTTTAACCAACGCTCTATCCTCTAGGATGATGTTCCAATTCTTAACTAAAATTTCCCTAATGACTTGATAATCAACACTATATGTGAATAGAAAATTTATCCTAGGTGGTGTCGACGTGGTTTTATTTATAATTAACTTAGATGGCCTGTCCATTGTCCCACCACCCAGCAAGGGCAGAAAATGCCCATTAGATCTTTTTTACCTGCACTTCATCCTGTAACTGTTTTATTAAATAGGCTGGATAACCTCTACTCAAAAACATTTTTCCTATGTTGTCACATTCACTAGTAAAATCAATCGCCTCTGATATCATCCTGGCAGCCCTAACGAGCTGCCCTTTTACCACACTTCTTTTTTGGTGGAGGGGGTGGCAACTTGCAAAATGAAGATAACTATTTGAGTGGGTTGGCTTTCTATAAATCAAAGATTTAAACCTGTTAACTTTATCCTTACATATTTTTACATCTAAGAAATTCATTTCATCTATTCCAGTAGAGAACGTTAACTCTAAAAAGTCAGTCGTGCTGGAGATACTGTCTATGAAGTCAGGTATTAGATTTAGGGGTCCTTTCCAAATGAAACACATGCCATCTTGGTATCTGGTGTACCAAGTGACATGTTGTTGATACATTACGTTATTGAATAGAAACTGGTGTTCCCAAAACGCCATTACGCTATTTGCGAAACTACACCCACATGGTGAACCCATAGCTATCCCGGTATTTTGCAGAAAAAATTGGTTCTTGAACACTAAAAAATTGTTGGATAACACTAACTCTAAGAGAGTCTCCACAACATACATCTGCACAGAAGAGGCATTTTTAGCCAACATAAAATTCCTAGTCCAATCAATACCCAATTGGTGAGGAATCACTGTATAAAGATCTTTCACATCTACTAGTAGGAAGACATATGCTGAGCTGTATTCAGTTTTGTTAAGGTTCTCCAAAAAATCCCAGGAATTTTTGCAAATCTGGGGTTCACCATGTAACATCGGTTTAAGAATCCCATCTACATACTTGGCACAAGAGTAAGTAATAGATCCTCTCCCATCAACTATTGGCCTAAGTGGAGTATCTACTAAGTTTTTATGAATTTTTGGTGTGCCAAATATGGTGGGGATCTTGGGGGCTGGCATAGACAAAAAATGAAAGGTGTTACAATCAATACTCCCTTCCAAAAACAGGTTGTCCAAAATCCCCCTAATTTTCCTAAAGGCTACATGTATCTCATTCAAACTGGAAGTCAAATATACATCAGACTGCAGGTGTTTTAACATCTTACTGTCGTATAAGTATTCATCCATGAACACCAGACCCCCGCCCTTATCTGGCTTCATGACTCTGACTTTGCAATCATACAAAAGTGAAATAAAATCTAATTCATTTTTTGAGATGTTACTTCTCATTTTGCTACAGGAATTACTAGTATTCAATCTGGCCCTTAGATCTATTTCACAGACTTTTTCAAACATGTTTAAAACACAATTCAATGGTGGATTAAATACACTTGAAACCCTAAAGGTGTTACAAAGAGCAGGTGTGTTTCCTAAAGAGGCTGCCAAATTCAACTTCCTAACAAACAATTTTAAATCGATGATAGTTTTAACTAGTTCACCCCTTCTGTCCAAGATAAACGACAACCACTTTGAAAAGAAGTCAATTACAGGTTGATCAACAGTCAGCACTGTATAATTGTATATTTTAAAGTCACACTTTTGACTTGTAAGAATCGTGGGTCTCATCATTAGAGGGAATGTCATCTCCTCCGTTGATTCCGTCTCTTCCTCCTCTGTGCTTGACCCCTGTTGTTGATTCTGGTGTTGTTGTTCCCCGGCCTGTTGTTGTCCCTGGAAAACCCCTGATCATTTCCATTTTGGGCAGGTGTATTTGGCCATGCCCATTATTGTCACTATTGTTATTATTATTATTGGTTTGGTTCCGAATATGTTCGCTTCTACGAACTGGAACCTGTTCTTGATTATCATTATCTTCAGAAAGAGTGACTATATCATTGACTACCCCTCTCTTAAATGAATTATATCCCACTATTGGGGGAGGGGGATAGGCTTTATTGTTTTCATAGTCATAAATATCTCTGTCCATCTTACGTTTTTTATTACCAACCAATTTAGCAATAGATGCTTTTATGCTCGAAAAAATTCTTAAATAATCATATTTGTATCGTGCAAAATCATTGTCCTGCAACAGACCAGTCTCAGGTACTTCTAGTTCTTCTTTAAGTCCTATAATTTCTGAACCATAGAATTTAATTAATGACAACAAAAAGTCAAAGCCCTGCGTGTCAAATACGGCTAGCAGTTCTTTATGATATAAAGAATTGTTGACCAAACCAGCAGGATAATGCCATTGGCGTAATCCTTTAAATTGATGAAGGCTGAGTATTATTGCAGCCGAAAGCGCTTACAGTAATAAACAGTCCGTGCCGTTTTACCAGTTTGTTTCCACCTGGTTGTGTTTTTGCTTTAAGGTTTAGTCGTTAAATTTCTTTTCGTGTTTGTTATACAGTCTATTTATGCAATTCCACCAGGGTGGCTTGTTTTTTCAGTTAGTTCTGTACTTCTTCCTGGTGGCTACAGCTGCCTTTATACATCCATATATACCAGTTCCAAGATGGCACAACAGTAGCGAAAGGGAATAGCCCAATTCCGATTGTACTGTGATCTCACACACATTACAAGCATGTATTGCAGGCATTTGAAATTATGTGTATTCACTTTTACTTTTATTCACTTAAATGTGCAGTTGCTCTAACAGCACTTTAAGTAAGTCATGCAAATGTATGACCAAACAGAATACAAGTAATTTGCATTACGTAAGTGAACATATACAGCATTAAGCAAGAAGTGCAGCATACTACAAGCAAAGGTCATGACAAAACAACAAAGCACTGCTTTCACATGGAATCTATAAACAAGGGGGAAAAAAACTTGCATACATGCTGCAAATGTAACATAATGGTTAGAACTGATACTTTGACCTGTGGACTTATTCAGAAATAATCTGAACTATACAGAGTTAGAAGAAAGAGAAAGGAATGGAAAACAAACCTGCTGTATGCATTTTACCGTATGCATAGGATCATAGGAAGTTACTAGGCTATTGGCCCTGAGGCCCTTATAAGCCTAACCAAGAGTTTAGCCCATGCATAGACAAATCATCACCCGATGCCCCTGTCCAGCAGGGACACAGATGGAATCCCAGGGATGTATTTTCTATTTCCCATCCAGTTATCTAGATTGCTCTTAAAAAGGGGTAAAGAGGTACTCTGCTTGACATGGAGAATGAGTCTATTCCATGGATGGGGGAGTGTCTGAGACACAAACCTGTCCTGACAGCATGTTCTATTGATGTCGCAGACCAGGTTGAGGATGCATATGCAGGTTACTCGAGTGGAGTTTGACTTGTGGATATGCAGCAGTTCCATCAAGGCGGGGTCCGAGATTGCCTTGTATGCCTTGTATGCCAGACAGAGGTCACCTCTGAGGAGTCTGTATGAAACAGAGTAGAGGGATAGGGATGTTAGCCTGTGCATGATAGATTTTTGAGTCCCTGGATTCTCCTGGTGAGGAACCTCTGTGGTCTCTCCAGTTGCTGCATGTGCTTTGCGAGGTACATGCCGAATGGGGTGTTGTACTCAATAATGAGCCTTATAAGGGAAGAATACAGGGATGTTATGACCTCCTTGTCCCTGGATGAGATACCCTTACTTATGAGGTGGACCATGTAGAAAGCTTTCAGTACAATGGAAGCAGCATGGTGGTCAAAAGTCAGGCTGCTATAAATCTGGGTGCCCAAATCGCTCATGACTGACTGCATGCTTAGAACATTGTTATTAATGTGATCATTTGTGGGGACATCTCTCTCCCCAAAGGGGATGATGATGCATTTCTTTGTATTCAGCTTGAGGCCATGTTTCTGGCACCAGTCATTTGTTTGGGTGAGACCCTCTTGGAGGATGTCCACGTCACTAGGGGAATTGATGACAGCTCCCATCTTGCAGTCATCTGCAGACTTGGTCAGCCATAGCCCACTGGTTTTGGCCTGTACCTCAGAAAAGTATATCCCAAATAACAGAGGCCCCAAGACCAAACCCTGGGGTATGCCACTCGATATGGGTCTACTGCTTGAGGTGGCATCCCCTATTTTGACTAGGTGGGTTCTATCAGTGAACCAGTTGGATACCCATCTGGTAACATATGGACTGATGCCTAGTTGAAAGAGTTTATCTATTATGCTCGGGTGGGGAATAGTGTCGAAGGCTTTGGCCAGGTCAAGGTAGGTGCTGTGCACTGTCTTCCCCTCATCCATGGCTTTGGTAACTGTTTCAAAAAAGTTGACCAAATTTAACAAACATGACCTCCCCTTGATGAAGCCAAACTGTGTGGGATCGAGTGTTTGGAGGTTTCCAATATCCTTGTTAATGAGGTCCAAGATAATCTGTTCCATGGCCTTGCAGATCAGGCTAGCTAGGCTAATGGGTCTATAATTTCCCGGATCAGTGGACGCTCCACCTTTGTGTAAAGGGAAAGTGGCTGTCCTCCACTTAGCTGGGGCAAAACCGGTACTCAGGCTTTGGTTGAATAGGGTGCTTAATGGTGCTGCAAGTTCCTGCCCGAGTTCATGTAGGATGCACCCTGTGATGTTATCGTGTCCCATGGAGGCTGTATTTTTTGCCCTTGAGAGAGCAGTGATGACCTGATCCTAGATATAAGGGAAAAGGGGCAAGTACTGGGAATGTCCTGATTTACTGATAGGGGGGACAGAGGGGTAAACTTTTCACTGAATCTGTCAGCCAGCAAGTTTGCTACATCTACGGCATTTGTATATGTGCTGTCCTTGACCACCAGTTTTGAACAGATCTGGGTGCTACCTTTGAGATTATGTACATATGTGAAGAAGGCCTTATGATTGTCTCTAGTAGATGTGGTCAATTTGGACTAGAAGTTTGCTTTGGAGGACTTCACTAGTGCTCTTATTTGCTTGTTTAGGCTAAGGAGAGAATGCTTCCAATTGGGCACCTGCTCCTTCTTGGTCCTGGACAGCAATTTTTTCTTCTTTTGTTATAGAGTTTATTTATTGCAGATATCCACCACTTACTCTTCCTTGTGGAGGGTGATTTAGTCCTGTCAGGTATTCCTGATGTTCGTATAGTAATTTGGTAGTAATTTGCAGTCACTGTTTCACTGACTTTGCAGTCACTGTTTCACTGATTTTCTGTGTTCTCCATCACAGATTCTAAGGTTTTGACCACAATAAAAATGCAGAAGCCAAATTTGTCGCCATTTATCATCTGCTTTGCTCCCAGCAACATTGTGGTTGAATCATGTGTCCATTTTTCACTGAAATATGCCCTGTTAACCATTATTTTCTTCCAGACTATCTGTCTTTGTCACGCAAACAAAAATAAACTATGGCTATAAAGCAACTGGAGCCAAAAACAATATTAATAAACTTATTATAAAGCATGTGATACACTAAATGCAAATATGCTGGCTTTTGGACACACATGATCTTGTCCTTTTGGGCTTAAATCCAAAACACATTTCATCCTACTTAAATGCGTGAAAATAAACCATAACGACACTGGTTAAAATCAAACACACGTGGCAAACAGCTCTGCTTACTTAGACCATCCAGACCCCTTTAAAAATTACTTTAGCTTTCCAAACGTTTTCATTTTTAGTTAACATGATTTCAGTAAAATACTGTCATTTAATCCAAGTTCTGTTAAGCTTTGTCATTTTACTTCGGTTAACAATAGTTCATTGTTGCTTTGTCTTACCTTCTTTCAGATTTTACTGATTCACTGGGTTGCTTATTGCTAACTGACTTTAGGATATTGTATTTACTGTATTCTAAGAGCCTTGGCTAAGTTAGGCTCCTCTATCTACTTCCCCTGCAATACGAGTTTGTTAGTGTTTGAGAACATTGTTGTTCACTCCTAGATTTTCTAAGGCCATAACGTTACTGTTATGCATTCCTATGTTATGTTATTAGTGTAATAATCTCAGACAGGCCCTTTGCCAGACTGAGCCTGATTCCTCTTTGACAACAGTTAGTTGTTCAAGAACACCACTCCACCCATGGATTTGCTGTGTGTGTTATGAGTTAATCTTGTACAAATCCCTGTGTTATGGTGTCAGTGTAGTAGTTTCAATACAGAAATATTTACAGGTCAGAATCTGGTTCCCCTCTGAAAATATTTTTGTTACTGCTCAAGCATATTACTGTCTACATTATGAATTTGCTATGACCATAATGGGTTTCTCTTGTGGATCACCCTTGGGTTGTATTTTGTTGCTTTTTGTTGCTAAGTGGTTGCTGTTGTTCTCTTGTAAAGATCCCTGTGTTGTGGTATCAGTGTAATGCTCTTAGTACAGAACTTTGCAGTTCTACTTGTACTTACATACAGTCTCAGATGATCCACTCAGCATCACAATTAAAAAACAAGTGAACTAAATTCTGCTGAGTGACAACAGATTGATTTCTGGAATGTCCTACTTGTGGAAGATAAATTCTAGATGCAGCCCAGAATCTGTAGCCCTAGAAATGGCCAGAAGGAGCAGCTCAGGGAGTCTGCAAGCATGATTACTTCACTTGCGATGTGAAATGTTAGTCTATGACCCACTGCTATACATGTATCACCTCTCTATCACAGGCTCCACTCAGTTTGCTTTGGTGTCACACAGGGGACTGGCTGCTGAGAAGGTCACAGATAAAGCTTTCCCTCCAAGGTCCTGATGGCTAAGAGGACTACTTGCGACTTCAGCTAGTTGAGGTGAAACCTCCTTCCAAGGGCAGACTACAGCCTTGAACCATGGTATAGCCATACTGTCACTCTGCCAACAAAGCATCTATTAGTTCTTCTGCAGGAAGAGGAGTGTCACTTGGAGACTGGGAGCCTGCCCACCATGGATGACACCAACAACAGGTCTGTAACATGGAATAGTAGCTATATACAAGTAAAACTATTTCACTGCAATCGTCAAACAGCTCTGAACCGTCACTTCTTTTTATTTGTTGCAAATAATGTATGATAATATAGAATATCAGAATGAGGCATTCTTGAGGCAGAAGGTTGACTGTGGTTGGATGGTATCCTCACTGGCCCATATACATAGTTCACTGAAAGGTTTTGTGTGCTTTTTTGTGTAATACACGTATGTGGACCATGTTTCCCATTCTGTCGTCTTGTGCCATAATCAACACTATTTTATTGCCGAGTGTAGATATCAAGCAAACCACTTAAATGGCAGGAGCCATAAACTGCTGAATATGGAAATATTATGCAAATCAAATAAGTTCATAGGTAGGTACTAGGCTATTGGCCCTGGGGCCTATATAAGCCTAGCCAAAAAAGTTCCCTGACTTTCGCCACCCAAGAAATTTATTTTCCTGCGCCCATGTCTAACGGAGCCACAGAAGTGATCCCCGGGGAGAATTTCCTATTTCCCATCCAATTGTCAAGATTTTTTTTAAAGAGGGCTAATGAGGAGCTTTGCTTGACATGAATGGGTAGTCTGTTCCAGAGCATGGGAAGTCTCTGGTACAGGAATCTATCCCTCCAGCATGTTCTGTTTATTGTGGTGGCAAGGTTTAAGTCCCTGAAGACTTGGAGGGATTGGGGTTTCCTTAAGTGTAGCATGTCCAACAGATCTGAGTTTGACATGGCTTTGTATGTTAGACAGAGGTCACCTCTGAGTAGGTGGTAAGCAATGGAGTATAGCTGGAGTTTTTTGAGACAGTCTGCGTATGGCATCTGCTTGAGGGGAGTAATCCTCCTAGTGAGGTATTTCTGTGGCCTTTCTAGTTGTTGTAGATGTCTTGTGAAGTACATGCCAAATGGGACATTGTACTCAATAATGTGTCTTATGAGGGATGAGTAGAGAGGAACAATGACCTCTTTTTCTGGAGGTGAACCCCTTTGTGATGAGGTGTGCCACATAGAAGGATTTCCTGACTACTGTGGCAATGTGATTATCAAAGTAGAGACTACTGTCCACCTGTGTCCCAAGGTCTCTTATCACACTTTCAGTGTTTAGTAGGCTACCACCTATGTGGTAGTTCATGGGTACGGTGTTTTTCTCAAAGGGGATGATAATGCACTTCTTGGCATTGAGCTTGAGGCCATGACTTTGACACCAAGCATCAGTCTCAGTGAGGCCCCTTTGTAGAATGGCCACATCGTAAGGTGATTCTATTATGGCACCTAGTTTGCAGTCATCTGCGAACTTCGTTAGCCAAAGACCTGCTGCATTAGCCTGGAATTCTGAGAAGTAGTTGCCAAACAGGAGAGGAACCAGAACTGAGCTCTGTGGTACTTCACTTGTCACTGGTCTGAAGTTGGATATGGAGTTGGCTGCTTTCACTGTGTGGGTTCCGTCAGTGAGCCAGTTGACCACCCATCTTGTGACATAGGGATATATGCAAACCAAAGGGCAGAAATTTCATTCCTGATGAAAAAATACTCATACAAAACAACCACAGGAAAAACTGTGAAAAAAGGCCAACCAAATCCAAAAAGAAATCCTTAAGAAGTGTACCAGCAACAAAATTTATTCCAGCAAGCAAAGTAATTAAGCACTTTCGTCTTGGTCCATACCAAGACTTCTTCAGAATAAAAACAAACAGCAAACCCCAATTTAAATACAAGCACATAATTGAATAATTGACTACAAAATTAAGTTGTGCAAACTTTTAAAAGGACAGGCATGAATAAAAACAGACATGAAGAAAAAATCCCAAGTATCTATCTAATCAATCCCCTGGATTTTAAAATAGACACTAGAGACAAAGTGTCATTTAATCCAGGTTCAAAAAAAGCATCCAATAAAAATTGCTACTTTAACTCACATAATTCGATATTTAATTCCCACCAACCTCCTCTTGGTGATTTTTTGAACAATTTCTAAAATACCAAATTTGAACCTTTTAAAACCAATGCATTTCAAAAAAATGTCTATACAAAGCATTTTTTTGAGTAATAGCATAACCGTGTTCATATATACATTTTCTCAATTGTCTTTCGGTCTTGCCAACATAAAAATATTTACAAGTATCACACACTGCTAGGTATACCAAGCCTTTTGTGGCACAATTCTCAGGTCTTAATACAACTGGTCTCATCCTTTTGGGTAAACTTGTACATTTTTCCTCTAGAATAAATTTACAGAAGGCACAGCATCCACACTTCATATTACCTTTTTCAAGTGGGTTATAAACTATAATATTGTTTTCAAACAAATATGGAGACTGCATGTCCTCCCCGCTGTTGGGTGGGCGTTTGAAAGACATGCGTAAATGGGCGTGCCTTCGTTGAAGGTTGAACGTCATGCTGGCACCTCGGCGTTCATGAAAATCTACTGCCAATCATTAGCGGACCGGAGTTCCGCTGCGGCGACCCCTAACCGGGAAAAGCCAAAAGACAACAACAACAACATTTAAGATTTTTCCCCATTCTATAAATAAATCTAGGTTCTTCACCTAAACTTTGAGTGAAATCTGTATTGGTCCTAAAAATGACCCAATTTCTTTTCATTATTTCTTTCACTTCTTTTGAACCTTCCCCAAAAAGAGCTACCATACTTCTATTAAATTCTTTTGTTGGTTGATTTGCTCTGGGCCTCACATTTGTACTTCCTGCACCCAAAAGGGGTCTAAACTTCGTACCCCAGGCTTGTGCCACTTCAAGACTTACCTTACAAATAAGGTCCCCAGGATACCCTTTTTCTACAAATAATTTAGTAATAAATAAGATTTCTCTTCTTAAAGAATTCCAATCAGAGCACATTCTTGATGCTCTGACTAACTGACCTTTCAAAATATTCTTCCTAGTTTTAAAAGGATGCTGGCTATTAAAATTTAAATAACTGTTAGAAAATATTTCTTTGCGGAAAATGGTTGAACTAAACATACCCTTAGACTCATCTTTAGTAATTCTAACATCTAGAAAGTCAATACCAGTATCTGAGCTATTACTAGTAAAATTTAGGAATCAGGGAAGATGATTTAAATAATAAGCTAAATCAGTGTTAGCTGAACCTGGTGATGAAATCATCCAAAAAACGGAGCTATAGGTACCATCTGTCTTTAAATTCTGTTGTAAACACAGATTTACGCTCCATGGCATACATCACCATATTTGCATATATGGGGGCACAACTGGCCCCCATTGCTACACCCTTTATCTGCTTAAATTCCTAAATTTTACTAGTAATAGCTAAGATACTGGTATTAAATTACTTGCAGAAAGAGGGTATCCTGGGGACCTTATTTGCAAGGTAAGTCTTGAGGTGGCACAAACCTGGGGTACGAAGTTTAAACCCCTTTTGGGTGCAGAAAGTACAAATGTGAGGTCCAGAACAAATCTACCAACACAGGAATTTAATAGAAGTATGGTAGTTCGTTTTGGGGAGGGTTCAAATGAAGTGAAAGAAATAATGAAAAAATATTGAGTCATTTTTAGGACCAATACAGATTTCACTCGAATTTTAGGTGAAGAACCTAGTTTTATTTATAGAATGGGGGAAAATCTTAAATATTTGTTTGAAAACAATATTATAGTTTATAACCTACTTGAAAAAGGTACTACGAAGTTTGGATGCTGTGCCTTCTGTAAATTTATTCTGGAGGAAAAATGTATAAGTTTACCCGAAAGGATGAGACCAGTTGTGTTAAGACCAGGGAATTGTGCCACAAAAGGCTTGGTATACCTAGCAGTGTGTGATACTTGTAAATTTTTTTATGTTGGCAAGACCGAAAGACAATTGAGAAAATGTATGTATGAACACGGTTATGCTATTACTCAAAAAAATGACAAAAATGTTTTGTATAGACATTCTTTGAAATTAATTGGTTTTAAAAGGTTCAAATTGGGTATTTTAGAAATTGTTCAAAAATCACCAAGAGGAGGCTGGTGGGAATTAAATGTCGAATTATCTGAGTTAACATGGCAATTTTTATTGAATGCTTTTTTTGAACCTGGATTAAATGACACTTTGTCTCTAGCAGCTATTTTAAGGGATTTTTTCTTCATGTCTGTTTTTATTCATGCTTGTCCTTTTAAAAGTTTGCACAATTTATTGATGTACTCAATTATTCAATTATGTGCTTGTATTTAAGTTGGGGTTTGATGTTTGTTTTTATTCTGAAGAAGTCTTGGTATGGACCAAGACGAAAGTGCTTAATTACTTTGCTTGCTGGAATAAATTTTGTTACTAGTACACTTCTTAAGGATTTCTTTTTGGATTTGGCTGGCCTTTTTTCACAGTTTTTCCTGTGGTTGTTTTGTACATAGGGATTTATGTCCAGTCTAGTGAGTCCCTGATTTGGGGCAGATGTCTGATTTTCAAGGTCTTTATCCCTCATTTAGCATCTGAATGCTGAGCGGTATAAAACATAGTAAGGTCCAGGCCTCATTAAGGCTTCCAGGTAGGAGGATAGCATAATGGTTAAGGTGTTTGTCTTACGGACACAAGGTGCAGGGTTTGATTCTCACATAGGGTAAGTGACTAGGCTTAAAATAGTCCTCAAGGACAGCTAGCCCAGTACTAATCTATGAACCTATGAACCAATTCCTGTGAACTGGGAGCAGGGAATAAGCAGTTTTCTCTTTATCAGGTGCACTGGGAACTAACTTTGGGCAGCATGATGCCAGGGAATCTTCTTGGGCTAGGCTTATATAGGCTCCAGGGCCATTATCCTAGTACACACCTATGAACCAAATTCATGACTTCCTAGATCTTCTCCACATGAAAGAATGGCTGACATTGGAGAGTATCCAATTCATGTGATAAAAGCAAACTTCTGAGGTGGGTGTAGGTGAACTTTTGTCACAGAAAATAATAGGATGAGATCTCTTTGATTCAACCACAGAATCCTGTCATTCAGGTAGGGAAACACATGGAGATCCTTCCCCTGCAAAGTTTTGGCCACTATTGCCAACAGCTAGGTGAACACTTGAGTGTGATGAAAAACAAAATGGCAGCAACTTCTACTTGAAGCAATGCTCACCCATAATAAACTGTAGAAATATCCTGTGTGGTCCCCTCACACTGATAAAGTAAAGGGCATCATTCATGTCAGGAAGCAGAGACATGACCTCATGTGGAATTGCAATCAAGAATGCGACATTTGAGATGCATTAGAGAACACAATTAAGGTTCAGGAATACACAGACGATGTCCATCCCTTACAGAACCATAAATTTTTGTCAAGTAGTTGGCACAGAACATTAGGGTTGTGAGCTTTAGTTTCTGTGGTACAGGGTTTGAGTTCCTTAGTCCTCATTTGCCTATTGTGTGACCTTGAGCAGGCCACTTAATCAGATGGGAATTTGGGATATGCTTCTCAATAGTCTCCCTGAAATGCAAGCTTACTAACTACCTATGAACTACTTTTGAACTTATAAACAGGCATTGAAAGAAATCTTGGAGACTGACCTCATTCCATCTATGGGAAAACCATTTCAAGAAGTTAGTCTGGACCTGTCTTTAGAGCACTCCAGAAATGGCCTGGCTTCTTCATAGAGCTGATAAATTCTATGGTACCAAGAAAGAGGCAACAGTGTTGCAAACTCAACATTTATTAGATCAGAACTAAATCTGTTATTAATGACACTTCTTTTATACATAATTAAAATCACATGATACACTGTTAGACCCAACCTACCAATTAAAACTAACTGCAAGGTTTGGATGACATTTTTATTTTGTGGAGAGACACTACTGATAAATATTTTTCTTGGAATTCATCAATAACACTGGAATTTTTGAAATTTTGTTATTCAAGTGAAACTAAAAGTGCTACTACTTAGATATGGAAATAAGAAAATATAGAGCACAGGCTAGATTTGTTTCTACTAATTACAGAAAATTGACTTTCTCTAACAATTACCTCCACTTTCATAGCTAGCATCTTACATACCAGAAAAAGGCTGCAGTAAAAGGGCAGCTAGTAAGGTTGGCAAGAATGATTTCAGATTTGGATACCTTTCTTGTAGAGTGTGAGGTATTGTTTGGTATGTTTTCTAGGAGAGGGTACCCCCAAGAATTTTTAATGGAAATTAGGGATGAAGCAGTGTTCAAGAGAACACATGGTATTTATTGTCCTATACTGAGTACAAACAGTAATGTACATAATATGGACAAAAACAATACTAGAACTTTAAAGGTTAATCGTAATAGAGCATCTGTTTCAACATTCAACTTGGATAGTAAAGCCATAGGTGATTGTTTGATAAAGAACTGGGGGGGGGGGTCTTTCAAGTAGATAATATGATTCTTAAGAAAGTAGGTAATAAGCCCATGTTGGTTTATAAGAAAGATAGGGCATTCAAAACATTATTGGAGAGTTCCAGGAAAAATCAACCAGTTAGTAACAGACCCCTAGGAATGCTCGTGTGTGGCCATTGCACAGAATGCAAAAACATTCTGGTAACCAGTAGTGATATAAATAGAAATAAAGAATATTTTGTCACAGGGAATTACTGCTGTGAGTCATAAAATGTGGTGTATGGAGCTTTGTATTCTAAGTGTCCTGCTTTTTATATAGGGAAAACCCAGAGGATGCTTAGGAATCAAATTTATGAACACATGCAAGATATACAAAAATCGGGAAAAAAAATTCTAAGCTTGATTCCTGCCTTTCCTGTAAGTAGTCTAGTCCAGATACAGATTTGTTGTATCCAGGACTGTAAGCTTCTGAGCCCCTGCCTCTTAGCTAGACTTAAACTATTCCCGGCGCCATAAAGTCTGCTTTTCAAGTTTTTCCTTAGAACTAGCCAGTTTAGCACTCAAATCTGTTTCTTTGAGCTCGGCACTTGTTCAGAACTCATTGTAAGCACTAAATAAGCTACAAATTACTACAGCACTCAACTTTCCTCATTTGTCTAGAGGAAAACAGGTTTTAGTACTTAATAAATAAGCACCTATCCAGGCATGTCTAAGGGTTAGCTCCCTGTGTTTTCTCCTGTCTACCTGATAAATCTGGGCATCTTGGGGCAATGCAGCAATTGCCTCATGTACACAGACAACCCTCTCTTCCTACCACCCAACACTACAACCTGTGAGTGATGCACTTATACAGCCAAACTGGAAGCAAAGTTCTCTTCACCCAAGACTGGACTAGACATTCAAGAGGAGAAGGTAAACACGTGCTCCACACCACAATCATCACATAGTCCCTCAAAACCTACACCACCAAAACACACACACACAAACACAAAACACACACCTACATTCACGGATGCTCTCAATAAAAATCTGCCCAAGCAACAAGGACCTCCAAAGCAGAAACGTAAGCAACCTCCACCCCCCAACACAGCCCAAATGACACATAGCCCACAAACTCAGTGTGCCACTCAACCACAGCCCATAAGGCATAACAACATACCCAACACTCTAGTCATAGGTGACTCTATGGTCAGGCACACTGACATTCCACTCACCAGGCTAAACAAGGAGAAAGTTACTGTCAGCTGCCTGTCGGGTGCTAGGATCTGTCACATAATGCACGCACTCAGGTCACTCCACAACAAGTACAAATATGACTCTGTCATTGTTCATGTTGGTGTGAATGGCCAGAGACATACCTCCCTGGATTACATGAAAAGAGACATGAAGGAGCTGTCTGATCTTGTAGCCCAGTCAGGTATGACCCTAGCCCTGAGTAGCATCCTGCCATCACCCAGAATGATACCACAGTACAAGGACAAAATGATTGACTTCAACAATTGGCTAAGCTACTGGTGTCATTCTAAAGGGATCCAGTATCTGCCTGGGATGACATGATCAACAGACCACGATGCTTTGCCAGAGATGGCCTGCACCTGTCACCCTTGGGATTCTGGATACTGGCTAAGGCTCTTGCCACCCCTATAGTGCCTTTTTTAGGAAAGGTTCAAACGACAAACTCACCACCATAACAGGTACAAGCAAGCAAAATCTGAGGTTAATGCAACTCAATGCAAGAAGTCTAAACCTCAAAATGCACTCACTCGAGGCACTCCTTAAAATGGAAAACATCAGCATCTGTGCAGTGACAGAGACCTGGTTCAAGGCTCCAGACAGCACCCCTGCATTACCAGGCTATAATTCATACCACACCTTTTGGCCATGTAACCTGGACCAAAACACTAAAGGTGGAGGCATGTCCATATTCATTAAGGATAACCACACCTCCAGGCTAGAGGTGGAGGCATGTACATATTCTTTAAGGATAACCACACCTCCAGGCTAGTTGCTCAGCATAACGCATCTGAGATTATCCAAGTGCAACTAACTCTGGCCAAGACTGCAATCCAAACTGTAGCTTGCTACAGATCCCCCACCATGCCCCAGGATTCCCACTCCTCATTTCTTGATATACTGGAAAATATTAGGGTACAACCTAACATCCTAATAATGGGTAATTTCAACTGCCCCACCATTAACTGGGAAAGCTACTCATGTACCAACTCTTTTGCTCAACGTTTTATGGAATTCATAAATTCCAATGCCTTGGATCAACTTATCCACACCCCCACCAGGGGCAGCAATATCCTAGACCTGGTCATTACCAACATGGGCAACTGGTGTTCCACAACAGAAGTCAATTCCACATCGGTCAGATCTGACCACAAGCTAATCACCCTAGACATCCACATCCTGCCCCCACCCCCCATTAGGGAAACCACTGTAAGAAATTTCTACAAAGCCAACTTCATGCTTCTTAAGACAGAAGTGGCAAACTTCATGACACTCATGCAGACAGACAACAGAAGTACGACTGTTGAATCCTACACAAATGCACTTTACAAGCACTTACACGAATGCATGGATCATGCAATCCCTAACAGAACCAAGATGCTATCCTCCAAAAAAGGTAGCCAGTCTGGTGGTCCCCTGCCATAAACAAACTCTACAACAGAAGAAAGAGACTGTTGCAAAAAAGAGTAAAATTCTATGATTTGAGGAACTCCCTGGTCAGCCTCAGTAAAAAGCTGAGATCCTCATAAAATCTTCCAAAGCTAGTTATGAAAACAAAATTGCCACTGATTCTAAAGACAACCACAAAACATTCTATAGCTATGTCAAGAATCTCAATGGCAACACTCAGATCGGCTCTGAGTTACAGCACAATGGCACTAAATATACAGAACCAACTGATATTGCCAACATCCTGGCAGATAGGTTCGGTGCTAACTTTATCCCCCTCTCACCCCCTAAAGGGCCCTTCTCTATACTGGAAGAATGCAAAGTTCCTGTAATCACGGCTGCACAGGTAAAAGCCACACTCTCCAAAGCAAAGCCAAGAACACAGCATCCATGGACTTGACAACATCCCAGGCTGCGTTCTACACGAACTACAGAACGAACTGCCACCCCAACCTATGTACCCTGTTCAATCATAGCCTCACCTCAGGCTTTGTGCCTACTGAATGGCACATAGTGACAGTTATCCCACTCCACAAAGGGGAAGCCACCACAGACCCTGGGAACTACTGCCCCATTAGCCTGACAAGCCTGGCCTGCAAGGCTATGGAATGTATCATCATGGAACTTATAAACAATGACATCGGTAACCTTCAAACTCTGGATCCCACCCAGTTTGGGTTTGTAAATGCAGATCATGTCTCCTAAACCTGATAGACTTCTTTGAAGTGGTCACCAAAGCCATAGATGAGGGTAAGGTGGTTCACACAGCCTATCTAGATCTTGCCAAGGCTTTCGACACCATCCCCCACTCTGGAATTATAGATAAACTCACTAAACTAGGTATAAATCCCTATGTCACAAGATGGTTTGCCAACTGGCTCACTGACAGAACCCACAATGTGAAAATAGCAGACTCCAAATCCGACTTCTGACAAGTGACAAGTGGAGTAACACAGGGTTCAGTCCTGGGTCCTCTCCTGTTTGGTATCTACTTCTCAGAAGTACAGGCTAACACAGAAGGTCTTTGGCTAATGAAGTTTGCAGATGACTGCAAACTAGGAGCCATAATCAAAACTTCTAACGCTGTGGACATCCTACAAAAGCACCTCCCTGAGACAGATGCCTGGTGTCAAAGCCATGGCCTCAAGCTCAATGCCAAAAAGTGCATTGTCATCCCTTTTGGTAAAAACTCTGTACCCATAAACTACCACATAGGTGGTAGTCTACTTAACACTGAAAGTGTGATGAGACCTTGGGACACAGGTGGACAGTAGTCTCTCCTTTGATAATCACATTGCCACAGTAGTCAGGAAATCCTTCTACATGGCACACCTCATCACAAAAGGTTTCTCATCCAGGAAAAAAGAGGTCATTGTTCCCCTCTACTCATCACTCATTAGACCCATTATAGAGTACAACACCCCTTTTGGTATGCACCTCACAAGACATCTACAACAACTGGAAAGGCCACAGAAATACCTTACAAAGAGGATTACCGGCCTCAAACAGATGTCCTACGCAGACCGTCTCAAATAACTCCAGCTTTACTCCATCGCATATCACCTATTCAGAGGTGATCTCTGCCTAACTTACAAAGCTATGTTAAACCCAGAGCTGTTGGACATGCTCCACTTAAAGAAATCCCAATCCCTCTGAGCTACACGCTCTAGGGACCTAAACCTTGTCACCACAATAAACAGAACATGCTGGAGGGATAGATTCCTGTCCCAGAGACTTTTCATACTCTGGAACAAACTACCTATCTATATCAAACAAAGCTCCTCATTAGCACTTTTCAAGAAAAATCTTGATGATTGGATGGGAGATAGGAAATTCACCGCAGGGATCACTTCTGTGGCTCTGCTCGACAGGGGCACAGGAAAATAATTTTCTTGGGTGGCGAAAGCCAGGGTGCCTTTTTGGCTAGGCTTATATAGGCCCTAGGGCCAATAGCCTAGTACCTACCTATGAACCTATGAAGAGCACAAATGCCCTTTTCAGACACATACAAGAAAATAAGGACCACAACTTTGCGTTTGTATCTATGGAGCAACTAACAAAAGATAAAAGGTTTTATTACAGAAGAACATCTTAATAAATGTGAATTAAAATGGCAAATTTTAGTGAATGCAATGTTTCCAGGTTTGAATGAATCAATGGCTATTAATTCTGTTTAAAGTTGAAATACTATGACTCTACATAGTTCATTGCTGTTTCTATTTTTATCCTTGTGTATGGTTTTAACTTGCAATTAGTTTTAATTGGTAGGTTGGGTCTAACAGTGCATCATGTCATTTTAATTATGTGTCATTAATAACAGATTTAGTTCTGAGGATGTACTGTGTGATGTACGGAACAAAAGTACTAAACTTGTTCTAATAAATTTTGAGTTTGGAATACTGTTGCCTCCTTCTTGGTATCACAGAATTTATCAGTTTGTGTTTGGTGTGTTTCTGTGGAGTATTTCATTTCTTCATAGAGCTCTTTCTTGAGCAATCAACTCTTTTTTGTTTGTTTGTTCTTTCAAGACCTTGTTCATTGCTCCCCTACAGCAACTGTCCCATTCTTTCTAAGGCCATGGAGGCTGGACACTACAGGCCTGGGCATGAGTCTGGTAGCTCATTAGTTCCTATCCAGGAGCTCCAATCAACTCTCCACTTTTCAAAAAAAAAGTCAGGTGGTAGTGAGAAGGCCAGCTTGCTCATCCCATGGGGTGGGGGAGGGGTGCCTACCTTTTCCTTACTGAAAATTTCCCCTTCCCTCTCAGCAGTTTTGCCAAGCCTTCTATTGCAGTCCCTCTAGGAGAAGCATGCCCCTGCATGCCTATTCCCACTGGCCTACCTGTGCTACTCACCATGACTACACAGACTCCACTGAGTAAAACCTAGTGCCTATGTGGTGAGTTAGCTACCTCCCTCCCCCAGGATGGGTGATTAAGTAGCACACACTCACTCCTACCCTCCCTGAACAGCTCTTACAGGCACCCAAGACACTAATCAAACTCAGGCTGCCTGCACCACTGACAGGGTTTTATTCCTCTCTGCTAAACACAAGAAGTCTTAAGATGTGACTGACCGTGACCATGGTTAAATCTTACTGGTCCTTCGTGATAATTTTCCAAGCTGGGGTAAGCTGAAGTACATGCCCCACCCTACAGGCAGACCCAGACTGTTTTCAGAACTGTGATGACTGAGTCAGTGGGATCATCCATTTGGATGACTTGGTTGGCAAAGGAGGAAGTAAAACTGATATTTCAATATCTTTTTCAGTCTGCAAGACGTCTTCTTTAGGGGTTGTCAAAGCCTAGACAAGGAGTCAGTAGATGCTAATGAAAGGGACCGTAAAGGTCTTCTCCTATTATGACCAAACCCTGAGATGGCTAGTCAAATATAATATGTTCCCCCTGAAACTGGCATCTAAGATGGAGCTTCGGAGATTCTATTTCATGGAGAAATAGCTGCTGATTACAGTGGATTACCTGTAAGCCCACATTTGAAGTCATAGTTTTGACCACTTCCTCCATGGTGTACTCCACTAGAACATACTGAAATTTGACAAGTTAGATGAAAGATTGAGGGTACTGAACCTGCACATGGCAGAGGAGTACACCATCTTAACAAACATGGTCGGAGCTCCAGTCTCCTCCTCAGGAGAAGAGGTGGCTAAGTGCTGTGGTCTGCAGGCCCTATGTTGGACTAAACAGATTTTGTAAGAGCAAAGAAAAGGAAGCCAGGGCAGGGTATCTGTCTGCCAAACTGTGGCAATAAAGAGTGCTCACATTCTTGGAAGCCAATAGGGAAAAGTTTGAGTGCTTCCACGGAATTTACCACTACAGGAATGCATGAAAGGGGAATAATGTGCATAGTGAGGGTGATATTCCTGAGGTGCCAGCAGGAGAATTTGACAACAGCTAGGATGTGATTCTAAAGTGTCACTCTGCTTATTAGCACATCACCCAGATTATGCATCCCTGATGAAAAATCAAACTTGTCATCCAATAACCAATGGAGGACAAGACTAGTGCAGACAAATCCCTCAATGTGGTTTGAACAGCTATGGTTTGATCATCTTCAAGGTATGTAGCTAAAATCAGCTGGCTACTATTTAATCATGGATACATTCCAGGCCACCAGTTAGGTTGCTGATGTCAGACATAGATGCATGAGGAAAGGATAGGTATAGTTCAGTACTGTCAGCATATGAGCTGTAACAAAAACTCTTTCTTCAAATGAAGTATATACATGTAATAGGAACCATGAAGAATACAACAGGAAACAGGGTAGGAAATTATACCAGAAGAGTTGGGAGGCAAACCAGTCCATGACCAGATTTGTAAAACCACAGTCAGTTTACTAACAGTTCCAAAGAAACCCATGATCCACTATATCAAAAGCAAATGAGAGATCCAACAGGACCATGACTGAGCAATGAGGCTGGTCTGTTGCCATGGGATTACTGAAAACCCTTGTGAAGGCTGTTTCAGTACTGTGTTTAAAATAAATGCCAGACTGGAATCAATCATAAAAACATTATCTCATAAATAAGAATACAAGTATGCATAAACCACCTTCCCTACTTCCCTAGAGCTTTTCCCCAGAAAGGAAGGTTGGATCAATGCTATAATTATCTTGATGATCAGAATCTAAACTCAATTTTTCCAAGATGAGGGTAATAGAAGCCTTCTTTAAAAAAAGGAAAAACACTTCCCAAACAGAGGTGGTCACAGACTACTACAGGAATGAATCTAGCTCCTCTAAACGGGATAATCCAGTATAGTGGGAGTAGGTTCCAAGATCAAAGGGAGATGTACAGACTGAAGGAATTATAGAGATAGATATGTCATACCTGTGCAATAGGAAATCATTATGGACAAAGACAAACACACCTCCTCAGGACCAAATGCATACCTTATCGACACAGTGTGCATAAGGCATCACCTATCTCAGATAAGGTTGGCAGTTAATTATATCTTTGGGACATTGGTAAGAAGCAAAGGAAGGAGAGATAAGGGCAAATGCCTACATAACCATATACAATTATTAATACGATTATAACAGGAAAACAAATAAAAATTAAATTAAGCAAAAATATGTCAAATAAAAAGTAATTATGAGACAGCAGATGTGTACAATGAAACTTGATATTAGATAAACAATTTAAGAAATTACCACTGCAGAAATGTGGAGTGAGAAATATAGCTAGTAAACCCCAAAGATTAAAATATCCCTTCTAATCTTAAAACCAAAAGATAAAATTATATAAAACTGTGAATACCAAGAGTAAAATATGAGGTTACAAAATCTAGCCTATTCATCAGCAGACAGTACCAAAAGTGAAACTCTAACTAAAAAAACAAAAAAAAAAAGTTGAAACCCTAAATCAGTGCATTACGGTCCACTAAAAAATAGTCTGAAATGCAAGTTGTAAAAATGTAAACAATAAGATTTGAAAATAACTGCAAGTCTCAGCTATGCAATATATTAAAAAGTGCCATATCCGAGAGCAAACATTGAAATTATCTGCTGATTTCAATTTAAACATCAGCTGTAAGAAGTTTTAAATTCTCCCAAAAACATATATACTGTGGGAAAATTAGAGCTGACCACACAAAAGTCCAGTTAAATACAGAGTTCCAGAACTAATGATGCAGATTATCAGGTGTTCAGAAATAGTCCCACACCAAAAAGATAAACTGCAAAAACTGGAAAATGCAAACAGACTATATCAATATCTCCACTAGTATTTCTCTAGTGCCCAGTATCTTAGGGTCTGAAAAAAGTAGTGACACAAACAAAAAAGAAGCGTCAATACAGGAAGAGATTCTAAGATGGCAACTGACTAAGCAATATGTTAATTAGAGCTCTGTCAGTGTGAAAACTGAGAATTCAGGAAAACAAAAGATGATCAAGGTTATAGACTTTGGATTAATTTGATTGCTGGTTAGTAAATACAATGTCTGAATGTCAAAATAAAATAAAATAAATAAAAAAAAGGAAAATGTAAGGGAAGGTCAGTGAAAACAAGTGAAACTTTTGGTTGAAAATAACATTGAGGCAGATCAGCAAGGAGAAGACTAGTTTGCACATTTGGCGCAGGAGATGGATTTATAGCAAGAAGAAGAAAGTAAATGAATTCCATTCAGGCATATTTAAAATAAGTTGGACATTAGAAGAAAATATAAAGTCAAATGATAAAAGGTGGAAAAATAGAAGAAACAAAGTAAAAACTCAGAACTGATTGGTTTGCAGATGTTAAAGATTTGTATAAATGAAGGTATGGCTGAAGAAAAAGCAGAACTTGAAGACAGAGTGTGGAGAGAGAATCTGCGATTCTCCGCCATCACAAATAAAATGGAGGCAGCAAACAGTATTAGTTTTATAGGGATACAAATAAGCAACTGGGATGGTGATCCACAGCAACAGCTATTAATTGAGAGAGCACACTGTATACATGCCACAACCCTTACCATTAGGAAATGGTTGAGACCTACTCGGGTGAGGATGCAAACACATCACCAAAAGAATATGCTACTGAGTAAAATGTGATTGAGGGGAAAGGTGCTAAAAGTTAGTGACATGACAGTTTTTGTGGAAAATGACTACTCACTGCATACCAGAAAAAATGGAAGCAAATCCATCACAGCAAACAGAGGATGCCATAAGTCTGAACTGACATCCAAGTTGTTACATCTAGCAGTGTTTTTTTTCTAGGATATCAAAGATGTACATGGAACCACAGCATGCAGGGAGGACATGAAAAAAAGTTGAGTCAACAGAAAGCCAAAGGGGACTCAGCTTCTTAACCTTCAACCTATAAATTTGACTAGAAAGAGAATATGCCAGTGAAACCATCCTCACTGTGTAAAGACAAATCTAAGAAAAACAGAGAGAAATCCAGACACTGGCCATAAGAAAAGGGAAAAAACTTGGATTTTAATCTGATGCTGGCACTAAGAGAGGGTGAATATCAGGAAGGAGATATACCAATTTTTACAAATGTAGAACTGCAGAATATTAGTATCATTATATTATAGTTAAGTATTTAGACTTCTAAGACATGAAAATAAATTCAAGGGAATTTGAAACTATGACTGTGTTAAACTAGTGAGAAAACTCAACTGCCAATTTCACTTAGTGCTTCAACTGCACAGCAAAGATGATGGAAGATAAAATGTGTATGTAGAATGTTTTTAATATTATTTTTGAATTTTTTTTTGGCTTAAATTGTATTTTATCTTCATAAAATTTAACAAATTAGAGTACAATACGCACTGTAATAATCCTCTAACGAGGAAGGATGCTTTGAGTGCTTATCATATAAATTAAGCAATATGTATATAAGAAAGTAATTTGCTACATGTGCAAAAATCTAGCGTTAACTTTTACACAGGACAAAAGTGCTGTGTAAGGTGTAACACTGTGGTAATGCAGCTCATGGGGTGAGTTTGTTACTAACTTGAGCAGATTAAATAAAAAATCAAAGTATTAGTAACAGTTTATGTGAATATAGAAGCAAACAGATTAGTACATGCAGATTTAGCAAATGTATCCTTTTTTAAGCTAAACAGCTTTAAAATAACAGAAAGTTAAGAAAGTGTGATAAATGGTAATTTTGAGGACATCTGTGAGGATCTCAGTTTTTCTCTACAAGTATCTGTTTCGGCTAAGTAGAAAGAGATCTTAGCTATGTGCTAGAGTCTGTAGAGAAGGGTGGTTCTGGTTGGTGGAGCTGGAGTAGGTTTACAGAAGGGACCAGATGCACTCACAATAAGGAAGACATCAATTAGAAACTGACTAAACGGTATGTTATAAGTGGCTCATTGCGAGAGATAGAGTCGACCTTAGTGGTGCAGCAGTTAGAGTTGTCACCTCACAGCAAGAGGTTCTCCAGATCGATTCTTGGCTGGAGTGCTTTCTGCACAGAGTCTGCATGTCCTCCCTGCAGTTGAGTGAGTTTTAAATACATGCCACAAGTGCATGTGTGTGCATTTGCCTTCTGTGAAGGTTGGGCACTAGACTGCCAACTCAACACCGTAAAAACTCCACCACCAATCAAGCTGCAGACCGGAGATCTGCTGTGGCGACCTCTAATGGGAGAAGCCAAAAGACATTGCTGCTGAGGGAGACAGAGAGAGAGAGAGAGACAATTTAAGTTCAAAAGAACAATGATAGGGGTTTACTTAGAATCTTCTTCTTCTTTCAGCTGTTCCCATTAGGGGTCTCCGCAGCGGATCATCTGTTTCCATTTCTTCCTGTCCTCTGCATCTTGCTCTGTCACACCAACCACCCGCATGTTCTCTTTCACCACATCCATAAACCTTTTCTTAGACCTTCCTCTTTTCCTCTTACCTGGCAGCTCCATCCTTATCATCCTTTTCAAAATTTACCCAGCATCCCTCCTCAGCACATGTCCAAACCAATGCAATCTTGCCTCTCTGGCTTTGTCTCCAAACTGTCCAACCTAAGCTGACCCTCTAATATACTGATTCCTAATCCTGTCCATCCTCGCCAAACCCAATGCAAATCTTAACATCTTTAACTCTTCCACCTCCAGCTCTGATTCCTGCCTTTTTGTCAATGCCACCTTCTCCAACCCATATAACATAGCTGGTCTCACTACCCTCTTGTAGACCTTCCCTTTCATTCTTACTGGTACCAGTCGGTCACAAATCACTCCTGACACTCTTCTCCACCCACTCCACCCTGCCTGTACTCTCTTCTTCAACTCTCTTCCACGCTCACTATTACTCTGAATGGTTGATCCCAAGTATTTAAACTCATCCACCTTTGCCAACCCTACTCCCTGCATCCTCACAATTCCTCTATCCTCCCTCTCATTTTTTATTTTATTTTATTTTTATTTTACATTTACTGACCGGGATAGTCTGACTGGATACATGTCCATTTTCAGTGGAGGCCCGGGGAGAAAAGCTCCAAGGAATAACAAATCCAACATAACATGTCACATATTACAAATAGATTATTTACAGAGATTAGATGGGAAGACAATACATGCATATAGAATACAGTTCCTCAGGTAAAGTTAATCAACAAGTGAAAATTGGATTAAATTACATAGTAGGCTCCATAGCAGATTTACACATTCCAGAGAAAAGTTAACCAGGCTTGATACAGTGACAAAGCCAATTTGTTCCCAGGTGGTGTTTGAGCCTAGTTTTAAACTGACCTAGAGAAGAAAGTAAGGTAATATCAGCCCGGTAGTGAGTTCCACGATCTACCTACACAGTTTACGAAGAGAGAGTCACCGGCTGAGTTATTAGTTTTACATATCTGAATATGTAAAAGGAGGAGCGCAGCAGTCTAGGATTATTATAGAGGGTGACAAGATTTTTGAGTGCAAGGGTATTGTCAGGTTTATATATGATTTTATGGGCCATAACCAATTGGTTATATAGGATTAGACTGGGTAGTTCAAGCCGTCCAAGCTGGATTAGATTGATTCACTGATGTGTCCTAAAACGCAGCCCAGTGGCAAACCTGACAATGTCGTTATAACAGATCGAGAGTTTGTTAAGGACAGTCTTGTTAACATTAGAGAGAAGAAGGGATGCATACAGAGGAGTGGAGAGAAGGAGAGATCGAGCTATGGCAACTTTGGCTGGGGGGGTTAGGAAGGCTTTTATTCTGTAAAGTGACCCTAGTTTTTACTGATGGGTTTGATAAATTGGTTGACATGTAGGTCGAATTTTAGATTATTATCTATAATGACACCTAATAATTTAGTAGAGAGGTCAGGGGAGATTATAATGCCATCATTTGCTTTTATTGTAAAGTTAATGGCAGTAGACCTTTGTGTAGGTAAAAATAACAGCATTATAGTTTTTTTAGGATTTAGTATCAGACGTCGTTTGGAAAGCCAGTTTTCTATTGTGTTAAAAGTGGTCTGGGTAGCTAACTGTAACTCTATTGGGGATATGGCCGAGAAAATCAGGGTAGAGTCATCAGCATATTGGATACAGCTGACTTTTGGGATGACTGTATTCATATTGTTGATGAAGATGGAGAATAACAGGGGCCCTAGTATAGAGCCTTGTAATACTCCAAGGGTGTGAGGTAGTAGGTTAGAGAGATTATTCTGCCAAAGAACAGCCTGCTGTCTACCACTTAGGTAGGATTTAAACCACTGAAGGGCTTTAGGATCTAGACAGAGTGTTTGCAGAGTGTGCATTAATAGTTGGTGGTCAACCATATCGAATGCCTTGGAAAGATCCAAGAAGAGGGCTGAAGAAATATGGTTATTGTTTCAGTTATGGTTTATGGTGCTGGTAAAGACTAGTAGGGCTGAGGTAGTGCTGTGGTGAGGTCTGAAGCCATGCTGGGTATCTGCCATGAGGTGGTTATGGATTAGTTGGTGCATGAACTGTCCCTGAATACATTTTTCCATAATCTTTGCAAGTGGAGAGAGTATAGCTATAGGCCTATAGTTGGAGAATTCAGTACAGCTTCCTCCTTTATGAAGTGGGATTACATGGGATATTTTCTAGATAGTGGGAATTTTAGCTTCTACTATGGTTCGATTGATAAGTATTGATACCGGGTAGGCAATAGCATCTGCTGATTTTTGTAGGTATTCAGCAGGAAGTTGGCCAGCCAAGAGTGTGGTGGGTTTTAGTTTTCTGATTAGGGTATGGATAAGTGACTTGGCGACAGGTTGAAAGCTAAATGAGAGTAGGTTTCTAGGGGTGGTACTTTCTGGGCCAAGGGAGCTAGGAGGTAGTTGGCTGGCTAGGGCTTGAATCGTCTCGGTAAAGAATCGGTTAAAACTATTTGAAACATCTTCTGGGGGTTTACCAGTAGGGGCAGCTGGGACGGGAGTAGTAGTTTGTCCAGGGTATAGTAGATTATTCAAACCTGTCCAAAACGTCTCAGGGTTATTTTGATTTTCTGTCTGTAATTTGCAGTAGTATTGTCTTTTGTCTTGTAGTATGGATTTTTTTGTTTCGTTCCTAAATCGCCTGTATTTAATTTGATCTTGGGGGTGTTTAGTTGAATGCCATAAAGCCCATGCTTTATTTCTAAGGCTAATTTTGAGTCTAGTCTCTTTTGAAAGCCATGGTGCAGTTTTTGCCTTTGTTCTATTTGAGCGAATAGGTGCGTGTAAGTCAAGGATCTCAAGGAATTTATTGTTAAAGTACAGAACTGCTTCTTCTAAAGGGAGGAGTTTTAGAATAGACCAATTACATGATTTTAGTTCCTGTTGGAATTTGGCTGAGTCAAAGTTTTTATTATTTCTAACATTTCTTAGTAAGGGTTGTTGGGGATTGATAGCTTTGTGCTTAATTATATATATGAGACGGTGGTCACTTAGACTATCAGGGAGGGTACCAGAGGTGTACAGATGGGGGTAACTATTAATGAGTACCCAATTAAGTATGCTTTCTTCTTGGTTGGGTTTATCTACCCTAGTAGGGGTGTTAATGATTTGTGTAAATATGGGTGGTTGGGGATTCTGATGAACAGGTGGCCTAGTCGATATTAAAGTCTCCGAGAAGTAGGGTTTCTTGGGGGTAGTGACTAGATATCCAGTGCAAGGTGTCTTCAAGTGTAGCTATATTGTTACCTGGGGGAATATACATGCAGATGATAGTAATGCATTTACTTTTGTTAAGTTGCACTTTAGTGGCTAATATCTCTATAAGTTGTTAATCTGAGGTGGTTGTATTACATATGTGGTTACATTCAACTCTGATTTATAGAGTATAGATACCCTACCCCTCCTTCCTGGAAGCACAGTTCAGCCTGTGTATGTTATACCCAGGAGGTAGTACTGCATTGTCTGCAGTGGTAGGTTTTAACCAGGTCTCAGATAGACAGAGAATCTCAGGAGAGTGAACAATAAGGAGCGCATGCAGTTCATGTACCTTGTTATTAATGCTTCTAATATTAAGATGACAGGTTAGGAGAGAGTTAGATGGCCTGGAAATTGTAGTTTTGTAGCTTAGGTTACAGGCAGAGGGGGAGTATGTGTCTAAGGTGGATGGGCCAGGGTTGGGTGTATGTCCCCACCAAGTAATAGGCTAGCTCTAAGCTTGGAGATAAGCTTCAGGAATTTGTCTACAAGTTTGTGGTAGTGTTTTATTCTAGAGCTAATTTTCCTGGAGTTGATGTGTAGAAAGCGTGAACAAGATGTTGGATATGTCCTGGTACTGAAAGTATGGTTGAAGGTGGGATAATTGACAGCTGGGGTGATAGTATGGGCCTTTGGGACTTGAAGCACTGTAAGACACTGACTTTCATACAAGATAAGGAAGTATGGGGCTAATAGGAGGGATAGTAGAAAGGAGTGCAATATTGTTTGGGATGTGGCTAGAGAGATAAGAAACTGTTGTACCTTGAAATGCAGTACCAGAAGATAATGTGGTTAGGTAACTGTATTGGAAGGGGGTGGGAGGCTGCCAGATGAAAGCTGATAGGTGCTGGCGAAAAGTAGGTAGAGGTTTAGGGTGTTCACACACATACATATTCTGTCTTAGTCCTGCTGACTTTCATTCCTCTCCAGAGCATATCTCTAGCTTACTTAGAATGAAAAATGAAATTAAAAGGAAGGGAATTATTAGTTTCTAAATGCAAACATTGCTCCAGTGGGTGCAGTATGGGGAAAGCATTTAATAAACAGCTACAAGATTAGTTTATTAGTTGAAATCTGATCAGGATTTTTTTCTTAGTGTTAGTAAAAAAAAAAAGTATTTAGCTAAATCTTTCCTTGCTATGGCGGGAAACAGAGATTAGACAGCAACTATGATAAATTAGTTTTACTATAAGCACAAGCAACAATATGCATCATGGTATGAAAACACTTAGCTTTTTGACAGGTAGAGCATGTACAAGCTGCCACTTAACTAGAGCATTAACTCCTAGAAGAATTGTACTTTTATTTTTCTGAAATTGTACATAATTCTGGGTGACTTGCATTCATTTTTTTTTTCCCAATAAATTTTTATTCGTTTTATAAAACAGACATTTAAGAGTTTTGTACACGTACGTAGAATTGAATAGGAATATTACAACTCATATCTAAAAGACAATCATTCAGGAGAGTTTACATATAACAATAATAATAAAACATTACTAAATATAGACACTATATGCATGTTAGGTAACCTGAACAGATAAAAAGAAAAGAAAAAAAAAAAGAAAAAGAAAACACTGTAAGAAAAATACCATCATGAAACAGTAATCAATGTGATGACTTTAACTGTTGATAATATTTAACACTTTTTCCAATACCAGCTTCTTTAATGCCTTTTTTTTTGGACTTCTATGTTCCCCTGTGCATCAATATATGAATAAGCCATTTTTTGAAAGGTTATCCAATTTAGTTTGGTGCGATCAAGCCAATTTTGTGTAATGTAAAGTTTTATTAAAGAGCAAATAAAAATGATAACATGAGTGTCTAATTTTGATAGATGAGTTAAAGGAATATGTAGGATGGCAAATTCCCAGGATAGCGTAGATTTATGGTATCCCATTCTTTGTAGTCTGACTTTCAGAGATGTCCATAATCTATGAGAAAAATGACAATACCACATAATATGAAGTATATCAGCTTGGGGATGATAGCAACAAGAGCATGATGAAGATTTGTTTGGATTGAATTTATTTAATTTATAAGGGGTGTAATAGGCATCATTATAAATCATTAATTGGGTATATAATAGTTTTTTGAAAGGGATAAATTCCTTTGTATGTCTGATAGCCAATAGTTTTTGGGACTCAGAAATCTTAGGATTATAATTCAGCCAAGTATTAGATAAAAGACATTTGTTTACTATCATTAAGTTTTTTATCAACTTGTAGGAATTTGAGAGCATTTTATCTGATGAAGATATCATTTTGATAATTGTGTTGAGATTATTCATTTGAATTTCTGTTGGGTCTATACATAAAAACTTATTTATGATTATTTGTCTTAATTGACGAAGAATAGGTGAATAGTTCCAATTAACTTTCAGTGACTCACGCCAAACAGGTAAAGGAAGGTCAAGGTGTTTCAAGATGTCTCCAGTTTTTAGATTTTTTATAAGAGGATATTTTGTTAAATCAAAAGGTTTATTATCAATCATTATATTTGGGTTTAGATGGAGTGGTTGTATATAATGAGATATCTTATCTAAATTGCAAATTTTTAATAATGTTTGAAAGGCATTAATTTTTTGCTTAATAAAGATGGATAAGTTTTTGGTATAACTATTGTCCAAAGAGATAAAGGGAAGAGCAGCTGGATTTATATTTTTTGAAATGATGTATTTATACCATATTTCTATCCATAAAGAGTGATTTATATGATTAATAGTTTTGAAATTAGATATGGTGAGGGGCTTATTGGAGGAAACTATCAGATAATAGAGATACAAGTTAGGAAGACCTAGTCCTCCTTTGTCCTTAGAGACTGATAGTCTGGAGTATGAAATTCTGACAGATTTGGGGAACCATAAAAATTTGGCCAATGCCTTATTTACGTGATCAAAGAAAGATTTCGGAATTATCTGATCAGATGACATAAATTGATAAAGGAATTTAGGCAAAATATTCATTTTAATTATCGCAGCTTTTGATAAGAGCGAAAGATTTAGAAGCTGCCATCTGCTTATATCAGATAACAACAAATTCCAAACTTTATATATATTATTTTGAGAAGATGATTTGTTATTATGCTCTAGGTTGATACCTAAATATTTTATATTATAGGTAAACTGGAACTGATGATCCAAAAACAAACATGTATTATGTACCAAATGATTTAAAGGAAATATAAAGGTTTTGGAAGAGTTTAAAAGATAATTTGAAACTGAAGAGAAGTAATTAATAGAGTTAGTTATTTTTCTATAGTCAGAAATAGGAGTTTGAAAATAAATTATTAGGTCATCAGCAAAAGCTGAAAAATAAATTTTGGTATTAAGTATCCGAGGGACATTGTGAAAAGTATTTTGAATAATATATAACAATAAAGGTTCTAAATAAATATTAAAGAGAAAAGGAGATAGTGGACATCCCTGTCTTGTTCCTCTAGTGATCTTTATAGGAGAAGAAAAAAGACCATTAATATAGATTCTAGTATACATATCTTTGTATAATATTTTAATGAAATTTAGGAAGAATGAAGGAATATTAAAGCAAGACATGGTCTGAAAAAGAAAATTCCAAGAAACTCTGTCAAAAGCATTTGATGCGTCCATGATCAGTGCATATAATGGGTTTGCGTCTTTTTTAATGAGGTGAATGATAGACTCCAAGGACAGTGTGTTGTCCCAAGCATGTCTGCGAGACATGAAACCAGATTGATCTTTAGAGATAATTGAGGGTAAAAATTTTTTCAATCTATTAGCTAAGATAGAAGATAGAATCTTAATGTCTACATTTATTAAAGAAATGGGTCTATAGTTAGCTGGGTCAGACTTTTCTTTATTACTTTTCAAAATTAGGATAGTTTTAGAAGTATTCCAATGAATATCTGAGATGTTATTAAGTCTTATATAGTTATACACCTTGAAAAGAAAGGGAAGAATTACCATTTTAAAGGTTTTGAAGAATTCTGGAGTGAATCCGTCCGGGCCAGGAGATTTATCTGATTTAAGATTGTCAATAGAATCTGAGATTTCTTGTAAGGATATAGGTGCTGAAAGTAAACTTTGTTGGCTATCATTTAGTTTAGGAAATTGCAGAGATTCTAGGAAGGTTTCTATATTGTTCTCATTACCAGTATTAGGAGAATTTGAGTATAGATCAGTAAAAAGAGTAGTAAAGAGTTGAATAATTTCTTCATCTGTGTTATATAATCTATTGTTATAAGACAAAGATGTTATATTAGGTCTATTAATGTTAATTTTTATAATTCTAGCTAGTAATTTAGAGGGAACCTGAGCCCATTCTGAGTATAAAGCTAGTAGCTTTTGTTCAGCTAAAGATAGATTATGTTGATGCAGTAAGATTAAATCTTTTTGATCTTCAAGAATTTGTTTTTCTATAGAATAATCATATTTCGTTCTAAGTTGTTTTTCCAGGGATAGAATTCTAGATTTTAAGAACTCCTCTTTCTTAAAGTAAAGTTTTTTAAAATAGGACGCTTTACTGATAAATAAACCTCTTAATCTAGTTTTACAAGCTGCCCATTGTATGTCATAAGGGATATCTGATGTTTCCAAGTTGGTCTCCATTTCTTGTAAAATTTCAGAACATTGTTTACAAATTTCTTCATTTTGTAATAAATTGTTATTTAAAGACCATTTGTATATATTGCTTTTATTTTTAGTATTATTATTTATGTTTAGATTTAACAAAATTCTTGAATGATCAGAAAATAATCTAGGTTCAATATTAAAATCTAAAATATATTTTGAAATAGAATCAGAAATTAGAAAAAAATCCAATCTGGACCATGAATGGTAACATTTAGAGTAGTATGTGTAAGTATCACTTCTATTTGGGAATTTAACAGTATGTATTGGGTCCATTAAACTATAATCTTCCATCAAATCATTAAGGGCCTTAGTTGATTGATAGTTGTCGGAGACAACAGAGCGAGAACGATCAATTTCTGGGTTTATTACTGCATTCCAATCCCCACCTATTATAATATAGTGGTCTTTGTATGATGTGAGAATTTTATGAATCTTTAAAATAAACAAATGTTGTGCGTTACATGGGCCATATAAGTTTAAAACTAAAAGAGGTTTATCAAGACCATTAATGGAAGTAGTAAATAAACACCATCTACCATCATTATCAAATTTCTCATCTATAATGTTCCCCAAAAATTTTTGCTTAATAATTATTGCTACTCCTCTGGAATTTGATGAATCCCCTGAAGCTATAATCTTCCTAATCCATTTTTTGTTACTCTCTTTATCCCAATCAAGACGAGGAATATGGGATTCCTGAATAAAACAAATATTAGCTTGTGACTTGAAAATCAAATGGAACAATAATGACTTTTTTGCTTTGTCTTGAATACCTCTAACATTCCAGGAATCTAAAATTAAGTCAATTGTCATATTCTAAGCTTACCATTGTTATTGATACTGCCCTGAAACCACAGATTAGAGTCCAAACCACAGTTAAATCATTACATTTGAAAAAGCTAAAAAAAACAGATTTTAAATGAACCATATTTAAAAATGACATCACATTAATAAGAATCTCTTGTAAAAGAAAAATAGAATCAAAAGTATTATGATAATTATTTATATCCTTTATCCTACCCCTAGTGCCTACCCACCAAACACCTAATGATAAAGGAAGATGGAATGTAACTATATTAAATAATGAGATTTTAGGTCGTAAAAGTATGAAATTTGTATATAGAATACTCAATATTAACCTAACAAAAATTAAAATCAGTAATATATTACTAAACCTATTTACAATACAAACTAAATTCAAGATGTCCAACATATTCAGTCCCTACTTAATATAATTAGCTACAAGCTCTTATTCTTAGGTAAAAAACTATATAGTGATAAATGAATTTCCTCAAGTACTTAACATATCAGTATAATGAACCTTTATGATAAAAATCAAACCTATTTAAAATAACATATGTTACTATAAAAAGACCAATATAATCACATTACTGTCTAAATTAATAATCCTATGAGGAACTAATTGTAAATAAATCAAATATAAGCTATTAATTTAGTTATATATAAAAAGATGACTATATATAGAGTAAAACAAAACAAGATTACACTCCTATCTATATTCATATAATTAACTATAATGACTTTGTCAGTATTCATTTAAAAAATAGCTATTACAAGAAATGTTTGAAATTAAAGTATATTTATTTAAAATTACTTCTAATGTGGCAAGTATTTTCTCTATGAGACTTAGATTTTATACTTCAAACCCATATGAATGAATGCTAACTGACAAGACTGCTAGTATTGGTAATATCTCACAGCATTTACTGTGTAATGCATGTATTTTGTCGCCATCTAGTGGCACAATATGGACATACAGAAAAACCACTGAACAGTACCTAGTCTCTTGTAAACTGTTGCAAATTTATATATTTTGAAAGAATTATTTTAAGATATTAGTGACAATAAATCTTCTTCATATAAGGTTAAACTGCCCTTTTTTTTAAAAATATGAAAAGCAACATGACAACAGAATATTAAATATTTCATTCACTAAATACATTCTCTTCTGCGTCTCCCTTGCCAATCCAAAACAAAATAACAAAATCTAAGACACTCAATCAAGTCATTCATAACATATATAATATAACCGTCAAGCTCAAATTTAAACCTAACTAAATTTTCAACCGAGTGAAATATTTTCTTTAACATAACTTGAATGCACATTCTCCCCGCACTATATTTGTTAAAATATGTCAAATTGCTAAATAAACAAGCAAGCAGTGAAGCATAAATGTCTTATTTAATACTACTATAACTTTAAAATGGTTATGTTTGTTATTTCACTCTTATATGGTTATAAACAATAGAACTAACCTGTCTTAAAGAATGAACATATGTCCGTATTTGACACCGAGCGACTTTACTTGGATTGGTGTCTTAAAAAGGAAAATATGGGTAATCCTTATAAAAGAGATGCAAATAACCTCCGTTGAAGTAAAAAATGTAGATCGCATATTTGTCGTAAAACTATCAGTGTGTAAATAGAAGTAAATACTTTTTCGTCGCTTACAGTCTATTTAGGATACACACCACTACATATGTGGCGCTACCAGCTGCTCGCAGTGAATGATGACGTCACCCACATCTTCGGAGCATTCCTAGAAGGTGCGTGCTGCACACAGTTGCAGCTGGCGCTTCAGGAGAAGATTTCCTCTTCTGAAGGTCTCGAGATGCGCAAATTTCTCCCTCCATCAATCGCACTACTGCAAAGGGATCTTATTAACACAAACTAAAAAGAAACTGGATTTTCTTGATGAATAATGAAAGAAAAAAAAATAGCTATATGGCATTTTAAATAAATAAAAACAACATGACCACATTTCCCATGTCTGTAAAATATATGTATGTAAGGTATATTAGACTTTGTTAATCACAATTAGCATTATAACTCCATTTCTGTTTACCATATTAGGGAAAAAGAAAAATAAAGTTAGATGATAACCAACATATGTGATTTAAAACATGAAATATGACTGTAATGTAACATATTTTAAAATTCATTCAGAGTGACATATTATGACACATTGTCTGGTAGCTTTTTAAAAGTTTTAACAAAAATGTCTTTAGCTTCTTTTGGTTCAGAACACACAAATCTTTTTTCATTAACTATAAAAGACAAAGTATTTGGATAAGACATACGAAATCTTATTCCTCTTTTTATCAAATCAGCACAATAAGGTGCAAGTTTTTGTCTGTTTAATTTTATTTGAGAAGGAAGGTCTTGGGAAAATGATAGTTTGTGAGATTTCCATATAAATTGTTTTTTACTTTTCGCTGTCTCCAGTATTTGGAAAGTGTCTTGAAAGTTTAGTAATTTAGTATAGATAATCCTTGGTGTAGAAGAATCTTGTCTGGAACGTAAAGCTCTATGTGCTCTCTCTACAATTATAGATTTTGAGGATGTTTCACAGTTTAACAGTGCTTCAAAAATGTCTTTAGTCACAGATAATAAATTTTTATTGTCATAAGATTCTGGCAAGCCACGGATAATGATATTATTTCTTCGACTTCTGGCTTCCAAATCCAGCAGTTTAGTTTGTATATCAGAAATAATCTTATCTTTAGATTTAAGAACAGTTTCCAAAGTATCAGTTTTTATCTCTAGAGCTGTATTTCTATTTTCTATCATGTCCATTCTGTCATTTATTTGTTTTAAAGTTTTACTAAAATCTGCAAACTGTTCTGAAAAGTTTTGGATGGCACTTTGGATAGGTTTTAATGCTACTTTTAATTCCTCTAAGTGAAAGTTTGAGTCAATTAAGTCTTTATTACTTACTTTGGAAGTTTCAGTAGATTGTTTGGATGTCCTTAATCTTTTTGAACTGGAGTCTTTTTCAGGAGAGAGCATTGAAGAAAATTTGGCCTTTGTGGGTTGAGTCTCCATGGAGTCAGATTTTGTAGCCATGCTCCAGAATGAAGTGCACTTGACAGGATGTCAGGATCCAGGAATAGCCTGAAGCAGCAGGTGGCCCAATAGTTGTAGTATCAGAGCTGTTCTGAGGTAAAATAAGTCCCAGGATCAGAAGTTCCAAGCCAAAAATAATCCAAATACGTAGCAGAGGATTTATAAATTGATTTTTGAAAAAAACTGAGGAAAAAGTTTGATATAAAGTTATAAAAATCACTAGAATTTAAATATCTGTGAGGAGCTCAGAGAGTAGGGACCAATCTAGTCGGCAGCCGTCTTGGAATCGACTTGCATTCATTAGAAAGAGAAGTAGTAGGATGTTATACACTACAATATGTTGTCATTATACAAGCTCTACTTACCAACTTCATGTGTGATTATATAAGCTACCAGATGGAATATTACATGCAAAGGAAATGTCAGACATTATCAATCATACATTACTAGTGAGAGCAATGTTTACTTGGCAAAATGGCTGCATTGTCAAATTTAACATGGAATGTAAATACCCTTATTATGATGGATAAAAGGGAAAGGATAATTATCTGTGGCATAAATAGCAATACTGCAGTTGACAGACATGCTTGGACAGGAATGAATACATGAACTTGATGAGGCAAATGTTTCAGGGTAGATACTCAGCAGACACAGATGTCTAATACTGACAGAAAAAGAACAAAATAATAATAGTGTATTTGTGTCAGTTAGGGCTTACTGGCAAGAAAAGATGTTTATTTTTGCATGTGTCTATATGCCCCCTAAGATAACAATTGTTTGAACTGAGAAGCATTGGGGGGATACAAAGTTTTCAATAACTTATTTTTACTATGGTTGGTAACTGAAATTTTATTTGTAATAGTGAAGATGTATCAGAGAGAATTTGATGGGAGGTTATAACTAGACAGGATAGAAAGAAATATATGAAAGTGTTTGGTATGAGAGATATTATTTCAATGGCAGGAGTGCAGATATTAATTTCTGTTTTATTCCACAAAATGTAGCAATTTGACCAAGTTGCATAGAATCTAAATATCACAACAGCATGTTCATTTGATTGAAAGTATCGAGACATCCAGTAACTACAGCAGAACATAACTCTATCACAATTAGGATACAAATGCAGGGAAATAAATTAAAGAAGAGGCACTACTTATTTGTTTAAAAAGAATGAACTTAAAGACTAGGTAATAATTAAATTTCAAGAGCCATTAGGGCAGACAGAAATTGCCCCTGAAGTGGTAGCTAGTACTTGGGACAGGTTAAAAATGGGCCTCAAAAATATAGTAACAATGATGGACAGAGAAATATGGGAAAAGGAAAATTGGATATACACAGAGGAGGTGTCAAACATTAAATCATTACAGATTAAAGGGGAGATGTTTTATACCTATAGGAGGAAAAGCTGCTGATCACTAAGGAAAAAATAGGTAAGCATTTAGACAATATACACAAGTTTAGAAAAATAGCTGTTAAGTAGTTATTTTTTTCACATTAATCCAGAGCACAAAAATTGTTAGTATAAGTAAGGCAACAGAAAGAAACAGCAGTAGTAAAATGTAGGGACCCAATAGCAAGAATAATAATTAGAAATCCAGAAGAGATAATGGAAATACTTCAGAAATTTTATGAGCATTTATACAACTAAGTAATGGGGAAGTCAGGATAACGTACAACTGGAAATATTTATGGAAAATTTATATCTGCCAGTGTTAGAGGAAGAAGAGGCTCTGTTGTTTATAGTTAGGATAGATACAAAAGAAAAAAAATGTGATGTATAGTCAAATCCACTGGAGAGTTTCTAGGAGCAGATGGCATTCTTAAAGGAGTTAAGAAGATGGGAGGGAAGAAACTGATAAAGACATGGAAGGTGTTGTTTAATAATGCATTGACAAGAGGAGAAGCTTCTCTATCCCGAAGGAAAGCAGTGGTAGCAGTATTGCCAAAAGAGAGCAAGGATCCCACAGACCTGCTGTAGAACAGACCAATTTCTATTTTAATTCAAGATTAGAAAGTATTTATGTTTATATTAGCTAAGAGAATAGCAAAAATGCTACTATAACTCCCAGGCACTGACCAATATGATTTTGTATAAATGTTAATAGAAAAATGATGATTCAGAGGGAATCAAAACTTAATTTATTACTATTGGTAAGCTTGGATGCTGAGTAAGCAGTTGACATAGTTTGCTAGTATTTTAAATGTAGAACAATTGCAGTATTTGCATTTCTCACATAAATAATAGAATTAATAAGGAGAATACATGAAGGGTAAAAACTGAGAATAAAGGCGGGAACGGCTACTGGCAGGGATATTAAGTTTAAGTAGGGGAATCATGCAGGAATGCCCTCTTTCCCCCCTATTACTAGCCTTACATTTGGAATATTTAGCAAGAATAAGGGACTCATAAATCCTGGTGTGGTAATCAAGAGAAAATAATTTTGTTCATAGATGATATATTGTATTTGACAGATCCAGGACATGATATTCTGGTGCTGTGGAGTATATTGAAACAGTTTCAGACATATTTCAGATGCAAAATAAAGATTAATCTATAGCAATAGTGGTGAACTCTGTGCTTACATGAGTTTGTTCAGCAATATCCATATTTATGGGGACATGACAAAAAGAAATATGTGTTGACATGGGTTGAAAAAACACTATCACAGTTGCTAAACACACGTGACAGGAGTTTAAGAAGAAGATATTATGAAAAATATGAGACGGGAAGGTTATGATCTTGGATTTGGTCAGTACGATACAGGCAGTGAAAATGCTTTTACTTCCTTTGGTTATATATGTAGGCCAGGCATATTTTTTTCAGACGGATGATATATTGTGGATGAAAATTAATAAGAAACTGAAATACTTTATTTGGAAAGAGAAAAGTACAACAGTAAATGTGATAAGCTGATTCTCCCTATACACTAAGGGGAATTAGGACTACCAACTTTGAAGAGGTATTTAAGGCCACATAATTGAGATTTCTATATATAACACAATCTGAGGGATACACATTCAATTGCAAAAAAGGATGGCAGCAGAGCGGATAAAGAGAGATTAGGAGACTAGTACAAAGTAGAAAGCTATTGAGACAGGAATATCCATACAGAATATTACATCTATAAAGTGGCAGAAATAACAAGGGATTGGAGCAAGGAGAATCTTCCAGTAAAGTAGTACGAATGCAGGATGTGTTTGGAAGTAACTGCTGGAAAACAGTTAAGGGACCACCACCTGGTTGCAGATGCATAATGGGGAAAATGACTCTGTGGGAGGAAGCCAAGCAAGTATTTGACTTGCAGGTAAGGGATCACTTCCCATATCAGGGACTGATAACGGTACAGAAAAATAAAGCAGAACACAGGAAAACTTAGAGAAAGACCAATCCTCATGGAATTTCTAGTGTAGCCAAGAAGAGATGCAGTCATAATAAAGGAGATAATAATCAAGGCATGCAAGGTTTTCCAACATGATTATAACATTCAATCAGGGGTGCCTATATAGGATTTGGAAAAGAGAACAGATAAATCATGAACGACTATTGAGAATAGTTTTGTAGATCACCTAATTATGTGACAAAGTCTAGACTGTTTAGGACATCTGAGTAGAAATGCTTGCTCAGGAAATATTATACAGTGAGTAGATGTCAAAGGAAGTTCCTTCTACAGGGGTGTAGGGATTGGAGATGACAGTGGGGAGAACATAGAAACTGAATACGTACTCTTGAGAATGTATGGAGTTGACTGATTTTAGACTCATTAAAAGGCTTTGATACAAATATTGGGAGAACTAAATGTAGCAACTAAGGAGATGATGTTTTGTGGTCGTCATTTAAGGTTGGAAGTGCAACGATGTATCAACGCCTTAAGTATAATGCTGTTGGCAGCCAAAAATAACAAAGAGGAAGTGGAAATCAAATACTAAATCATCTTTAGAGGATATCTTGAGCAGTGAAAAAATATTAAACAAATAGAAATAGGATATTTAAAGGCAATGGGAAGTAAAATGCAAAATACTGGCATATTTGGGATCAATACATACAAAATAATAGTCGTGAAAATAAGTGATAGGAAGGGTTGGCAGACATTAAAAAATATGGAGGCATGACAAAGAATAATATTCAGATTATGATGAAAATGTGTAATGCATGAAGATGACAACAGAAAATGTTCCTGACATTTTATTATTAATGCACGTGAAGGTACAGTTGTACAAAATCTTATCATAACAGTAGATGTCTTTCTCTTTACTGTTGCAGTATTTGTAACCTGTGGGATTTCCTGCCAAGGATAGCCCAATGTCCAGCCATTATACTAAAACCTTGAGTACTTATAGGAGTTGTACATCACAAGTATGCTTCCTGCATAAGGCATAGGGCATTAAGGTGATCTACGGATGCACACTCAGATTTGGACAAGCCCCAGGAGGAGCAGAATGTCCTCAGTGAGAAATAAAAATGTGCATCAAGAAGGAGAAAAAGAAGAGCCCATCAGCCAGAAAGGTAAGAAAGAATAAGGCTAGAGCAGAGGGGACAGGAAGGAGGGAAGGAATATTGAAACAGTGAAGAGTAGGGCACCTACGGTTATGGTAAGGTTTTAAACAACTGTACTATGTCCATACATATCACTATTGCAGTATTCATAACCTAAGGTAGAGTACAAAAGCTCATGAGGAAGCTTGGAAGGAGGATGCCACAAAACCGTCCTCCAGAAACCCATGCAGGACAGCCCTGGAAATAACACTCAACTTGTAACGCTTAGTGAAAGTATATCCAGAGGATCAAGTAGCAGCCTGAAGGATGGAACTGGTATCCATCCCCTTGAGAAAAAAAAAAAAACACCAGAGGAGGCAACAGCCCTAGAAGAATGAGCATTTATGGATGAGAAAATACATTTCCCATGAAAACAATAACAAAAAGAAACGGCCTTAGAAACCCAGGAAGAAATGGTTTACTTACAGACAGCCAAACCTAAAGACCTGGGATGAAAGGAAACAAAAAGCTACTCAGATTTATATAGCTTTGTCCAAAAAATATCTAAGCTGTCTACACAAATATATGAAGAACTCATTGGCAGACTGTGAAGAACAGAAAAAAAGTAGGAAGATGAACAGATTGATTAAGAGAAATTTCATAAACCAGCTTAGGCATAAAAGGATTAATACAGAGAGACACCCTGTCTCTGTGGAAAACTAGGAAAGGAGGAATGGCCATGAGAGCCTGAAGTTCAAAGACTCTCATGGCTGAAGTGAGAGCCAAAAGGAGAACAGTCTTCCAAGTACAGTACTGCAAGTAAACTGAAGAAGCAGGCTCAAAAGGAGCCAGAGACAACTTTTCAAGAACAAAACTGAGGTCCCAAGAAGCAAGCATAGGCTTCCTGGAAGACTTGATATGAAATATGCCTTTAAGAAACTGCTTGATCTCAAATCTAGAGGCCGAAGAAGGATGTAAGGGTAGACAAGCAGAAAATGCTGACACTTAAGCTTTAACCAAAGAAAATGCTAATTCAGCATGGAGCAGATCATACAAATAAGAGAGAACCAGAAAAACCTTCAAAGATCCTGATGGCGAGGAGGCACCAGACAGATAATCTTTTCCATTTGGACAGATATGATTTCCTGGCCTTCTGCAAAACTCAAAGCATGTTCTAAGAAAAGAGGATCCTGAAAAGGATCAATACCCTATCATTAACAACATCAGCTGAATAATGAACAAAGTGAGGATAGATAGGAGATCCCTTGCCTTATGAGAGAAGATCCACCCAGTAAGGTAACTTGTTGTGGTTGCCCCTGGCCAAGTGAGGATGAAGGGGGAACCAATGTTGTCTGGGCCAAAAGGGAGTCACTAGCAAGATTTTGAAAGAGTCCTGCCTATCTTGTGCAAGATTCATGGTAAGAGAGGAAGGGGAGGGAAGGGATACAGAAACATCCCATTCCAAGGAAAAGATAGGATGTCCACTTTCCAAGCCTGAGGACTTGGGACTATGGAACAGAATAGAGGAGGTTGTCTGTTCAGAATGGAGGCAAAAAGATCTACCTTATGAATACCCCACTGATGGACAATGTCCAGGAGCACATCTCTGTGAAGCATCCATTCACAAGCTTGCGTGACCTAGTCAAGGAGTCTGCCACTAGATTGTTCTCAGAGGGAATGTAAACTGCCTGAATAGACACTTGATACCGGATTGCTAGACCCCAGACCTGAAGAGCTAGTCTGTAAAGAAGATAGGACCTTGTACCCAGGAGCGGCCTTAGCTCAACTGGTGCCCTAGGCAAAAGGGCACCACGGCACCCCCCCACTGCACCACCCAGTGCCCCCATCCTGGTCTACCTACACCAAATATATACTGGAAAAGTGCCCCTACTAAAGCAGTGCCCTAGGCAACCGCTTAGTTGGCCTATGCCTAAGGCCGGCTACCACATCACTGTGGTATTGCCTGTGAATATTTTGAGGGGTATGGGATGAAAGAAAGAATAAAAAAGCCTGAACAGACAGAAACAGAGCCTTCATCTCCCTTATATTGATATGGTCTAACCTCTGATGAAGAGGCCAGTGACCTTGAACCTTGAGGGGACCAAAGGTGGCACCTTATCTCCTGTCTGAAGCATCTATAATGAGCTTTTGAGTCAAGACTGTAAGCCCCATATTGAGAGAAAGTTGATGAATCCACCACTAAAGCTCGAGCTTGAGACAGGGAAGGAAGGGTACCAGGAAGTCCAGGGGTGGCATTGTTAAAGCCACACTGACATGAGGTCCCACTGATGCTTTGTCATGTGCAGCCTGACCAGAGGAAGTATGGGAATGGTGAAAACCATGAACCTGAGAAATTCCCTGGCCATGAATGAAGCCAAGAGAAGAAGAGACTGGAAAAAGCAGTGAGACACAGGGCCTTTGGGGCAGGCAGAGATGCCAGCATGGGGAATTATCTGAAGCCTACAGCTGAGAAAATATGATCCTGAGAAGGAGTCAGAGATAACTTCTGGAAGTTTATGGTGAACCCTAGATTCTGCAATATGGAAATAGTAAACTGGAAATCCTGAAATGGAGCATCAGGGGAAGAAGCTTGAATAAGCAGATTGTTTAGACAGAGAAAGTTCTGAACTCCTTGCATCCTGCAAAAGGCAATGACAGGAGTGAAGCATTTAGTGAGTACCCTTGGGGCAGTAGAGAGGCCAAAGGGCAAGGCAGAGAACTGAAAATGTAAGAAAAACAAAGAAATGTAAAAATTTTCTGAAAAGGGTATGAATGGGTTTGTATGTAGGAATCCTTGAGATCCAAAGAGACCAGAAAGGCCTGAGGTAGAAGGGGAAAGTCTGAAGAGACAACATCTGAAGGGAAGGAATCTTGAGAAAGGTGTTGAGCTGGAAAGAGCCAGAAATGGTCTCCAAGCATCTTCATTTTGTGGAAAGGAAAACATCCTGGAATAAAAAAGCCCTCCCTACATGGGCAGGAAGCACAGCCTGTAACATCCTTGAACCAAAAAAGAATTGAGCACCTCTGGGAAAAAAGGAAATTGTTCCCAAGAAGGTTGAGGAATGCCCAAAAAGGGTGGAAAAGATTTTCAAACCATAAAATATTCCTGGCAGATAATGGACAGAACCAGAGAGTCTATTGTGATCATTAAGCAATTTGGAAGAGACAGGGAAAAAAGGAGGAATAAGAGAACTTCGCTGAGGGAAAGGGGAAAGAAATTGTCAAATGGAACCCAGTTTATCTTGAAAAGCAGGCTTCTGGAAGGCAAGAGTCTAAGTAGACTTAGCAGGAGGCACATGTCTAGAGTCCTTTTTGCCCTTAGGAAGAACAAAAGCAAATTTGGAGGGATAATTCTGCTGAAACTTGGGAATAGAGAAACAAAATAGTTTCAACTCCTGAAAAGCTTAACACTTATGCTGGAGAGAATTGAAAAATTCAGCAGCAGCATCACCAAAAAGAATTTTATTATCCAAAGGAGCATCCAATCCTTTGGTTTGACCTTAATCCGGCCATCCATCTATGACCCCTTTTTCCCATTTTTACACATGGGGTCAGGGTGTCACTTCAACAGTGGCAATCATCTAGAGTGAAGGTTTACATTGCTGGGTGGTTAGCCCTGGAATAGTTTGGCCTTAATGTCATCAGGCAAAGCCTGAAGACAAAGCCAAGAATAACACCTCATAACTTAACCAAAGGCAGAAGTTCTAAGGGAGGTATCAGCTGCATCATAGCTGTATTTGATAGAGTGGTGAGCAACTTGAGAGGAAGAAACCAACAGAGAAAGGGCATAGGCCTTCCCCCTCAAAGTCAGGAAGGTCAGAACCAGTTTGGAAACACGAGAAAGGTGGGACAAAACATACCTGGTCATATGAGTCTGGTAATTGATTGCAGGAAAGGATAAAGTGAAATGAATGTAAACCTTTTTGCCCAGCCTCTCCATAGCCCTACTATCCTTATCTGAAGGGAGAAACTTGGTAGAGGGCAATGACTTGGAGGGCTTGCTAGAAGGGACAAAAACTACAAAGGAGTCAGCAGAAGGGAATTTATAAAGAAATTTACACTCCTCAGGCACTTTGTAAAATCTGTCAGAATTCTTGGGGAAAGAGAGCTGAGAATCAAGGGGCACAGAAGCTGCTGAAAAGGTATCCCGAAGAGGTGCCAGAACATAAGGAACAGCTGATGGCTTAGAAAACTCCATTTGAAGGAGCTCATAATACCTTTTCTGGATGTCAGAGACTTGAGAAGAATCCCACTTAAAAAACTCCATAGGTTCATAGGAGGGTACTACTCTATTGGCCCTAGGGCCTATATAAGCCTAGCCAAAAATGTACCCTGGCTTTTGCCACCCAAGAAAATTATTTTCCTGTGCCCCTGTCGAGCAGAGCCACAGAAGTGATCCCTGGGGTGAATTTCCTATCTCCCATCCAATCATCAAAATTTTTCCTGAAGAGTGCTAATGAGGAGCTCTGTTTGACATAGATAGGTAGTCTGTTCCAGATTATGGGAAGTCTCTGGGACAGGAATCTATCCCTCCAGCATGTTCTGTTTATTGTGGTGATAAGGTTTAGGTCCCTAGAGTGTGTAGCTTGGAGGGATTGGGATTTATTTTAAGTGGAGCATATCCAACAGCTTTGGGTTTGGCATAGCTTTGTATGTTAGGCAGAGATCGCCAGACAACAGTATCCCCAAAGGAGAGTTCCTCCAGAGGGGAATCTGGACTAATAGAATCCTCTTCTATCTGATAAGGGTAACTTCATCTTATGTTATACAAAGGAAATACAATCTGAGAGTAATCTGGATAAGGTTAGTTTGGAAACTGGCTTTCCCAACTTTGGTTTGGCAAAGGAAATGAGCAATTGATCATCCTTTTTGAAATATTTTGTCCTGTGAATATAGACTATCTTATATATGTAGTAAGTATTCTCCTTTGAGTACCTTGGAAAGAAAACAAGAAGATTATTGCTTGGGTTAAATTAGTTTTGGATCCCACCTTAGGAATAAAGGATGCATTATTTCTAAGGGAAACTCTATCTCTGTGAAAGAATAGTTAGAAGAGTGGACTTGCACTTCTGAGGTTTGTCTGGATGTTACTGCAATCAAGAAAATTGTTTGCCATGTAAGAAATTTTAAGTCTGCAGTGGAAGCAGGTTTAAAAGGAGCCTGGGTAAAGCTTGTAACACAATGGTAATGTCCCAGGGAAGTGCTGGGTCTCTAATGGGAGGTCTCAGCAGAAAGGTAATGCTGAGTAAGGCTTTTGAGATTTCTAGAGATGCTGTCAACATATTATTTCCAACATGAAACTTGAAAATTACAGCCAATTGCACCTAATGATTGCAAAACTGGAGCCTTTGTCAAAGAAATCAGACAAAAATTAAAGTACAGAGGTGCAGAAAAGGGATCCAGACCTTTGCAGTAGGTCCAAGCTGAAAATCTCTTCCATTTATTGTGGTAAATTTTTCTAGATGATGGTTTCTGTGAAGCTGAAAGAATACTGACTACTGCAGGGGGAAGCCTGACATCTATGGCAATAGTTAAAACTAGAGGAACCATGAGGTTAATTCCATGCACTTCTAATCTGCAGCAGGCAATCTGGGTGAGTGAGTTATTAGATCTGGACAAAGATCCAGCATCTTTACAGGATGTACTTTAAGAGACTATAGGAAGGAGAACCATGTCTGTTGGGGCCAAAAGGGGGCAATGAGGGTCACTCTGGCATTGCATTGCTTTGCTTTTTGTATGAATTTGCTCACTCAGGGAGAGAGAAAAGCAGGCACGAGACCAGAGGGTCAACTGTGGACTTTGGAATCCCTCAGTGATCAGGCCAAAATACCTCCTACATTTGTTCTTTAGCTAGGAGGCAAATACATTACAACAACTGGAAATTGTGTCATTGTAGGACTGAGGGACCACTCATGAAGTATTATCACTGTCCTGTTCAATTTGCCCAACAGTTCATTAGAGGACCCAGGGATGTGCATTGCGATCAGAAAGTGTTGTGAAGACATTACCTATTGCCAAATCCTCATGGCTTCTCAACATAGGGAATAAGATCAGGTTCCTCTCTGTTTATTGATATACCATACAACAGTCACACTGTCTATCTGTATGGGTGTCACACCCTTGATGATGAGGTCCTGAGATGCCTGCAATGCTAGGAGGACTGCTCTCAGATCCAAGGCATTGATGTGAAGGTTGGTCTCTGTTGTTGGCCATGAACCTTGGGCTATCTTCCCTTTGAAATGCCCCCCCCCCACAAGAAGGGATGCATCCAAGGTCACTGCTGCAATAGGCAAATCCCACTTGGAAAGGACATGTCTCACTCACAAGCTATGTGTTTTTTGCAGACCTGCATAATCCAAATTTTTGAATGTAGAGGGTGTGTGGATTGAGACCACTGTACTGCTAAGGTCTATTATAGTACTCTCATGAAATATCTGGTGAATGGAATCATCAAAATTGTGGATGCCATAATACCCAAGAGCCGTAGGATTAATCTTACTGGTGGTGTTGGGTGGTGTAGAACTTGAAGAGCTGTTAGAAAGTGACTGTACCTTGGACTGGGGAAGGCTGACTATTTGTCGTTTGATGTTTAGGTGGTATCCTATGAAAGCTGACATTTTGGCAGGTTTATGGAAATTCTTAAATTCAGAAGCAGCAGGAGTACTTGATCCCTTTGTGTGATGAGAATATATTTGCAGAAGGCAGTGATGAGCCAATCATCAACAAGGTAGACTTGGATCCCTAGTAGGTGGAGGTACACCCTGGGGGCTGTGATGACACCAAATGGCAGCACTCTGAATTGGAAATGACTGGCTCCCAGCCAGAAGCTAAGAAATCTGGAGTTTTTCACTACTTTGATATGATAGTAGGTGTCCTAGAGATCTAAGGAGGACATTCAATTATCCTTCCTCAGAAGAAGCAAACTGGACTGAACTGTGACCATCCAGAATTTTGTCTGTCTTATGAACTGGTTTAAGTGACTGATATCCAAAATGGGTTTCAGGTCCCCAGTCTTCTTTGGTACCAGAAATAACCTGGAATAGACTCCAGATTATAACTGGTCATGGAGAACTGGTATGATTACTCTTTCTTTCTATCAGCTTTGAAATTTATATGGCTAAGTCCCACTGACTAAATGGGAAATCAGGGACTTTTTTTCTGTGGTGGGAAGGAAAAGGGAATTGAATATTTTCTGGTTATTATTCTTAGAACCCATACATGAGAGGCTGTGTGACAGGCTTGAGGGTGCAAACAGAGATGCCCTGACTGCCTCCAGAGTGCAGCATTCAGGCAACCATTCAGGAGCACTGAAAAGCATTTTTTGGAGAATGGGCCATGAAAATTGTGTCGTCCGTCTCAGCCCCTTAGGTGTCATCCATTAAAATTGTTCCCCTTCTTCCACAGAGAGTTTTGTCACCTTGGATGTTATGGAAAGAACTCTGATTTATAGAACAACAGTACATCTTCTTCCCTGATCTCTGGTTCCTAGAGAATGTTCTCTGCAGGGTAGAGAAGCATACTCTCACTACAGAAAGAATCTTACCATCTTGTTGGGTCTTGGTGAGTTATCTTTGACTTTCAGTTCAACCAAGGTGGGATCATCATAAGGGGTATTAATAAAGGATGACTAAAAGCCTTCCACAAAGTCACATCCAGGCATAGTGAAGAATGGTAATGCCAGTGCCTGTTGTTCTGGCCATACTATCTACTGCACTAGAGAGGAGACACATGGCCATATTAGAGGAGGATTGAAGGGTGGAAAGCTGGGAGTCCACTATTTTTGAATATTCAAAGGCATCACCCTCGAGAGTGACTTGGAGATCTCTTTAGTCAAGTCTCTCTGGAACCTTGTTAATTGGTCTAGATCATTCAATGATCTAAGGGTGAAAGTCTCTGATGCATAGGCACTCTTCTCAAATCTGTCCATCAATGCAGATTGTCTGTTAGGATGGTGAATAGATGAGCTTTCCACTGACAGCTTTTTTCTCAGTGGCTGTTGCCATCACCATTGCATCTGCAGGTGGACTTCCTGTCTGTTGGTGCAGACAATATATGGTCCATATTCTTAGGTATGGGCTCCACCACATCAGGGTCCTTCCATACCCATTGACCCATGAGGTCTATAGGTGGGTCAACAGTGGTACAATGCAGAATAATGTTGGTCTGGAACCAAAGGCCTCCAAGAATACTCACTCATCTGGTGAAGGGTCTTGGGCATACCTCTCAACCTCTTACAGCAAGAAATCTGGACAAAGATAAAAGTGGGACAAAGGCCCCAAAATAGGGGCATTTTTTTAATATTGCTCTTACAAACTTAGAAAGTTGATAGAATAACAGATTTTGCATTAGCATGAATTTTCTGAAGGGTATGAAGTCTGAAATTCAAATGTTGGTAATTGTTTTCTAACTTCACTCTTAAAATGATTTGCAATTAATTTGTCAGAAAACCACAATTTTATGAAAAATGGACCAAAAATACGAGGCAAAAATCTGTACAGTTAAGATGTATGGCCTTGGGATGTCCAACCCCCTTCTCTGTTTCATTAACTGTAGAATATCACTAAATGAGACATCGCCTGGGAGGAAGGGGGGAACCCTCTCCTTCCTCTAAGTATCGTCGGTGAAAGACTCTGGTGAAGAGTCTAGGTGCTTCCACTTGCATGTCCGTTTTCTGGGGACATCATCTGTGGATGCAGTAGAAGGGTCAGAATTGGACAAGAGCCAATGAAAAAACAAATTTAAAAACTAAACCAAAAAATGTGGAAAAACGAAATACTGAGACACCGGCAAAACAGGCTCAAATCACAACCTTTTAATATAAGCGCTTTCGGTAGAGAGATTCTCCCCACCTTCCTCAGACAAAATAATACAAAAATGAAAAGCCAGTCACCATGATTAAATACCCCACTCAATCATGACATCATGACTAATAATGAACAATTAAAAATTCACTTAAAAGAATCCACCTATAATTTATCTTAAGCATAATATAATATCTGTTTTTATAATAAATTATATAAATATGCATAAATCTGATGTAAAGAATTGTTCTAAGTACATAGCAATACTTTACTTTAAAACTAACATGCAAGCAAGCAACACATAAGGAGCCAATGAAGCAAACTTCCTCAAAAACCTTTGGTGATGGCTGTCCCTGTACACCAGGATAAAGAGGTAAATAAACAGACTGCAGATGGAGTTTGGGTAGAACAGAGCTGGCTGAAGCTACCTTGTCTTTGGTATTTATCAAAACCCTACAAAAGCCTCAAAGGCAGAGGCCGCCACTGGAACCAATTGACCCTTCAATTCCAAGGAAGATAGGAAAACCTTGACACCAATGAGCCCCACCCCCAAATCTGACATCTGATCTGAGTTTCCAAGGCTGAAGGGCCACGAGGAAGAGAAGACTCCGAGAATCTCGGCATCAACTCACTCCCTTGGAACTCAGCTCTGAAGCTTTGGCTTGGAGTGTCATCTCATTCTGATGCTGCTGGCATTGACAGAGTGGGGGACCATCAACGAGACACAAGCAGCTCTAATGCCAACAAAGGTGCTGCTGTTCAAATTGGTTCCATTAATACCGAACCCTGAAGGCTGGGTCAATGTGGATTCTTGCAAACAAGTTGTAAGTTGGCCAACACTTCCTAACCAGAGGATGGTGCTGGTGTAACCCCAAGCTGTATCTGTGTTCTCTGAATTTCATCATCCTGTCGATGTTGAGTTCTGTGAAGTTTCTTGATTATCAAGTGGATGATGCTACCAATGATGGTCGAGAATATTGTCTCTCTTGAAGTATTGGTAATTGGAGTCTGGAACTCACTGGTCCCAGCAAGTAACTAGTTTGAGAAAAAGGTGAGTGGGCACAATGGTGGTATTGGATCCAGCCTTCTGGGCACTTAGGGGTCGGGCCTAACAGAGGTTATTGACTCTGGAGACTTTTTCCTCAAAGATTTAGATGGAGACTTGCTTCTTTCCTTTTCTGTTTATTCTTCTTGTCTTTCTCTTGATCCTTCAACTTTACTTTCTCTTTCTTAGAAGGTTAGGAAGGTGACTATCTGTGCAGGAAGGAGTCCCTTTAAAATGAGTTTGTCTCTTCTGGTTTGGAGGGACCTTGCATTGAAAGCTGAAAAGACTGGCACTTGATGACATGGTGTGCAACACCAAGATGATATATATATTTGAAGTGTTTGCCCTGTGGTGGTACTTTCTGCTCACATTCTAAGCATTTTTTAAATTCTGTTGACTCCTTTTGACTGTCATAGAAAAGTAGCTTACTAATTCTAACTATAACTTGATCTAACCATAACTATCACAAGTGTCACAAAAACTACTGCAAAACTTTTTTTTTGTTAACTACAGAGACCTAAGGCCTTAACTGTTGGGATAAGTAATTAACTAAACAAACAACAAAGCCTACGAAAACTTTCAAATTGTTGAAAACTTAGAAAAACTAGGTAATCTAAAGTGTGAGAGAAAAACTCTCAGTGTAGGAGAGCAGCAGTAATGATATAAAAAAAATATCCTGCTGTATTGATGAAAGCTCTACACGTCTGAAATATATGAGCAGCAAACGAGATCTGAACATCTCGGGTACAGCACAGAGAATTATGGGTAGGGGAGGAGTCAGAGCTCTGGATCTGATAATCTTCGAATTCAGAGCCGAGGTCAGATCCCATAGGATCCAACAACTCATTTGTTTGAGCAGATGAAAATAGACAACATTGTTTTCTTTCACTTATGCCAACACTAACTTAAGGGCAACTGCGGTGGTGGTGCTGCGGTAGCGTTGTCGCCTCACAGTAAGATGTTGTCCAGTTCAATTCTCAGCTAGAGCGTCTTCTGTGTGGAGACATGCATGAATGGGCATACCTTCGTTGAAGGTTGTGCGTCCGGGCCGGCAACTCGGCGCGTAAAAATCTACTGCCAATCATTAGCGGACCGGAGTTCCGCTGTGGCGACCCCTAACCGGGAAAAGCCAAAAGACACAACAACTTAAGGGCACAGCATACCTCTCAATTATACCAATTTTTTCAGTAAATACCAGTTATGAGGGCAAAGTATTGGGGTGCCACAAATTTCCAAGTGGTCCCTTTAATTTCTGAATTTCCCAGTTTTTTTTTTTTTTTTTTTTGGAGTGTTCCTGCAGGGCATGCGCGATGACATCATCACGAGGTTGACAGCCTGTTAGAATTCGAGTTGTTACATTACTTTACTGGTCCGCAGGTTTTATTGAGGCAGGCCACAGTATGCACAGCACTTCCTCCTTCCCCCAGCGGCTCCAGGTAAGGCAAAAAAAAAAAAAAAAAAAAAAGAAAAACGATTTTTCTCACTTTAAAGGTTTACTTAAGGGGAGACATACTTAATTCCTGCATATGCGTATGTGCTGCTTTGATTTTTCTGGCACTTGTCATCTACTTGCATTGATCAAGGATCAAAGTGGGTGGCTTGGGGGCACTTTGTGTTTAGATGAAGACCAGCATGTGAGAACTAAACTGATTTTAGATGCACTAAATTACGAGCTGCATTGAAAGTTTACTTAAGTGGAGAGAGGGCATCTACTTACTTCCTGCATTTAGAGTTACTTTAGACCAGCATGTGAGAACTGTACTACTGATTTAGATGTAATGAATTACACGCTGCATTGATTTTCAAGCATTGAGAGCTTACTTAAGTGGAGACATGGGCGGCATTTACTTGATTCCTGCATATGAGGCTGCTGCATTGATTTTCTTGGCAGTTACTTGCATCGATCAATGTGTGTGTGAGAAACTTTGCTAAAGTTTGCATTAAAGTGTGTGGCACAACATACGATATGGCTCTAATCAACACAGGCAGGACAGAAAGTCAGCATCAGTTTGGGAAACGATGAGGCAATATTTACATCTGGTTACAGTATCCTTGACGATTTTAAGAATACGTTACTGAAAGGTAAAATCATGAGCCAGCCACTCTAATTTTACAGTCCCTGGTTTAGTGATTTTCCCCTCTGCTTTTCATTAAACATGGAGTCTGATAATTAATTATGTTAAACTGTTAAGTCATGTACAGTATGTCCATAATTTAATATGTTACAGAACTGTATCAGCTGTGCAGATATGTCAAACATCATTGAGGACTGAAATCAGAAAATAATGGCAGGCATCAGAGTTTCAGACTTCATACCCTTCAGAAAATTAATGCCAATGCAAAATCTATTCTGTTAACTTTCTAAGTTTATAAAGGAAATATTTTAAACTTGTCCCTATTTTTGATACTTTGTCCTCTCCATTATTTAAGGCTTTGTCAATATTTTTTTGCACTAGGAGGCTGAGAGGCCCTGCTACAGAATGTGCTTTTTTAAGTACTAGGTATTTTAAAGATGAGTGATAAAGCTCACCATTTTGTAAGTCATACTCAAAACAGCAGCATATTATTTAGAAAATATAGCAGCAGAGAAAGTTTTAAGTGCAAACTGCAAAGTCAGGACTGGGAATGCACAATCACAACTTTGCAGTGATCATGATATCAGTCTGGTCAAATAAAGAGTGTTTTTCCCCCCATACTTTTACAAATTTCCTCTAAGTGCAAGCTTAGTTAGCCTTGGTCATCCAGTCCAGAGGATATAACACACCCCTACGATGGCAAATCTAACATGGTCTATGTGCTAGTTCTTATAATTAGTAGTATGTTTTTGGCACCTGCACTGCTTGGAATCTTTGAAGAGATTTTATGAGAAAAAATTTTTTTTAATTGTTAACAGGATAAGAATTCTGGGGAATTCTGTTGCAGGCTTCTTCAGGGAAAATGTATATGAGATCGGCTATATGTAGACTGTTCAAACTGATTGTGGTCCTGCTTCTTCATGGTTCTCTAAATACATTACCTTCTAAAATAATTTCTGAATTAGTCACACAGGCTCTGCAAGTGTATTTTATTAGAGGTGTGTGTGTGTGTGCAGTCACTCAGACTCAAACCCTGTACCTTGGGTACAAACAGCAAGAGCCTAAATTCTATACCCATTCCACTACTCATGATTCAAGGAGCTTCTCAACTGTCCAAAGTTTCACAGAATGTTTGGCTCATACATTTGGTTTGTTCCTCTTAAAAGTTTTAGTTTTCTGGCAAATCAGTGAGAACTGAATTCATTAAATAATGATAACCATTTAAGTTTCAGTCTTCCTATTATTCAGGTAATGCAAAGCATTTTATTCTAGCAACTTTCTAAGATTATACAAGCAATGTTTAAAATGCATCTATGGTTTTGGGTCTTTGTCCTCCCAGTAAATGTTGGTCCTCCCAGTAAATTTTGGCTTTTTCCAGATCTCTTGTGCTGCATAGTTCTTCAGTGGGAAGAGATGTTTACTGCTGGTTATGCCAAGTCTGTTTGTGTTGTTAGTAGCACAACAGGTAGTATACTTGCTTTTGATGCAGAGAAGGCTGTTGGTTCTACTACCACAGTATGTAGAGGGATTGCTGATACTGTGTTATACCTGTAAAGGTGGTGGATGCTGCAGTCCTGAAAATGTCATCTTTGGCAAATTAGCAGATATACCTAGTAACTATAAATCTGTTATCAGTTTGCCATCCATTCCCTATTGCAATATTACTAGCTTATCATTTTTTAATGTAGCATAGGCAATTTATTCTTCAAGGGCAACAGGTACTTTATTTGTAAATGAAACAATGAAATATAAAGTTGTTTGCTAGCAGCAACATATTCATTAGTTACAGATCTCTTTAATGTGGAATTATTTAGATGACTTTTGCATTTTTTTTGAATGTGAGTTTCAATGCTGTTTCAATGAATGCAAGTTTCAATGGCAGAGAAGTTTTAATGCCAAGTCTATTTTCATTGTGAGAGTGTATTGCTTTGTTTAGCAGATGTCTATTAGTGTTTGTGCTACAAAATGTAAAGTAAAAGTTTTAAATGAAATCCAAATAATCACTGTAGAAATAAAGCATTATGCACATTATGGTGTTTATGGTAAATGGGGTGAAACAGCCAAGTAATGGGGCATTGGAATGGCTGCAGAGGGAAGGCTGTGTATGGGGGCACCATTCGACCATGATTTTGTGAGGTGGAGGGGTGGCAAACTGCACAAACTCTAGCTACGCTACTAATCAGTAGGCAATGGAGAATGACATATGGAGGTCCTAGCAAACTACAATATACTTTTGCTAAGATTAGAATATTGTGTACCATTAAATGCCCTACATTTACCACAAAACCCACATACTGCAAGTCACCAAAAACAAAATCCTAAGGTTCATCATCTTCTCCCCTCACAGTGAACATCATTGACACATTTAAAAACTGGTTACTACTTACTACAGGGTCTGGGGCCATATTTTGGTTGCCTGTTCTTCAGTTTCCATTTGAAAGTTGGTGTCCCACAATTCCATTGGAATGGGTGTGGCTACATCATTATGTATGCACATTTTATGTTAATTAGCATGCAGATATGTACCTATTTTTCATGGGCCTTTGTCCAACTTGTTGACGTTTCTAGGTTGAAAGGTATGGGGGTACAGCTATCTTAACCTGAATGATTTGTACAAGGATATCTCAATCACTCTAGATGACTGACCAGCCAGTGGAGTTCTATTTTTGGACATGACCAAAGTTTTTGAAATTTTACCCCATTTTGCTGTAATAGCTGCTTTGAAAATGCTAAATGTCAATTCCTACATCATTAGGTAGATTGCGGAATGGTTATTTGAAAGGAAACAATGTATATCCAAAGACATCACTAGCAATAAATAAACATCCCTCAGGGATACGTTGTTGGTCCAATTTTATTTAATAAAGTAATTGCATCACTATTTTAAAACAATTAAATTTGAAATAGTAAATACTCCAATTATCTTAAAAGTAGACTTAGTGTTAACAGGAATTTTGAAAAAAAAAATAAACAAGTATTTGAATGCAATCTTGTCTAGGACAGATACACTGGACCTAAGTTTCAGTTTAGAAAAAATGGTGTGTTATGTATTTGAAGAAACCAACATGTCAACCGATTTATGATAACACTCTACCTGTAAAAGAGGTTGATTATTTTAAGGACTTGGGGAGTCGCAAAAAGTAAGAATTTTAATTTTGGTAACCATGTTGACTCTGCTTTTGTCCAGGCAATGAGGCAAATAGGTGCTATGATGAACAAATCTCATAATCAGGGACCCAGACTGTTTGTCTGAACTTTGTAAGATATATAGTAGACCAATTACTGAATATAATTTCAGTTTCTGTATGTATCCAAAAGGTCCATTAAAATTACTTGAAAGGATCCACAGTTCTTACAAAAAAAGAAATACAGAATACTGATCTTAGTTGCAGATCATTAAATCTGTTTACAATGTGTTAATATTTAAAAGGCAAGTTTATTTTAGCATATGCAGTGCAGTATGACAATTATAAATAAACCTGCATACTGATACTGAACCAGTAACCATCTCACTTTGTACAGATACAAAAAAAGGAAGGAGACAGAATTATTTAAATTCAGCTTAAATATTCAAGTCATACTTAGTGACCTGTGTGGTTATAATACTTTGTACTTTTCTGCTCTGTTCCACCTGTTTGCATTTTTATTTTTTCTGGGAACTTAGTCTTGTACTTTTATTAACAGATGTGGGAAGATTGTGTTTCTGTGTTATTCCACACTTCTATTTCCACAAGCAGAATTACTTTTAAAAGCTGTTTGTATTTTAAACCCTACTATCCCATAGTGTTAGTTTATTTCAGAATTGTGGTAGAGCAGTCTACTCCTGTGAGATTTTGAGCCTTAGTAATTTATTACTACATTTTATCCCATAAACAGTGCTACTAGCAAATTTCTGCATAGTCTGGTGCTTTGTAGAAGGTCAATAGTGAGATAATTGTCTCTGCTCCAGTCTGTGCTTCATTGCCTTTATATCTCATCTTTTACCTGCATAAAGTTGTGCTCTGTTTCTGCCTCATCACCCATTAATGCATTAAATTAAAGTTTCTGAAAGAGCTCCAATATTGCCATTATTTGATTGTATGCCTCTCTAGCTAGCTTGGTTGTTTTTTTCAACCCCCCCCCTTACTGTTGCTGTAGATTTATAATAAGGCTGTGCCTCTGGCCTCCACCCCTTATGATAATCTGATTTTCAAAGTCCCTCCCTCCCTTCTCTCATTGCTATAGACTGTTGCATAAGCTATTTAAGTACTCTTTCCATGCATTGTTGTCCATGATGCTGAGTGCCCACCCAGCAAACCAATACCTTTGATTGCTAAATTGTACTATTTTGAGTGATTGCTGCCTTGGTGTGTGGATTTCATACATTGTTTTGTAAAAATAATTATTTTCCTCTCACTGTTACTGCTGTGTCTGTCTTGAAATTGCCTTCAGCAAGGGATTTCTGGATAGTTGTTTAAGTAGTTTATGGCAGCATTGCACTTGTGGGTCTCTTCTACTGCATTTTCACATTAGGAGGCCTGGGTTTATTCATATTGTGGCAGGAGATTTGCCTAGTCTATCTGGTGGGAAATGCACAAAAACTCATAGTGTAGTCATTTTATTGGTCATATGGCTTGTTAGTTTTCTGTGCTGCTATACATTTTGCATGTTTGCATGGGTTAGCAGTACCTTATAGAGTAGCGAACACCTAGAAAGAATGGTTCATAAAACTGTATCCTGTAAAGCAGCAAAATAGGGGAAACAACCTTTGCGCCAACAAGCTTAGAGCAGCTAGTTGGAAGTCAAGTGGCAATACCTACAGATTTAGTTGAATTCAGTATTGTGTAAACAATAAAGTTAGAATTTGGTACTGTTTAGCATAATCTGCCCCAATAAAGCACCTTTAATAGCCTTCTAACCCCAATACACCACCCCACTGTAACTCACAAATCAAATGATTGGACAATATGGATAGGCAATTTCTTAACTTCTCTGTAGCCAGCTTGGTGGATATCGGATCCTGAGACAATGTAGCAATTGTCTCATGTTTACTGACAACCACTTAATCCTTAAAGAAGCAGACACAGTAAGTGAGAGGTGTCCTTGTTCACAATGACAATGGAGGCTAAACTCTTATATACAAATGCATATCAAGTTGTCAAAACCATGCACACAACACCCACACAGACTAATGTATGCTGAGGCACCGGAAAGCAATCTTCCTAAATAACAAACATTGCCTAGATCACCCTGGTCAAAACTATGCCTCTGCAAAAAAACAATCCCTAGCACCATACATACTGTCACTCTTACTGGAGCCCCAAAACTAAGCCCCTAAGGCAAGCAAACACACTTCCCAAGACTCTAGTCATAGGGGATTCCATTGTAAGATATACAGATGCCATTGTAACCAAGATGAAAAAGATGATAAATGTTAGTTGCTTATCTGGAACCAGAACCTGCCAAATCAGGCATGCACTCAAGTCATTACCCCACAGGTACCAGAATGATTCTATCATAGTCCATGTAGGTGTAAATGACCTGAGATGCATTTCCCTGGACTATATGAAGAGAGTTATTTAGCAGCACATTACAATCACAGAGGACGATGCCGCAATATGAGCAAAAAACTATTGATTTCAACTGGCTGTCTTTCTGGTATAATTCTAAAGGGATCCAATATTTGTCAGCTTGGGAGGATGTGGTTAACAGACCATATTGCTTTGCCAAGAATGGTGTGCACCACTCCCCTCTAGACTTTCAAACTCTGGCTAAAACTTTATCCATCCCCACAGTGCCTTTTTTAGGCAATGCCAAATTTATAACCCTATCGACATAGCAAAATCAACTCAACTGAACCTCACAGTGTTACTGCTCAATGCCAGGAGCTAAACAAAAAAAAAACTACACTCCCTCCAAGCCCACCTCACATTTGAGAATAAAGACATCTACGCAATTACCAGGACATAGTACCTTGGCAGTGCAAGGTTTCAGTGCCTTCTACACTTTTAGACCTGCAGCTGCATACAAAAGGGCTAAAAGAAGATGTCTCTCATACATCAGTAACAAGCAAACCTCTAGGATGGTCAAACAAGATGACTTGCTGGAGTTCTTCCTCATGCAGATTACCACAGACAAAATCCCTTACCATACTGTAGCCAGCTAGAGGTCACCCTCCATATCCCAAGAAGCTCACAATGCATATTTGAACCTACTGGAGATGCTTACCATACAACCTAACACCCTACTCATGGGAGACTTTAATTACCCCTCTCTAGACTGGGAATCCTATTACAACCTCAAATCTATTTTCCTGGACTTTGTAAATACAAACACCCTTGGCCAAATAGTGAATACGCCCGCTAGAGGCTCCAACTTACTAGACCTCATGCTTACAAATATGGGAGAATGCTGCACCCTCCCCCAATGTCTCATCCTCCCTAGCAAGGTCAGACCATAATGCCATCTCTTTTGAAGTCAAAATAAAATCTGTAATACCATTCAAACCAGTAATAGTTAGGAACTATTTCAAGGCAAATTACCTTTTATTAAGTGAACACTTGTCAAAATTCAATGCCCCTCAAAACCCAGAAAACACAGCAGCCTATGCCAAATTGCTCTCAGAAACTCTGTACAACCATGTCAATGGCTGCCCAGAGGCTGCTGTACCTACTAGAAGTAAACTCAGGACTAGCCCTAGAGAAAAAAAAACACCCTAGTGGCATCCCAAATTAAACAGGATTTAAAAGAAAAAGGAAAAAACATTATGGCAAAAATCAGGAAGGGTAACTCCTGTAAAGATAGAAACTCTGTCATCAAAGTAAATATGCAACTAAGATGAGTAATTAGGTCAAGCAAAGCCAGCCTTGAGGTTAAGATTGCCTCCCAGGTGAAAGATAACAATAAGGCCTTCTACAGCTATATCAGAAACCTCAAGAGCAGTATACAAAAATATGCTGAACTGGTGGTTAATGGTGTCACATTTACTGAGCCTGGCGATACTGCAAACCTGTTAGTGGACAAATTCAATTCCAAACTTACTGCCTTCTCTCCCTCAACCATTCCCTAAAAAATACCCTGAAACATAACCCCCCCCCCAGCTATAACTAGGGAGTATGTACTGACTTGTGTTCATTAGGCCAAAAACATGGCCTCAGTGAGCCCCTGATAACATTCCAGGATACCTCCTGAATAGTCTAAAATATGAATTAGCAGGACCCCTGGAGTCATTACTTAAATGTAGTTTTAAAACTGGCTTTGTGCCACGTGAGTGGAGGACTGCAATGGTTATCCCCCTTCATAAGGGAGGACCTTCAACAGATCCTGGAAACTACAGACCCATTAATCTAACTAGTCTTATTTGGAAAGCAATGGAAAGAATAATCAAGGAAATTATCAGTAGGGACACAGGAGACCTCTGGGCACTGAATACATCCCTGTTTGGCTTTGTCAAAGGAATATTATGCTTACTTAATCTGGTGGACTTATTTGAAAAGGCCACTAAGGCAATGGATGAGGGGAAAACGGTGCATGCTGCCTACCTAGAGCTGGCTAAAGCATTTGATACAATACTGCACTCAGACATTGTCAAAAAACTTATGGAACTAGGTATAAACCTCTTTAAAACATGATGGATAGCTAGCTCTCTCACTCATAGGACCCAGGAGTTTAGAATCACTGAGACCACCTCCACAAAGAGGCCAGTCACCAGTGCAGCCCCCCCAAGGCTCTGTGCAGGACCCACTCCTTTTTGGCATCTAATTCTTGGATGTCAAAGCCAATATCAAAGTCCTTTGGCTGACCAAGTTCGCAGATGGTTGTAAACAGGGAGCAGTCACTAAATCCCAAGGATGAGAACACCTTTCAGGAAGGTCCAATACAAATGGTTGGTGCCAAAGCCATGGCTTAAAACTCAATAAAAAGAAATGTATATTATAGTACCTTTTGGGAAGTTTACCACCGCAGGTAACTATGTCATCAATTAAACATCTTTAAAAGTTGATTAACTAGTCAGGGATCTAGGAACTCATGTAGACAGCAAGCTACCTTTGACCACCATGTGTACAAGGCAGTAAGAAAATCCTTTTACATTGCTCAACTTATAAGCCAGGACATGGCATCTAGGTCCAGAAAGGTCACCATACTACTGTACTCAGCCATCATCCCCTTCAGTATGTACCTTTTCAGACACATACAGCAACTGGAATATCCATAAAGGTTCCTTACAAAAAGAGGGAATAAACACAGTGTCTATGCTGATTGCCTCAAAGCCCTGTCTCTTTACTCTGTATCATACAGACTTCTGAGAGGTGAACTTTGCCTGACATACAGGGTATACCTGGACCCTGTTTTGATGAACTCTTTGCACATCCACAAAATAAACTGCATCAGAACTACTAGATTAAAAAAACTAAATTTTGCTTGCAACACAAATAGGGCATGTTGGAGACAGAGATATGTTTCTCAGAGCATTCTCATTCCCTGGAACAAGCTCCCCATCCATGTGAAGCAGAGTTTCTACCTATCCCTTTTTAAGCACAACTTGGACAAATGGATGGGTAATTGAAAATTCACCCCGGTCTGCCTCCTAAGTCTCTGATGGACACAGGCAGTCAATAAATCACCACCTATATAAATTAAATTTGTTGGTCACATTTGGGTTGCACGTCTAAGCTTATAGGGGCCCTAGTGGTGATTAGCCTAGTATACACCAATGAATACTCACAAATTATGTTTTAAAAATGTAGAAATTGCAGAAGGTATAATTTTAGCAGTTGTAGGAAGTATAACTTTAAAACAATAAGGATACCTGTCTCATGGAAGAAATTGCCACTTGACATTAGATGTTCCAAGAATTTGTCTAACTTTAAAAAGAACCCTAATTACTGATTTGGTGCCAGTTTATGACCCGGATTTGGTGAACACACAATTTCTATAAGGTTTTTAACCCAAAACACTGTTTATCTCAAATTTATGAAACTAATGTGAGATTTGTCAAATCATCGATCTGATTCACTTGAAAATGGGGTGGATCAGAGTCCTTTCTTGCTGACTCTGCAGTCCTCTTCAGTGTATGGCTACTGAGTCTCTATCAGCCATTTGGATTAACTGAGAAAACTATGCATAGTTTATGAATGTGGACATGTTATGATGAGCCTTGCCTTTTGTTTTCGTAACTCTAGCATTACTCTGATGATGAGTAGGACTGGGTGGATAATAAGCCATTGTTTCATCTAAAGAAGAAGAAGAAGAAGAAACTGTGTGGCCATGGCTGCACTTGGGAGTTTGTGATGTGAACAAACAGCTCTAAGATGTTTAAAGATATTTCACTGTCTATATACCATGTGTGAGCAGCATAGTTCTCAGCTCAAGGGATTTGTGAGAGTTTTGTTGGCACGGGATATAGACTACTCGTAGGTGTATGCGTTGACTAACAGCCAGGTCCCAAAACCTCATGGGCAGTGTGTAAAAGGGGTAAGAATGAGTGTATTTTTGCTCGATGATTTACCATATCCTTCAGTTACCACCTGAAAGGCCCACAGGATTAAGAACAAACTGGAAGGTTTGAAGGACACTGGAAAGCCAGAATTTGTGTGAATGTGGTATTTCTTTAGTTTCTTGGACCATTTACCCTACACTCTGATGTATATCACTAGTGCACACACATGCACTCTAAATCATCTGTTTTAAGTCTTTTTTTTGTCTGCTGTTTTTGGTTCTTAATCAGCTATGACCAACGACCAACCACCTCTCACTGACCCATTAGTTCCTTACATTTCCTGGAATGAAAGGACACCAAGCATAGGAGGTGAGAGTTGTGATCAAGGCCTGTCATCATGCAAGAAAGTCAAAAGATTTTTCTTCTGCTTCTAACTATTCCTTGATAACAGACAGATTTGATATACTACTGCAATGGAAAGCGCCTAATGTGCATGCTTCAGCAAACCTGCTGTACGTAACAAGGAGATGCGCTCCTTAGCAGGTTGACACTCCCATGACCCACATATTTACAAGGTGAGCCAGTGTCTGTCACTCACTATTACCCCACACCAGGCTATCTCTGTCAGGGTCTAGGCCACTAATAAAACCTGGGACATAGTCAATGCTTTTATCACTCTCTGCTGTGGCGGAGGCATCTGCAGTTAGTCTCTGATACTGTTCTGGGAAGGTGAAGGAAAGCAGTGGAATGCCTGTAACCTGTGTTGTGCATCACTCATGCTCTTTTCTGGTAAGTAGGATGACATGCATGCTTTAAGGGCTCACTGAACTTTTGCATAAGTTTTCAGGTGCCAGTTAAAGCTTTTTTATGTAGTCTTGCATAAGGGACCATAATAATGGAGGCAATCATTAACCTTAGGTTCTTCAGAAAAAGTTCTTAATGCAGGGAGATAACTAAAAGAAATGGATCATTAGAGCTGCTTTGTCCTGGCAAAGAGTCTTTGCAAGTTCAAATGTCTAAAATGGCACCCAGACATTTCTTCTGTAGGACTGCTGTAGGGAAATCTTCTTGATGTTTAGGGAGATTCCCAAATGCAGGATGCACTGGACAGTGCAGCTGAAGGCCCTTTGCTCTTCTTATACAGAAGAGGTCTGAATCAAGCAACTGACCATATAAGGGTAAATGCGGATTCTTTTTAACCTCAGGTCAGCAAAGAATGCAGAAGAAAATCCAAACAGCAAATTTCTCACTCTGAGGTGCTGCTGTGTGCATTGTGAATGGGCATGAGTAACATTCAGTATGACAAATAAGGCAATCTTCATTAACCAGACTAGAAGAAAACAAAAGTCAAGTACTTACCATAACAAGAGATCTATATTGCCTGTCTCAATCTGGTTCAACCTGTGGGACTTTAGATCTGACACCAGCCAATTCAAAAGCCTTTAAGCTCATTTTGGCTTCACCTCCTGTACTCATAACTCTCAGCTTCTCCATCAACTCCCCAGATCAAGTTTGCCCCAGGAGTCAAAATATGACGATACAGCATATCCAGCTGATCCACACATCTCTCACAAATGTAAGGAAAACACCCAAGGAAAATGCAAGACTCTAGAAGAGTTTAATGAAGATCCTCCACTATCTGATCATCACAGATGGGAAGACTTGCCAAATCCGCAATAAGGTCGGGGCAGGAGGGCAGAGAGGTTGAACCAGACAGATACAGACAACATGGATATAACATTATGGCGAGTCATAACTTTTGTATCAGATGTTTTCTGCTCTACCTGGATTCAACATGTGGAACAGAGTCCTCAGCCATGACAGTTCCTTTGGAGGAACTAAGGAAGGATATTCTGCAACACAGTAGAACCAAAGCCCTGGATCTGGATTTAATGGCCAACTTATAATGCAACATAAAAGTATGGTGGCCAAGCCAAGCAGCACAAATATCATTCATAGGTACTCTAGAAAGAAAAGCTGTAGAAGTAGCTACAGCCCTAACTGAATTACATTTAGACTTGTGGAGAAGAGTTTTGCCTTTCAAAAATAAACAAACAAAATACAATCTGACAGCGACTTGGATAAAGTAACTTTAAACACAAGAGAGCCCAGCCTGGATTTTGAAAAGTAGACAAACAACTGGCTAGATTTCCTGAAAGACTTGGTATGGTCAAGATAAAATCTTAGTTGCCTGTGCACATCCAAACAATGCAAAACGTAATCACCTTTGATGGAAAAATTGGGAGAAACATAGGAAGATGAATGGAACTGTTAAGGTTATTCTCTGAAGCAACGCTGGGTAAAAAGGAAGGGTTCATATGAAAGGAAACCCAATCCTTATGGAACACTAAGTGGGCAGGGGAATCAAGTACTTGCAACTCTGAAACTCTTTTGGCGGAGTAATCTCCATCAAAAAAGGTTTTCCAAGACAACAACTTCAAATCCAAGGAAGTTGAAAGTTCAAAAGGAGGACCAGCTAGAACCTGAACAACAAAAGACAGATCCCAAGGAGGGACTGGATTCCATACTGGAGGGCACAGAAGAAAAGTACCTTTGAAAAAGTCCTTGGGAATCCAGAGAGAAGCCAAGGGCATATTATCTGTATGGATAGGAATGTTAGAAATGGCAGTTAACTGCACTTTGACAGTAAAGAAGCTAAAGCCTAAGTCGAACAACTTAAGCCAGAAAACCCAAGACGGACTTCAAGTGGGCAGAGAAAACGTCAAAGTCCCAGAGCCTCCACCGATAAAACAAATCTTTTCCATTTACTGGTATACACTTTGAGTGGATCCTCTCTGAGAAGAGGACATTAAATGAATAACCTCCTGTGAAAGCTTGGGATTCTTGGCTATCAAGGGAACTGTGGTCACCTTGATAGACAGAAGAATGGGGGGATATAGGCCAGCTGGCTGAGAGTTGAGATTCAGAATGAGGTTCAACACCTAAGCAGGGTATTTCAGAAAAGGCCAAAGGAAGGAAAACACACTTGGCGAGGCCAAAGGGGGGGGGGCAATGAGAATCACTGCAATGAGCTGCTTTCTGCAGAAATTTAACTATCAGGGGAACTGGGGGATAGAGGCTAAGTAAACATCACAGCATCCCTGGGTGCCTGTCCCAGAGGGGAACAATGGCATAACAGCTGTTGCACCTGGTTTTGTATGAGTACACAAAGAGGTTGCAACACAGAGTGCACTTGAGTTGCCACAGTCAGATTCAGGAACCACTCATAAGGCAATAAAAGTTTCCTGCTGAGGCTGTCTGCCAAAATGTTGGACTTTGTCAGAATATGTTTTGCTGCCAGAAACCGCCAAGAGAAGATTGACCACTGCCAATCCCTCATGGCCTCCCAACAAAGAAGGTAAGAACATGTTCCTCCTGTTTGAGATACCAAATGACCGACATGTCTGCCTGTACTGTGATCACACCCCTGGGGAGGTCATCCTGAAAGCCTGTAACACTAGGACGACTGCTGTCATCTTCAGAATGGTGATGTGAATGTCAGACTCTGTGGAAGACCAGGACTCGAACTGTCCTCCCTCTTAAATGTCCCCCACCATAAGAGGGAGGCATCAGTGGTGACCATGGCTGAAGAAGAAGGTATTACAAACGGTCCCCCTTGTATTACTAATGGAGACTATAACCACCACTGAATCTGCTTGTGACATGATCTCATCAGCCGTATTGGGAAATCCCAATGGATGCATTAGGATGGACCACTGGGTCCTCATGTGATATCTGGCTAGATGGACCAGTCCTACTGATGTTGCCATATGACCCAGAAGTCTCAGAAGTGCATGAGCCACAGGTTTGGGAATTGCAACCACTGACAGAGTCTGAGCTCAAAGACTGAAAAAGTACAGTTTTGTACCTACCATAAATGTAGATGTTCGAAGATCCACATTGCTGCAGTCCTTACTTATGGGTAGTCCGCTGTCCTCGGTCGGCCCGAATACCAAAGTATTAGGCTGACGTCGGTCAAGGCGCTTAAAACTGACATCAGGACGTCAGGGTACAAAAGCGCATGACCGACGTCATTTCCTCAGTCTTTTCTTGCCCCAGATGTCAGAAGGCCCTAACAAGAAAGGCCAAAGCCAAAAACCAGCAAAACCTAACCAACCACCCGTGCACTAACCATATTTACAATATGTACAACACAAACCACACCACCACCTTCAACAACAGAGGGAAGGAGGGAGGGTAAATTGGACTGCAGCAATGTGGATCTTCGAACATCTACATTTATGGTAGGTACAAAACTGTACTATGTTCTTCATCTCACATTGCTGCAGTCCTTACTTATGGGTAGAATCCCAAAGCAGAGGTAAGGGAGGATGGCAAAACTATAAAGAATTAGGAGCTGCCAACATGCCTTGCAAAATTGCAGTTGCAAATCCAGCCCTAGATTTAGAGTAAAGTGGAAGGTGGTAATGCTTAGAGAAAGTATGCACTGAACTCCAAGTAGCTGCTTCCAAAATATCTTTAGTAGCCACCCCTTAAAAAGCTGTAGAAGTGGCAGTAGCCCTAGTGGAATGAGGCCTAATCCCAGCTGGAATCTCCTTACCATGATGGGAATAACAGAAAGCAATACAAAAACCAATCCACTTAGAAATAGTTTGTTTTGAAACAGGTTTGCCCTGAGAACCCAAAGCAAAAGAAACAAACAACTGCTGAGACTGCCTGAACCCTTTAGTTCTGCTCAAATAATATCGCAACTGTCTGTGTATATCCAAAGTGTGCAAAATCCTTTCCCCTTTATTTTGGGGGTTTGCATAAAAAGTAGGCAAATGAATAGTTTGGTTTAAAGCCACACTAGAAACCACTTTAGGCATAAAAGAAGGGTTAGTACAAAGACACCCTGTCCTTGTGGAAAATTAAGAAAGGCTCAACTGCCATAAGGGCCTGTAATTCAGAAACCCTTCTCGCAGAGGTAATGGCCAACAAAAAAGCAGTCTTCCAAGATAAATATTTCAACTCTGCCGATGCTGCAGGCTCAAAAGGTTGTAGAGTGAGTTTCTCCAACACAAAATTGAGATCCCAAGCAGGAGTAGGAGCTCTACGGGGGTCTTATATTTTTGCCCCTCTAAGGAATTGCTTAAACAAAGGCTGAGAAAATAATGGTGGGTCACAGTCATAGTGAGCAGAAATTGCTGCAGCATGAACCTTTATAGAGGAGAAGGACAAACCTTTGTCCAATAACTCAGTAAGGTATTGAAGCGCAACACTTAAATTAGGTTTAGAAACATCAAAGTCCTTTGCAGTACTCCAAAATAAAAATCTCCTCCATTTATCTGCGTAAACTTTCCTTGTACTAGGCCTTCTGGCCTCCAAAATAACATTCAAAACTTGTTGTGGAAGCTGAGACCCTCCAGGGTTTAAAACAGAATATGCCAGGCTGTCAGATGTAGAGAATGAAGTTTGACATTGAGTAAATGACTGTTCTCCTGAGACAGCAGGTGAGGAATCGAAGGCAAAGGCCATGGAGGCTCCTGTACCAGACTTCTCAGTAATGGGTACCAGTGCTGTCGAGGCCAATCCGGAGCTATTAAAATCATGTTTGGCTTGTCCTGTCTGACCTTCAGCAGTACCTTTGGGAGGAGAGGCAGAGGTTGAAAGGCATACACGTGAAGATTGCTCCAATTGAATGAGAGAGCATCCACTTTCCAAGCCGAGGGATGAAACCTTTTTGTGCAAAACTTTGGCAGCTGGTAATTTAGTGGAGAAGCGAACAGATCTATGTCTGGAGTTCCCCATAACACTGTCAATCTCTGAAATACATGAGGATCCAATTTCCACTCGTGGGGATCCATAATTTGCCTGCTCAACACATCTGCTAAGGAGTTCTGTGCTCCTGGCAGAAACCTTGCCTGAAGATTTGGCTGTAAACTGAGAGCAGTCTCACACAAAATCATTGCTTGCCTGCATAGAGGATAAGAATGCGTTCCCCCTTGCTTGTTGATGTACCACATGACAGTTGTGTTGTCTGTTTGAATCAACACCTGCCCTGGAAGAAGTAAATCCTTGAAAGCTATCAATGCAAATTGGACTGCTAACATCTCCTTCAAGTTGATATGTAGATGTTGAAGTCTGGCAGGCCACGTGTCTTGTACCCATTTTCCATTTAGATGAGCTCCCCAAGCTTTGTCTGAGGCATCTGTCGTTAAAATCTGACTCGCCTCTGGCCGGGTCACAGAGAGTCCCTTGTTTAGATGACATTCCTGAGCCCACCACAAAAATTCCTTTTGAATGCAAGGTATTATTTGAATGACAGTGTCCAAATCTTGGCAGTGCTGTGTCCATACATTCTTGAGATACCATTGTAGCTTCCTCATATGCAGTTTGGCATTGGGAAGTACCAGAATACAAGATGCCATGAACCCCAAGGCTTGAAGGACTGTCCTTGCAGTCAGCCTGGACTGATGAGACAACTGATGGAAGTAAAGAGAAAGATTCTTTTGTTTGTCCGGGGTCAAAAAGGCCATCTGGGATGCTGTATTCAGTCTCACACCCAGAAAGCACATGTCCTGAGAGGGTACTAGACTGGACTTTATTTCGTTCACAGAATACCCCAGGCATCTTAACACTGCCATCACATACTGTAAATGATGAAGAAGTTCGTCCTTTTCTTGGGCCAGTATCAGGCAATCATCCAAATAAGGATAGATCTGTATTCCTCTTAGCCTGAAAAAAGCTACCACTGGAGCCAGAACCTTCGTGAACACTCTGGGCAGTAGATAAGCCAAAGGGCAATGCAGAGAACTGATAATGTGAAGTCCCAGCCCGAAAACGCAGATACTTCCTGCAACTGGGCCTGATAGGAACATGAAGGTAAGCCTCCTTGAGATCCAGGGTCACCATCCAGAGATCTTTGCCCAGCAGAGGTAAAAGCTGTTGTAACGTTAACATTTTGAACTTGGGAATGTCCAGATATGTGTTGAGGATGGATAAATCCAAAATTGGTCTCCACGTGTTTCCTTTCTTTGGTACTAGAAACAGGCGAGAATAAAATCCTAGGCCCACTTCTGGCAGAGGGACCGGTTGTATGGCCCCTATTTGAAGTAGTAGAGAAATTTGTTTGCGAGCCTCTAGTCTTTGCTGAGGAGGAACGTCCGGCATGCCTTTGAAAGGAGGCAAGGTATGGAAATAAAACTTGTAACCCTGGTGTATGATATCCAATACCCATTTGTCTTGGGTAACCAACATCCAATTTTCTTTGAAGAGTGCTAACCTTCCTCCCAAAGGTGCTGCCAGGCAAGAAGGATCTGGCAGCTGAAAAAGTAGGTCATTGGGCCTGTTTACGAAAGGACTGGCCCCTACCCTCACCCGAAGATTGTGCAGGGGAACTCCCTGTTCTAGGCCTGAAAGAACTCTGAGCTCTGCCCCTACCACGTCTAGATCTACCCCTAGACTGAGAATCATAAGAAGGATACGTCCACCCCTTAGCAGGCCAATTCCTACTAAACTTCGGAGGCTGAACTTGCAAAAAATCTTTAACAGTCTGCATAGACTTAGCCTTGTCTTCCATTTTCTTCAAGACTGACTCCACAGGTGAACCAAACAACACATCAGACTGCAAAGGAGCATCCAAAATCCTTGTCTTAACATGGTCAGATAAATTCTGATCCTTCAACCATGCGTGCCTGCGAAGAACTGAGCCAGTGGCAGCCACCCTAGACGAGGCCTGCACAGCATCAAAACCACATTGTAATTAATGCTTACCCACCTGTTCAGAGACATGCACCAAATCTTGCAATTCTTTACACTCAATGCCTTCCGCCAGAGCATCCACCTAAGACTTCAATTGAGAAAGAAGAAAGTTTTGATATTTCAACATATGAAACTGGCAATTCAAAGCCCTCATAGCTAAGGTAGAAGATGTATAGACCTTCTTTCCCCATCTATCCAAAGCTCTGGCTTCTTTATCCAGAGGAACCGGATTTTTTACAACAGAGGCCTTGACACCCTTAGGTCCCTGACTAATAGTTTCTGGGTCCGCCCTAGGACTCTTATAAAGATATTTGTGAGCCTCAGGCACCCTGTAATACCTATCCGGCTTAACAGGAGCAGGAGGCAGAGAATCAGGATTAAATGAAGCCTCTGCAAACACATCTTCCACAACATCCAGAACAGGGGGTATAGCCAAAGGCCTATGCTGGGGTAATAGCAAAAACTCCCTAAGCCTTTTCCTAGAATCAGAGAAGTCCTGACCTTCCCACTTAAAATGTTCCCTCATAGAATGAAGAGTCTCTGAAAAAGAAAAATCCTCTGGAGGAGAAGCAGGAGGAGTGGAATCATCTGCATCAGAATCAGAATAAGGAGAGTACTCCTGCAAGTCTTCAGCCGAAGACTCTGAAACATCCGAAGCCTGCTCAAAACTTCCCAACTCTGGCTCCACCCTAGGCCTCTTATCAGGAGGGGGCATAGAACCTCTAATCAGAGTAATCAAATCTTCTGCCATTTTAAGCATGTGCTTCTTAGGCACAGACCCTGCTGAACTAGGAGTGACACCAACAGAAGCTAAAACTGGCCTGCCTCTGGGAGAAGCCTTGGAAACAGAAGGAGAAGGCCTAACCACCCTAGGAAGGGAGGGGAGTACAGTAACTTGAGAAGCCCCATCAGCCTGACCTGCCTCCTGCGAGACCACCTCCTGCAAAATCAAAGTCTCCCCCTGAGACTCCAGAGAAGTCTCCGTCGGAACCACCGGTTCCACTGAAGCCTCTAAAGAACCGGCGTCTGGAACGGACGACTCATCTTGCCTGGGTTTAACTGTTTTGTCTTTGCGCTTCTTCGCAGAAGCGGGCGCCGGAGAATCCGACGGCATATTATAATTGCACCGCTTCCCAAAGACCAGCCTAGCACAATCTAACCTTCGCTTAATAGTGCGTTTATTGAACCTAGCACAAAAGCGACACCCAACAACGTCGTGCTCAGGCCCCAAACAAGGAATACACAAAGAATGATAATCCCTATGCGGTATCTGTTTCCCACAAGAAATACAGTTATTCACTTTTTCTGACATCCGGTAAAACACTGAGGCAAGAAAAAACCAAAATAATCCCCAACGGGGTACTTAGCCAACTTGGATTCGGTCTGAAACTCCGAATTCGAAAAATTTCAGAACGCCGAACGGCACTTGCAACGCTGCTTCTGCATCGGACCATGCGGCAAAAAAGACTGAGGAAATGACGTCGGTCATGCGCTTTTGTACCCTGACGTCCTGATGTCAGTTTTAAGCACCTTGACCGACGTCAGCCTAATACTTTGGTATTCGGGCCGACCGAGGACAGCGGACTACCCATAAGTAAGGACTGCAGCAATGTGAGATGAAGAACATCTCTGGAGTGTGGGTGCCCTGCAATTTGATGGACCATGTCTAGATGACACCCTATGATCTAGGACATGTATACGCTGAAGGCTCAGTTTGGGGTAATTGACTGTGATGCCTAAGATGTTGCATAGTTGGAGCAAGGAATCTCTGGCCAAGATCAGTAACGCCTTTGTGGAGGCAGTGTGTAGCCAATCATCCAGGTATGGAAAGACTGGAAATCCCTGCTGCCAGAGCCAAGCTGTAACCCCTGGCATGCACTTGGTGAACATTTGGGTAGGTGCTATTGTGAGACCAGTTGTCAGGGCCCTGAACTGATAGTGACTGGCTCCCAGATGGAAGAGAAGGAACCTCTTGGAATGCTGCTGGTCTACCTTGATGTGATGGTAGGTGCCCTTGAGGTTTATCGGGCACATCCAATCATCCTTTCTCAGAAGAGATACTATGGACTGCACCATGACCATCCAAAATTTTGGTCTTTTTGATGAACTGGTTTAGTTTGCTTAAATCCAAGACTGGACTGAGGTATTTTTTTTTGGTACTAAAAGAAGCTGGTATAGGCCCTGGATCATATCTGGTCTGGTGGGACTTCCTGAATGACTCAACTTATAAGCAGCTTTTGGATCTCTGCCGCTGTGAAAAGTCTCTGATGGGGTTGACCATCTGGGAGACATTTTGAGAGAGTTTGGAACTTCTATAATGGGAATGACATAACCTCTGGACTTGACACAACACCCTGGCATTTGAGGTGATTGCCTCCCAAGCTTTGGGATGGAGAACTAGATGACCGCAACTGCCTCCAGAGACAAGCAATCAGGCAATGCTTCAGGACTGCTGAAAGGGTCTGTTAGAAAAAGCCCTGTGAAAGCACTGATTCTGAGGACCACCTCTGCCCCATGGACAGCATCAGTTATGAGTCATCCCCTCCCTTGGGAGGAACCTTCCAGAGGAGTGCCATGGGAAGAGAACTGTGAATTCCCGAAGAACAGTTGCTTACCCCTTTCTAATTCCTAGAGAAGGATCATGGGGGGGGGGGGGGCTGTAAAAAGGGGAACTCTGGTGACAGACAGGGTCTTCCCCTTTTGTTTGCTCCTTATCAACATGTTTTTAACCTTGGATCCACACACTCAGACCCAATCAAAAAGGGCACTGACGAAGAAAACTCTGAAGCAGTCTGCAAAATTGCACAACCACATCCAGTCATGGCACCGCAATGGAATTCCATAACCTGCAGCACTGGACACTCCCCTCAGCTGAGTTATAGATGAGTCTCAGTGAAACAATGGAGATAGAAATCAAGGTGGACAACTGAGTCTCCAGCTTCTTCTGGGTTTCTGGAGACTATTGTGCCTTGAGGTTGCTTGACACTTCGGAGACAAGGTTTCGTTGAAGGACTGTCTAGTGCTTTAAGTAGTTAAGAGACCTCAAAGCAAAGGTGAATGAGACATAGGATTCCTTATTGATCTAGCACCCAAGACTCCCTGCTTGGCAGGGGGGGGGGGGATCTAGGAGCTCTCCTCAAGAATCTACTTTTTAGTGGCCACTGCCACCACAATGGCATTGACAGCTGGGCACTTGATCCAATGAGGCTTGTCTTTGGAGGAACAAGAACTTTGTCCAGCTTCCTAGGAATAGGTTCTAGTGTTTAAGGTTCCTTTCACACACTCTGGGATACCAGGTCTATAAGGGCATCCAGAGGGGGAAACCACCCAAGATGTGGATGGACCTATGCCAAAGCACTCCAGAAGAACAGACTCCTCCAGAGAGGAGGCTTTGGAGGTCTAGCCCCAACACTGGTGCAGAAGTTCCAACAAATTGCCAAAAGGAGGTGTCATCACGCTGGGATCTGGAGTTGACCTCTCCTTCTTTGAGGTCAGTATCTTTGTTGAGGGACTCCTCTGGGGAATCCAAGTGCTTCCTCTTGCACTTTCTCTTCCCAGAAATTTCCCACTCAATATGAAGCTGGAGAAGACGGGGAAGAGTTGGGTAGCCCCACCAAGGAGGCAACCTGTAGGCTAGTTGATGGATGCTGTCCTGGAGTAGATTGATGACTGGCCAGAAGAACAGATGAAAAATGGGAGGGGGTGCTTGCTGGAGACATCTGCTCTTCTCTCGAGAAGAGAGCATCCTCTCAACAATGTCAATGGCTGAGGTGTAGGTGGACCTTTCAGGTCCAAAGGTCCCAAAACACGAGGGTACCAAAGACAACCCCAAACCTGGGGAAGCAGCACCTAAACTTGGTGCTGAGATTGGAGCCAAGCTGTCTAAAGCTGAAGCTCTGAGAGGGAGTGATGATCCTGATGCAGGAACAGCTGACCCTGACTCAGACACTGCAGCTTCAATGTCACAGCTTCGAGATGCAGATGGCCCTGTACAAGTTGGGATCTATTCTACCAAGCAAAAGGATGCATCCAAAGACCACCAGGCTGTCAGATCCAGTCTTGAGGTTGGAAACTCAACCAGCCCCGAAGACTTCAGATACAAAGGGGCTGAGGAAGGAAATCCAAATGATGGAACCAAAAGTCCCAGTGTCAGAACAACACCCAAGGAGTAATCCCTAATTGCATCTGTGCCTGCAAAAAAGACCTCATAAGTGTTTGATGCTGCCCACCCATCCACCTCAATGACCAGACAGACAAAGTTACAGAGCATGGCTTTGAAGGTCTAGGGAAGGAGGACCCTGCATATCAGATCTAAGTTTGGGAGGCTCTGAATTAGGGTGGAGATGGGAAGGACTCCAGCAGCCAAAGAGGAGTACAAGGAGAAAAGGTGAATGGTACCCTGCCCAAGGGTGCCTCTGACTAGGAAGGGGCTTGGAATGCTCACAGTCAGAGATGCCATTTTAGTTGATTTCTATGTTGGAGCTGAAGTCAGTGCTGATGTTGCCAAGAAGGCTGAAAGTTGAGGGACTTTCAGACCCAGAGAACCCGAGGGTGCCATCCCAGAGGTGAAGGTTGAAGAAGACCTCTTGACCTCCCTCTTAGAATGCCAAGAGTCTTGCGGCTGAGGCTTCTCAGACCCAGTCTTAGGATCTAGGGAACAAGCCCTGAAAACTACAGGGCAAAAGCCCTTTCAACAAGAGCTTGGCCTTGTGCTAATTAACACTGAGTGAGCCAAAGCACTCACAGATGGAGCAACCACAGTCCAAGTGCTCCAAACCCAGGCAGTAGATACATTTAAAGTGTTCATCCTGGGACAGCAATGCGTGCCAGCAGGAGATCCACTTTTTAAACTCTATCCATCCCATCACAACACATGCACAAATGAGAGACTGCAATAAAACAGTAAAATCTAACAGGGGAAAGGGTGGGAAAGAGGAACAGAAAAAAAAATCTAAGCTGCCTAGCCCTAACCAACTACTTCAAAACTACCTAAAGCTAACAGAAAAAACTAACCACTATTCTATGGGGTAAGGGAAGGAAGACCTCACCAATCCTACTCTAATTTCTTTGACAAAATCTAATCAGCCAAGTGGAGTCAAAGACCGAACTTCGGACATGAATGGTGGCAAACTAGATCTGGGAAGTTGACTGGGGAGTGGACAGTTATGGGTAAGGGAGCTAGTGCCGAAAAGGGCTAAAGGCTTTTCAACTGGCCGGCATCAGATACAAAGTCTCAAAGGCTGAATCCAGATGGAGCAGGCAATATTTGATCTGAAATTTGAGCATCCTGAACTTCTTCACTGCCATATATTGGTTGAGGCTAGCCAGGTTGATAACAGGCCTTCACTGGTTTTCTTTCTAGGGCATCAGAAACAATTTTTAGTAGAACAACCCCCTTCCAAGAAAAAGAGAGACTAGAACTAGAAGTTCTACCACCTTTAAATCCAGCAGTTGTTTGAGGATTGCTATGGTATACAGCATCTGATTTCAGTATAGAGGTGGCAAGCTGAGAAAGGAAGCAAACACATCAAATTACATGGTGTAGTTGGATCCACTTTAACCATTTACCTTTGTTCAGGAGGTGCCACAACTCTGGGGAAATTTTTTTTCATTCAGAAAGTTTGGGGTGAGAATGAAGGAAGGGATACAGAAAGGAATGACGACGAGTCACAACACAGACCTGCCACCATTGATGGCATAAGAAAATCTCACACCTGCAGTATGTCCCTGATACTTGGGGCTGCGTTTTTCAATCTCTCTAGGACTGATGCTTTTTTCAAATCATTTCCATTTCCCATAGTGTTCTGGTTTTGTTTGCCACCTGTAAATGGGCCTGTTTTCTTACTGGTGATTCTTGAAGCATCTGGGGAATGGTGGACAAAAAGTGACAGATTGTATTGACTTGCCCATTTTTTTCACATTTTGATTTAGTCTTATCCAAGAGTCACTAATTAGCTGTCATCTATATCTTCAGGAAAGAGCTGTATGGATAACCATGCATGTCTCTGGATACCAGGCCAATGGCTGCAGCTCTAATATAAGTTATCAGCTTTTATATCCACACTTAATAGCAGGACTGCCATCCTTTGCTGCAGTGTAGTATAATCGAGCCACCTTATCCCCTTTAAGGATTCATCTTTCTTTCCATATGCCAAGTCCTCAGTCTGTTTCAAAATATCTCCTCCGCAATAGATTATATGAGTTTGATAATTTACAGCAGCTTTCACCAGGGTAGCTAAGATACACATATTCTTCCCCAAGCTGCCCATGCTTCTACTCTGCATGACACTGGGCATAGTATACAAAGCCAACTACAGGTGTGAACTTCTTGCTGCTACTAAGAGACTATGGCAGGGTCAGTCACTGGGTTCTTAAAAAAAGTTATGCACTCACCATAACGTTCCATCTGAGTTGTTGTTTTTCATTTGTCTTCAACCTGTGGGAATACAGATCTGGGATGAATCCGACTCAGTCGCCTTTTCCAGCATCGGATTCAAGCTCCACGCTCCTCCCCTACCCATAATGCCCTTGTCTCCCTCCTCCCCTCAGATCATGTTTGCTGTCAACTGTAGCACCTCAATCTAACCAAAAATCTTACACCTTGGCAGTAGTACCCTGAGAACACCATAGGAAATATAAAGGTTTGCCAAAGTAAGGGCTATGTCTCTTCAGACCAGTCTACCACACAGCCCACAAAATGCAGGAGGGAAGGAGGGAGGGACTGTTGAAGACAAATGAAAAGCAACAACTCAAATGGAACATTATGGAGAGTACATAACTTTATCTGAAGTTGTTGTTTTCATTTGTTCTTCAATCTGTGGGACAGAGTCCCCTCCCTAGCAACCAAAAACCATGGGAGGTCCTCATGGAAGGATATTCCAGAGCACGGCAGTGCCAAAGGATGCCCTGCTTCTGGACAGGAGATCCAACTTAGTGTGAGATAAAAGTGTGTGAAGATGCCCAAGTAGCTGCAGAGCAAATATCATACAAAGAAACCCTAGACCAAAAGGCCGCTGAAGTAGCCATAGACTTAGTGGAATGCGCCTTGACCTGACCTGGTGGAGATAATCCTTTGGCTGTATACGCCAGAGATATGCACTGAGAGATCCAATGAGCAATGGTCACCTTTGACACAGGTTTCCCTAAAAATGGTTTAGAGAAGGAAACAAAAAGTTGATCAGACTTACAAAAGGACTTTGTTCTATGCAAATAAAAATGCAATTGCCTATGAACATACAGCAAGTGCAATTTATACTTCCCCTTATTCTGAAAGTTTGTAAAGAAAACAGGGAGATTGATAACCTGATTGTTTGATTCGGAAGCCACTTTTGGAAGAAAAAAAGGGTTAGTGCGTAAGGACACCCTATCTTTATGGAACTCCATATAAGGAGGTTTAACGGATAAGGCTTGACGCTCCGACACTCTTCTAGCTGAGGTAATGGCAATCAGAAAGGCTGTCTTCCAAGACAGAAACTTGAAATCCAGAGTAGCTGAGGGTTCAAAGGGGGAAGAAACCAGGGCTTGAAAGACCAGAGTAAGATCCCAAGGCTGAACCTTAACTGTAGAAAAACTGGCACCCTGTTGAAAAATATCAGTCAGAAAATCCAAGATCGGAGGAACTGGAGCAGCCAAGCTGTAAGCTTCAGATTGACTAGATCTGGGTGTGGAATTCCTGAGGAATGCACGATCAGATCCGGAACTGGATCTAATGTCCAGGGAGAACACACTACATAAGACCACAGAGAGGGGAGCCATACTTGGCGAGGCCAGAAGGCGGCAATGAGGATGACTGAACTCCCCAGTCATAGAGCTTTCTGAATGAATTTCGGAATCAGAGGAAGTGGAGGATAAGCATACAGAACACCGGAGGGCCAAGCATGAACCAGAGCATCTCTGGCGTACTCCCTCGGTGGGGGGTTCAGAGCGAAATACTCGCTCCACTTCACGTTGGAAGGAGAGGTGAAGAGACTGCAGCAAGGCTGACCCCACTTTATAAAGATCTGCCCAGCTATTGAAAGATTCAGAGACCACTCATAAGGAATCAGAATAGGCCTGCTGAGCCTGTCCACCAGAATGCTGGACATCCCCGGAATGTGCAGTGCCACTAGAAAATGACCGGATATCACCCACACCTACAATCTCATGGCTTCGCAGAAAAGGGGATAAGACCTGGTTCCCCCTGTTTGTTGATGTACCAGACTACAAACATGTTGTCTGTCTGGATGGCAATAGTTCCTAGGGGAAGATGGGCATGAGGAGCTTGCAACATCAAGAGCACCTCCCTCATCTCCAGGACGTTGACATGGCGTTGGGTCTCCAGGAATACCACATGTCCTGGACTGTCCCTCCCAAGCAATGCCCCCCACCCGAATAGGGAGGCATTCATGTTCACTGTGGTCATCAGGGCAGGAAGTATAAACAAGCAACCCAGAAGAAAATCTGGGGATTGAAGCCACCAGAGAAGCAAATCCCTGCAGGCTCAAGACAGACTAACAGGATGGGATGAAGGTAGATCTAGTAAGGACCACTGGACCGCTAGAGTCCACTAAAGAACATTCATGTGCAGCCAAGCCTTGGAAATGAGGGTGATAGTGACCGCCATGGACCCCAATGCCTAAAGAACAGACTCCGCTGGGGGAGATTGGGCTTTAAGAATACACAAAACATGACGTCTGAGGGACTGAAGTCTGTCCGGAGTTAGAAAAACCTTGGTCTGAATGGTGTCTAACTGAGCTCCAATAAAATTCAGAACTTGAACTGGGTCCAGGAGGGGCTTGCTGAGATTTATGGTGATGCCCAACTGGTGGGTGGTCCTAAGAGAAGATCCCGGGCTTGGCAGAGTCAATGCCTGGAGGGAGTGGAAAGGAGCCAATCGTACAGGTAGGGGAAGACCTGGAACCCCTGCAGCTGCAAGTGAGCTGCTACTACTGCCATCACTTTGTTGAACACCCTGGGGGCTGTGGTGAGACCAAAGGGTAGCGCTCTGAACTGATAATGATTGGCCCTCAGCTGGAAGTGGAGGAATGTCAGAGTGCCTGTCCATTTTGATGTGATAGTATGCATTCTGGAGGTCCACCATACACATCCAGTCATTGTCCTGCAGGAAGGGAAGAATAGACTGGAGTGTGACCATCCGGAATTTTGTCTTGACAACCGATAGGTTCAAAGTTGAAAGATCCAGGATGGGTCTTAAGCCCCCGTTTTCTTTGGCACTAAAAAGAACCTGGAATAGATGCCTAATCCATACTGGTCTGGGCGGACAGGCTGGAAGACTCACTTTACAAGTAGCTTGGAAATTTCCACTGCCGCTTCCTCCCATTGCATGGGTGGAATGCCCGGGAGGCATTTGGGTAGAAGTGGTGTTTGAGTGAAGGGGAATGAATATCCTCTGGATATGATTTGCAACACCCAACGATTATCTGCGATTGACTCCCTTGCTGTTGGGTGTAGCGAGTCATCCCCCAACTGCCTCCAGAGACGAGCAGTCAAGCATCTCTTTAGGGCTGCTGCGCGGGCCTGCCTAGTAAGGAATACTGAGACCCTTGGTTCCTCAGACCCCCCCCTCTGCCACAAGAGCAGTGTCTGTCAAATCCAACTCTGCCTCTGAGGGAAGGCGAGTCCTGACCTTCTTGGGAATAACCCTGAGACTTCCAGAACCACATCTTCTTCACCCCTCACTGATTCTGAGAAAAGGACTGTTCAGGGGTTGAGAAAAGGATTCCGATGATGGCAGACGAGGTCTTCCAGTCTTTCTTGCTTTGGACCAACGTGTTTTGTACCATCTGTCTTCCCAAAAAGAATGGAATCATCATATGGGGCATTAATAAAAGACACCTTGAAGAGCTCCGAAAAAGCACAAAGCCGGAGCCAGGTGTGACGCCTGATGGCAAAGCCTGCACCAGCAGCTCTAGCAGTGCCTTTGGTAGCATGGGACAGGAGCCCCACAGAGGTGTTGGAAATGGAAGTAAGGGTGGCCATACAGGAGAAGAAAACCTTCTTCTCCTCTGCCGACATGGACCTTGGAGCAGACTCAGTGACCTCCTTGACCAAGTCTCGCTGAAGTCTGAACACATATGCCAAGTAGTTCAGCACACATACAGTGAATGTGAATGAATTGTAAACCCGCTTCCCAAAATGGTCCACGGTCAGAGACTCTCAGTCCGGAGGATGGAAAGTTGAGCTCTTCTGAATGAGCTATTTCTTGATGGCTGCTGCCACCACCATAGCATCAACCAGGGACCCCTTCAACCAATGCAGTTTGTCCGACAGCGCATTCAAAATCTTATCAGGGTGTTTGGGGATAGGCTCCACCATGTCAGGTTCCTTCCACACCTGAGATGTAATCAAATCCACAAGTGGATCCATGGGAGGGGACACCCAGGAGGTAGACTGTCCTGTGCCAAACACCTCCAGGAACACTGACTCATCCAGGTTGGGTTTTGGGGCAGACCACCCCCCCCCCATGCTGGCAAAGGATTTCCATCATGTCTCCAAAGAGGACATCCTCTGGGGGTGACTAAGGGGAAAGTCGGTGTCCTCTGTGAGGCACTCTGGTGGGGGAGGAGTTCAAGTGTCTTCTTTTACATGTGCATTTCTGAGGAACCTCCTCGGGGGGGGGGGGTCTGGGTAGGACTCTGAAACTTTTGGCTGTTCCCATGGGGGAACTCGCTGGGGCAGAGAGGCAACATACTGTCCCCCAGAGGGAGTAGGATGGTGGAATCTGGACCAAAGTGGGAGCTAGGATGGGCTCAGAGGATGATGGTGTCAAAGGTCTCGAGGAAGCCGAGAGAACCCTCTCGACCATGTCGAAAGCAGAACAAATCCCGGAAGCTGGAACCAAGACCGGGTCCATAACTCTGAGTCAATGGCAGAGCCAGACCGCAGCCTTGAATCTGGGTGGACAGACCGACTCCGAAAAACTCACAGCTAACACCACCCCCTCAGATCTGGTGCCAAGGCTATGGCTCTGAGAGCCAGATGTCTCCATGCTGGTCGGAGCAGACCCACTTAGGGGCAATGGTTGGTGTTGAGGTACCATCTGTGCCCTCCCCCTGATGCAGATGGGTCTCAGACCCAAGGACTCTGAAGCTGAGGGTCAGATTGGAGGACTCCCATCTAAATCTGGACCCGGATGAATTTCCACACCATCCTGTCCGCCTCATATTTGGAAAGGCTGTGGGTAGACCGGGTGGAGGACATCACAGAAACTGGCTTGGAGAAGTGCTGGGGGAGGCCGACAAAGGGGATCGGTCCAGAGAATCCTCTGGGTCTGGGGAGAAGCAAGGGGAATGGAGCTGAGGGGAGCCCGAGCTGGGAGCCAGGCAATACTTTGCTGGAGGCTCAACCAAGGATGCAAGGTCGGAGAACTGCTTCCTGGGCCTTTCCCAGTCTCTCTGTGCTTCTCTCCATCCCCGGTCCTCTTGGCAGGAGGTTGAGTCCCAAAGGCTGCGGTAGAGGATGGAGCCAAAGCAGAAGCAGGGGCCTCCATGGACAGAGGAGGAAGGAGGGCCTTTAGGATGAGCTTATTCCTTCTGTCAATCAATGCGTGGGGTTGAACCCCGTGCAGATCGAACAGGAGGTATCCAAATGTGGAACTCCTAAGCAGACCATGAACAGAGTGTGGCCATCAGAAGGGGGAAGCTTATGGCCACACTCTGTGGACTTCCAAAACCCTGGCTTTGGGGTCTCAGCCATGGAGATGGAAAGACGCACACAAGCACTCCTAAGGATAGAGAGACAGAAAGGAAAGAAGAAAGGAACTTTTTTTTTTTTTTTTTAGGAATTGGCAGACCGATGCCTGAGTGCAAGATTAGCCTAGGTAAAAGGAGGGAAAGAGAGCTAATAGCATCAGTGAAAATTAAGCAAAGGAGAAAATGTATCAAAATTTCACTCACCAGAAACGTGGAGCAATCTGCAGAAGTCTAATGCTGTGCAATGTATAAAAGTTCATGATAACTTCTTTGACTGGGAGAGATTTCACTAACCCCCTAATTAAAATGCTCCCTAACAAACGTAAGGTAAAGATATCACCATTTTAAACATTCTCGCAACAATCAATCTCTATTTCAAATATCAAGGGAGAGAAGGTCTGGTCTGAAAGGTCACATCTTCATCCTCTGATATGGAATCCAATGACTCTTCGTGGAAAAGTCACTTTTTTCACACTTTAAGTCTCTGCACTCCCAAAGAAGACGGACCAGGAGTTACAGCCAGGGCTGGTGCTGCAGCAATGCAAATTAGTCTTTCACGAGCTTTCTATAGATTAAGGACCAGAAACAGTACCCTTGATGCCTGTGTAGTTGAGTGCCCATATCCTTGACATCTTTGCCTCTTATATCTGCTAGGTTGACAGTCTATCCATATCAAATAAAAAAGGTTTATCTAGCAAAGTCTCACCATACAGGGGCATCAGTCAGAGGTGCTGAGAAGTCAAAAGCAACTCAGTGGTAGTAGGGCTCCTTCTGACTGTCCAAAAGCTAAACTGGCCAACATCCTTTGTTGATGTCTGGAAACAAGTTTCTGTGACAAAACATCAGGGACCTAACTCTGAGGCTTAAAAACAGGATGTCCTGAAACAGCAAGCCTAATATCAGCACCCTTAATTACAAAAGCGGTTATAACTAGGATGGAATCTGTTCTGGTGTTTTTTTTTTGTATTGGAAAGGACAACCCAAGATCTACATGGCAGCAGGTAACTTTTTTGTGGGGATGGCTGAGTCACTATAGCCTTAGGCAATTTTCGTAAAAGTCTGCTTTCTGGAAATCAAAAACTAACAGCAAAGCACACATCAATATCCATAAAAATAATTTCTAATATAAGACCCCCCCACAAAAAAAAGGGTACCTTGTTTTCTCTCTCTGCCAGGAAAATTAGCAAATACTCTTACTGAAATAAATTGTTGTTCACTTCAAAAACAAAATGAAATAAATAAAAAGAAGAAGAGGACACAGATTCTATTTCTCCTTCACTGCAAAACTACCTGATTATGTCTGGATGTCCATGCTACAGGAAATGGGTGTCCAGCTGCTCTATAAGTCTGACTGTAAGACTGCTGTCAACATGTAGCTATATCCCATTCATATTCTGAAGGTACTCTGGAAGTGATCTTTATTGTCAAGATCTAGGACTGCATATGCTCTTTCTTACAAGATAAATATTACATGTTTATTTTCATGATTCCCATTAACTATTTTCATCAAGATGACAAAATAAAAGATGATTTGATGGGGTGACTTCTATAGTCCCACAAATAGCTTCTGAAGGGGAAAAATTAAATAGGAAGCTTTAGGGTTATGTAAAAAAAAAAAAAAAAAACATCCTGGGGTGAAAATTCTTGGAGTACAATATCTAATCCCACTCCAGAGGTGGTACAAGCAAATCCTGGCCCCACAACCAAACAACAGAGGACCCTGAGACAGAAGCATTGGGAAAGACAGCACTGTATTAGTAGGAAAGCACAGTTCAACTGAATGTTTTTATGTTAGTTGACTTGGAGGAAGACAATAAAAAAATAAAAATCACTTGAAGAGGAAGGGTCCAACAAATGTGGTGGTGGGTTGACAGACCACTACAGCTGATGCCAAAGAAAAGGCTAACACTAGAGAGCTTAGGGATAGACGATATACACTGAAGCTTGATCTTCAAATCAGTTCTGTGGGTAGTATGTTTTATGAAGACTGCCTTCAGACTGCTCCCATCTCTGTGAGGCAATGTACACTAAAGAAAGCGTCAAAGCCTTGGTTTGAGGCATTCAACACTAGCATGCTAAATTTACTTGTACAGCTGAAAGGATACTTACAGGATAGCAATTCCACTCAAGCTCACCATCCTTAAAAAAAACAGCTTTGGACATTTTCATCAAATGTTTGCAGTTTTCTAACATTTATAGAGAACCAACAAAATTACTGTTAAAAGGAGCACTACACCTAACAGGAACTCTTCCTGCTGCACAATGCATGAAACCAAAATAAAAAAAGCAACCAAACAATGAAAGCTATTAAATAAAGACAACCACAACAAATTCATTCCATTTTCTTTATGAAAACATATCTGACAGGTCACGGCTGGAAAAAAAGACAAAGCAATTAAGAAGTTAAGTCAACTACCCTTGATTGCTGCCCAGAGGGTTTCATTAAGAGGGATTGTAATGCTGGATCTCATTCATACCATGTACTTTTTACATTAATCTATTTGTGCCATCAGTCCTTCAAGTTCTGGTCTCGTCTTGAATCTTATGTGAAAATCGTCCTCAGTGTGCTAGGGAAAACAAACAAAGATAACTTACAGCAACTCTTCAACAGTATACAAACATAGAAAACCTAACTTCATACAAAGAATATGTTGCCGCTTTTTACTTAACAATCCTTGAATTAAGCTCTATCTCTCATTGGGAGGAGACATCCTATGTATTTCACGTAACTATTAGTAAAGATATGTTACATGTTTCTCATTATATCAATCCCCTACTACAAACATTTGAAGAATGCTATGGATGTATGGTTTCATTCTTGAGCTTTATTGACAGTCAGAGCTAATGCAATGGGTACTTTCATAGTGATGTTAGAGTACCATGGAATAACAAAGGCAAGATATCTGAAATTATGAAATATCAACACGAATGACAAAGTGGATCTAATTTGCAATTTTCTCTTTCCCACCCAATTCTAAGCTGGGTGTACAAGTTCATATCCTTACATTCCAAAGAATCCAAAACAGCATTAATCTAAACAGAGTTTATTACGTACTATGAAAGGCAAGTGACCACATTCTTGATAAAACATACCAAACATCTCTTGTGCACTCTTGCAACTAAAAACATTTCTAAGGATGTGAATAATCATTTCATGAAACCTGATCATGTATGTACTCCAATTAACTAAGGACATGTCTTTATCCCTGCTAGTTTTAATACACCTATCCGAAAGCCATTATGTTCCTTCTTTTGTCTTAAATGATGGTTCAGACACAACCATATTGCTAAGGTGCAATGTGCTGTATTCCAAGAAAATGAAAATGGTTTGATTTTCCAAAATGGTGAAGGAAATTTTTATTAACAGGTCTATAACACAGAGGGTCATGGAAAGGTTCTCGATCATAACCATATTGCCAATGTGTTCAAGGCATGGATGCCAAGAAATTCACCTTGAGAGTGAAGCTCAAAAGCTGAATCTCATCATCCATGTCGAGAACACAATCATTGGTTATGATCACTGAGACTTGATCATGACTCTTTGCATTGCATGGAGTTTTACTTACTCCATGTACTACCAGTTACAAAAGAAAACAAAAAAGCTCAAAGTATTTTTCCAGCTTTGAAAGCCAGTAAAAGCACTAAGTGAGTGCTGTTGCACAGACAGCATGTAAATATAATTGGAGGGGAAAAAATCAGGGACAGTTTTTAAATACTGCACTAATTTAGCTACTTACAGACTGATCTCCCTGTAGTTCATTGAACCAAATATGGGGCAAGACATTTCTTTCGTTCTTTCTTAGGCCAGAATGAGAACACGCACATCAAATGGAAAAAAATAAAGGAGCACACTAAATCAAAGGAATAGTTGTCATTTTTTTCTACTGTACATTAAGAAGATAGTCAACTATGTACAGTACTCACATTAGTTAGATTATAAACATGTTTGGAGTTAGAGAAGAGACGCTGTGATGAAAATGATAGGCAATATGTTTCAGAGATTAGGGAGACCAGGTTACATGACGAAGTAGAGCATTTACAGCTTGTATATTCAGGGACAGTTCAGAATGAAGCAACTTAATTTGAGTAAGACCCAGCCATAACAGCACCTAGGGGTTATATACCTCCGAAAGAGCTGTCACGGTGATGTCTTGAGCTACAGATGTACGGAACAGGCTTATTTTGTTTTTCAATTTTAGAGCATAAATTTGGCTCTTCATGCATTTACTAGATCTTTGATACGCAACTTCCAGTAATGAAGTGTTCTCATTGTATTTACACAAGCTTCACAAGTCGAAAACACAAAATGCTGCATCATGCATAATTACTTCACAAGACAAAAACACAAAATGCTGTTATCATGCATACTTTAACTCTGAAAGACTTTAGAATTAACAGTTATAAAAAATATTTAATATGGCAATATGATAAAGAATGTGCCTTTTGAAGATATGAAAACATTTTTATTTGTAGTATGTAAATCCCATCTCTAACACTAACTATTGTTCTCATTTTTGTTGCATATGAATTGTATCTTATTCTTCCATAAGTGAGTAGGTTATGGCCTACTAAGTGTGATATGGTATCTGCTAGATAACATCTCAAAAGATGAAAATGTACTGCAGTATTTCCTTGAAATTAAATCTGCATGTTAACAAAATCCCTAAACTCAGACTAACAAAACCTAAAAGAAAAACAAAGGCAAGAAAATATAACCACACAGCTCACAAAAGACAAAATAAAAAAGGTACACCTTTAAAGTAAACACGTTAATTTAAACCACTTACTTTTTGAGTTTCTACACCTCACTTCTACTAAAGTTCCACTTCATACTCTGGCTTCATGAAAAGCAACTTATTCTCAGCTGGAAAAAAAATATTCCCTGTTGCCATGCCAGGCTGAAGTCCCTACTTGCTTCCAAAGATTTTCTTTTTTCTCAAGATAATCAAACTGAATTGGTTCCATCCTTTAAATATCTTGCTATATTTCTAAAACTTTACTCCATATCAAAGAGTACTGATACCTGAAATTCAAAAGTAACCAAACTCTCTTTGCATGTCAAAAACATCAAAGTTACTAACACCAAAAGTTACATTACCCATTAGCAAAGGAATCCTGCAACCACACAGAGAACGTCTTCCCTCTGTCAGCTAATGCCTCCTCTAAAAATCTTGTTACAGACCCCCTCCAGTAGAATATGCAAATTTCTTCTTCTTCCCACAAATATGATCATAGTGCAAACTTCTCTCAAGCTACTCAAGCTAAGAAGAAGAGCTGCAACCAGGTTAACTCGAACCCCAGGTTTATTCCCAGCCGACACCTCTGTTAATCATAGCGGAGAAGGAAAAAAAAATGAGTTCTCCAAAATTCAGGACCAAAAACAAAGAGCTTTTATGTACCAATACTGTTTGCAGTTGCCAAGACTAACTGCCAGTCACACCAGGCTGTCTAGCAACACTGATCAGCATCTTTACCACAGGAAGTTACTAGGCTATTTGCCCTGAGGCCCTTATTAGCCTAGCCAAGAGTTAGCCCATGTTTAGACAAGTCAGCATCCAAAGCCCCTGTCCAGCAGGGACACAGGTAGAATCCCAGGGGTATATTTTCTGTTTCCCATCCAATTATCCAGGTTGCGCTTCAAAAGGGATAATGAGGTACTCTGCTTGACGTGGTGAGGGAGTCTATTCCACAGATGGGAGAGTCTCTGGGGCACAAATCTGTCCCACCAACAAATCCTATTGATGTCACAGACCAAGTTGAGGTTGTGCATGTGGGTTACTCGAGTGGAGCTTGACTTGCGGATATGCAGCAGTCCCATAAAGGTGGGCTGTGAGCTTGCTTTGTATGCCAGACACAGGTGACCTCTGAGGAGCTTGTATGAAACTGAGTAGAGGGACATGGTTTTTAGAATATATGTGTAGGGTAGATGTTTGAGGCCCTGTATTCTTCTAGTGAGGAACTTTAGTGGTCTCTCCAGCTGCTGTATGTGCTTGGTGAGGTACATGCTGAAGCGGGCGTTCTACTTAATAATTGGCCTTATAAGGGAAGAATACAGGGATGTTTTGACCTCCTTGTCCCTGGATGAGATACCCTTACTTATGAGGTGGGTCATGTAGAAAGCTTTCCGTACAATGGAAGCAACATGGTGGTCAAAAGTCAGGTTGCCATCAACCTGGGTGCCCAAATCCCTCACAACTGACTGAGTGCTTAGGACATTGTTATTAATGTGATAATATGTGGGGACATCACTCTCCCCAAAGGAGATGATGATGCATTTTTTGGCATTCAGCTTGCACCCATGCTTCTGGCACCAGTCATTTATTTGGGTGAGACCCTTTTGGTGGATGTCCACATCACATGGGGAACTGATGACTACGCCCAGCTTTCAGTCATCTGCAGACGTGGTCAGCCATAGCCCACTGGTTTTGGCCTGCACCTCAGAGAAGTATATCCTGAATAACACAGGCCACAAGACTGATCCCTGGGGTACTCCACTCGTTACCTGTCTACTGCTTGAAGTGGCTTCCCCAATTTTGATTAAGTGGGATCTACCAGTGAGTCAGTTTGCTACCCATCTGATAACATATGGATTGATGCCTAGTTGAGAGAGTTTATCTATTATGCCTGAGTGGGGATTAATGTCGAAAGCTTTGGCCAAGTCAAAGTAGGCAGTGTGCACCATCTTCCCCTTGTCCATGGCTTTGGTGACTGTCTCAAAGAAGTCAACCAGATTTAAAAGACACAACCTCCCTTTGACAAAGTCAAACTGTGTGGAGTCGAGTGTTTGGAGGTTGCCAATGCCCCTGTTAATGAGGGACATGATAATCCATTCCATGGCCTTGCAGATCAGGTTAGTTAGGCTGATGGGTCTATAACTTCCCAGATCGGTGGACTCTCCACCTTTGTGTAAAGGGATGACAGTGGCTGTCCTCCACTTGGCTGGGACAAAGCCGGTACTCAGGCTTTGGATGAATAGGGTGCCTAATGGTGTTGCAGGTTCATGCCTGAGTTCATGCAGGATGTAGCCTGGGATGTTATCGGGTCCCATGGAGGCTGTATTTTTTGCCTTTGAGAGGGCAGTGATGACCTGTTCTCTACAGATAAGGAGAGGGGGGGTAGGTATTGAGGATGTCCTGATTTACTGATGGGGGGACAGAGGGGAGAAGATTTTTCTGAATCTGTCATCCAGTAGGCTGGCTATATCTAGAGCATTTGTGTATGCAGTGTCCTTGACCACCAGTTCTGAACAGATCTGGGTGCTTCCTTTGAGATTGTGGACATATGTGAAGAAGGCCTTATGACTCTCTAGTGGATGTGGCCAATTTGGGCTCGAAGGTAGCTTTACAGGATTTCACTAATGCTTCTAGTTGGACACCTGCTCCTTCTTGGTCCTGGACAGCAATTTGTTTCCTTTTGTTATATAGATTACTTATTACAGATGTCCACCAGACAGGTTTACTCTTCTTTGCAGAAGACGATTTTGTCCTGTCAGGTATTCCTGAATCCATGCACCTATATAAGTGCTCGTATAGTACTTTGGTGTAGATTTGGGCATCCATGCCAGTTCAAACAGATAGGGAGGGTGCTGTGAAGCTGTTTATACCATCCGTCAGGAGGTTGTAATCAGCTTTGGAGAAGTTTTTTTGTTTGACCCTAGCTACAGGGGGATCAGAGGAGATGCTGACTTCAAAAGTGACTGCTTTATGGTTGGATCTTACCAGGGAGGATGATACTGCAGAGGTGCTGCAGTTGCTACTCAAGTTGGTTAATACCAAGTCCAAGATATTATCACCATTTGTGGGGGCATCGACTAGCTGTTCCAAGGCATTTGCACTGATAAAAATTGAGGCATCTCTGGCTATTTGCGTTCTGGCATGAGCAGTTTTTCCAGTCTATGGTTGGGTAGTTAATGTCGCCCAGGATCAGGGTAAAGAGTTGAATTTTGGCAGATTTGAATAGGTCCAGATAAGTGGAGCGAGCATCTTGAGTCAAGTTTGGGGGCCTGTAAGCTAGCTATGATTTGAACAGGGGTCTTGCCAACAGTTAATTGCACCTGGAGTGTCTCCTGTGCGTCATACTTTTTGACTGGCCTGGAGGTGTGTGTATCTTTAATATATACTGAAACTCCACCTCCTTTGGCTTTGCTGCCCACAGTTTGGGGTCTGAATGCATGCTAGGGTGAGTAACCAGGTAAGGCTGGTGTGTTCTCCGCAGCTTTGAACCAGGTTTCTGTGACTGCACAAATGTCAGCATCTTCCATGTTTAGGAATGCTTGCAATGAGTGCAGTTTCATGTTTAGACTCATAGCGTTTAACAGCATGACCTTTAATTTGTGTTTGGTTGAAATTTTTATGTTGGTTTTATCAACCTCAGGACATTTCCTAAAAAAGAACGATATGGGGGGCAAGGGCCTTTACCAGAAGCCTGAAGCCCAAGTGAGGCAGATGCAGACCATCTCTAGCAAAGCATTGTGGTCTATCGATCATATCTTCTCAGGCTGTCAAGAACTGGAGCCTCCCTGGAATGATACCAGAAACTATGTCAATTGTTAAAGTCAATCATTTACTTTTTGCATTGATGCATCATTCTGGGTAACGGTAGAATGCTGCTTAAGGCTAGGGACATACCTGCCTGGGACACATTCAGCGAGCTCAATCATGTCTCTCTTCATATAGTCCAGGGAGGTACGTCTCAAGTCGTTCACCCCAACATGGACTATGCAGTACCTGTTGATGAGAGACTTGAGTGCGTGTGTGATATGGCGGATTCTGGCACCTGACGGGCAACTAACCGTGACTTTCTCCTTAACCAGCCTGGTGAGAGGCACATCTGTGTGTCTCACAATGGAGTCTCCTATGACTAATATGTTGAGTTTATGGTTAGGCCTTTGTGGTTGCTAAACACTGATGTGTGGACTATGCATGGTATGTGGTGTGGAGGGTTGTGGAGTTCGCGTGTGTTTTTGCCTCTGAGGTCTCCTTTGTTCGGGTATGCATGTTTTGTTGAGAACCTCCACATATGTGGGTGTGTGTTGCGAAGTTGTGGGTGGTGGTTGAAGTGTAGTGATTGTGTTGATAACCTACTCACTGTCAGATATAATGGCCTGTGAGGGAGAGAGCGTAGACTCTAGGTTCTTTTCTACAGTGTCAATAGTACTTCAGTCCAGGGCAGCTACTTTCTTTGCTCAACCCTAGCTAAAGCTTTGATAACTAGCTCCTCAAATAGAAAACATGCTCTGAGATTATACATTATGGCAGCACCATTCTGGGTCAGGTCCCAGAATAATGCAAAACTTGTAATCCAAAGTGCAACAAACATACTTCTATCTTCTGTTTTGTTCATGTCTTCTCAGTTGGTGTACACAAAATATGGAATGCCTTTCTCTCAAACACTGGGCTTGGTGAGGCCACTTCAGCATTTAGATCTAAAACACAAGTTATGTACTTATCGAAATGTTACATTTAGTTAGTCTCTGTCTACATTTGAATGGATGGACTGGTCACAGATGACACCATCTCCATGGCAACAAGAACTCTGACTGGCTAGCACTCCTCCCCCTGTTCCATAATGCACTGCTACCAGCTGGCTCTCCAGATCAAATATCATGCTGTCAAATAGATAATTATAATAACAGCAAACAGCTTCTGAGGATATGGACACTTAAGGAATCAGGTGTCATTGTAGGCCTTGGTGTTCTTCTGGTTTCCTCCAGATAGGGCAATTTGGAAGGGGAGTAGGTAGATGGGACCAACTAAATCCAATGTTCTTCAAAATAAAAAACATATATATTTATGTTAATCTTGTCCAAACACTGCAATGGATGGGAAAAATCCCTGCCAGGCCTTGGGTATGACAAGGTCAAGAAACCTTTGAGAATGCAAGCCCCAAATGAGATTCAAGACATGAATAAAGGATCCAGACTGTAACGTTTAGCAAATCCATAAAAGGTAGATCATGCAGCAGCTGCACAAATTTCATCCAAAGGCAAGTTTCTGAGGAAGACGCGGTGGTTATCTAGAGCCCTGACAGTATGTATGCTCTTGGTTTTGAAGTAATCACCCTAAACCACAAAGGCCTCCTAAATGTTACCTAAGAAACAAGTAACCTCAGCAACCTTACAAACACACATCAGAGGCAGTACCTACCATGAAACATACAACTAAGTGTCACATACACTTGGTTCAAAAGTCCTTAAGGCACACAATCCAATATCTTGGTCATACATGACTCCATAGAGAGACACAAAGATGCACCACTCACCAGGCTGTGAAAACAGAGGCTCTCAGCCCCCTGCATGTCAGGCACCAGGATTTACCACATCACACAAGCACTCAAGTACTTGCACCACAAAAATACAAATGACAGTGATAGTACGCGTGGGTGTAAATGATTTGAAGCATATCTATATGAATTATATGAAGAGAGATGAAGGATATCTTGAAATGAGTGTCTGAGGCAGGTATGAACCCAGCCTTGAGCAGCATTCTGCCATCAAGAATGATGCCGTAATATGAGCAAAAGATTATAGATTTTAACAACTGACTTGGTTTCTGGTGCCATTCAGAGAGAATACAATATCATCCTGAGAAGAGATGGTGAGCAGTTCCAAATGTTTTGCCAGGGATGGCTAGCACTTCCCCCCTTCCCCCAAGACTTCTGTATGCTAGCTAAATCCTTGTCTACACCCGTAATGCCTTTTCTTTACAAGCAATGTCAGTCTTCTAAGGCTTCCAGAATAACCAAACAGAATCTGGATAATGCAAGTATTACTGATCAATGCTAGATCCTTAAGAAATATATCCACATTCTAGAAGCACTCCAGACTCTAGAAAGCATTGATTATGCATCATCACACAGAGCTGCTTTAACATTATTGAAAGCACTCAATCAGTGTATGGCTTCAATGCCTATCACACATTCAGAATTACTGCACTGTACAAAGGCACTAATATGGAGGCGTTTCCTTATTCTTAAAAAAAGAAAAAATAATCTCTAGACTTGTTAGACAAAAGACATGGAACTCCTCCACTTCCAACTTACTATTAGCAAAACCCCTAATCATAGCAAAGGTAACCTATAGGGTCCCCTCAGCCCATACCACCTACCTACCTAGTATGGAGTCCCTATGTATTATGTCAAACACCAATCCACAAGCAGACTTCAGCTAGCCCTCCATAAACCATGAGACTTGTGCATTTCTGCATTTCCTCAGTATAAACTCCCTGGACCAGTTCATCCAGACTTCAACCATGGGTGATAAAATCCTGGACTTTGTCCTTACCAATATAAGGCAGATTTGCTCTCCACCAAATGAAACTTTCTCCCTGGTCAAATCAGGCCACAAGTCAATCACATCTACCATAAGAAGAATCCTGAAGCAACTTCCCATACCTTGGTATTTAGAGACTATGTGAAGGCTAATCTACTACAAGTAAGTGATGACCTAGCTAAACTCAAAACCCCTTCTATCCTGATAACCCTACTGCTTACGTAGAATCTTTAACTGTCCAATTCTGTGCACAAGTAAATAGCTGCATGGACTCATCAGTCCCCCCCCCCATAAATAAATAGAATGCATTATTCAAAAATAACCCCCTATGAAGGAACCCAGATATAAGCAGGCTCTATAATAAACGAAAAATAATTTTGTACAAAAAGAAATCTAACTATCCAGATGTCAAAAATGTTACTGCTAAAATATACAAGGAACTCCAGACCTTGATCAAACCACACACAGACAGAAATGAGGTAAAAATAACCACCCAGGCCCATAATAACCACAAAGCCTTCTTTAATTATATTACAAATCTCAGAAACATTGCCCAGCACTACGCAGAGCTAATAATAAATGGTATCATATACTTGGCCCCAGAGGACATATCCAATCTATTAAGGAACACATTTAGCTTAAACGTTGCCCCCTTCTTCCCCCTCCAATATTCTCAGATCATATACCCACACCTACACCCTACTCAAATCGTCCAATAGCAAGTTCTCAGTGTTATCCAAGGCCAAAACATTACATCTATGGGACAGATAACATAACAGGCTGCCTACTGATCAGCCTGAAACATGACATGTCTGATCTCCTACAGAGGATATTCAATATCAACATCAAGAAAGGTTTCTTGCCAGATTGAATGGAGAAGAGCAGCGGTTATTCCCTTGCACAAAGGTGGTGCTTCAATAGACTTGGATGATTACAGACCTATTAGTCTGATTATTCTCATATGTGAGGCTATGGAAGGGATCATTATGGAATTAATAAGCAATGATATAGGTAATCTAAAAACTCTTAACCCAACCCAGTTCAGATTCACCAAGGTTGTCCCTGCCTACTTAACCTGGTTGACTTCTTTGAATATGAATACTCCATATCTGGAACATGCAAAGGTGTTGGACACCATCCTACAATCAGGTGTCATAGATAAACTCTCCCAGCTAAATGTCAATCCCTATTTAACCCACTAGTTAGCCAACTATATCAGTAATAGATCTCTACAAATGGGCATGCTTATTCTTAACTGTACCTTCAATAAAAATGCAGCTTGTTTCTTTTTACACAAATATGAATCAATGTAGTTTACACAGTACTGTGTTTTTGTTAGGATTATTAATGTACTGTGTTAAAATGGCTTATGGCTGAAATGGGTCTTTTCAGATAAAAACATACAAACAAGCAGTAGGTAAATAAAATCCATCAGCCCCTACCATTTCTTCAATCTACAGTTTAAATAATTGTATGAAATTAGACACAATATGAAAACGTTGGTTAAGAACAGATACAAGTTATATGACAATGATTTAATATTTAGAGAATTTTTAGCCAGTTTACAGAGAAATTAATGACAGGTTAATATATTAGAAACAGGAATTGCAATATGAAGTGAGAGAAAAGCAGGCTTATGGTGTGTTTAGAGAGAAGGACAGAGGACAGAAAATGATAGACGTAAGGAAGAGAGTGAAGAAGGGAGAGTAAGAAGGTGAAATGGATAAATAGGTATTTGTTCACATTTAGAAATACAGTTTATCCTGGTGTTGAGCAAGAGCAGAACCAGCTTATGACTAAGAAGTCTTTCAGAAAGGTTTTGAAGGATGGGGGAGGGGTACTGACATGATGGATACGGGTAAGGAATTACAGGCTTTAGCAACATGGTATGAGTACAGACAACTCCCATCTGGGCTCCGTCTGAAATTGGTTAGTATTCATCAGTGCTCTACCCCGATAATAAAAACAAATTTATATAGCTATGTATGTATGTACACACACATATATATATATATATATATATATATATATATATATATATATATATATATATATATATATATAGATATATACACACACACACACACACACATATATATATATATATATATATATATATATATATATATATATATATATATATATATATATATATATATATATATATATATATATATATATATATATATACATGAATAATGTGCGTGTGTATATGTGTGTACATATATGTATACACACACATACATGTGCCTCCTACCACAGGGGAGGGCATTTGTTTTACTGCACAATGCAATCCTGCAGAAGATGGACAGCAGCATTACTATCCTGCAAACACACATGCACAAGGAAGGAAAGGTAGACAATGCATCATGGGTGGAAGCTTTCTTAACCACTTCACACCACTGCATACCTTCCCCTCAGGAGCTTTAGGGCATACAAACTTCCTCGGCAGTCAGGAAAGAATATTTGTGTAAAATCTTACCATAACAATAGATGTCCTTCTCTTCACTGTTGCAGTATTCATTACATGAGTAAGTTCCCTGCCACAGGCGACCTGACATTGGCCATTATACAAAAGACTTTTACTACTACTGCAGGGTGAGTGGTATGTCGCATGTAGGCTGCAATTGGACGTTGGCCATAAAAGTGATGTACGCATACACCATTCTCAGAACTGAATGCCCCCGGAGGAACGCCAGCCTAAGGAAGTAGGGTAAGAAACATCCAAGAAGAAGCAAGGCCAGGGGGAAGAGGGAGGGATAGGAATACTGCAACAGTGAAGAGAAGGACATCTACCATAATGGTAAGATTTTACACAACTACTCTATGTTCTTCTATTCGTCTGTTGCAGTATTCATTACACGAGTGAGAATACCAAAGCTCATGAATTAAGGGTTGAAGGTGCAGTCGAGGAACTTTCCAGAAAGCCTTGGAGTATGGCTCTGACAAACCTTCTCGATTTAGAGATTCTATCTAATTTGTAGTTTTTGGTGAAAATATGGACTGAGGTCCATGTAGCTGCTTCAAGAATTGAATTAGTATCTATTCCCTTGTAAAAGCCCCAGAAGAGACAACAGCTCTGGTGGAGTAGGCCTTAACAGAAAAAGGGAGCGTCTTACCATGGTGAGTGTAGCAAAAGGTAATAGTCTTGGAAATCCAAGTGGAGATAGTCTGCTGGGACACAGGCCACCCAGGGCCCTGGGGTGGTAAGAAACAAAAAGTTGATCTGACTTTCTAACAGTTTTGCTTTTGTCGAAATAAAATCTAAGTTGTCTGTGGACATCTAAAGAATGGAGCACCCTCTCATTAGGTTTCTGGGGGGGGGTAGGCAAGTGCATGGACTGATTTAGAGACAGGGCATTAACTACCTTAGACATAAATGAGGGGTTTGTGTGCAGGGAAAGCCTGCCTTTGTGGAAGACCAGAAAGGATGGAGATGCCATAAGGGCCTGTAGCTCAGACAGTCGTCTAGCTGAAGTTAAGGCTAGGAGCAACACAGTTTTCCAGGAACAGTACTGTAGATACGCTAAGGAAGCTGGTTTGAAGGGTGGGAGTGAAAGCTTTTTCAAAACATAGTTAAGGTCCAAAGTTAAGACAGTCACTGGGTGGCAGTGAAGAGTTACCGAACAGTTGGGTAACTACAGCAGAGCTAGTAAGGGAGATGGCTAGAAAGGTGCTTGGTGTGACATCTAGAAAGAGGAACGAGGTGGAATGAAGTAGTACAGGAGAGTATACAGAGAAAGAGGTTGGCGAAGAAGAAGTGGGATTGTCAGAGAGATGAAGAAAATAGACAAGAGTATAAGGAGATGTGGTGCATGGCAAAGAGAGAGGTGGCGAAGGCTAAGGATAAGGTGTATGAAGAGTTGTATGAAAGGTTGGACACTAAGGAGGGAGAAAAGGACCTGTACCGATTGGCCAGACAGAGGGACCGAGCTAGCAAAGATGTGCAGCAGGTAAGGGTGATAAAGGATAATGAGGGAAACGTACTCACAAGCGAGGAGTGTGTGTTGCGCAGATGGAAAGAGTAATTTGAGGGGCTGATAAATGAAGAGAATGAGAGGGAGAGAAGGTTGGATGATGTGCAGATAGTGAATCATGACGTGCGGTGGATTAGCAAGGAGGAAGTAAGGATAGCTATGAAGAGGATGAAGAATGGAAAGGCTGCTGGTCCAGATGACATAGCTGTGGAAGCATGGAGGTGTTTAGGTGAAATGGCGGTGGAGTTTTTAACTAGATTGTTTAATGAAATCTTGGAAAGTGAGTGGATGCCTGAGGAATGGAGAAAATTTTTAAGAATAAGGGTGATGTACAGAGCTGTAGTAACTACAGAGGGATTAAATTGATCAGTCACAGCATGAAGTTATGGGAAAAGAGTAGTGGAAGCTAGGTTAAGAGAGGTGATGATTAGTGATCAGCAGTATGGTTTCATGCCGGGAAAGAGCACTACAGATGCGATGTTTTCTCTGAGAGTGTTGATGGAGAAAGTACAGAGAAGGTCAGAAAGAGTTGCATTGTGTCTTTGTGGACTTGGGAAAGCATATGACAGGGTGCCTAAGGAGGAGTTGTGGTATTGTATGAGGAAGTTGGGAGTGTCAGAGAGGTATGTAAGAGTGGTACACAATATGTACGAGGGTAGTGCGACAGCGGTGAGGTCTGCGGTGGGAGTGACAGATGCATTTACGGTGGAGGTGGGATTACATCAAGGTTCAGCTCTGAACCCTTTCTTATTTGCAATGGTGATGGACAGGTTGACAGACGAGATCAGACAGGAGTCCCCGTGGACTATGATGTTTGCAGATGACATTGTGATCTGTAGTGAGAGTAGGGAACAGGTGGAGGAGACTCTGGAGAGGTGGAGATGTGCTCTAGAGATAAGAGGAATGAAGGTCAGCAGGACTAAGACAGAATATATGTGCGTGAATGAGAGGGAGGATAGAGGAATGGTGAGGATGCAGGGAGTAGAGGTGGCGAAGGTGGATGAGTTTAAATACTTAGGATCAACAGTTCAGAGTAATGGTGAGTGTGGAAGAGAGGTGAAGAAGAGAGTACAGGCAGGTTGGAGTGGGTGGATTAGAGTGTCAGGAGTGATTTGTGACAGACAAGTACCAGTAAGAGTGAAAGGGAAGGTCTACAAGAGGGTAGTGAGACCAGCTATGTTATATGGGTTGGAGACAGTGGTATGGACAAAAAGGCAGGAGTCAGAGCTGGACATGGCAGAGTTAAAGCTAAGATTTGCACTGGGTGTGATGAGGGTGGACAGCATTAGGAATAAGTATATTAGAGGGTCAGCCCAGGTTGGATGGTTTGCAGGCAAAGCCAGAGAGACAAGATTAAGTTGGTTTGGACATGTGCTGAGGAGGGATGCAGAGTATATTGGGAAAAAGATGCTAAGGATGAAGCTGCCAGGTAACAGAAAAAGAGGAAGGTCTAAGATAAGGTTTATGGATGTGGTGAGAGAGAGGACATGCAGGTGGTTGGTGTGACAGAGCAAGATGCAGAGGACAGGAAGAAATGAAAACAGATGATCCGCTGTGGTGACCCCTAATGGGAGCAGCTGAAAGAAGAAGAAGTTAAGGTCAAAAGAGGTGGAATAGGTTTCCTGGGAGGTCTAATGTGTAGGACACCTTTAAGAAATTGCTTAGCCTCAAATCTCCTAGCTAAGGGTGGAGGATAGAAGCAGAGTGGCAGATATGGCTGACATATGGGCTTTCACTGAAGAGCAAGCCAAGACAGCATTGAGCAATTCATATAAATAAGATCAAACCTGGGGAATATCTACTATAAATGGGGCCTGGTTTCATTTCAGATAGGTTCATAGGTTCATACTAGGCTATCTGCCCAAGGGCATTTATAAGCCTAGCCCAGAGTTTTTGTGGCTTTCGCCACCCCTTTAGTTTGAGGAAAACTATGCCCATTATTTTGCTGTGCCTCTGTCAAGCAGAGACACTGAGGTAATCCCTGGGGTATATCTACGATCTCCCATCCATTGGTCAAGATTTCTCTTGAACACGGCCAGCGAGGTGCTCTGCCTCACATGTACCGGGATTTTGTTCCACAGCATAGGGAGTCTTTGGGTGATGAATCTGTCCCTCCAGCACGTCCTATTAATAACCGTGTCAAGGTTTAAGTCTCCCGCCCTTGTAGTTCTGAGGGATCTAGATTTTTTGAGGTGAAGCATGTTCATCAAATCTGGGTTTGACATGGCCTTGTATGTCAGGCACAGGTCACCTCTGAGCAAGCGGTAAGCGACTGAATAGAGCTGAAGTTCTTTCAGTCGGGCAGCATAAGACATATTTTTGAGACCCTTTATCCTTTTGGTGAGGAACTTTTGGGGCCTTTCCAGCTGCTGCAGGTGTGGGGTCAGATACATTCCGAATGGGGCATTGTACTCAATCATTGGTCTGATGAGTGATGAGTACAGGGGGACGATGACCTCCCTTGATCTACATGTGAATCCCTTCATGATCAGGTGGGCAATGTAGAAGGTCTTCCTAACTACTTTAGCAACGTGAGTGTCAAACGAAAGGTTACTGTCAACCTGAGTCCCCAGATCCCTGATAACTTCTTCTGTGCTCAGTGGATTGCCACCTATATGGTAGCTAGGGGTAACCTTGTTTTTCCCGAAGGGTATGACTATGCATTTCTTGGCGTTTAACTTTAGGCCATGGCTCTGGCACCAGTTATCCGTTTCTGTGAGACCCTTCTGAAGGATATCTGTGTCAGATTGAAAATCTTTTCCATTTGGGAAAATAAGATTTTCTGGTATTTGGTTTCCTGGCCTCTTGCAGGACTGTAAGCACGTCCTCAGAGAATAGATGTCTGAAAGGAATTAGTACCCTATCACCCACAGGGTGAACTGGAGAGTCGACAAGAGAGGATGGATGAGGGTTCCTTTGTCTTGTGCAAGAAGGTCCACTCTGTGAAGTAACCTGTGGTGACTGTCCTTGGCTAAATGCAGGTGGAGAGGGAACCAGTGCAGTCTTGGCCAGAAAGGGGTCACCAGCAAGATTTTTGGGTTGTCCTGCTGAATTTCAGACAGAACGTTTGGGATAAGAGGAAGGGGAATAAATGCATACAGAAACATCCCCTTCCACTAGTAAGAAAGGGCGTCCACTTTCTAGGCCACAGGATGAAGTTCTCTGGCACAAAACTGTGGAAGTTGTCTGTTCATGGGGGATGCATAGAGGTCTGTTTGAGGAATACCCCACTGGTGGACAATGTCCAGAAACACATCAAAGTGAAGCATCCACTCACAGGATTGTGTTTGTGACCTGCTCAGGTAATCTGCCACACAATTCTGTGATGATCCTGAAGGGTCACCCGGAATTTTATTTCCAGCTTCCAAGCCTGAAGAGCTAGACTGCATAATACAAAGGATTTGCCCCCCCCGTTTGTTCACATACCAGAGGACTGTCATACTGATTTGTCTGTGAACAGTTTTAGAGGTCCTAGTTGGAAAAGGGGATTGAAGGTCTGCATGCTCAATAGCAGTGCCCTCATTCCCCTTACACTGATGAGTTCCTTCAGCTGAGAGGGGGACCAAATCCCTTGTACTATCAGGTGGCCGAAGGTTGTTCCCCAGTCTACATCTGAGACATCTGTGAAGATATCTTGGTGAGGAGCAGGAGGGTATAAGGGGAACCCTGGGTTGAGTGACACTTGATGAATCCACCACTGAAGTTCTCTCTTCAGACAGGGGATGACAGGAATAGAGAATTAATTCTAGGGGGTGCTGGTGTTGCATCCAAACTGACTTTAGATATCATTGCCATTTTTTATGTGAAATTTGGCTAAGAGCAGCATGGGAATGGTGGATGCCATGAGGCCCAAGACCCTGAGGAACTCTCTCTCTGTCATGTGGTGAACCAGCAGAAGATTTTTGAAGTAAAGGATGAGGTCCTGTACCTTTGTGGGGGTAGAGAGTCCTGTTTGTATCCTGCACCCCAGGAAAATCTTATCCTGTGAGGGAGAGAGAACTGACTTTGTAGAAGCTTGACGGTAAGGACAATATTTCATTCCAACTCCTCTGTGGAAGTAGCGATAAGGAGGATGTCGTCCAGACACAGAAAAAAATGTCTATGATCTGAAGTCTGGAGTGGGCAATCACAGGAGCTGGGCATTTGATGAAGACCCTTGGTGCAATAGAAAGTCCAAAGGGCAAGGCACAGAACTGAAAATGCCATGATGATACAGAGAAGAGTAAAATCTTCCTGTAGTTGGGATGGATGGGGATGTGCAGATATGCATCCTTGATGTCCAGGGTAATCATGAAGGCTTGAAGCAGAATAAGTGGGAAGAGAGTCTTCAGCATCAGCATGCAGAAAGTGGGTACCCTAAGAAAGGCACTGAGATGGGACAGGTCGAGGATGAGTCTCCAGTGAACTTCCTTCCTAGGTACCAGGAACAACCTGGAATAAAATAATTTTCCTATTTGGCTTTTGGCAACACTCTGGATGGTGAACTACAACAAGGACCCCTCGCACGGACGGAAACTGCACGGCACTAGAGAACAAATAAAACCACAAACATAGCCAGCATGGTAGAGAAACCTGCGTTTAATACAGACCAGTTTTGGTCTCAATGACCTTTACCAAAGTTACATTGATAAAGGTCATTGAGACCAAAACCAGTCTGTATTAAACGCAGGTTTCTCTACTATGCTGGCTATTTTTGTGGTTTTATTTATAACACTCTGGATGGTCCCTTGGTTCGTTAGCTCTGAGAGAACCTCTGGGAAAAAAAGTATTTGCACTCTGGGAGGTTGAGGGATTCCCGTGAAGGAAGGTATGTGATCCCATACCATAAGGTACATTTTGAAAAATGGAGAGGATTCAGGAGTTCTTTGGTTATGCTTTCCCTGGTAGGTAGGGATATGGGAAAGCAGTGAGAAAGTTGAATGTGGGTGAGAGGAAGGAAACAAAGAGGATGGCTTGTCTGGAAAGGGCCTCTTAGGTGGCAGTTACCGCAGGGGGCCTAGGCTTTTGTGATCTCCTGTCACTCTTTTTTATTCTAGGTTGTGTGTGATGAGAATGCCTATGCACAAACCCAGGTTTTGCAGGATAATTGCTTTTAAACCTGGCAAGTGGGAAAACAACAATATGTTTCAATTCCTGCAATTCCTTAACCTTTTCTTGCAATGATTTGAACAAGTTAGCAGCTGCAGGGCCAAATAAAGCAGAGTTGTCCAAATGAGCATCCATAAGTTTGGCTTTTGTGTCCTTAGGTAAGGACTGCAGTCTTAAAGAGAATCTTCTTAATACTGATCCAGAGGCAGCTACTCTGGTGGAAGCTTCTGCAGCATCATAGCTGCATCTTATGGAGTGATGTGCTACTTGAGAAGCTGCACAGAGCAAAGAAGTAGCCAGGAATTTATGTTCTGAGTCAGGTAGGTCTGCAATTATCTGTGAAAGTTGGGACATAAGCTCTAAAACAAATTTGGTCATGTGTGTTTGGTAGTTAATGGGCTTAAACACTAGAGTGGCAGAAGTGTACACCTTTTTGCCTATTCTATCCAAGATCCTGCTATCCTTATCCGATGGTAGGAGGGTAGTGAAGGGTAGCAATCCTGATTGCTTGTCAGAAGCCATAGAAATAGCAGAACAGTCTGCAAAAGGAGGGCATACTGTATGTATACTGGCTGATATTGGGTTGCCTATGGTGGAGAACTCCCTCATGTAATGAATACTGCAACAGATGAATAGAAGGACATCAGATGATGCAGAGCTGGGACATCTCAACCCCCCCCCCCCCAAGACAGAATGAAGGTAGAATGCTACCAGGCTGGCAGCTCTGATGTGGGTGGGGGTGGGGCTTGAGTCAGTTGTTCATAATGGGATGGGTAAGGAAAGGCACTGATCCATGCAGATGGTCATTCTGGACATTAACTAAAAATATATTTATTTTGTGGATATTGTTTAATAAATGTATGTCTGGAGCTTATTATCTATATGGCCACTACTGTAAATGGGTTCTGCCCAGCTGGACCTCCTAGTCAGTAAAAAAAAAAAAAAAAAAAACAAAGTAAGCATACTTATCAGTCCAAAATTATGCCCATACACATTTAAGAAATATATGTGCCATTTTCAGCTGCATCCTTCAACCACAAAAACTTGTCTTCACAAGATGTGAAAATGTTTGTTGCAGGCAGCAGTTCAGATGGTTAGATATATCTTCTGGACTCTGTAAGCTAAAAGTTTTCAGAGAAATGTTCAGAAATGTCATCAACTGAGTACAATGTTTATGCCAAGCTTATGTCCTATTTTAACACCAAATTATCACTTAAGACATAGGCAAACAAGCATTAACAGAAAAGAAAACAAACCATTTTAACTTTTTTTTCTTTAAATAAAATATGCATCCCAAATATTTTCTTTGCTTCTATCATCAGTCCAACATTACAAAAATACTGAATTCTTTCCCTCCCTTAAACCTCAGTCCTTCTGAACATTATTATGCATGTACTGTTCCCACAATTTCCAGTTACTTCTACGTAATTTGCTCCTTCCCTTTTCTAAAATCCCTCGTCCAGTTCTTTGATCTCTTTCATAATATTCAATACCTGAAATACAGTTGGTGTAGGCTTTGATTTACATCTTCTAGTAATTGCCTTTGTGGCAGCCAACAGAATTAAACTTATTAGGCCTTACAATGTCTAAGCAATTCAGATCTTGTATTCTAGCTCAAAAGAATAATTTGCTTACTTATAGGTATTTGCTCACCCAAAATTTCTGAGAGACCACTCTGCAGGGAATTTTTACAATCTGCGAAATCATTACACTCTCAAAAGATATGTTCTCAGTTGCCTCTTTTTTCTCCATAATACTGCCAGAATTTGCCATCTACCTGAGGAAAAATTCTTTGAAGTCTTCTTGTGGTATAAAAATACCTATGCAACCACATCCAAGCAAAGATCCCAAACCTCTTGGACTTGGTTGCATACTTGAAAGCCATACATGTCTTTCCTTTGTTTTCTTGTAAACTTTTTTTCAGTCTCTCTTCTCAAATCTTTTCTAGCCTTCTCTGATTGATTCTTATAGTTATTGCGCAATATTTTATATGTCCCACTAATTGTCTCTTTCTTAACAGATTCTTCTTTTCTAAATTCAAATAAAAACTCTACCAGAGCAGGTCTTTCACTTATAATCCCCCTGGTCCTTTCTCTTTGCCTATACTCACAGATCAAGCCTTGGAAGGGAAGGCAGTTAGTCTAAGGGACAGAGGGTACAGTGTATTATTTTTTATGCAATGAGCTATGGCACCCATCTCATTCTAAAGGAAGTGCATGTGTTAAATCTTTCTGCTATGAAAGTTAAGTACTTGCCAAACTAGCAGTTGTGTAGGCCCAAGTCTTTCTTTCTCTACCTGCAGGACTCAAAGCCAGCAAAAATTTGGACATCTCTGCTCCTCAAAATTTCCTAGGCAATTTAACTCTGCCCCTTTTCTCACAATGCTGTGCAAGGAAGGAATGATCCCTTCTCCAAATCTCTGTTAGCCTATGAAAGGCAGAGCACAAGTAAAGTTACAAAATATCTCTGGAGCAACTTCCAAGCCCCTATTGAAATGACAATTGGAAGGGTGGGGTCATAAGGGAAGACAGAAACCAGTCTACACATCTGTTGTTGTGGTAAATACGTAACGTTCATATTTGATAGCAACAGCCCATCTTTCTCTGTATCTAAGGCAGAGTAACCAGCATGCTTTCTTTGTGAAGAAGTCATTGTCCTTGAGACAGCTCTCCTTTTCTCAAATGGCCCAAAGTGCCACTCCAAATTTCAGGTCCTTCAAATTGGAGGATGGTGATCCAATGTTCTCTTCCTTGTCTACATCTGAAGACAGATTTTTCTTATGATGTATAGTCTTCATATACTTCTCCATATTCATATATGGAAGACAAGAGGGGCCCAAGGTTACTCTGAGAACATAATCTCTTCCAAACTGGTGAAGATAAGGATCTTCTTAATCAATTGCTAGTGGAGACTGACTATACTGAAGAATATGCAGACGCAAACTGTAGCTCTGAAAAGAAACTGGAATAACACTTAGTGGCCATGGCTAGTGCTGGTCTGACATGACATGAAGAGCACTGATTCAGCAACAGAAGACAAAAAGACAACCATTTTTAGATCCTTAGAGTGCAAAAGGGGAGGAGGTGCTGAGCAGACCTGATTAGTGGAACTGGTACTGGGTTGAGCAACACCTAGGAAAACACAACTTAATATCAGACAGCTGTGACAAGCATGTATGATGCCTCTGTGTCAGTAGTGGGATCTGTGTTCTGGACATATGAGTCAGTACCAGTGCCTGTTGTTGAAACTGCATGTACTTGGCAGAGTCTGCAGGGAGCAGGGACCTGACACCACAATCTGAATGGTGCTCCTTAAGTATTGTCACCATGAGGATATATTCTAATTAGGCCATGCTATTACAGATTTAAGGATGTGACAAATACTGCTATAGTGGTTCCCTGCAAAGGGAGACATGACTAGATGACAGACAGTTGCAAGACACTAGCCACTTGTGCAACTGAGCTGGCAATGATATTAATAGAGTATAACAGCTGTATGTTGCGTATAGAAGGAATTCTGGAGAAATTGTGAATGTTTATCACCTAAGGAAAGAAAGATGGGCCAAATATGTCTGGGAGCTAGAAGACTCCTGTACCTAAAATACAGGCATTCTCAAGTCTGCTATGAGCTGGAGAACAAGTATGATCAGTAAAGACTGAATATGGGTGTGACATGTGATCCTTGAACATATACCTTTGAGGATGGCTCAGATGAAGAGGGAAGCCTCTACCCTCCATAGACCTACAGGAAACATGCAATTCCTTACCTGCATTTGTATGTTCCTTGCTCTCCAGATGTTTTTTTTTTTTCCAAGAAACCAGAAGCAAAATTTACCACTATATTCCCCAGTGTTTTTTTCCTGCCAAGGGAAAGTTTTCAAGTGATCCACACCATTGCAAAGTGCAGTTTCATTGAATTCTACATAAAATGCAAATACCTCTTTGCTGTGATTTTTGTCTCTGATGCAACAAATGTGATCAGTTTTCTGCAGAGATACTCAGAAGACATTGCAACCATTCAAAAATTTATTTATATTTATTTATTATTTTATTTATTTAGCCTTTGTTGACCAGGTTAGTCCCACTTGGCTAGTAGCCTGTTTTCACTGGAGACATCGTCATTCATCATCATCAGCCCCCCTTTTCCCATTTTTTCTACATGGGGTCAGGGTATCATGTTAACTGTCACCAACTTTCTCGATTCAGTGCCACACACCTGACTTCAACATTCATGCCTGACTGCCGCAGATCTTATTTCCTGTTTTCACTGGAGACCTGAGGTGGCATTTATACTACTAGATTAAATTTGGCTACAGCATCATGGGACTTCACCTGCTCTTTTCATTAGGTGTCATGGGATCTTTTACATCTGCCTGAGCTACCACCAATTCAAGCAGATGGGACCTTGGTTTAACATGTCATCTGAAGGACGATATACTCAGGAGTGCAAAACTCCCCCTATAGTTGGACTGTACTGTCAGCAATAAATTTACCTGATGTAGGAATAGAACCCACAGCCTTTCGCACCACAGGCAAGTAAGCTGTCTGTTGCACCACTGACACTGAAATGTGAGAAAATCACACTGAAAGAATGAAGGACTCTGGAAGCTTCCAAACATCCAAATGAGTGTCATTCCACTGCACATTAAGTGTGGGAAAGAACAGAAGGAAAGATGGGTGAACTACCTCTTACAGGGACTCCAGCCTGACAGACCGTCAGTATGATGGGAAGAAAAAGCTGCAGGCCTGTCATGCCCATGTGAGGGCACATATTCTTTAAGTAGTATGCAATATGCAAGATCCCATTTTCAAAGTAAGACTAGAATCACTGACACATATGTATAGCTCTCAAAAAAAATGAAATACCACTTTCTTATGATGAAATCCAGGAATTATGCCTGAGATTTGTAAGTGCAACCCCTTTCGACATTACTGTGATGTACTATAGTTTTCCACTGTATCTAGAAAAAATGCATATGTAAAATTAAAACATTCTAGGTACAAAACAAACAATGAAATAAACTAGCAGTATTGTAGGTAGCAAATATGAGAAGAAATGCAGTTGGTGGTGAATAAGTGCTCTGGTCTACAATGCTGAACTCCATGAAAATCCCATGTTTTCTAATAGTGAGACAGTCATATAACATAGCATTTGCCCAGAAGTGAAACGTCAGTGTCCCTAAACAAAATTAATGTCTTGTCATTTGATGATACATGCCTAAAAAGTACTATTCAACATATAAAAATGCAGTTTCAGAGTAAGAACAGAATTATCTGCTATTCCTAATTCCATGGGGGAGGGGGGAAATGTGCCCTGGGACATGCACTTTGCCTACATTTACTAGTGGTGACTCCAGATGGATGAAGGTGTCTAACTTCAAGAGGGAGAATACTATCCTAGTTCACACAAGGTGTCAAGAACTGGATGTCCAGTGGGTCAGTACAAGCAGAACGGATAGGGCATAAGGGAAAATCTCTTGGATTGTTGCCTGGGTAACAGCTATATGCTCTCACCCCACACAGGGAAATTAATGGGTGATAGCAGCTGTGGAACTGGCTTGATGATCAGCACAGTACAGGAGAAGGTGGGTGGAAAATTATCTGTCTAATCTGTCAATAGGCCTAGAGTCCTCATCTGGAGGAAATGCATTCACATACATCAGCTATATGTTATGACTCAGGACAGGAAAGAAAATACTTTGTCTGCTTGAGAAGGCAAATCTTATTACAAGCTGCTGGTTGCTGAAGACCATCAGCTTTTTTGCACAAAGTAAGACCATCTGCAGGCGTTACCATGTCATGCAAATGACATCCTGATGAGTTTCATTGGACACAGTTTCTCTTTTCAGGGTTGACTGTGGGGTACTGCCTACTTAAGCGGCTTGCTCAGTCACATAGTTTAAAAGTGCAAACTGGGGTACTTAAATCCAGGACTTACAGGATGAAACTTTATCTCATAGCTAAACTGCCATAACAAAAATGGAAAATATGCCAAATAGATGACCACCTAAAAGAGAGAAAAGGTTATTCTAAGGTGTGGTGAGAATTGGGCACTTCTTCCCCTTGTCTGTCTCATCTACAGCAGGCAATCAGAAGGAGACTGATTCTAAACAGGAGTTACTTTTAGTCTTGCATAACTGCAATTTCATCTAGAAAAGTAGAATTTCTGTCTCAACGCAACATTCTGGACTACCTAAACATGTAGGAACAGGCAGATACTACCCAGTGAGCGAGGACATTTATTTATACTTTATTGACCAGGTTAGCCGCACTAGCCTAGTAGCCTCTTCTCAGGGGAGACCCGAGATAGTATTTACACTGCAAGGGAAAATTTGGCCAGGGCATCAGGGAACTTCCTGTACTCATTGTTACTAGTGAGACAATTGTTACATGTTGTTTCTGTTTTCGTTTTGGGCACATAGGCAGCTTGGAGAAGCAGGAGGCACAATATGGTGTCTAAAACTGTTGCCGACATTTTCGTTTCTTTAGACAGTATTTTAATGTTCAAAGATAAATTGACCGATGAATCTCTGATCAGAGAGAAGCAGAATGAGACAGATGTAGAAGTGAAATCAACTGAAACTTCACATCAGCAAGGGGAGGAGAAGGATTGTGATAGGATTATGTGGAAGGTGGTGGAGCCTTCCCATTCTGACAAAATGCTTAAGTGTACAACATTCTGATCTTGTAGAGACAGAAGTGAAGGCAACTGGACCTTCACAGGCTTCAGAATGCAGGTTCCAGCAGGAGCATTTTGTTGAGGAGATTATGGACAGTAACAAAGTTCTTCTTACAACCCTCCAGTTGGGACGGTTGCAGAATGATATTTTGCAGGACTTGCTTGTGGCAAGTGAGCCAGAGAGTAGTAAGGACATTTCTTGGGGGATTTAATGGAACAAAATACAAAAAAAAGATTCAGAATTCATACATGCAGCAGTTGAAGAGACCACAGAGGTTCCTCACCAGGAGGATCCAGGACCTCAAACATCTACCCTACACAGATAGGCTAAAGACCCTGTCCCTTTACTCAGTCTCATACAGACTTCCTCAGAGGTGACCTCTGTCTGGCCTACAAAACAATCTCAGACCCCACCTTGATGGGACTGCTGCATGTTCGCAAGCCAAGCTCCATTCGAGTAACCCACACGTGCGACATCAACCTGGTCTGTAACATCAGCAGGACTTGTTGGCAGGACAGATTTGTGTTCAGAGACTCCCCATTTTGTGGGATAGACTCCTTCTCCGTGTCAAGCAGAGTACTTCATTAACCCTTTTTAAGCGGAACCTGGATAACTGGATGGAGAGCAGAAAATACACCCCTGGGATTCTACTTGTTTCCCTGCTGGACAGTGGCATCGGGTGCTGACTTGTTGGAACATGGACTAAATTCTTGTCTAGGCTTGTAAGGGCCTCCTAGTAACTTCCTATGATCCTATACATAAAGATACTGCGAAGGAAAATAAGCCATATGCAGATAATGGGATAATAACGGAGAAGGGAAGAAAAGAAGTAGAAAGAGAACAGTTAGAGTTTAAGCACAGAATAAATTTCACAGAAAGGACTTACTTTAAAGAAGAAAGAGGATTGGAAAGATATGGGGTATGAGATAATATAATTTCTCCATTGGGAACAAAGCCTTCAGAGGTAGGAGCTTTTAATCATACAAGTGAAGAGATTTTTTTGTGACATTATTATGGAAAATGGACATATAATGGAAAAATTCTGGAAGAATATAAAATAAAGACTTTGCTACTTGTTATTTATATGTGGATTTTATAGAAACCAAGAAAAAAATACAATTTAAGACTGAAGTTGATAAAGAGGCCTGAAGAAGACATTGAAGTAATGTATATAAAGAAATAATAGACACTTCCCAGGAGTGTGACAACAGAGGGTTACAGACCAGGGATGAGAGTGTAATGTTATACTAAAAATGGAAAATGAAATTATTGTGAACATTCCAAGTATTATAAATGTTGAAGGTCAAAAAGGAGTTGTAAAGTATTACGGTCAAATGAAAACTTATTGGTGGAGGATTTCATCATGAATTGTGATAAAAGAAAATTTTATATTTGTGGTGAAACAGGACATGATGCAAAAATGTGAAATGAAGTGTTATAAATGTAATAAAGTTGGGCATATGGGGATGGACTGTAAAGACGGGAAGGATGGGGCAGAAAAAGCAAGTATGTTTGAGCAAGTGGAAGAGGAACAAACACAAGAAAGAGAAATTGAAATATTAAATCAAGAAGAGCAGGGACAGAAACAAAGAGGAAAGATTATAAGTAAAGATAAAAATAAGAAGAAAGATATAAGCGAATCACAAAAAATGAACTGAATACAAACTAAAGCTCTGAGATTAGTGATGAAGAAGGTGTTAATTGTAAAATAGTTAAAGGCAAAAATAAATCAATCAGCAAAAGGGCATGAGAGAGAAAAAGAAAATTTATAGGGCTAAATATGAAAGGAAAGGGTTAATAATATAAACTTAATAGGATCCTTTGGAAAAAAAAAAGAGATAATTGTTGAATGCTAGCTATAAATAAACAGGACATGCTGGAGGGATAGATTCCTGTCACAGAGACAAGGAAATCTAAAAGCAAGTTTAATCAAATTTTGAACTATAAGGCCATAAATATGGAAATTGTTATAGCGGGGATTTTAATTGTGATTTAAGAAAAGAAAAAGACTGGTGATGTCAGAAAAGTGATGGAAATTATTTGATGTGGTAAACTGCATTTGGAATAATAGCAATTGGACATATAGTAGGGGCATATAGAGAATGGACAGAATGGAGGAAGTTTATTTTCTGATATCTGAAGAATTACAGACTATGGAAGAAGCCATAATAGGAACATGTTTTTCAGATCATAGAGCTATTTGGATAGAGATGAAAAAAACAAAGAGTATGTTATTAAGATAGGAAAAGGTATAAAAAGATTAAATAAGAAAGAATGGGAAGGAAAGGGGGAAATAGGATGGTAGGAACACATTAGTATGACACAGTTTTATAAAGATTAGTCTGAATGGTGGATGTCTTTCAAGAGAAAATATAAAAAAAGTTATACTGTGTGCCACAGGAATAACAGTAAAGAAGTGAAGAAAAGGTATAATACTATAAGTGAAGAGGCATTTGGTAATTATAAAAAAATAACAGGTATTTCATTAATGAAAAAAGAAATTTAAGGGATAAATTAAATAAAATATATAAGAATTTACTATTTAAACATAGATATCTTCTTCGGGGAAGGAAGAAGTTGCACCATTTTTAAGTAAAAAAATAGACGTAGACAGTATAGCGAGGGAACTGAAAGCCAAAACGTGAATGATACATAGGGATAAAAAATATAATGAAAATAGTAGTGAATTATGTACAAGAAACGTTTGAAGATAAGGGAAAGGGAAAGAAAGGTGAAATATTATGGACAGTAACATGGATTTGGAAAAGAGAATAGCATTATAGGAATTATTCAGACTATTAGGACAAGTAAATATACAAATAGCAGCAGGACCTGATGGAACAAAGTATCACCTGTATAAAATATGACAACAGAACAGAATAAATACTTTGTAGAAGACTTAAAGGACACCAATGGGATTCTAGTATTAAATGCTCAACTTCTCTGTCCTTTTTCTCCCTATTTACTGTCTCTGCTATGAATAAAGAATAATACAGCATTTAAAATATTTTAAATTGACTGTTTCACTCCACTAGAATAGCACCTTACTGTATTGTGGAGATTTCACTTTCAAAAAACTTTTATCCTGCCTTGGAAAAGCTTGATGCAGTCTCCAATTCATTGATGTCACTAAGGCCAATAAATACAGGTAGTTTCCTGGCCAAATCTCTCCCAAAACTGACATCACCACGACTGGCCTAAAAACCCACCCAGCTCTCTGGTCCTTCCTCTACCCATACAGAAAGTAAAGGCTAGAACAAGGAAACAAATACATGAGTCAAGTCTCAATCACAGCAGTAACAGCTCAAATTACCCTTAGCACTTTGACAGCTAGGGAAGTTAGGTGTGAAGGGGGAGATGAGTCATAGTAGTATAATTCAGACTTCACAAATGAATGCAATTTAGCCATTCTAAAAAGAAGCAGCAGTAAAATGCATTCTGAAAGTCTGTTCTGTGGCATTTGCATTGTTTGTCTTTTAAGTAGTTATTGAACGGCCTGAAATGTTACTTAAAACTAACTGAAAGATAGCAGTGTATGCGTGTAAAATCAATGCAGTGACAGGCGCTTTAGGAAGAAATAGGCCTGCTTGATGTAATTTTTTACAGACAAGCACTGTATTGTGGGATACCTAGAGGCAGACTAAACAATGAGAATTACTTCAAGATGCCAGACCTCATGTGGTCAGACTCAGAAATTATGTATAAAAATATTTAAAAACCTGTAAATGGTCCCATAGTGGTATTAAGATGTAGGAAAGAGCAAACCATTATGAAATAAACATTTTTTTTGACTTTGTGGGTGCGGTTCTCCTTTAAATGAATGGATGACTGTGGGCTTTAAATATAAGGAACTATGTAGTGGGAGATTTAAATTTATACAGAAAAGGTTGGAAAGAACAAAATAAGACATTGGAGAGCTATAGTACTGAATAATATGGATTATAGGATTTTTTATTAAAACTATTCAAAAATGGAAGTAAAAATTGCAAGCATTACACAAGATACAATATATACTGTTAAGGGTAGATGAAGTCTAGAATTAGTAATGACTGTTAGAGAGTTAGTAGAGAATACCTTGAATGGACAAGAAGAACTACAGATCATGATAGGAGACCTAAGAAAAGCTTTTGGCACTATACAACATATAATTTTATGGGACATATTTAAGTTGTACAGTATACGATAAAAATGTGTGTGTGACTTTATATGAATATAATAAAGTGTATTAATTAATGGTTGGTTGGAAGAAATAAATACTAAGAGAGGAATAAGACAAGGATGCCCTTTGAGTAGCACAACATTTGCAATAGTAATGAATGTAGTAGCAAGTTATATTAATTAAGAGTTAAAAATATAAGTTATATGATTGAAATACCTATAACATTATCATATGCAGATGACATTATTTTAACTAATAGACCGATGAGTGTAATGAAAAACATAACGTATTTAAATAAAATGTTTACAAGTAATAGGTATGAATTTGAAAAAACAGAAAATTAAAGGATTGGGGGTATGATGGGAAAATAAAATAAATCAATTTCAATATGCAAGAAATATTAGTATTATAAATTAGATTTGGGAAGAAAGATATTGTACATTTACAACGGAAGATTGTTACAGGAAAAATGAAACAAACGCGAGACTGGAAAATGTTTACAGACTTTCATTTATAAAAAAAGAATACCTTTTGAATTCTGTAGTATTAGGAAAATTAGCTTATTTAGCTAGTGTATGTAATATGCCAATAATATATGAAAAGGAAATTATCAATATTATATTTTTCTTTATATGGGGATCTAGACTAAACCCTGTAAAGAGAGGAATACTATATGTAGAAAAAGTAGGAGGCAGACACGGGGAAAAATCTCATCAAGGAAAGCTCTCTGAGAAGGAAATATTGTAGCCTCAGGATTCCAAGCAATGGTAAACACAGAAAGAGTGCTACTGCTGGCTTTTCTTAGGTTCATAGGTTGGTACTAGGCTATCGGCCCAAGGGCCTATAAAAGCTTAGCCATAACAATTCCCTGGATATTTCTTTCCACAATATTTACTTCCCTGGACCCCTGTCAAGCAGGGCGACTGACATGATCCCCGGGGTGAATTTCCCATCTTCCATCCAATAATCAAGGTTCCTTTTGAAGAGGGCCAAGGAGGCGCTCTGCTTGACATGTATGGGCAGTCTATTCCAGAGTATGGGGAGTCTCTGGGTCAGGAACCTATTCCTCCAACATGTTTTGTTCATTGTGATGACAAGGTTTAGATCCCTGGAGTGTGTGGCTCTGAGGGATTGGGATTTCTTTAAGTGGAGCATGTCCAACAGCTCAGGGTTTGACATGGTCTTGTATGTTAAGCAGAGATTGCCTCTGAGTAGACGATATGCCACAGAGTACAGCTGGAGTTTTTTTTTAGACGGTCAGCATATGGCATCTGCTTTAGGCCTGTGATTCTTTTAGTGAGGTATTTCTGTGGCCTTTCCAGCTGTTGCAGATGTCTTGTGAGGTACATAACAAACTGGGCATTATAGTCTATAATGGGTCTAATGAGGGATGAGTACAGTAGGACAATTACCTCTTTTTTTCTGGATGAAAAGTCCTTAATAGTGAGGTGTGCCACATAGGATTTCCTGACTGTTGTGGCGATGTGGTTATCGAAGGTGAGACCACTGTCCACCTGTGTCCCGAAGTCTCTCATCACACTTTCGATGTTTAGTGTACTGCCACCTATGTGGTAATTCATGGGTATATGTTTTTTTCCAAAGGGGATAACTATACATTTCTTGGCATTAAACTTGAGCCCATGGCTCTGGCACCAGGCATCTGTTTCTGTAAGGCCCTTTTGTAGAATATCCACATAATTTGGGGATTCAATAATGGCTCCCAGTTTGCAGTCATCTGCAAACTTTGTTAGCCAGAGTCCCTTAGTGCTGGCCTGTACTTCAGAGAAGTAGATGTCAAACAAGAGTGGTCCCAGGACTGAATCTGAACCCTGAGGTACTCCACTTGTCATTTGTCTAGAGCTGGACTTGGAGTCAGCTACTTTTACAGAATGGGTTCTGTCAGTAAGCCAGTTGGCAACCCATCAAGTGACGTAGGGATTTATGTCCAGCTTAGTAAGTTTATCTATGATTCCAGAGTGGGTGATGGTGTCGTAAGCCTTGGCGAGGTCCAGATAGGCCGCGTGGACCACCTTACCCTCGTCCACAGCTCTGGAGACTGATTCGAAGAAGTCAATCAGGTTCAGGAGACAAGATCTGCCCTTCACAAACCCAAACTGGGTGGGGTCCAGTGTTTGAAGGTTGCCAATGTCTTTGTTTATAAGTTCCATGATAATGCGTTCCATGATCTTACAGATCAGGTTCATCAGACTGATGGGACGGTACTTCCCGGGATCCAAAGTGGATCCCCCCTTGTGGAGTGGGATAACTGTAGCTGTGTGCCACTCAGTGGGCACGAAGCCTGAGGTGAGGCTATGATTAAACATGACACTTAGGTGAGGTGCCAGTTCATTTTGTAGTTCATGTAGTACACAGCCTGGGATGTCATCTGGTCTCATGGATGCTGTATCCTTAGCTTTGGAGAGTGTGGTTTCTACCTGTGTTGCTGTGATTACTGGAATTTGGCAATCTTTTGGTATTGAGATGGGCCCTTTAGGGGGTCAGAGGGGGGTGAAGTTGGCACTAAATTGATCTGCCAGGATATTGGCAATATCCTTGGGATCAGTATATTTAATGCCATTCTGTTGTAGCTCAGAGCAAATCTGAGCATTGCCATTTAGATTCTTGACATAACTATAGAATGCCTTGTGGTTGTCTTTGGAATCTTTGGCAATTTTATTTTCGTAACTAGCTTTTGAGGATTTTATGAGGGATCTCAGCTTCTTACTGAGGCTGGTGAGGGAGTTTTTTGCATCCTGGGATTTTCCTCTTTTCTGCAACAGTTTCTTCCTTCTGTTGTATAGTTTGTTTATAGCAGGGGACCACCAGATTGGCTTCCTTTTTTTGGAGGAGAGCATCTTGGTTCTATCTGGGATGGCACGACTGGATGTGTTCATACAGTGCCTTAGTGTAGGACCCTACAGTCGAACTTTCAGATCCCATATGCATGGGTGTCATGAAGTTTGTCACTTCTGACTTCAGTAGCATGAAGTTGGCTTTGGAGAAGTATTTTAAGGAGGTTTCCTTACTGGGGGGTGGGGGTGGGATGTGGATGTCAAGGGTGATTTGCTTATGGTCAGATCTGATCAATGAGGGGGTGACCACTGGTGTGGAGCATCTATCTCTCATGTTGGTAATGACCAGGTCTAGGATATTGGAGCCCCTGGTGGGACAATGGATTAGTTGATCCAGGGTGTTGGAATTTATGAATTCCAAGAACCGTTGGGAAAAGGAACTGGTACCCGAGTAGTTTTCCAAGTTAATGGAATGGTAGTTGAAATCACCCAGTATTAGGGTGCTTGGTTGTATCATGATATTTTCCAGTATGTTTAGAAAGGTGTAGAGAGAATCTTGGGGCATGGTGGGGGATATGTAGCAAGCTACAATTTGGACTGCAGTCTTACATAGTGTTAGTTGCACCTGGAGAATTTCAGATGCATTGTGTTGGGCAACTAGCCTGGAGGTGTGAATATCCTTGGTGAATATGGACATTCCTCCACCTTTAGTTTTTCGGTCTTGGTTTTATGGCCAAAAAGTGTGGTAAGAGTTGTAGCCTGGTATTGCGGGAGTGCTCTCTGGAGCCTTGAACCAGGTCTCAGTTACTGCAGAGATATCTATGTTCTCCATTTTTAGGAGTGCCTCGAAAGAGTGCACTTTGAGGTTTAGACTTCTAGCATTGAGTAGCATTACCTTCAGATTTTGCATGCTTGTATCTGTTACGGTGGTGGTTTTGTCCTTTGAAGCTTGCCTAAAAAAGGCACTATAGGGGTGGCAAGAGCTTTAGCCAGTAACCTGAATCCCAGGGGTGACAGGTGCAGACCATCTCTGGCAAAGCATCGTGGTTTGTTTATCATGTCTTCCCAGGCAGACAGATACTGGATCCCCTTTGAATGATACCTGAAGCTTAGCCAATTGTTGAAGTCAATAATTTTGTCCTTGTACTGTGGTATCATTCTGGGCGAATGCAGGATGCTACTCAGGGCTAGGGTCGTACCTGCCTGGGCCACATGACCCGAGAGCTCTTCCATGTCTCTTCATGTAGTCCAGGGAGGTACGTCACAAGTCATTCACTCCAGCATGGACAATGACAGAGTCGTACTTGTACTTGTTGTGGAGTGACATGAGTGCATGCGTTATGTGGCGGATCCTGGCACCAGACAGGCAGCTGTCTGTAATTTTCTCCTTGTTCAGCCTGGTGAGTGGGACATCAGTGTGCCTGACTATAGAGTCACCTATGACTAAAGTGATGGGTACATTGTCTTACCTTAAGGGCTGCTGTTGGGTGGCACACTGGAGTTGTGAGCTATGTGTCACTTTGGTTGTGACTGGTGTTTGTTTGCGTTTCAGCTTCGGAGGTCCTTGTTGCTTGGGCAGGTTAATGTTAAGGGCCTCAGCATATGTGGGTTTAGTGTTGCTATGTGTGGGTGTTGATGGTTTGGGTTTTGAAGGGCTATGAGTTGCTTGAGGTGTAGTGCAGGTGTTAACCTTCTCCTCTTGAGTGTTTAGCACAATCTTGGCTGGAGAGAGCTTTGCTTTCAGTTTGGCTATGTAAGTGCATCTCTCGCAGGATGTAGTGGTGGGTGGTATGAGGAGAGGCTTGTCTGTGTACATGAGGCAGTTGCCGCATTGCCCCAGTATGCCCAGATTCACCAGGTGGACAGAAGAAATCACCGGAAGCTGTCCCTTGGCCATGCCTGTTTAGGTGCTTTTTTTGTAAAGTATAAGAGCTGTTTTCCCTTACCTTTGCAAGGTGCTTTGCAATTATAGGCTGTTTAGTGCCTATGATTAATTTCTCCTTATTGACAAGGAGAGTTGAGTGCTTGTATCAGTTTCAGGCTTCCTAGTGCTTTCCAGCAGGTTCTAGAGCAAGTGCTAGTCACAGGGGTTCCGATTTTAGTGCTAATACTGTTGTTCTACTACTACTCTTGTTCCTGTATCGAGTACACTGTATTGATTATAAAGGTTTCTGTCACTATCTCCATAAAATGAATAAATGTTATATAAAAATTGTAAAGGGCAACAAACGCATCTAAGCTTCAGGCAATGGACAGAGGCCTGTGGGCATCTCTTTTTGAAATGTGAATGCTGTTGGCACAGTTGAAAATGTACAACCATGAGGCTCTGATATGGGCAGGTTAGTGGTGAGGGGAAACTTGCATTAATGCTAGGTTATAAATGAACCTCTGATACTGGCATGCTTCAGCAGTGCAGGTAATCCTCCAGTCACAGACCACAGCTAAAAAAAGCGTTTGAGGTTCAACATCTCAGAACTCCTTAAAGCAAAGCTTCCACTGTAACTATCCTACATGGTTCTTCTGAATCTTCATATTAACAGTAATATATACATTTATTAATTTAAATATTTCCTAATAAATTATGACATGTCAAACATGGAAAACAAAACAAGCAGTACTTCTATGTATACTCCAACATTCTCTTGTTACCTCTTTGATGGAAAGATTAACTCCCTCTGGTTGATTTCGTTGTAGAATCTCTATGAAAATGGGAGCCAATGTAGCACTCAGACTGCTGATCTGAAGATATGAAACAAAATACTGTTAAGTAGAATTTCCAGTTAGCATGTTGATTCTTGTGTTTATTTGCATGCAAACACATGTGTGTATATATATATATATATATATATATATATATATATATATATATATATATATATATATATATATATGGGTCTACTTTAAAACACTGAAATTTCATAATCTTGAAACCATAACATCGAAAACCCAAAATAATGAAATTTCAGAACACTGAAACTTTGCTTCACAACACTGTATGGTGATCATGATACAGTGAGGTTAGGAAATAAAATTTTTCCACTGTAGTGCGATCTGAAGAAGACAGATATGAAGAATCACTGGCTGTCATGCAAGTAGGATAGCTTCTATTAGCTTGCACAGGTAACATGGCTTGCAATTACTGTTAATGCAATTAACAGCGAGTAAAACTAGACATCTAAAGGTATCACGTGTAATCCCTATGACGTGGCTTTAAATGCAGATGTGCATAATGCAAGGAGACATTCATCATGTGAAGTCATGTAGAAGTATACAGCACAATGGTTCCTAAATTCTCAAAAGCATATGCTCTGTTAACTGCACATGTGGCATTCCTGTGCCAGGACTAAGCAGAACATGCATCCCCAAAAAATGCCCAATCTTTCAGCCCAGTGTGACCTGTTGGTTGCACCTGCCAGAAAATACACTAAACATGCCAAATCATAAACCTAATATTGACTTAAGAGATAGCCTACTGCCATAAAGTAGCAACTGTCACACCCAAGGCCATGAAGCAAAACCAAAAGAAAACATTTTCAAACCAAAATATCCCTCTTGATAAAGGCATACAATGACTGCTACCATACAGGCTGCAATTTACTTGGAGATGAGTTAAAAGCTAAAGTGCCAGGCCACGAGATGCTTCATCCTCCAGGTGGCTATGACACAAATGTCTTGTCACAGGCACATTCCTAAAGCACTTACAACAGGTAGTCACCTTCACTGGTGGAATGTCCTGCACTGCAATGGCCAAAGGCTTATTAGCCACTGGTGAGAAAATCAGAATGTAGACTTCGGCCTACTTTACTGATAAGGTCATCACCATAAATGTAGTTTCCTCTTCTGCCTCTTTAACTATCTTAAATTTTAGTTCAGCAGTTTAACCTGAACTTCCCTCAGAGAAGTTAAGCCAGTGGAGACTCATGACCTTGCAAAACTGGTGTATGGCTTCTGCTTCCCACCATCTGTAAAAACTCCTACAAAAGGTGTTTACTTCATCTTTCAACATATCCATTAATTTGCTTAGTTGGCAATCTGTCACTTTCGAGCAGAGATATTGAAAAGTTATTTATAAATGAAAGATTAAATGTCACTGACAGTCTTGTCTTATCTTACGGAATCTGCCAACTCCAGCTCTATGTTGGTGCCTAATTAAATGCAGAGGTTTGTCAGATGTGCATTTGTTATTGGCTTATAGAAATACATGCAAAGCAGCTTTTGTGTACTGGAGCCAAAGTCTGATTACTGCTGATTTACTGCCTAGTAAAACACAAAGTCTGGTTAGTGCAGATAAACTTTGCAGACTATTAACCTTTTTAAACTGTGCGCATAACTATTAAAGCAAATGTCTATATAACAGACCACACACAATAATGTACAGCTTGCAGGGTTTACTGCCTTCAAGTTGCTTTTCAATACAACATAAATGATGTCCTCCATGAAACAGCTCTAACAGATCTCCCTAGAAATCAGTTTACATCTCATATATATATATATATACATTCTTACGAAAACAGTCTTTTGGGAACTCTCAAAGTCATTACTTTGGTATTTTCTGATGTCATACAGTCTGCTAATTAAACTTTTTAGGGAGTCTTTCCTGTTCGAGAATGTTTCTGTGTGAAAGCAGTCTTTCGATGATGTCATGCAGTCTGTTAATAAGCTCATTTGTGTTCTTGTTTCAAGGTGAATTACGTGACAGTTCAGTAAGTTGTTTTTGCCTCCAACTTGGTTGCTTTCTCACACCTGGGCCCTTATCTGTTTCCCTTGAAGCTTGTTCCAGACACTAAACATTCAGCTTATACTTGTCAGCATTTTGCTCAAGCTCTATTACACATGAATGACATTTTATTTGTTTAATTTTTCCTTGCTTTTCAGCTAAGAACAGTTTAACCTTTTTTTGGCAAACAGAAATGTATGCATCTAACTGACTATATTATTCCTAGTATATATGCATCTAACTAGCAAACAAAAGTGCATTTGCATTTATAAATCTCTAAATATAGATACCTAAAGGATATTACATAAACCTTTAAAGAAGCTTGGTATTTTTTTTTCTATTAAAGAAGTCCTCACAGGTGGTAACTGCATAAATGTTCTTATACCCAGATTTCCCTTTTTCTGGAAAGTGGTGGTAGAATAATGTGAAAGCACAGAAGTCATGCTTACTTGAGCCACAATGTCTCAGGCCAATTTCAGTCTGACTTTTAGATACAGCTACTGCACAGAAATGGCTTTAAGAGTAACTATTACCATAAAAGTGGAAACCAAAAACTATGCAGCACGTTACTACTTACTGATCAGTCAGTGGCATTTGATTCCATGAGTCATGACATACTGATCAAATGCTTCAACTGACTGCAGAATATCACTGGTTGTTTAATTCTTCCTCACAGGATGGTCTTTTAGAGGTGTCCCTAGGATTTTTTTTCTAACAAACTTGCTCTCTCACAGAGTTCTACAGGGCTAAATCTTATCTCAATTTCTTTCCTGTTCGCATGCTGTCTCTAGAGAAATGCTTAAGATATATGGACTCTCATACTTACCCTCTCTCCTACGGGTTAACTCAGTGTCAAACACTCTCCTTATTTATGACCAGTTGAAGAGTCCCCTACACATAAAGGCCATGGGTGAGGGTGAACAGAACATTAATAACAGATATGTATTACTTGTACTGTATCAGCTTAAACTGTGTTAGGAAATACATAGTATGTTGCCAATTTGAGATGGAGTTATACGCTCATAAGACATACAAGGCAAGTCAGGCCAGCAACCATGCACTCCTTGCCAATATCTACCCTCAAGCTCTATCATCTTTTGCAAGGAGGATAATGCCCGTCAGCCTTAGTGTAAATTTAAAGGCACCTATCCAACTATTGAAGCTATGTTTGAAGGATGAAAGGGAATCACACTTGTCACTGAAGTCTACTTCACAGCAAGGGGAGGTGCCGAGGGATTACCTATCTCTATCTAGTTTTATTTATTACTTAAAGAAAGTTTGTATCTCTGGTTCTGGTACTGGCAGTACAATCTGAGATGTTGTGGAAAAGCAGGTTGAAAATAACTGTATCTGTAAGGGCATGTTAAGCTAGGTACGTCTCCTCTCAGGAGCCTGCATGATACTGAGTATAAGGAAAGGACTCCAGTCTCTTCTGTTGGCTAAGGATTTTTAGACCATTTACGATTTTTGTTAGGACCATCTGTGTTTTTTCAAGTTATTTTTTTAATATGTATAGCCAGAAACATGCCACAGAATGCATTATATTTAGTGATATGTCTAATTAGGGCAGAATACAAATGGACAATAACTTCTTAATTTTAGAAGAGATGTCGTTGGCAATTAGTCATGAAATGTAGAATAACTTCCTAACCACAGTCACAACATGATGTTCAAAGGAGAGGGAGCTCTCAACCCATGTGTCCAGATCACTGATGCGTACAGTAAAGGGCAGTTTTCAATGAAGTAGGATGCAAAGTGTTTCTGCTTCTCGAAGGGAACGATGTTCCTTTTACTGGGTTTTACTTTTAGCCTTTTCTCTATGCACTAGAAAATGCCTTTAGCTGATTTTAGTTTGTTTTGAAGGTTATATGTACCCAGAGAGGACTTAACAACCACACCCAGCTAGCAGTCATCACCAAATTTTGCTAACCAGAAATCACCCTCATCATTTTGGAAGTATGCAAATATAGATGTGAAACAGAAAATGGCCCAGCACAGATCCCAGGGGGATAGAAGAGGTCCCATTCTCTACGTCTGAGGAGGTATCAACCACTTGGACAATGAGTATTTGTCCTGAGGCCAGCTGGCTATCCATCATACCACTTAGGGATTTATGTTTAAGATGATCAACTTATGAACAATTCAAATGTGTGGTATTGTATCAAACGTCTTGGTGGGATCAAGCTAGGGAAACATGGATGGTATATACCTTATAGTCCGCTTGAGTGATATTTTGAAAGCTGACAAGATTCAGCAGGCAGAACCTTCCCTTTACAGAAGTGTTTTTGATGTCATCATTTATGAGGCCAGTGATGACGTGCTTCAAGGTTTTAGAGACAAGGCTGATGCATCTACAGTTCTCCAGGTCTCTGGAGGATCTGCCCTCATGGAGGGGCATTACTACAGCAGGATTAAGGGACATGGCTTGTAGCAAGTATTAGGATAAACAGTTCAAAGAAGGGATCAACAAGTGCATGTTTAACAGTGTTTATTAGACACCCTGGTATGTTATCTAAACCCATGGAGGAAGTTCTCTTGGTCTTAGAGTACTTTAAGAATTTGTCCCTTACTGATAACAGGGAGTGGGAGTAACTCAGGGAAGATTTGAGAGAAGATGACAGTTTCAATAGAGAACTTCCCTGCAAACCTGCCAGCCAGTATGTTTGCAATGCCTTTTAGGTTTGAGTGTAAGGCTCCATTATGGTGATGCTTGGAGGGGAATTGAAAGTCAATGCTTAATTTCATGACATAACTGATGCAGGACTTATAATTATGTTTTAGTTATGTTGCTATAGTCTTAATTTATGTGATGTTTTACTAGTCTTTATTAGTTGCTTTCATTTCCTCAGTGAGGTTTTTAATACTATTTTGATGCTGAGGGGTTGTAGCCCTACGAGCCAGTTTAAAGGGCATCTTCTTTCTGTTATACAGTTTATGTCAGTAGACAGCCAGGATTGTTATTTTGGAATTTACCACCCTATTTGGTTCAGAAAGAGACTGCTAGGTCATTACATTTATCTAAATGTGTATAAAAATAACGTGTAACTGGCTGCATAGATGAGGTCTGCCATGGATTTTACACTGAGGATGGCTTTTCTGAAGTCTTTAAAGAGGGTGGTACTTGTAACTGAGAAAGTCAACCTTTACAAATGAAGGACCAACAGTGGAATGAGAGCAGACAGGGGCCAAGTTTGTGAGTACTCAGTCAAGAATGTAACTCCTCCAGTTGGTCTGACCACAAATGAATCCAGGGCATTGTTTACCCAGCCTAAAATATACTTCAGCATACTCAACACTGGAAATATAGGAGCTCCCATCAATGGGAGGACAGCTGAAGCCACCAAAAATTAAAGAACCGTTGCTTATAGGGATATCCTCTACAAATGGCATTAATTTATTGTTGTCATCTGGAGCCAAGCAGGGTGAATGATAACAGGCAATAAGTTAGAAATTAGATTTCCCTAATATAAGTTGTAGTTTAATAAGATCACGGTGGGGGGAGGGGGTCCCTACTTTGAAGGGATATTTTCCATGATGTATACAGGAACTCCACTACAAATGTGGCATCGCAGGCATAAAACTCAGGCATGGAAGGGAAGCTCTCTAAGGTTTTGAACCCTGTATCTGTACCAAGCATTACAAATGAAAAAATGTCTCCAAGGTCACACAGTTTATTGTAATGACTCCTGGTGCTGAATACAGCCACACTGGGACTGCTGAAAGGTTGAAAACAAAGGATTTGGACTTTGCATCCATGGAAGTATCTTTAAACTACATTTAAAATAATGCACTTTCTTACCATTTAAATCAGTTTTGTGTTTCCAGTTGTGCATGTTCTGTATCTAAAGTTAAAGCTATTAACTGAAGCCATTTTTATAGCTGTAGTGGTTTATAGCAGCGGTCTCCAATCTTATTTGCACCAAGGACCAGTATCAATATAAGACAATTTTCCACGGACCAGCCAGCATGCGGCACGCATAATAAAGTACACACTTATTTATCTGAAATTTGTTTAACGAGGTTGCCCGACTGGACTAGAAGACCTGGGGAGAAAAGCTCAAAAGTACAATAAAAAACGATTATCAAAAATAAGTGTACATTCTGCCTAACAGCATAACATTGATCTACTGTAGTTGAAATGTAAGCAAACCTAATGGCAACCTTATTAACTAAGTTTATAAGAGCAATATTTAAAATCGGTCCCTATTATTTGGCTCTGTCCAGCATACCCTCTCAACTGTACAAATTTTCGCAGAATGTCCAAATTTTTTCCTCATATTTTTGGTCTTTTTCTCATAAAATTGTTTTCTGGCAAATCACTGGCAGATCATTGAGGATGAAGTCAGAAAATAATGACAGATAGTTGAGTTTCATACTTCATACCCTTCAGAAAATTCATGCTAATGCAAAACCTGCATTTCTATGAACTTTCTAAGTTTGTGAGAGCAGTACTTAAGTGTCCCTATTTTGTGCCTTTGTATCCCCACTGTTTTTGGCTTTGTCCAGATTTCTTGATCTAAGAGGGTGAGAGATATGTGTCCAGTGGTATGGTCCAGACTTACACAGACCTCACTGCTGCTGCTGCCAGGGATCACTCTCACTCTTCACTATCTACCCCCGCGAAACACACACACACAGTCTCTTTTGCATTCATGTACGCATTCACTCACACACATCGCTCTCACTCTTTTCCGAACTCTCACACAGTCATAGTCACTCCCTCATTCATACCTGCATTCACTCACACATCACTCTTACTCTCCCAATCACACACACAGCAACTTCCTCATTCATACCTGCAATTCACTCACACATGGTTGTCACTCTCTCCCGTCAAACACACACACAGTCACTTCCTCATTCATATCTGCATTCACTCATACATCGCTCTCACTCTCTCCCGTCAAACACACACACAGTAATTTCCTCATTCATACCTGCATTCACTCACACATCACTCTCACTCTCTCCCATCAAACACACACACAGTCATTTCCTCATTCATACCTGCATTCATTCACACATTGGTCTCACTGTGTCACACCCAAACGCCACACCCACTTACGCATTCATTCATACATCGATCGATCTCTCCCAGTCTCGCACCCACATGCCACACATCCACTTACGCATTCATTCATGCATCCCTCTAACTCTTCCGATCTCACACATACACACACACAGCCACTTCCTCATTCATACATGCATTCACTCACACATCGCTCTCACTCTTCCAATCACACACACAGCCAACTTCTTCATTCATTCCTGCATTCATTCATACATTGCTCTCACTCTCCCGATCTCTCACACACACACACACACACACACACACACACACACACACACACACACACACACACACACACACACACACACACACACACACACACACACACACACACTCTTTTGCTTTCATGCACGCATTCACTCACACATGCAGACACACACACTCTCATACAGGCATTCACTTACCTGACGGCCCAGTTCCAAGTTCTCCACAGCCCGGTGGCCGGGGAACGCTGGTTTATAGTATAATATTTTCAAGTGGTTTCTGTGCTCTGCCTAGGTGCTGACATCATTTCTGAGTGGCCTCTCATTTTATTGCATTTTTTACTATCTCTTCTGAATTTTTTCATAACCACCCTTTTCCTGTTGTGCTTTTAAACTTGGAGGCTTTTGACATGCCCACTGCTACTGTACATCTGGCCTTGAAAGCTCTTCCCAGTCTCATCTTCTGTATACCTGAACCTAGAAGCTCCTTCTAGTCTTGTCTTCCCTGCTCACCTTACTGGGTACTGACAACTGAAACTCGGAAGGCCCTCCCCTTAAACTGTAAGTGTACTTTGAAACTGCTTTAAAGTAAGAGTGTGTGTGTGTGTGTGTGTGTGTGTGTGTGTGTGTGTGTGTGTGTGTGTGTGTAGGGGAGGGGCTTGTCTGTCTTTGAATTGCCCTGTAATTACTTACATCCAGTTATTAGGTTTGTTTCTCGTACCTATTCACTTTTGGCTAACTGAAGTGTGTTTTTACACTAAGAAAACTTGGGCTGCAATTCTAGTAGCAGTAGAAAGGTAGGCTGGTCTGTTTGAATTGGAAAAAACACAGGGAGACAAAGTGAGATTGTTTCATCAGCCAGAGGGCTATTTAGGGACTTAGTTGTTTGTTGTTAATCTGTACTTAAGAGCTACTTTTGTTGTGCTTTTACATTAAGAAATTCCAGGATTATCCATCTTGTGGTAGAAGGTATTTACCAGTTATCTCACAGTTGGGAAGCACTCCAAGGAGCTCAACATGTGGTTGTTTTTGGTAAGAGGGTAGAGGAGTTAGTTTTCAGCTTTCTTCTGTCTGCTATAAATTAGGAGTGCTTGTGTGGAACTGCTTAAAGTGTAGTGACAGTTAGTGCCATATATAGTACCAGACGTTTAGTCTGTTAAATTTTACCTATAAGCTAACCTATAACACAGAAAGGCTTTGGGCAAAGCTAGGCTTAGGGCAGCTAGTTAGCATGTCGAACAGCACTAATATCAGATCATAGACTAACATCTAGCCTTAAATCTAGACACCACTTAGGTGACCCCTGTAAAACCAAATCCCTAAACTATATGAGCCCAACCCTAATACATGTCCTGACAATATGGATATCCAATTTCCTAATGTCTCTCTGATGGCCAGCTTAGCAGATATGGGCATTCTGAGACAGTGTAGCAATTGTTTCATATACTGAGACCACCTTTTAATCCTTAAAGAAACTAACACAGTATGCAAGATATTCACATGCATAACTTCTTTAGAGGCAAAATTCTTGCTTACAAACAAGCCTGTTAAGAGCAGACACACTACCATCCTTCGCAAATACAGCTTATCATACACAGACTTTCTTACACTGAGGGACTTAAAAGAAATCTTCACAAATCTTGAAGGACTCTGAAGATGCCTAACGGCAACACCTATACTCAGTAATCACCATAGCGCATACCAAAAGCAGCACCTAACACCACACATAAGCCTATACCCAATGATCCCCAACAAAAAAGCCTATAAGGCAAACACCCTACCTAGTACTCTTGTCATAGGGGATGCTATTGCGCAACACACAGGTGCCTCTCTCACCAGACTGGATAAGGAGAAGCTAATGGTCATTTGCCTATCTGGAGCTAGGAACTGCAATATCATGCATCCACTCAAGTCACTGCACCAGAGGTACCAATATGATTCTATCATAGTCCATGTAGGTGTAAATGACTTGAGATGTACCTCACTGGACTATATGAAAAGGAAAATGATGGATATCTCTGAATATGTGCCACAGACCGTTATGTATCTTGCAATTAGCAGCATTCTACCTTCACCAAGGATGATGCCACAGTATGAACAGAAAAGTACTGACTTTAACAACAGGCTTACTTTCTGGTGTCACTCCAGGGGCATCCAATATCTATCAGCATGGGAGGACATGGCTAACAGACCATGTTGCTTTGCAAACAATGGTCTCCACCCGTCCCTTCCTGGGCTTTCGGATACTGGCTTAACCCCCCCCCCCCCACACACACACACACACACACACAGCCTTTTTAGGGAATGTCAAAATGACAAAACTACCAACATAGCAAAAAAAACTTAAAGCAATCTTAAGGTGTTACTGCTCAATGCTAAGAGCTTGTACAGGAAACTCCACACCCTACAAGCTCTCTTCACTTTACAGAATGTAGGCATCTCTGCTGTTACCAGGACTTGTTTGAAAGCTGCAGAAAGCACTCCAGTGGTGCAAGACTACAGTCCCTTCAACACATTTAGGCTAATTGCAGCACAGACAGGGACTAAAGGTGGAGGAGTCTCGACCTAAGTCAGCAACAGATACAACTCCAGCTTGATTAAACAGGATGATGCCCTCGAGTTTATCTACATCCAAGTCTCCATAGACAAGACCAATGAGGACGTGACACAGGGGAAGGCACAATGTTTGGCACCCATGTCCCTCATGGAAAGGGGCAACATGTAAATGTTCTGCTCATCTTTAGGTTATTTGTATTTAAAATATAAAGCCTAAAAACTTCATAGGACTGTATGGCTAAGATTCTAAAGATCCTCATAGATCAACAGCCAGCAAGTACCTATGAAACTATCGGTTTGTGGCATGACACAGCAATACTGGTGCTGGAGATGCATGTGCTTCAACCTACAGCCTGAGCCATATTGATGGCATCATCCTTGTCAACCACACAGCTGGTTAACTGATGCAATGTGAGACAGAAGTAGGAGCAAGAAGTTCAAGGAATAAAGGCAAAAAGAACTAAAGACATTTATGACAGGGAAGACAGTAATAAAGCTTTTAGCAAAGTAAAACAACATATAAGAAATCCAACAGCATACGATAAGAAATCCTGTGGGTCCACATTACACATTATGCAATAGTAACAGGAACTTAGTTGAGAAATAAATGTGATACATAGGCCAGGGCTATTAGCACTGTAAAGAAATGAAGATCATTAACTGCAGTAGCTTCAGTTAAGACCAAAAGAGGTCTGAGGGCTTACAGAGCTGAACTCTCAAATAAGAAAAAAAGGGCAACAGTGAACTGTCAATCTAGTTGGATAGCTTTAAAGTCACTGAGAAAAAAACAGCTAAACACCTGAAGTGTCATAATATTGTCTGCAGACAGTAAATTTTATTCCAGTAAATTACAGGCCACACTAGTGGGAGTTCATTTTACTTTAATTTCTACCGTAGGAAGGTAGAATTAGCCTGTTAAAAGACAAATCACACTAGAGAGAACTGCAGCCCTGGAGTAATTGCACAGGTACAAGTAACCAGTTATTTCAGACATCTAGGTGTGTGTGATGTTGTCTTGAAGAATGCCAAAGAAACAGTGGTGACAATGGCAATATACATGTAGAAATTACAGTATGAATTTCAATTAGCACACATTCTCCCTCAGGCAGGGCAGGCACATTTAAGTGACTAACTACACACTTTAAAGAAAAAAATCCACAAGAGTGCAAAGCCTGAAGTTTAGTCAGCACCAAGTATAACAGTTTAAAGCAGGTATAAACTCATATTTCTGTATTCCAGCTTGTGATAATTTATACACATTTAACCGCTTCAGCACAAAGCAAATACAGAAGCTTTATTTCTCCTGAAAATGCAAGGAAGTCAAAGTAAAAATGAGGTATTACACAGAAATGTATTTTAAGTGTCTAAGAAATAGCAGTCTGGATTGCACATCAAATTCAACATTATAACCAAAGAAAAATGTAGTATCATTATTCTTGCTAATACAACAGGGAAGTAAATATTGTGGGAAGAAATAGCCAGGGAATTGTTATGGCTTGGCTTGTACAGGCCCTAGGGCAGATAGCCTAGTACCAACCTATGAACCTATGAACAATTGTTAAAGAGATAAACTTCTTCATTAGGTACACAGAAAAGTATTAAATTTTCTGTGATAAGTGGTCCCCAGTGCAAGAAGGGCATGACAATCAATCAGAATACTACCGCCAGTAATTCTGAATAAGAAAAAATAGTGTAATACATAAAGCTGAGACCATACTGACAGGATAAACAAGGACAATGTGTTAATCAAGCAGAAGTGTAAACAAAAAAGAATAGGTGTCCTAGCTCAATACAGAATGGCAGAGCATCGCCAGAACAAGCCAAAATAAAGAACTTAATTAAATGTACAGAGATGGTTAAGAAGTAACAAGAAATATTTAGAGGGACTGACAAATGTTGAAGTACTGCATAATGGGGGAAACCTCACAGAAGAGGAAAAGCAATTGCAGAATGCTAAGCAGAAAATAAAAGATTACCTCGATAATATGCATGATTTTAGAAAGACTGCTGTTTAGCAACTGTTGTTTTGATAATAATGCTAGAGCACAAAAACTTTTAGCTCAATGACTCAGGCAACAGAAAGAAGAAAGGGTTGTCAACGAGCTTAGGCAGCTGATAAGAGATCCTGTAGAGGTACTAGAAATATTTTGGAAATTTTATGAAAGTCTGTATACAGGAAAAATGGATGGAGATAAAGAAAAGGTACAAATAGAAATGTTTATGGAAGAATTAAATATGCCAAGTTTAGCAGTACATGAGGCTCAACTACTAACCGTTTGGATAGGAGGAGAGGAGATAAAAATGGTGCTGTATAACCCAATCCACAGGAAAGTCCCCAGGAATAGATAGTATTTCCTGTGGAAGTTTGGAAGCTAAGAGGGAAAACTGAAAAATCTGGAAGGTTTTGTTTAACAGTATTTTCAAAGGAAAAGCACCAACATCCTGAAAGAAAATGGTGGTGGCTGAGATATCTAAACAGAGTCAAGACGCATCAGATCCAGCTTCATACAGGCCCATTTCAATCCTAAACAAAGATTATAAAGTGTTTATGTCTATAATGGCTGAAATAATGGCAAAGGTGATGCCAAAATTGACAATGTGGATCAATATGGTTTTATGGATGGGGAAGCAAATATTTGACATTAACAGAACACTGATGATCCAGTGGAAAGCTGAACAAAAGAAAATACGACCGTTGCTGGTGGGTCTTGATGCAGAGTAAGATCTGTCAGAGTAGGTTGGGATTCTATAAGCAGGGCATTGGAAGCATTTGCATTCCCTGATAAAATTATAAGGTTAATTAGGAGGCTATATGAGGGATTGGAGGTGAAAATTAAAGTGGGTGGGTTCCTAGATACTGGGTAATTTCTTTTTGAAAAGAGGAACCAGGCAGGGGTGTCCTCTTTCCCCTTTACTACTTGCATTATATTTAGAGTCATTGGCAAAGAAAATAAGAGACTTAGAAATTCAAGGATATAATTGGTATGGTAGTCAAGACAAGCTGGCTCTATTTGCAGTTATTATTTTATAGCTGATAAAACCAGAAAAGGACATGTCAGTGCCATAGAACATTTTGAGGCAGTTTCAGATCTTTTCAAGATACAACATGAATTAATGTAAAACAAAAGGCAATAGCTGTAAATTATGCACCCACAAACTAGTTCAGCAATATCCATATTTATGGGGACATGATAAAATTAAGTACTTGGGAGTAAGTGAAAAATATATCCACTGAAGAATGTATCTCTTTCTTTTCTGAAGAAATGTCAAGCAGAGGTCTTTATTTTGCCTCTGAAGAAATGTCCAAATGTAGACCAGACAAACTCTGTATGACTGTATCTGTTATACTTTGTCTCAGAACAAATTCTTGCCAGTTAATTCTGTCAGAGCTATTTCAATTCTATTATAACACAGCTAGACAGATGAACCTGAATGAAACATACTGTCCAGTTTATATACTCTTTTCAACCAATGTTATTTTTAATGTCCTTGTGACTTGTTCTTCTGATTTCTGTCTGTGTCATGAAAAAGTCCATGGTTGTTTCATGCACTTTTTTGGTTCTCGCTGTATCTGAAGACTTCACAAAAGTCTCTCCACATCATGTTTGCGTCACTTGACCTGTCTGCATATTATTTATTTTTTTATTTCTGCATCTGAAAGCCAAGAAAGTCATCTTCCTTTTTTTCTATAACAGGATGCATTTACAGTATTGCCCACAGCTATATGTTATTAATATCTAGGCTGAACATAACTGTTCTTGCAAAGCAAGCATATTATTTTGAAAACTGCTGTTTGGCCTTGCACATTTCCTTTCACTGTACACACAGTATATTGGGGAAAAGTATTTTAATTTACACAATATCTATCAAGTCCCACTTTTTTTTTAAGACCCATGAAAATTGTAAGAGAATTTACAACAAAATATGATCTTCAGTATTTTGAATCCCTAGGTCTGTTGCAACATACGAATCCCTTGCATTTAATGCTATTTCTTTAAAGAATGTTACATTACCAATGGCTGTTACTTGATTAATACTTTTATTAACACAAATCTTATAATGACGATAAGAGCAATTAATGCGGAAATTATAGTACCCCATCATAGACATATAGCCATTATTACTTATCTATTTTAACTGTTTTTATGCTTCCTTAAACAAGTTGTCAGTCTTGCAGTTACACACAAGCATTTCAAAATCTTGTCAAGTTAACCCTTGCTTTACAAGGCAAAACGTATTAGAAACAAGCATATTTCTTTTGCACTGCATAATTTCATTATTGCTTTGGGAAAAGAATATTTAAAAAAGCAATTTACAGGAAAATGTGATCCTCTGTACTTAATAGCTTTTCTTCATTGTTAACAAGATTTGACAGTTTTATAACACATCTGCTCTGTTGAATTTGCTATCAGCTTTGTAACTTTCCATATTGCCTTAGTGGCACTATACCAGTGAAAAATTCAGCTCCTGAAATAATACCATTTCCTATGTCCAGCTGTTTTAAAATCTTTCCCTATTTTTTATCATGAACCTCCCTCTTTTTCTGGTGATTTTTACCATGTCCTCTGGTAACGTGCTAGTAATTTTCATTATTGGAACTGCATACTCTATGTAACAGAATTTTTCCTCTTATCTCTTCTTTAAAAGAAATATTATGTGTTAACTCCCATGCTGTTTTTATTTTTATAGTCAAGCTTTTTTCCATGAACATAGTTCTTTTGAAAACAGTATCCCTTTTTCTATTTTTATCAACTGTAAATGTTTTTTTTTTTTTTTTATGGCTGATTGTTTAACAACTCTACTTTTATAAGATTTTTTAAAATGTAAAATGTGTATGTCTAACCTCTACAGGAATTGCATGTAATGGCATTTTCCCTCTGTAAGGAATGTGGCTAAAAACATAACAATTTGAGTTGTCACATGCCTTTGCAAGCAAATTTTGCATGTCCAAAATGTATTGAAATCAGGTATCCGATTATGTCCCTGTTCTCATGATTTATTATATCTGAGTATCTCTCCCCATTTTTTCTTAACAACTGTTTTATTTGCATAGATTGCCTTGTTCTGTTTATAGATTGCTATAATAGAAACAAATTTAAACTTTTTAAGACTGTCAACAGACTGCTACTGTACTGATACTGTTTGATTATTAACTTACACTGATTTTTATGAACCAACATGGTGTGCTGCTTTTGCTTGGATTTTTAATTAGCTGAAAAATGCTATTTGTAATGACTCTGTACTTTACTACCTGTATGTATTGCTGTGTATTATTACCCAGATGGCAGTTACACTAGTTTGACTAATAATGTTTTGGCTGTAATACATTGTTTTTAAAATATGACATTACAGTCACTGTTTTTTACCAATATTGATCCTGTTTGCTGTATGCATAAGCTACCTTTGGAGACATACTGTACTGTTAATGGGGGGAGGGGGTGACCCTCCCTTGTTATGTCATTTAGGATTTGTCATAGGTACTGCCTTAAATGTTACTCTGTGGACTTGCATACCTAACATTTAATTGCATTGTTTAGTTTTACATATACTGTTTGCACTACTGTAAATGTATTTACTGTATTTGTATTAACTTTACACTGTATCTGTATTAACTTTACTTTAAATCTGTATGGCTGTAGGTTATGTCTGTGTTTATTTTGAATCTGTCCTGGCTTATTAAACCAGTAAAGTATTTTTCTGTCTTTTACTGTCCCCTTTCTTTAATTAACATTGAGTTTTGTATACTAACATTGTCTTCCATTACTTTAAAAGATCCCTGTACTTTGCTGCCAACTACCTGTATTTTGTTAATTTATTGCTTTAATGCCTATTGCCTGCCATGATTTGGTATTTCATAGGGTATACTTTATTTCTGACTGATTGTTCCTTAATGTATTTTCTTTATCTTGATTTCTTTCCCTATTTTGGGGTTTGAAGAAGCACTATTATAATGTTACCTATTTTCTTACAGGTAAAACATATCACCTGTGTTTATGAACTTTGTTGTGTATCTGTCTGTCTGTAACCCTGGTGGAGCAGAAGCTGCTCGTGTTCCCCCGTGGGTTTACATCCCCTTTCTTTCACCACGTAGTGTACAAGCTGTTTTTGTACATTTCCTATGTGCATCTGCAATACTGCATACTTTTTTAAACTGTCTAGCACTCTGGCTTATTCTCTGAGTCTGTATCTGTCTGTCAGGCAGAAATTGATTTTAAAGCTGCATATGCATTTTGCAGAATGTCATTAGCTGTCTGATGGAATTGCTTTAACATAATATCTTGCCTGACTAAAACATTATTTTGTTTTTTCTGTCATGCTATTTAGACCGTCTGTAAAACAGTTACACAAGTCTAGACACTCACCTGTTTTAGCTGCTTGCTTTGCTTTGCCATTTGCCAAAGCATTTGCTGTAGCCTTTTCTGTATATTTTTCATGTGGTTTGATTTTGACAATACTAAACTTTCCCTGTAAATCATGTTGGGAATTAATGCCCATTACTCTCATATTGGAGCATGCTTTAGGGGTTTGCGAACACTGCTGATGATTCCCCTTTTCCCTTCTGACCTAAACTGGAATGTGTAAAAGCAAAAAAAAAATTTAAATAAAGCAGTATTTGAAATAGTCCACACAGTGTATGGCAACCATTGTTTATTGAAACAAAATTATTATTATTATTTTTTTTGTCTTGCCGCTGAGGCAGAGTCTGTAATAAACAAGATTATTGATATATATCAGCAGGAGAAATTGTTATTTCTGCTGAACCCTGCCCAATGTAAACCCTGCTGGGCTTTTTTTTAACTGTCTTGTCAGATTAACCTCTGTAGTTTGTGCCTTTAGTAAATGTTGTTGGGCTCTGACTGTTAAGTTAAACCAGAAATCTCATTATGTAAAGTCTGAATGCTATGTTGAGTCTGTTTCTCTAAATGGCATTATTGTCCCTTACTACTGTCTATAGAAAAATTTTGAAAAGCTGTGAAAACCTTTTCTTTAAAAGGTTAATATTGATAGCACACTGTACTATGTTAGAACTTTGTTGTTTTTGTGCATTTGCAATATTTACTATAAATAATATTTTATGTAGTCTATTACATTCTTCTTCTTCTTCTTCTTCTTTTCTTTTATCCGGTTAGTCGCCACAGCAGGGATCACCTGTCCAGCAGTGGAGTTTTACAGTGTCGAGTTTGCCAGCAGCCCACCCTTCCAGAGAAGGCACTACACACACCACCAACCTAGGGCCAAATTAGAGTGTCCAATCCACCTGCAGCATGGATTTGGAGGAGGAGAGAGGGGGAAACCGGACCAGCCGAGGAAACGCCACCACAGGGAGCAGACTGCACCCCAGCTGAAACCACTGCTGGCATGTAGTCTATTACATTACTGACAATAATTACATACACTTATACTGTATGAGATTTAGGTGACTGCAGAAGGTGCATTTAACTGTTGTATATGTGAAGAATTAACAAAGCTAGAATCAGACTGTTTACCAGAACAGGATATATTTTTATAGTATGGCTTACATACTAGACTCCTGTGACAAAATAGACAGAAGTTAGGAAAGTTACTTTCACATAAAAAACAGTCTTTATGCATTGCTGTACATTTTGTGTATGGATTATAGGCATTTATACATTTACAAACACAACTGTTATCTAATGTCTGAACATCAAACATTTTAGATTTACATTTTATGTCTGACACAGAAGGTTTAAACCATGTAAATTTATATATACAATATGTGGGCACTGTAAAATTAACTGTCTGTACTAGCATCCATGTTATAACTGTGAAGAAAGTACCGTAATTTATGCAGAAGACAAGCAGGCGATCAGGCTGAAGTCAATATGGAAAAGGACGGTGTTTCTCTACAGACGAATTGTAGGTGGTCCGACGCAGGACAGCTTCCACGGCAGTGCTCTGTGTCCACCAACGAAGTACTGGAACTGGAACTGTTTCTCTGTTAAAGCACTGGAACTGTCAGTCTGTTGAAGTAATGTAGCAAGTAGTAGGGATCCCTCTAATATTAACTGCTGGTAACATATATGGTCACAGTCACTGGCCAAGGCTCGCCACTGAAAAAATATATCCACTGAAGAATGTATCTTTTTTCTGAAGAAATGTCAAGCAGAGGTCTTTATTTTGCCTCTGAAGAAATGTCCAAAAGTAGACCAGACAAACTCCGTACTACTGTATCTGTTATACTTTGTCTCAGAACAAATTCTTGCCAAACAGTTGTCAGAGCTATTTCAATTCTATTATAACACAGCTAGACAGATGAATAGACTAAGGCACACTTAGTCTAAAACGTCACCCCTGAATGAAACATACTGTCCAGTTTATATACTCTTTTCAACCAATGTTATTTTTAATGTCCTTGTGACTTGTTCTTCTGGGTTCTGTCTGTGTCATGAAAAAGTCCATGGTTATTTCATGCCCTTTTTTGGTTCTCGCTGTATCTGAAGACTTCACAAAAGTCTCTCCACATCATCTTTGCTTCATTTGACCTGTCTGCATATTTATTTATTTGTCTGCATCTGAAAGCCAAGAAAGTCAACTTCCTTTTTTTCTATATCAGGATGCATTTACAGTATTGCCCACAGCTATATGTTATTAATATCTAAGCTGAACATAATTGTTCTTGCAAAGCAAGTATATTATTTTGAAAACTGCTGTTTGGCCTTGCACATTTCCTTTTACTGTACACTCAGTATATTGGGGAAAAGCATTTTAATTTACACAATATCTATCAGTATGGATTAAAAAGGATTCTCGTATGGCAGCTAAGAATATGTGGGAAGAGACTAAACAAAAGACAATACAAAAACTGAGAAATTGGAAGGTGTGTTATATGGATATGGATAGCAAGAAACAAGCAGCTAAATTGTTTTTAGTCCCTTTAGTTTTATACACAGGTCAGGCATATTTTTATCAACCACATGGGAAGTTGTGGAGAGCAGCTAATAAAAGCTGAAGGATTTTATCTAGGAGGGGGAAGATGGCAAGAGTGAAGTTACAGATTTGCTGTTCTGAACTGTTTGGAAGTTTCTAGAAGGCCAGTGCTTGCTTGGGCTAAAGGGAAGTCTCTGTGTTCACCAGTGGGAGTGGTTAACACTGAACAGCCTGCCTGTCCCTGGAGGAGTGGTTACTACCTAGAAGCTGTAGTTTTATTGGCCATTTTGGGTCAATTCTAAACTCCTTGATCTGTCTCTCTTAAAACCCGGCTGCCTCGTGGTTTTGGCGTCTTTTCAGGCTTGCTAGTTGTTGCTGAAGCACCTACCAAAGGGAGAAAATGCTGAGAGAAGAAAAGGAGCCACTTTTGTGATTTTAAGTATTTTCTTCTGATTTTTTGTTAAGTTTTGCTGCTTTGCCGCCTATTTTTTGGCATTTTCCGGCTTGCTAAAGTTTATATCTGTAACAGTAACAGTACTTGGAACACATCTAGAGCCTGTTTACTGCATTTCCTGTGTTGCACTTAATTTAAAATAGTTTTTTTCTCTAAAAACTGCATTTTACCTGATTTTTGCCTAGCACTCAAGTGTGGGGTCATTTATTGCACTGTTGTGATTATTTTGCTGCTTGTGTATCACTGCTACCTTTAAACGACAACAAAAAGAGAAAAAAAAAATTCTTGCTTTTTTCCGACTTTCTGAAAGTTAAGAAAGTTCAGTTACAGATTTGCTGTTCTGAACTGTTTGGAAGTTTCTAGAAGGCCAGTGCTTGCTTGGGCTAAAGGGAAGTCTCTGTGTTTACCAGTGGGAGTGGTTAACACTGAACAGCCTGCCTGTCCTTGGAGGAGTGGTTACTACCTAGAAGCTATAGTTTTATTGGCCATTTTGGGTCAATTCTAAACTCCTTGATCTCTCTCTCTTAAAACCCTACAACTTACTTTTTGCGCGGTTTTGCGCACTGAGCAGCGTCGGGCAGCACCGCCTAAACAGGTTTAAACTATTCCTGGCTCCACAAAGTCTGCTCTTCACCTTTTCCCTTAGAACTGTTCAAACTCTCAAAGTAATCACTCTATTCTCTTTCTAAAGCCCTGCACTTTTTCAGCTCTTATAAGGAAACACTAACTAACTAAAGCACTACACCCTCCTTTTTTCTTCTCATAAGTATTAGGCCCCCGATTGGTCCTTCCTGATCAAGTGAAAAATCAGTTCCCTTCCCTAATCTGATCAGTAAAAAAACAGTTCCCTATACTAATCTGGTATGTCCAAGGGTCAGTTTCAAGGTTACTCTCCAGTCCAGCTGGTGAATCTGGGAATTTTGAGGCAATGTTACAATTGCCTTATGTACACAGACAACCCTCTCCTCCTTCCAACAAACTCTAATACATGTGAGAGATGCAGTTACACAGCCAAACTGGAGGCAGAGCTCTCTCAACCCAAGACTGGCACAGTCAGTCAGGAGGAAAAGGTAACCACCCACACCACAAATCCAGTCTCACACAGACCTATTTCATCTGCATACCCAACACATACACACATACTCGGAGGCTCTAAATAAAAATCTGCCTAAACAGCAAAGACCTCCTAAGCAGATATCCAAGCAACAGCCACCCCTCAACAATACCCATGAATCACATATCTCACAAAATCAGTGTGCCTCACAGTCACAGCCCTTAAGGCCAAACAACACACCAAATACATTTGTTATAGGGGACTCTATTGTCCGGCACACGGACTTCCCGCACACCAGACTGAACAAGGAGAAGGTCACTGTAAGCTGCCTGTCGGGTGCCAGGATCCGCCACATAACGCAAGCACTCAGGCCACTCCAAAGCAAGTACAAGTATGACTCCGTCATTGTCCATGCTGGTGTGAATGACCTGAGACGTACCTCCCTGGACTACATGAAAATAGACAGAGGAGCTCTCTGACCATGTAGTTCAGGCAGGTATGACCCTGACCTTGAGTAGCATCTTGCCTTCACCAAGAATGATGCCACAGTATAAAGACAAAATGATCAGTTTCAACAATTGGCTAAAGTATTGGTGTCATTCAAAGGGGATCCAGTGTCTGTCAGCCTGGGATGACATGCTCGACAAGCCACATTGCTTCGCTAGGGATGGCTTGCACCTGTCACCCTTAGGCTTTTGTATACTGGCCAAGGCTCTTGCCACCCCCATAGTGCCTTTTTTAGGCAAGGCTCAAAGGACAAACCCACCTCCATAGACAACCCAAGGATAAAAAAACTAAAGGTAATGCTACTCAATGCCAGAAGTCTAAACCTCAAGATGCACGCACTCGAGGCTCTCCTCAGTATGGAGAAAATCGATGTTTGTGCAGTAACAGAAACCTGGTTCAAGGCTCCCGAGAGCACCCCAGCACTACCAGGTTATAACTCATACCATGCGTTTCGGCCCCAAAACTTGGACCGAAGCGCAAAAGGAGGGGGAGTATCTATATTAATCAAAGATACCTACACCTCCAGGTTAGTGGCACTGCACGAAGCATCGGAAACCATCCATGTGCAACTAACAGCGGGCAAAACTGCCTTTCAGTTTGTAACCTGCTACAGGACACCCTCCCTATTACAGGAACCCCACTTGGCATTCCTGAGAACACTGGAGAATATGAAGGTCTCTCCAAACACTATGTTATTGGGTGACTTCAACTACCCAAGCATTGACTGGGAAAACTATTCAAGCGCAAAGACCCTCGCCTAACAGTTCCTTGAATTTATAAACTCTAACGAAATGGAACAAATGGTCACCACTCCCACAAGAGGGAACAACATATTGGACCTGGCCATCACCAACATGGGGACTCTATGTTCCACACCAGAGGTAAACCCCTCATTGGTAAGATCAGACCATAAACAAATTTCCCTGGACATCCATATCCCATCCCCACCCCCAGCCAAGGAAATCACTGTAAAGAATTTCTCAAAAGCCAACTTTGCACTTCTCAAGACTAAGGTGGAATCCTTCAAAGCCCCTGGGCCAATACAGCCCAATCCACAGAATCCTTTACAAATGCATTCTATGAGCACCTGCAGGAATGCATGGATTGTGCTATCCCAAATAAAACAAAGACTCACTCCTCCAAAAACAGGAGACCGGTCTGGTGGACCCCGGCCATAAATAAGCTATACAACAGAAGGAGGAAGCTACTACATGACAGAGCAAAATCCCAAAAAGGGAAAGCATCTCTGATCAGTATTAGCAAGAAACTTCGATCCCTCATAAAATCATCAAAGGCCAGCTTCGAAAGAAAAATTGCCCTAGACACTAAAGATAATCACAAGGCCTTCTTTAGTCATGTCAGGAACATGGGTGGAAACTCCCAGATATGCTCTGAATTGTTGCATAATGGTACAAAATATACCGAACCTACAGACATAGTCAACATCCTGGCAGACAGATTCAGCGCAACCCCCCCCCCCCCCAAAGGAGCAAATGCCTATCCCAACTGAATGTAACCTCCCTGACATCACAGATACACAGGTGAAAGCTGCCCTCTCCAAAGCAAAAAACACAGCATCTATGGTGGTCCCACTCCACAAAGGTTGTGCCACAACGGACCCCGGAAACTATCGCCCCATAAGCCTGACTAGTCTGGTCTGTAAAGCTATGGAGCGTATTATCATGGAACTCATAAACAAAGACATTGGGAGCCTCCAGACACTGGACCCTACCCAATTCGGCTTTGTTAAGGGCAGATCTTGCCTCTTAAACCTAGTTGATTTCTTTAAAACAGTTATCAAAGCCATAGATGAGGGCAAGGTCGTCCACACAGCCTACCTGGACCTCACAAAAGCCTTCGACACAATACCCCCACTCGGGCATCATAAATAAGCTTACCAGCTTAAATATCAACCCCTATATCACAAGATGGGTTGCAAACTGGCTCAGAGATAGAACCCACATGGTCAGAATCGCAGGTGCCATGTCCGAAGCCAAACCAGTTACAAGTGGCGTCCCACAGGGCTCAGTTCTGGGACCTCTCTTGTTCGGTATATACTTCTCTGAGGTTCAAGCTAACACAGGGGGATTATGGCTGACAAAGTTCACAGATGACTGCAAACTGGGGGCCATAATCGAATCTCCAGCTGACACAAGCATCCTCCAAAAGGATGCTTAGTGTCAGAGCCACGGCCTCAAGGTAAATGCTAAAAAGTGCATAGTCATCCCCTTTGGGAAAAACAAGGTGCCCACAAATTACCACATAGGTGGTAATCCATTAAGTACGGAAGAAGTAATTAGAGATTTGGGGACCAACGTAGATAGTAATCTCTCCTTTGATAATCACATTGCCAAAGTGGTTAGAAAGACCTTCTATATAGCCCACCTAATCACGAAAGGGTTCACATCTAGATCAAGAGAGGTCATTGTGCCCCTCTACTCGTCACTCGTCAGGCCCATAATTGAATACAATGCCCCTTTTGGGATGTACCTTACCCGACACCTGCAGCAACTGGAGAGACCCCAAAAGTACCTCATGAAGAGGATCATGGGCTACAAACAGATGTCCTATGCAGCTCGACTAAAGAAACTCCAGCTCTACTCAGTTGCTTACCACCTACTCAGAGGCAATCTATGCCTGACGTACAAAGCCATGTCAAACCCAGAATTAATGGACATGCTCCACCTCAAAAAATCCAAGTCCCTTAGAGCTACACGCTCCAGGGACCTAAACCTCAGCACAAAAATAAATAGGACATGCTGGAGGGACAGATTCATTTCCCAGAGGCTCCCCTCACTCTGGAATAGAATCCCAATTCATGTTAGACATAGCCCCTCGCTGACCCTCTTCAAACGAAATCTGGACACGTGGATGGGAAATCGCAAATTCACCCCTGGGATCTCTTCTGTGTCCCTGCTAGACAGAGGCACAGTAAACTAATCTTAAAAGGGTACCTTCTGTGACCAACTTTACAGAGGCACAGTAGGCTAATCTAATAGGGAGGTGGAAGCCAAATACACTCTGGCTAGGCTTATAAATGCCCTAGGGCAGATAGCCTAGTATCTACCTATGAACCTAGGATATGCTGATTCTTCCACTGAACAAGGCAGTTTGAGATTACCCAATTTGAAGGGGTAGTTCAGATCTTCACAGCTAAGGCTCCTATACATAGCACCAGCAGAAACCTATAATTAAAAGTAGAAAGGGATGATGATGAAATGGGGAGGGGCTCAAGAAAAGTACAGTTTTGTACCTACCATAAATGTAGATGTCCGATAGGTATGCATCTGCAGTCATCACATATGGGTTGTCCTGTCTCAGGCAGCCCTTGGTCGACAGATTCCAAAGTCTGGGTCCGGCGTCGGCTGATGTCGCCCTTTCCCCAACGTCACAGCGCCTGGGGTATAAAAGCGTCAGCCGACGCCATCTTCCTCAGTTTTTCTTGCCCCAGATGCCAGGTGCCCTCTAGGAAGGCTAAATTTGGAAAATGCAATAAAAAATCCAAACATTTGCAAAAATATATATGTAAAAACAAATACACCATAATAGATCTCCCCAGCTAGCTAATAGAGAGGTAAGCACCCTAGGAATACCACAGAGGGGAAGGAGGGAGGGTAAACCTGACTGCAGATGCATACCTATCGGACATCTACATTTATGGTAGGTACAAAACTGTACTATGTCCTTCAAGGATGCATCTGCAGTCATCACATATGGGTAGAATACCATAGCCAATCTGGGGGTGGAGGTACTAGGAAAAGGATGGTGTAGCTAAGACACCCTGCAGGACAGCCGTAGCAAAGCCTGCTCTGGATCTGGAATATAAAGGTAAATTGTAATGCTTGGCAAATGTATGCACGGAGCTCCATGTGGCAGCTTCTAAAATGTCTTTTGTAGCTACCCCTCTTAAGAAGGCTGTGGAGGTGGCTGTGGCTCTCGTAGAATGAGGTCTAATGTTAGCTGGTACAGTCTTTCCATGAAATGAGTAACAAAAGCGGATGCAATTTCCTATCCATTTTGAAATTGTCTGTTTGGAAATTGCTTTTCCTTGAGTACCAGCAGCATATGCTACCAGCAGCTGGTCAGTTTTCCTGAAACCTTTTTATCCAAGTAGTAGCGCAACTGTCTGTGAATGTCCAGGGTGTGCAGCAGTTTCTCCCCTTTGTTTTGTGGATTTGGGAAGAAGGTAGGCAAGTGAATGGCTTGATTCAATGAAACCCTGGATACCACCTTTGGCATAAAAGTAGAATTACTTCTTAATGAAACTCTGTCCTGGTGAAAAATAATAAATGGCTGAACTGCCATCAGGGCCTGCAATTCCGAAACCCTTCTTGCTGAGGTTATTGCCAGAAGGAAAGCAGTCTTCCATGAAAGGTACTGTAGATCTGCAGATGCTGCTGGTTCAAATGGAGGCAGTGTTAGTTTTTCCAACACGTAGTTAAGGTCCCAAGCAGGTAGAGGTGGTTTCCTAGGAGGTTTGATGTTTTTAATTCCTCTTAGAAACTATCTTAGGAGAGGATGAGAAAAGACAGGTGGATCAGTATTGTACTCTGCTGAAATTGCTGAAGCATGAATCTTAATAGAACAGTAAGACAGCCCATTGTGGAACATTTCTACCAAATATTCCAGGATATGTGCCATGTTCATCATTGTCGCATCTAGGCCCTTTGTGGTGTTCCAGATGAGAAATCTTTTCCATTTTGCTGAATATGCCTTCCTTGTGGAAGGGCGGCGAGCTTCCATAATAATATTCTTCACTCTCTGGGATAGCTTATCCTGAGGAGGAGTCAAGGTATTCTCCACGCTGTTAGTTGCAATGTTTTCAGGTTGGAATGTAGAGTCTTGCATCTGTGCTGTGTCAGTAGAAGTGGCCATAGAGGTAGGGGCCATGGTTTCGTACGTGACATGCTCCTTAGGAGTGGGTACAAGTGCTGTCTTGGCCAGTCCGGAACTATCAGAATCACTTTTGGCTGCTCTGCCCTGATCTTCAGTAACACCTTGGTCATTAATGGAATAGGAGGAAATGCATACACTGTCAGATTTCTCCAGCTGAAAGAGAGGGCGTCCACTTTCCACGCTTGTGGGTGGTATGTCCTTGAGCAGAATTTCTTCAGTTGATGATTGTGGGAGGATGCAAATAGATCTATGTCCGGGCTCCCCCAAGATTGTGTTATCTGTTGAAAAATGTCTGGGTGCAGCATCCATTCATGTGCATCCATGATATTTCTGCTTAAGCTGTCCGCCAGTGTATTGTCCTTCCCTGGCACAAACTGAGCTTGTAGCTGTATATTGAGTTTCAAGGAAAGATCCCATAGATTCATTGCCAGTCTGCAAAGAGGGTAAGAATGGGTACCTCCTTGCTTGTTTATGTACCACATAACTGTGGTGTTGTCTGTCCTTATTAGTAGATGGCCTTGATGCAGAAAGAGTTTGAAGGCCTCGATTGCATGTATCACTGCTAGCATTTCTTTTTGGTTTATGTGCATGCGTAGCTCCTTTTGTGACCACTGTCCTTGGATACCTCTGCCCTCCATGTGCGCTCCCCAACCTGGGTCTGAAGCGTCTGTTGTAATAGTTTGGGAGGTTTTTGGCTTTGTGAAGGGCAACCCTCTGTTGGACTGGCTGGCCTGAGCCCACCACAGAAATTCCTTGTGAAGGCATGGAATGAGTGGGATTAACGTTTCCAAACTGTGACTGTGCTGAGTAAATAAACTCCTTAGGTACCACTGTAGCTTTCTCATATGTAGCCTTGCTTGTGGAATCAAAAGAATACAGGATGCCATGTAACCCAGGGCCTGCAGGATTTTCCTTGCAGTCAGCTGGGTTTGTCTTGTCAGATTCTTGAAGTAATCCGGTAGTTGACTTTGTTTTTCTTCTATGAGATAAGCCATTTGGGTAGTTGTATCTAGATCCGCACCCAGAAAGGTTATTCTTTGGGATGGAACAAGTCTTGATTTGTGCATGTTGACTGTATATCCCAAGGCCTGTAGAAGATTGATGGCATAATTTAAGTCCTTTATCAAAGTTTGTTGGTTGTCCGCTTGTATAAGGCAGTCGTCCAGATATGGGTAGATTTGAATCCTATGGAGTCTGCAGTGTGCTATTACTGATGCCAGGCATTTCGTGAATACTCTGGGCGCAGTAGATAAGCCAAAGGGCAATGCTGAGAATTGATAATGCTCTGACCCTGCAAGAAATCTGAGGTATCTTCTGCAACTTTTTCTGATAGGGACATGCAGGTATGCCTCCTTGAGGTCTAGAGTAACCAGCCAAGACCCCTTGCCCAGCATGGGAAGGAGTTGCTGTAGAGTCAGCATTTTGAATTTTGGCACAATGAGATAAGTATTCAGTGCGGACAAGTCGAGAATTGGTCTCCATTGATGCTCTTTTCTTGGAACAAGGAATAGCCTGGAGTAAAATCCTTGGCCTTGTCCTGAAATAGGAACTTTTTCTATGGCTTTCATTTGTAGTAAGTTTGAGATTTGTTTCAAAGCCTCTGCCCTTTGATTTGGTGGCAGACCTGGCATGCCTTTTCTTTTTGGCAATGTGTGGAAATGGAACCTGTATCCATTGTCTATTATTTGGAGTGTCCATTTGTCTCTTGTAATGTTGAGTTTGTCCTTGTGCAGCAGTTGTAGGTCCTGAACTGCCTGTCTGGATTGGAGGTTGCCACTGACGGCCTCTGTAGGAGCCCCTAGCTTGCCCTCTACCTCTGGCACGCCTGTTCCTGCCCCTTTGAAATCTTTCTGTGTCCGGAAAGGACCAATTCTTGGAAGGCCAGTTTCTGCTGAATCTAGGCGGTTGGACCTGAAGAAAATCCTTAACTGTTTGTACAGATTTTGCCTTTTCCTCAAATTTCTTTAGGACGTCTTGAGCAGTGGAACCAAATAACTTTTGCTTTTCCAGTGGAGCATCCAAAAGCTTAGCCTTAACATATTCTGGCAGAGATTGTTCCTTCAGCCAAGCATGCCTGCGTATGACAACACCTGTCATTGCTGACCTACATGAAGCTTCCAATGCATCATAACCACACTGCAAGAAGTGGTTGCTAACCTGCTGGGAGTTATGTACCAGATCCTGAAGGGATTTACGTTCAAAGGGTTCAGAAGAAGACAATTTCTTATGCATTTCTTCTAACAAATACTCTTGATACTGTATCATGTGAAATTGACAATTTAATGCCCTCATAGCAAGAGTGGCAAAAGTATACACTTTTTTACCCCATCTCTCTAATGCCCTGGACTCCTTTGCAGAGGGGAGTGGGTTCTTAGTCGTAACAGCTGCAACCCCTTTAGGGCCCTGTGAAATAGTTTCAGGGTCAGCAGACTGGGCCTTATAAAGAAAATTATGTGTGTCCGAGACTCTGTAATACCTATCGGGCTTAACAGGGGCTGGAGGCAGAGTGTCAGGGGTCATACTAGAGTCAGAGTATACATCATCAATCACATTTAAAACAGGAGGAATAGCCAAAGGTCTATGCTGAGGTAAATGAAGAAAAGTTCTTAGTCTTTTCCTGGAATCAGAATATTCCTGGCCCTGCCATTTGAAATGCTCTCTCATAGTGTGAAGGGTCTCCCCAAAGGAAAGCTCTTCAGGAGGGGAGGCCGAGGGAATAGATTCCTCTGCATCCGAATCCTCGTAGGCCGAATAAGCCTCCTCCTGGTAGTCAGAGTGATCCGAGCCAACAGAGGCCTCATCTGAGGAAAGGGGATCAGGAGGATCCATCCTGGGCCTTTTGTCTAGAGGGGGTTGGGAGCTCCCGTCCGGATGAGGCTGAGAGCCCCTAATTAAGGAGATAAGGTCCTCTGCTAAAGTTAGAATCTGAGAACTAGAAGAAGGTCCCTGAGGAATAACTCTGGGAGGCATGGCCTTAGAGTGTTTTGCAGCTTTAGCCCTGGTGAAGGCCTTAATAGACATGGATGCAGGAGGCCTGGCTGCACCACGTGCTGGTGTAGTTTTGTCTAAAGGTATGGTGTCGGAAGATTCCAATACACCAGTTTCGGAAGGCAATTCTGTAACCGACTCGGTAGGAGCCTCCGGGGCCGAGGCTGTCGGTTTTAATATTTCAGGGTTCGGAAGTTCCAAGGACTCGGTATCAGCCGAGACTGAGACACTTGCGGTAGGCCTAGCCGCTGTTTCAGCCGAAACCGTGGCCCGCGTGCGTCGGTCCTTGTCCTTCCGTTTCTTAATTAAATGTGATGGGGTTTCCGACGGCATTTTGTAAGCAAAACTATCCCCAAAAAACTCTTCTGCGAACTCCGACCGACGTCTAAGAGTGCGTCAGTTGAAGGAAGCGCAGGCAGAACAGGCCGAGACGTCGTGGTCTGGGCCTAAGCAGGGAAGACAATAAGAGTGGAAATCCTTTTGAGGTATTTGTTTCCCACAAGTTAAACAATTATTAACTTTTTCTGACATCGGCTGAGGCAAGAAAGAGTCCCCAATGGGGTACTTAGCTTTTGAAGTCTTCGGATAGCGAATTTACAGGAGCTGGCCGACCGGCACTTGCGAACTGCTTCTGCTTCGGGCACCACGCGGCAAGAAAGACTGAGGAAGATGGTGTCGGCTGACGCTTTTATACCCCAGGCGCTGTGACGTCGGGGAAAGGGCGACATCAGCCGACGCCGGACCCAGACTTTGGAATCCGGCCGACCAAAGGGCTGCCTGAGGCAGGACAACCCATATGTGATGACTGCAGATGCATCCTTGAAGGACATCAAGGACTGACTGGGATTTTGGATACAGATCCTTAAGGAGCATAACAATAACCATGCAGAATATTATGTTCATAAAGCTGTCAGACAGTATTCTAAGAACTAAGCCAACATGGGAATGGAGAAAGAAGATTCTGCCGATACAGATGACTGCAATTAAGGATACAGACAATAGGCAAGAGGGGGCTGGAATTTACTGAAGAAAACTGGCAAAAGAACCAAAGTATTGGGAGCAAATAATTAGAGGGGGGTGGGTAAGAGAATAAGAAGAGGCCAAGAATTTATTTGGACTGCAGGCTAGGGACTGGCTTCCCTATCAAAGACTGATATAAGAGTACAGGCAAAGAGAAAGAAATAGGGGGATCCTAAGCGAAAGACCAGCACTGATGGAGGTTTTAGTAGAATCTAGAACAGAAGCAGCTGTTGAAAAGGGAAGAATTAGTAGCGTATACAAAATACTGCAAGATAACTATAAGAATCGATCAGAGGAGGTTAGAAAGGACTGGGAAGAGAAACGTACAGTTGTGTACATTTACCATAAATGTAGATGTTCGAGTGTATTCACTGTTGCAGTCATCACACTTGGTTATCTGCCTGCAGGTAGCCCTCAGTCGGCCCGAATACCAGAGACTTTTCTGCATCTGTTGCTGTCGCTCCAGGACTGACGTCAGGTCATCAGGGGTATAAAAACAGGCAGCCAACCCCATTACATCAGTTTTTCTTGCCCCAAATGTCAGCAGCCCCAAATAGGGAGCTAAGGTAGGGTGGGGAAAACACCACCAGTAAAAAGTAAATACCAATACGACTGAAAGGGCTGAGTAATAGGCATATAAAGGGGAGAGAGAGAGAGAGAGAGAGAAACAAGTGGGCTGGAGGAAGGGAAACCGGGACTGCAACAGTGAATACACTCGAACATCTACATTTATGGTAAGTGTACACAACTGTATTATGTTCTTCGTGTTTCACTGTTGCAGTCATCACACCTGGGTAGATTCCCAAAGCTGAAGAAAGGTGGAGGCAGTCAAGAAGAGTTGGGGCTGGCTAGTATGCCTTGCAGGACTGCCGATGCAAAACCCGCCCTGGCTTTGGAGAAAATAGGCAGGTGGTAATGTTTGGTGAAGTTGTGTATAGAAATCCAGGAAGCAGCTTCCAGGATGTCCCTGGTAGGAACTCCCTTGAGGAATGCTGTAGAGGTGGAAGTTGCCCTAGTGAAGTGTGTTCTGACCTCCTGAGGGGTTGGTACCCCATGGTGCCTGCAGCAGAAATGGATGCAGTGTGCTATCCATTTGGAAATTGTTTGCTTTGAAATGGCCTTGCCCTCTGCCCCTGGAGCAAAGCTGACTAGTAACTGGTCATATTTCCTGAAGGGCTTAGTCCTATCAAGGTAGAATCTGAGCTGTCTGTGCACGTCCAAGGAGTGCAGGATCCTTTCCCCTTTATTTTTATGATTAAGGAAGAAAGTTAGCAAATGGATAGATTGGTTGACAGCCACACTGGACACCACTTTAGGCATAAAGAAAGGGTTAGTCCTGAGGGAAACCCTGTCCGCATAGAAAATAATGAAGGGTTCCACAGCCAGCTTATGGTTGTAGCTCAGACACCTTTGATGGCCAGAAGCAAGGCTGTTTTCCAAGAGAGGAATTTTAACTCTGCTGATGCTGCAGGCTCAAAGAGGGGTAGTGTGAGCTTTTCCAGGACAAAGTTAAGGTCCCAAGCAGGGGTGGGTGCTCTCCTAGGTGGCCTTAAGTTGTTTGACCCTCTCAGGAACTGTTTGATTAAGAGGGTGAGAGAAGAGAGGTGTCTCAGTGTTGTAATGAGCCAAAATGACAGAGGGGCATGGTTCTTAATGGAGGAGAAGGATAGGCCTCTGTGGACTAGATCTGCTAAGTAATCCAGGATTAGAAGCAGGGAGGGCAGATTTTTGTCTTCTCCTTTACACTGAATCCAGGAGCAGTACCTTTTCCACTTATCAGCATAGGATTTCCTTGTACTGGGTCTTCTGGCTTCAAGAATTACATCCAGCACCTGCTTGCTTAGGCTGGTTACTGGAGGAGAGTTCAAGGAATAAGCTAGGCTGCAAGATTTAGGGTTTGCAGTTGTGGATGCAAGATCTGTCCCCCCTGCTGAGAGAGCAGGGTTGGGTTCTATTGTAGGTGCCAGGATGGCACCGGTGACAGGCTGCGGAGGAGTGGGTACCAGTGCTGGTGTGGCTAGTCTGGGACAATCAGAATTGTCCTTGGTCTGTCTCGTTTTATCTTGAGCAATACCCTTGAGAGAAGGGGCAGGGGGGAAGGCACAGATTGAAAGATTTATCCACTGGAAGGACAGGGCATCTACTTTCCAGGCCCTGCTGTGTGGTGTCCTGGTGCAGAATTTGCTGAGCTGGTGATTGCAGGGGGAGGCAAAGAGATCCACCTATGGGGTCCCCCATTTCTGGATCAGAAGGTTGTAGGTGCTGGGCTCTAGCTGCCACTCATGTGGGTCTAGGAGATTTTTGCTTAAGTTGTCTGCCAGTGAGTTTTGTTTGCCTGGCAGGAAATGAGCTTGCAGATGGACCTGCATGTCCAAGGCCATGTTCCACAGGGCCATGGCTAGCCTGCAGAGAGGGTAAGAGTGGGTTCCCCCCTGCTTGTGGATGTACCACATAACTGTGGTGTTGTCTGCTTTTATTAGCAGGTGTCCTGGTGACAGTAGGGATCTGAAAGCTGTCAGAGTGTGCTGGAGAGCTAGCATCTCTTTTTGGTTGATGCGCAGATGAATTTGACTTGGGATCCAGTGGCCCTGAATGCACTTGCCATCCATGTGTGCCCCCCAGACATAGTCTGATGCATCTGTGGTTAGGGTCTGGGCAGTATGGGGTTGAGTAAAGGGCAGTTCCTTGTTGTGAGTGTATGCTGCTGCCCACCAAAGAAACTCTGTGCTTAGACAGGGTATTATAGAAATGACGGTTTCCACGTCCTGAGAATGTTGGCACCAAATACTTTTTAAGTATCACTGAAGTTTCGTCATATGCAGTCTGGCATATGGCATTAGTAGGATTCAGGAGGACATGAACCCTAGGGCCTGCAGGATTTTCCTTACAGATAGCTGGGTTCTGATGGCCATTTGAGTGAAATAGTCCGTCAGATAGGCTTGTTTTTCCTGGAGTGAGGAATGCCATCTGGAATGCTGTGTCCAAGCTTGCTCCCAGGAATACAATCTTTTGGCTGGGGACTAGTTTTGATTTATTTTCGTTGATGGTGTACCCCAGCGAGGTTAGATGTTTTTTTTACAAATGTCAGGTGCTGCAACAGCATTTCCTGACTGTCTGCCTGAATCAGGCAGTCATCCAAGTACGGGTAAATTTGAATATTTCACTGTCTGCAGTAAGCAATGGCTGGAGCCAGGTATTTTGTGAATACTCTGGGAGCAGTGGATAAGCCAAAGGGAAGTGCAGAGAACTGATAAAGCATAGAGCCTGTCCTGAAGCAAAGATATTTCCTGCATGATTCCCTTACAGGGATGGGCAGGTAGGCTTATTTTAGGTCTAGGGTGACTAACCAAGTATCTTTGGCTAGCATACGAAGAAGATGCTGCAGGGTGAGCATTTTGAATTTTGGTACCACTAGGAAAGTGTTGAGAATCGAAATATCTAAGATTGGGCACCAAGTGCCCTCTTTTCTGGGTACCAGGAAAAGTCTGGAATATAATCCTTGACCTATCTGTTCCACAGGAACAGGCTGAATTGCCCTTATGGAGAGCAGGAATTGAACTTGGTTTTGTGCCTCTACCTACTGGTTTGGAGGAAGGTCTGGGAACCCTTCTGGAGTTGGCAGTGCGCGGAAGTAAAATTTGTAGCCCTGGGATACAATGTTGAGGACCCATCGGACTTTGGTGATGGAAATCCATTTTTTTTGTATGAAGGGCAAGTTTTCCTCCTAGGGGCACTAGCATTTGGGCATAGGTGGGGAGTGGAGTTGAGAAGTCACTGGGAATTCTTTCCATAAGGGGGTGGTTTAACACTCCCTGCTTTAGAAATGGAGGCACTCCACTGCTTAGATTTCTGCATGCCTTGAGACTGTAGTCTAGGGGGCCTGTTTCCCCTGGGTCTAGTTTGAGATGGCCTTGTGGGGGCTGGAAAGGACCAATGTTTCGAGGGACAATGCCTACTGAATCTAGGAGGCTGCACTTGCAGGAATTCTTTGACTGTCTGCATAGATTTAGCTTTTTCTTCCATCTTTTTAAGAACCTTTTCTGCTTTGGTGCCAAATAGCTTGTCTTTGTTAAAAGGAGCATCTAATAACGTTGATTTGACATGGTCTGGCAAGGTCTGCTCCTTAAGCCAAGCATGCCTTTTCAGTAGACAGCCAGTGACTGCTGCCCTGCAAGATGCTTCTAGAGCATCAAAGCCACATTGCAAGGTAAGCTTGCTGACTTGGCTTGCAGAATGCATCAGCTCATGCAATTCTTTATTTTCTGCACAGTCTGTAGAGGTGGCTATTTTTTGTTTAATAAGTTCCATAATATGTTGTTGGTATTTCAGCATGTGAAACTGACAATTCAAAGCCCTAATGGCGAGAGTTGCAGAGGTACATACTTTCTTACCCCATTTGTCCAGACCTCTAGAATCCATATCCGAAGGGATGGGATTCTCAGCTGTGGTTGCTTTGATACCTTTAGGCCCCTGGGAGATGACATTTGGGTCAGCAGTAAGATTTTTGAAAAGGAATTTGTGAGAGTCAGGTACTCTGTAGTACCTGTCTGGTTTCCTAGGAGCAGAGGGTAAAGTATCAGGAATTAAACTGGATTCCATAAAGACATCATCCACAACATCAAGGACTGGGAGTATTGCTAAAGGCCTATGTTGTGGCAAATCTAGAAATTCTCTGAGTCTCTTTATGGACTGAGGATAGTCTTGGCATTCCCAATGGAAATGCTCTCTTAAAGTATGCAAGGTATCACCAAAAGAAAAATCCTCTGGAGGAGAAGCTGAGGGAATGGATTCCTCTGCATCTGAATCCTCATAAGCAGATAAGGTTAAGTCTTCATAATCAGATACCTCAGAGTTGTCGGACTCTTGATCTGTTGAAGCTGCTGGGGACAGGTCTCTTTTTCTCTTAGCACAGGAAGGCTGACTTCCCCTAATCAACATAATAAGGTCTTCTGCCATTTTAAGCATTTGATGTTGTGGCAAGGGAGCAGGTACATGCGCTTTGGTCATCATTTTTTTAGGCGCAGAGCGTACTCTTGGCCTTAGAAATTCGGTAGTTTTAGACAGAACTGAAGATGGGAAGGAAGTCGTCGGTTTGTGTCAAGCATCAGTAGTCTGAAGAACTTCCTCCGGTGCCTGCTCAGCGGCTCTGGACCCATCCAAGGTAGAGACATCCGCAGGTTCCGTAGTTGAAGAATCTCGCGGCATACCGGACTCCAAATGGGTCTCGGTAGAGGCCTGCGAATCCATTGAAGCGGGTATCAGGGGATGCAAAAGCGCCTCACTGAGTACTGGCGGACTGGCGACTAACTTAACGGAAGCGTCGTCGGCAGCTTTGGACCTGTGCGGTCTGTCTCTGTCTTTGTCCTTACGTTTTTTCGGAAGATCGGTAGTCAGATGGCTTACTGAAGCCATTTCGGAATACGGAGATCGAGAACAAAAGTATTTAGCAACAAAAATGGCCAGACAATGAATAGTTCGGGTGTTGAACAAGGCACAAAACTGACAGCGAGGTACGTCGTGGTCTGGGCCTAAACTGGTGACGAAGTAAGAATGGAAATCTCTGTGTGGTATTTGCTTTCCACAGGCAAGGCAATTGTTAACTTTTTCTGAAATCGGTTAGAGCAAGATAAAAAGGTCCCCAATGGGGTACTTAGCTTTAGAAGACTTCAGGATAATGCAATTCGGAAACGAAAACTCAAGTAGCGGCCGACCAGCACTCGTGCAAACTGCTTCTGCTTCGGGCTCCTCGGCAAGAAAGACTGACGTAATAGCGTCGGCTGCCTGTTCTTATACCCTTGACATCAGTCCTGGAACGACAGCAACTGACACAGAAATACTAAGTCTCTGGTATTCGGGCCAACTGAGGGCTACCTGCAGGCAGACAACCCAAGTGTGATGACTACAACAGTGAAACATGAAGAACATCTGGATAACCAATTCACAAAGAAACAATGAGGGATATATGTATGTCTCCCAAGTATGCAACACAGTCTAAAAGATTTAGGATCTTTGCTTGGAAGTGTTTACAAAGGTATTTTTATACCCCAAGTAGACTCCAAAGAATTTTTCCTCAGGAAGACAGCAAAGTGGAACTGTGATTTGGAAGAAATATGTAATCGAGAACTTATTTTCTGGGAGTGCAATGAGTTGGCAAACTTTAAAGATTCCCTGCAGACTGCTCTGTCAGAGATACTGGATACAAACATTGGTGTAATGAAGGAAATAATTGTTTTAAGATATGGTACAGAATTGGAATTATCTACACATAGTAACGCCTTACTGAGTCTAATTATGGTGGCTGCCAAAAAAGCAATTATTAAAAAAATGGAAATTAAAGTCTAAACCAACTTTACTAGAAGTAGTGGGTATAGTAATAAAGATAAAACTGGAATTGTTATCTTTAGAAATGGGTAGGAGCAAATTACATAGGAAAAATGGAAATTGTGTGAACAGTACATGCAGAGGAGGAACAAGGTTTAAAAGAAGGCAGGATTTGAATGAATTATGTAATGTCTGACAATGACTGGAGAGATAATTGATGTACAATATTTGTAACTAAATGTATGTCAATACTGGTTTGTGATGTATAATGTTTGCAAATAAAATTATGTCAATATAGTTTGTTTTAATTTATATAAATGTGTGATTGCCTATGTCATATGTGATAATTTAATGAAGACATTTCTTGTTTACAAAAGAAAATAACCTAATTAAATTTAAAGAAAGCTTGTTTAGCTTTCAATTATGCTCATAATCCTTAGAACATACAGAGGGAACATATTAATGTACTAACTAAACAAATGCAAAACTCATGCTCAATGTGTAAACTATACTACTACTCCAAATAGCTCATACACAAGTAAACTGTCTGTCAGCTAATATGCCCTTTTAGTTAGGAGCCATGATGCAAGGACAGCAGTATATACCTCTCAACATTTAAGCACAATAAATTTGGCAAAGCCAAAAATAATGGGGGGGGGTCAAAGGCCCAAAAACAGGGAGAGATTTTAAATATTACTCTTATAAACTTAGAAAGTGGCTAAAATAACAGGTTTTGTGTTAACATGCATTTCCTGAAGTATATGAAGCCTGAAGCTTCATATACTTCAGGAATCATTAACATTATTATTATCATTATTCAGTGATTTCAATGCTCAATGACTTGGAAGAAACCAATAAATTTTATGAGGAACAGAACAAAAAAAAAAAATGAGTAAAAAAATTTGGAAATTCTGCAAAAATCTGGACAATTGAGAGATATGCTGCAGTAAGCCACCAAGAATACAGTGTAACAGTACTTCCTAGAAACGGAGAGCGGCAAATAAATGATAACATTCAGAGAGAAGGCATCAAGTAGCAGCAATGACAGGCTAAATATACTATAAAAACAATGAAGCTAACAGATTACTTTGGCAATCACAGCCATAGTCTCAAAGTAGGTGATCTCTGATATTAACAAAACTACTAAAAAATAGAGATGGCAGCTTTTATTCTGCACTGACCAGTGTTGACAGAAAAATAGATCAGTGGCATGCATGTTAACAAGCAGACTGCAGCAGCTGTAGTTTATGATACTCTGAAGTAAATTCCGTGAAACAATTTGACTGAGAAATAGAAAAATGCTGGGGCTACAAAGGTAGTCTGTACTGCTGCCCAAGACTGGTGTGACAAACATAAAAACTCTCAGACTATTTTACCAGACTTGGATCCATATACTTTTGTCCATCTTTGTGTTGCAATATGAAGAATTAAGGTGCTGCTGACTTAATGGTTACAAAACAGCTTTCCTTTAGCAACACAGACTTTGGAATTAACTGAAGGGACAGCTTTGGAGCTTGCGGATGCAGTGACATGAAAATGACCACTAGATGGCAGTAAAGTAATGTTAAGCATACAGATGAGCTCACAGTGTAGAACATAAACAATCAAGCTAGCACACGCAAAGAAGTGGTAAAAGCCTTGAATTTCCAAATAGTATAGTATGATTTGGTCAGTCACCAAAAACAAAGTGAGGGCGTACATGACACTGTCATGTTGTAAAACTGAAGTATTTCATTTGGAAATTAATTCAATACACATTAAAGTTAATTCTAGGCGTAGTTAAGTTGTGTAGAGAAAGCTTTGTGTACAGAATGTTCCTCAGAAAATTACCTGTGTAGGGGTGGAAGGGGTGAGTGGATCAGGTAAAAAGTCAGCCATAAGGCCACAGAAACAATTAAGTAAGGGGGCTGCCACACAGAGAAGCAAATGGTAGTAGACACCTTTTTCTGCATAAGCTGTTGAAAAAATTAAAACCACAGAAAATACTAACCAATTACATATTTATGCAAGTTTTGGAGGGCCATTTTTAATTTCATTACCATTTGAAAAGTATTTTACTATTTTGGGTGGTTCAGTTGTATGTTTTAACCATTTCATTAGAGAAAGTACAGTTGTGTACACTTACCATAAATGTAGATGTTCGAGTGTATTCACTGTTGCAGTCATCACTTGTGGGTTATCCCTGCTGGGTAGCCCTCGGTCGGCCCGAATACCAGAGTCAAGCTTTTCCCCTGCACCGGCTGCTGTCGCCTCTGGACTGACGTCAGGTCATCAGTGGTATAAAGGAGAGCAGCAGGTGCCATTACATCAGTTTTTCTTGCCCTAACCTGTAGTAGCCCTTTGAAGGAAATGTTTTAAAGAGCCTTTGGTGGTCCAAGGACAAAAGAATGACAGTTAATCTTCAAAAAGGATAAGATTAAGGTGGAAGGTGGGAGGGAAAATAGGACTGCAACAGTGAATACACTCGAACATCTACATTAATGGTAAGTGTGCACAACTGTACTATGTTCTTCGTGTTTCACTGTTGCAGTCATCACTTGTGGGAGAAATCCCAAAGCTGAGGAAGGGGAAGATGGAAGTATGAAATTCCTAGGATTGAGCTAGCATGCCTTGCAGGACTGCAGAGGCAAAGCCTGCCCAAGCCCTAGAGAACAGAGGCAGGTGGTACTGTTTGGTGAAGGTGTGGGTCAAATTCCAAGTGGCAGCTTCCAAGATGTCCCTGGTGGGTGCTCCTCTAAGGAAGGCAGTGGAAGTAGACGCTGCCCTAGTGGAATGTGTTCTGATAGATTTAGGAGGAGCCTTTCCATGAAAAAAGTGTAACAGAATTGTATGCAGTGAGATATCCATTTTGAATTGGTCTGTTTGGAGATAGGCTTCACCTCTTTCCCTGGGGCGAAGCCAACCAGCAGTTGATCCATCTTCCTAATGGACTTTGTTCTGTCCAGGTAGTATCTTAACTGTCTGTGCAAAATTCTCTCCCCTTTATTCTGAGGGTTTGGAAAAAAAGGTGAGGAGATGTATAGCCTGGTTTAGGGTCACATCTGATACTACCTTTGGCATGAATGAGGGATTGGTCCTGAGAGATACCCTGTCTGCATGGAAGGGTTCAGTGGCCATGAGTGCTTGAAGTTCTGACACCCTCCTAGCTGAAGTAATAGCCAAGAGGAAGGCAGTCTTCCAGGAAAGGTGTTTTAGGTCTGCAGATGCAGCTGGTTCAAAGGGAGGCAATGTCAGTTTTTCTAAGACATAGTTCAGGTCCCAGCCTGGAGTCGGTGCCCTTCTAGGGGGCCTAATGTTAGATACACCTCTAAGGAATTGCTTAATCAAAGGGTGAGAGAAGACAGGCTGTTCAGCATGAAAATGTGCTGAAATGGCTGAGGCGTGGATTTTAATGGTGGAAAAGGAGAGGCCCTTGTTAAGTAGCCTCTGCTAGGTAGTCCAGAAAAAGTGGGGACGGACAGCTGGGAGCTGCTGTGACTTTTAGACAGGCACCAGGAGTTGAATCTTTTCCATTTCTATGAGTAAGATTTCCTGGTGCTGGGCCTTCTGGCTTCCTTAATAATGTCTAGGACATGGTGGCTCAACTGTGGGTTATACCGGTCCCTGGGGGGTAAACCATGCAGAAAGTTTGAGTGTGTGCAGGTTTGGATGTAGAATCTCCCCTCTGGCTTGAGTCAGGAGGTATACAGTTAAAGGCAGAGGCCTGTAAGACTTCTTAGTCAGGCTGAGCAGCAAGGGATACCAATGTTGCCTGAGCCAATCTGGTGCTATAAGGATGGCTTTCAGTCCTCCACCTTATTTTGAGTAGTACCCTTAGGAGTAAGAAAAGAAAGAAAAAAAAAAAGAGAGAGTGAGAGACAGAAAAAAAAAAAAAACAAACTAGCAAAAAAAAGACAACCACCCTGCTACAGGCCCCATGAAGAGCTCAGTGTCTCTCCAACCTAACACCACTCTAAGTATTCAGCTGCTGTACCACCTTTATCTTTTATCTGACCGGTAGATACATTGTTATAAGAAAAGCGCAGTCTGGGTCTAAACTGTCTGCAAACACAAACAGCTAAAGTTAACTTTGTGTATGTGTCTACCTGTTTGAGCTAATATTCATTATCCCCTGGAGAGCACTCTGCTTTGGCTTGTAAGCAGCATCACACGCACACACACACAAACACACACACACTCATCTTCCATTTCTCTTTTATTCCCTTCTGTTAGCAAATAGTATCCATAACTGATCAAATACTGTCTGCTTGTTAATTTAAATTGAGACCACAACAGACTACTGATACAAGGTTATCCTGTTCTTCCGCCTGAGAAATGGTAAAGTAATGACTTACAGCTTCAGAGCAGTCCTTGGTCAATTCTGATTATTTCTTAAACACAAACATGTCTTTGCTTGGATCTTGGCTCATCCCGCTCCAAATACATTTGCACTCACACACAGTAGCAACTACCCAATAGAAACATACCCAGTAAACACCCCAAACATCTGATACATAACTTCTAACATTGAATATGTGACATTATATTCCACCCCTCCTACTCCAAAACTTCCTACCACATTAACACAAACTATCCATATTACCTTCTCAGGTACCCAAACCCATACTTTAAATTTTTATTAATATCTACTTAATCCCAAACTCACTCCCCATTATATCCTGAAAAGTCATCATGTCTACAAACCTCTTTCACTTCTAACTCAAATACTACTACTTATTACCATATCTTACCTAACCTATTGACCCAACCTCTCAGTGCAAATCACTCACCCCCATTTCATACAACTAACCCAATCACCATGATGCACAAATATTCCTCAACCTGCATACCACCCAGTCTCTACCCTTCGATAATAGTTTACTCTTCACCTACAAACTCTTACCTAACCCCAAAAACTCTACTCACATTTATATTAGCCACATCCCCAAAAAGCTTACACACCACAGATTACATACCAAGCAACTGAAATACCTCTTTTGCCATCTCATCTCTATCCTTCTCTCTGGCGACATTCACCCAAACCCTGGCCCTTCCCCACACACATCTCAACCTCCCAATCCCATCCTCCTCCCACAACTGGTAAACTCCTCCGTTTCTCAGCTCTAAATGCTCAGAGCATATGCAAATAAATTCCTAACCTCCATGCCTGGCTTCTCCACAGCCAACCAGATATTCTGGCCATCTCAGAAACCTGGCTCAAACCCCATATAAAAGACTCAGAACTACCACCACCCAACTACTCCATAATTAAGAAAGAGAACACATAAAAAAGAAGGGGGAGTCACTCTCCTCTACTCATCATCCTACTTAGTTACCCCTATAACAAATCTATTCCCAAATTTGGCAAGGCAGAACTAATTTCAGCCCTACTTCATATAAACAAACAAACTTATATGCATAGTCTCCCTTTATATCCCTCCTGGAGACAATATCTCAGCCCTTGACGATACTCTCTCCTGGTTCTCTAACAACATCACTAATGAAACTATAATTCTGGGTGATGTTACTATTAACTGGTCAACAATTCAATCTCCTACAAACTCACTTAATATAAACTTGTACAACATCACTCAGCTTATTAACTCCACAACTATGCCTTCCAAGAACTCTCTTACTGGAAGCACCCTGGACTGGATTCTAGTTTCTCATCCACATTACATCTCTGACAGTGGCACTCTGCCCAACCCATTAGGTGACCACTTCCCCACTTTTGCCCACCATTTCCCCTACTCCATACAACTAACTCATACCTACATCTTCATTCACTGTCTAAAAAACTTTAATCCTAGCACATTCTCAAATACACTAAAAAAATTAACTGGAACCCACTAAAAACCCTTATCTTAGAAAATGCTGTTACCTACTTTAACTCAGCTTTCCACAACTTGCTTGATTCCTTTGCCCCTCTGAAAACAAAACACATAAGTAGCAATCCTGTACCTTGGCTAACCAAAAATACCTTACTAGCCATGCGATTCTGGGATAAAGCCTGGAAACAGTACTCCAAAACAAACTATCACCACCCTCAATGAATTTAAAACACTTTGTAACAAAGTAAAAAAAAAAAAAAAACATCTCAGACCGCAAAGCCTACTTCTCTACACTCCAAATCAACCATAACACCAACCCCAAAAAATTCTGGAATGGAATCTCCTCCCGTCTCAACCCTGGCAAAAAAGACAACCCCTGCCCTGATCCAGATGCCTCTGACTTGGACTTAGCCACCCAATTTAACACTTTCTTTATCGATTCCACAAGTAAACTTACATCATACTTCACTTACCATTCGGCTTCCCCACCCTATTTCCACCTATCCCTCCCTCCCCTAGCATCTCCTGCTCCCAACCTCCTCCTTTCTCCTTCAACCCCATCCCTACAGCCACCATAAAAAAACTTCTACTAACAATGAAACCCGGCTCCAATGCTCCTGATGATATACCTTCATATTTCTTAAAAGTTGCTGCAGAAGGCATAGCTCTTCCCACCTGCATTCTTATAAATCGATCTATTGCTGAATGTCAAGTTCCCTAGCTCTGGATAAAGGCCTTTATTATTCCACTCTATAAAGGTGGTAATAACAATAATATCACAAACTTTCGACCTATCGCTATCTTATCCCCCATTTCTAAACTTCTCAAAAAATGCATCCATCGACAACTTCTACCTTACCTCATAAACAACCAGCTTCTAACCCCTACTCAACATGGTGTCAGACCCAGCCACAGCACTACCACAGCTCTCATCTCCTTCCTAGAAACAGTTAAGGTCTATGACACTGGCCACATCATGTCCACTCTCCTCCTTGACCTCTCTAAGGCATTTGACACTATCTCTCATAACCTTCTTTTCACTAAACTCTCCAAACTAAATCTATCCCACTCCTCTAGTAACTGGTTTACCAATTACCTCTCAAACAGGCAACAAGCAGTCAGATGGAAAAAAGCCACCTCCCTTTTTCTCAATATTCCCACCGGTGTCCCCCAGGGTTCAATTTTAGGCCCCCTTCTATTCAATATATTCATAAACGATTTCTACCAAGCCATCCCAAATGCCAACTTTGTCCAATATGCCGACGATTCAACAATAATCTGCTCTGCCAATTCTATACTCACCCTAGTTAAATTAACCCAAGATGCCTTCTCCTCCACTGAGCAATGGAAGATGGAAAACCATCTAGCACTCAATGCTACTAAAACTAAACTCATGATATTTACTGCTTCCAAAACAACCACCCTAGATAAAACCTCTATCTCAGTCACCAATCAAAATAATACTCCTCTTGAAATAGTCTGTAATGCTAAACTACTAGGAGTCCTGATTAATGACAGGCTAAAGTTTGGTAATCATCTACAAGTAAATATAAAAAAAAAAAATAGGCATGCTTTACCGCCACAAGCGTTACATCTCTCCCTCCACTAGGCTCACCCTCGCCAACACTTACCTTATCCCATCCCTCCTATACTGTGCTTCTATCCTTAGTAACCTGCGATCCTCCCTCAAGTGAGCAACTGGCACACTGACAGAACCCACACTGTAAAAGTTGCAGACTCCAAATCTGACCTCAAAGCAGTGACAAGTGGAGTACCACACAGTTCCGTCCTGGGACCTCTCCTGTTTGGTATCTACTTCTCTGAAGTACAGGCTAACACAGAAGGCCTCTGGCTAACGAAGTTCGCAGATGACTGCAAACTAGGAGCTATAGTCAAGTCTCCAAATGATGTGGCCATCCTACAGAAGGGCCTGACTGAGACAGATGCCTGGTGTCAGAGCCATGGCCTCAAGCTCAATGTCAAAAAGTGCAGTGTCATCCCCTTTGGTAAAAACTCTGTACCCATGAACTACAACATAGGCAGCAATCTACTTAACACCGAATGCGTGATAAGAGACCATGGGACCCAGGTGGACAGTAGTCTCTCCTTTGATAGTCACATCGCCACAGTAGTCAGGAAGTCCTTCCACGTGGCACACCTCATCATAAAAGGGTTCTCATCCAGGAAAAAAGAGGTCATTGTTCCCCTCTACTCGTCACTCATTAGACCCATTATAGAGTACAACGCCCCTTTTGGAATGTACCTCACAAGACACCTGCAGCAGTTGGAAAGGCCACAGAAGTACCTCACAAAGAGGATTACTTGCCTCAAACAAATGCCCTACACTGACCGCCTCAAAAAAACTCCAGCTTTACTCCGTAGCATATCGCCTACTCTGAGGTGATCTCTGCCTAACATATAAAGCTATGTCAAACCCAGAGCTGTTGGACATGCTACACCTTAAGAAATCCCAATCCCTCCGAGCTACACGCTCTAGGGACCTAAACCTTGTCACGACAATAAACAAGACACGCTGGAGGGATAGATTCCTATCCCAGAGACCTCCTATATAGTCTGGAACAAGCTACCCATCTATGTCAAGCAAAGTTCTTCATTAGCACTCTTCAAGAAAAATCCTGATGAGTGGATGGGAAATAGGAAATACACCCCGGGATCACTTCTGTGTCTCTGCTCGATAGTGGCACAGGAAGATAACTTTCTTGGGTAGCCTAAGTCATGGAACCTTGCTGGCTAGGCTTACGTAGGCCCTTGGGCAGATAGCCTAGTACTTACCTATGAACCTATAAGACTAAACTCTCCTCTTGCTATAATAAAATAACACAATTTGCAACCGGAAATAGATCCACTTCCCATCACTGCACTGCCCTACACCAAATGAATTGGCTTGAGTTGTCCAATTACCTCATCTATATTCAACTTGTCCAAGCACACAAAGTTATTTTCACCCCCTTTCTTGCCACCACCTTTAAAATGCACCAACCAAATAGACGTTTGAGATCTAATTCCCAAAATCTAATTGAACTGCATAAACAGTACAGTTTTGTACCTACCATAAATGTAGATGTCCGAACAGGATAGCATCTGCAGTCCTAACAAATGGGTTGTCCTGTCGTCGGGCAGCCCTTCGGTCGGCCGGATTCCAAAGTCTGGGTCTGGCCTCAGCTGGTGTCGCACTTCACCCGACGTCATCTCTGCTGGTCTTCGGGTATAAAGGCATCAGCCGACGCCATTTTCCTCAGTGTTTCTTGCCCCAGATGCCAGTTGCCCTCTTGGATAGCTAAATTTTGGGTAAATGCCAATGTTTCCAAAAAGTAGAAGGCAAACACAAAAAATAAGCATGTATGTACATATATACAAACAAATACACCATAAGAGATCCCCCCCCAGCTAGCTATTAGGAGGGTAAATACCCTAGGAGTACCACAGAGGGGAAGGAGGGTGGGTAATCCTGACTGCAGATGCTATCCTGTTCGGACATCTACATTTATGGTAGGTACAAAACTGTACTATGTCCTTCAAGGATGCATCTGCAGTCCTAACAAATGGGTAGAATACCATAGCCAAACTAGGGGAGGAGGAAGAAGAATTATGGTGTAGTTAGGATCCCTTGCAAAACAGCAGTGGCAAAGCCTGCTCGGGATCTAGAGTATAGAGGTAAGTTATAATGCTTGGCAAATGTATGCACGGAGGTCCAAGTAGCCGCCTCAATAATGTCCTTGGTAGCCACTCCTCGTAAGAAGCTGTGGTAGTGGCTGTAGCCCTTGTAGAATGAGGCCTTATGTTCTGTGGAATTTGCTTTCCATGGTAGGAGTAACAGAATCTTATGCAATTTCCTATCCACTTGGAGATTGTCTGTTTGGAAATTGCTTTTCCTTCTCTTCCTGTTGCATAAGCTACTAGAAGCTGGTCAGTTTTTCTATTGCCCTTGGTTCTGTCCAGGTAGTAGCGCAACTGTCTGTGTACATCCAAGGTATGCAGCAGTCTTTCCCCCCTGTTCTGTGGATTGGGAAAGAAGGTAGGTAGGTGGATTGCCTGGTTTAGAGACACTCTGGATACCACCTTAGGCATAAATGTAGGATTAGTTCTCATGGATACTCTATCTTGATGGAAGATTAGGAAGGGCTGTACTGCCATTAAGGCCTGTAGTTCCGAAACCCTCCTTGCTGAAGTAATTGACAGTAGGAAAGCAGTTTTCCAGGATAGGTGTTGAAGGTCTGCTGTTGCTGCTGGTTCGAATGGAGGGAGTGTCAATTTTTCTAGCACAAAGTTCAAGTCCCATGCTGGTACTGGTGGTTTCCTAGGAGGTTTTACATTCTTGATTCCTCTGAGGAACTGCCTGAGTAGAGGATGTGAGAAGACAGGGGGATCGAAGCTGTATTCTGCAGAAATAGCTGATGCATGTATCTTGATGGAGGAATAGGACAGGCCTGTATGGAGAAGCTCTGCCAAGTACTCCAGGATGTTGGCAATATCTATCTTTGACACATCTTTTCCTCTTTCAGTACTCCAAATGACAAACCTTTTCCATTTTCCTGCATAGTTCCTTCTTGTTGAAGGTCTGCGGGCCTCAAGGATAATGTCTTTAACCCTTTGGGATAAATCTGGGTTAGTTGCTCTTATGTAATGTTCCAGGCAGTCAGTTGCAGAGTTTTTAGGTTTGGATGCATGATGTTGTAGTCGCTCTGAGTTAACATCAAAGGAATCAGGGGTAGTGTCCAAGATCCTCCCCGAGACATGCTCCTCAGCAATGGATACCAATGTTGTCTTGGCCAATTTGGAGCTATCAGAATTATCTTTGGACGTTCCTCTTTGATTTTCAGTAGTACCTTGTGCATCAAAGGAAGAGGTGGAAATGCATATGCTGTCAGGTCTTTCCAACTGAAGGATAGAGAGTCCACCTTCCAAGCAAGTGGGTGGTATGTCCTTGTGCAGAATTTCTTGATCTGGTGATTGAGTGGGGATGCGAATAGGTCTATTTGTGGCATTCCCCATTTTTTGTGATGGTCTTGGAGATGTGCGAGTGTAGCATCCATTCGTGAGCATCCGAGGTAGTTCTGCTTAACATGTCTGCTAGGATGTTTTCTTTTCCGGTACAAATATTGCCTGTAACTGAATGTTGTAGCTCAGAGCCATATTCCATAGGTCCAGAGCCATTCGACATAGGGGGTATGAATGAGTGCCTCCCTGTTTGTTGATGTACCACATGACTGTGGTGTTGTCTGTCCTTATCATTAATTGGCCTTCTTTGAGGAATGGTCTGAAATTCTGGATTGCTAGTTTTACTGCCAGCATTTCTTTTTGATTTATGTGCAGGTGCAGCTGATCTGGAGTCCATAACCCTTGAATGCATTTGTCCAGCATGTGGGCCCCCCAGCCTAGGTCTGAGGCATCCGTTGTGATGGTTTGGCTTGCTTGAATGTTGTGGAAGGGCAAACCTGGGTTTGACTTGCATGCTTGAGCCCACCATAGGAACTCTTGTTTCAGGCATGGGATTAGTGGTATTTCGGTTTCTAAGCTGTGCCTGTGTTGAGACCATAAATTCTTTAGGTACCACTGTAGCTTTCTCATATGCAGTCTGGCATGGGGGACCAGGATTATGCATGATGCCATGAAGCCCAAGGCCTGCAGTACTTTCCTTGCTGTTAGTTTGTTCTGCTTTGCCAATGCCAAGAAGTAAAGAGGGAGATGTTCTTGTTTTTCTGCAGTTAGGAATGCCATCTGTTTTACTGTGTCCAATTCTGCACCCAAGAATGTTCTTGTTTGGGATGGTATCAGTCTTGACTTTTTTAAATTGACTGTGTATCCCAGGGCTTGTAGTAAGCAAATGACTCTTTGTAAGTCTTGTGTCAGCTTGCTTTTGTTGTCCGCTTGTATCAGGCAGTCGTCCAGGTATGGATAAATTTGGATTCCCTGTAGCCTGCAATGAGCGATTACTGATGCCAGGCATTTTGTGAATACTCTGGGCAGTAGATAAGCCAAAGGGCAATGCTGAGAATTGATAATGCTCTGATCCTGCAAGAAATCTGAGGTATCTTCTGCAATTTGGTCGTATGGGGACGTGCAGGTATGCCTCCTTGAGATCTAGAGTTACCAGCCAACACTCCTTGCCCAGCATGGGAAGAAGTTGCTGTAGGGTCAGCATTTTGAATTTTGGAACAATGATGAATGTGTTTAAAGCGGACAGGTCGAGAATAGGTCTCCAACTTTTCTCTTTTCTTGGTACTAGGAAGAGTCTGGAATAAAATCCTTTGCCCTGTTCTGTAGGTGGCACCCTTTCCACAGCTCTCATCTTTGTTAATTGAGCTATCTGTTTTAGAGCTTCTGTTTTTTGATTTGGTGGTAGTTTTGGCATTCCTCTTTTTACTGGTAAGGTGTGGAAATGAAACCTGTAGCCTTGGTCTATAGTTTGCAAAATCCACTTGTCTCTTGTGATATAGTGCCAATTTTTTGAAAATAAGGCTAACTTTCCGCCTAAGGGTGCTGCTATTTGTTCCCTGGAAGGCGGTGTCAGAGCCAAGTCACTGTGTTTGTCCTGTTGCAGTGGCAGTGGCTGTGTCTGTGCCTCGTTGGTTATTGCCTTGCCACTGGCGTCCTCTGTAGGCACCTCCTCTGGATTGATTTCTGCCTCTGGAACGTCTATTCCTGCCTCTCTGAGATTTAGAGGAGTCTGGAAAGGACCAATTTTTGGACGGCCAGTTCCTGCTAAACCTTGGGGGCTGAACCTGTAAGAAATCTTTAACTGTTTGTACAGATTTTGCCTTCTCTTCCATTTTCTTCATTACTTGCTGGGCAGGAGAACCAAATAGACTGACCTTATCCATAGGAGCATCTAATAGCTTTGCTTTAACATGATCCGGCAAGACCTGTTCTTTCAACCATGCATGCCTTCTTATAACTGTGCCAGTCATGGCTGATCTAAATGAAGCCTCCAGTGCATCATAGCCACATTTTAAAGAATGGTTACTAACCTGCTGAATGTTATTCACCATTTCTAAAACATATTTCTTATCTAAGGAATCATCAGAGGACAGTTTCTTAGTTAACTGATCAAGCATAAACTCTTGGTATTGGATCATATGAAACTGACAGTTCAAAGCTCTAGCTGAGAGAGTAGCAGAGGTGTATACTTTTTCACCCCATCTCTCTAAGGACCTGGATTCCCTTTCAGAAGGAGAGGGTTTTTGCTGAGGTCGGCTACTGCCTTAGGCCCCTGGGAGATAGTCTCAGGATCTGCAAGGGAGCCTTGTATAAGTGGTGATGAGTGTCCGGTACCCTGTAAAACCTATCGGGCTTGGCAGGGGCTGGAGGTAAAGTATCAGGAGCAGTGCAAACATCATTAAATGCATCATCCACAACAGGAAGAACTGGAGGTATAGCTAAGGGCCTATGTTGCGGTAAGTGTAGAAAGGTCCTAAGCCTTTCTTGAATCTGAGAAATCTTGTCCCTGCCATTGGAATTGCTCTCTCATGGCATGTAAGGTTTCCCCAAAGGAAAATTCCTCTGGTGGAGAGGCAGAAGGTATAGATTCTTCAGCATCGGAATCTTCATAAGTAGAAAAAGGAGCCTCTGGATGGTCTGTATTGTCTGAATCATCAGAAGAGTCATCTGAGGACAGTGGCTCAGGGGGCTCTGCTCTAGGTCTCTTTTCTGGAGGTTGAGAGGCCCTGTCTGGGTGAGATTGGGATCCCCTTATTAAAGAGATGAGATCCTCTGCCAGAGTAAGCATTTGGGAACTGGAACTGGGCCTGTGAGAGGGGGGCTTAACAGGCACAGACTTAGCAGTTTTGGCTGCTTTAGCCCTGGCAAAGGCCTTTATAGACATGGCTGCAGGAGGCCTAGCAGCACCACGTACTGGGGTAGAGACATCCAAAGGGATGGTGTCTGATAATTCTAGAGAAACCACATTAGTAGGCAAAACTTCAGAGGTCGATTCAACTAGGGAAGCAGGAGCCTCGGTAGTAGTCATGGATTCGGCTGAAGATTGACCCGTTTGCTCGGTTTCGGCAGAAACCGAGACACTCGCGGTTTGCTTAACCGTGGTTTCGGCCGAAACCGTGGACCGCGAGTGTCGGTCTTTTTCTTTGCGTTTCTTAGCAATTTGAGAAGTCGGAGGGTCCGACGGCATAATGTATGCAAAATCTGAGCCGAAAAACTGTTCAGCAAACTCCGACCGACGTCTAAGCGTTCGTCGGTTGAAAGAAGCACAGGCTAAACAGGCTGCTACGTCGTGGTCTGGGCCTAAACAAGGTAAGCAGTAAGAGTGGAAATCTTTATGAGGTATTTGTTTCCCACAAGTTAAACAATTATTCACTTTTTCTGACATCGGCTGAGGCAAGAAAGAGTCCCCAACGGGGTACTTAGCTTTTTAGAAGTCTTCGAAGTAGTATTCGGTAGTAGTAATCTCTGGATCTGACCGACTGGCACTTGCGAACAGCTTCTGCTTGAGCGCCACGGCAAGAAAGACTGGGGAAAATGGCGTCGGCTGATGCCTTTATACCCGAAGACCAGCAGAGATGACGTCGGGTGAAGTGCGACACCAGCCGAGGCCAGACCCAGACTTTGGAATCCGGCCGACCGAAGGGCTGCCTGACGACAGGACAACCCATTTGTTAGGACTGCAGATGCATCCTTGAAGGACATCTGCCCATCCACCAGGCAAACATCTAATGTCCTTCTCCCTAGCATGCCATTGGAATTCCCTCCCACCTCTCATCTGCACCACCACCAGCCTCTCTTCATTCAAAACCTTACTTCACACACACCTAACTTCACTACGGGAATGCTCTTGCTCCCACCCCACATAATCTCCCTACACTATAGTTACTCTCTATAAGCTGTAATTTACAATAGCCTCCCACTGTTTTGTACCCCTAATAAACTCTAGGAATTAGCAAAACTCCTAGAATGGTACAATTCAGTAGCCTAGAAATTAACTGCATGAATTAGCATAACTGTTAAAAAATTTAGACTGTTTCTGTTATTGCACTGTGCTAATATGTTAAACTGTTAAAAACTTTGTAAATATTACTCTTATTGCATTGTACAAATATGTGCACTCTACTAATACATGTTTTTCTATTTGTTTAACTTTGCTTCATTTGTACACATTACATTTCTCTAATAACTTACTCTTATGTTAAATATGTAATTTGTAATTTCCTGGAGCTTTTCTCCCCAGGACTCCATTGAAAATGGGCTCCTCGTGGCCCAATGGACTATCCTGGCAAACAAACTGTAAATAAAATAAAAAAGTAAAGGGCGGAGGGGAACGCATAAGTGAAGAGATTGGTCCATTGGAATGAGACAGCATCCACTTTCCAAGCTAGGGGTGGAACTACCTGGTGCAGAATTTGTGTAGCTGACTGTTGTGTTGTGAGGCGAAGAGGTCCACCTCTGGTGTCCCCCAGGCCTGGGTGATTTAGAGGAATGTCCCCTTTTGGAGTTTCTACTCGTGAGGGTCTAAGTAGTTTCTGCTTAGATGGTCTGCTAGGGTGTTGCTTACTCCTGGGATGGACTATCAGGTATCGTCCCATCGAGGAGGCTGTCTGCCAGAGGCTCATGGCTAGTCGGCAGAGAGGGTGGGAGTGTGCCCTCCCCTGCTTGTTGATGTACCACATGACTGTGGTATTGTCTGTTTTTATAAGGAGGACTTCTGGTTTTAGGTGGTCTTGGAAGGATGTGATAGCCTTGTGAACTGCCATAATTTCCTTTAGGTTGATGTGCCAATGAAAGTGCCTGAGGTCCCAAGAGCCTTGGGTGCACTGGGTGTCTAAATGAGCACCCCAAGCTAGGTTTGAGGCATCTGTGCATCTGTGGTGATAGTCTGGCCTTGTGATAGGTAGATGAAGAGACGGCCCTTTTTCTGAATGCAGGCCTCTGCCCACCAAATAAACTCTTTCTTTATGCATGGAATGAGGGGGAGAGTGGTCTCCATAGATTGAGAGTGTTGGCACCAAAGGTTCTTTAGGTACCACTGGAGTTTCCTCATGTGCAGCCTGGTCAAGGGAATCATTAGAATGCAGGATGACATGTAACCCAGTACTTGCAGAATTTTACTTGCTGTGAGTTTTTTTCTGAGAACTAACTGGGAGAAGTTTGGCAGAAAGCACTGTTTTTCTGGTGAGAGGAAGGCTGTTTGGGAGGCTGTGTCCAGGAGTGCGCCCAAGAAGGTGATCTGCCTGGAGGAGTTTAGGTTTGATGTTTTCCTGTTGATAGTGAACCCTAGAGAGGTTAGGGTTGTTTTGTTCAAAGAGCAGGTTGTGTAGGAACTTCTCTTTGTTGGCTGGTTGGATTAGGCAGTCATCCAGGTAAGAGTAAATCTGGATGTGTTGCTGTCTGCAGAAGGCAACCACTGTGGCCAGGCATTTTGTGAAGACCCTGGGAGCCGTAGATAAGCCAAAGGGTAGTGCAGAGAACTGAAAGTGTTGTGAACCTGCCCTGAAGCGTAGGTATTTTCTGCAGGGCTCCTTTATGGGTATATGAAGGTATGCATCCTTTAGGTCTAGAGTGGCTAGCCATGCATTTTGTCCCAGCATTGGTAAAAGTTTTTGAAGAGTTAGCATTTTGAATTTTGAGACCACCAGGAAGGTGTTTAGAGTGGACAGGTCGAGGATGGGTCACCAAGTGCCTTCTTTTCTTTGCACTAGGAAAGAGTCTGGAGTAAAAACCTTTTCCTGCTTGCTCCTGTGGCATAGGCTCCACTGCCCCTTGAGCATAGAGTATTTGCACTTATTTTAATGCTTCTGCCCACTGATTTGAAGGTAGATTTTGGTAACCTGTTAAGGTTGGAACTTGTTGGAAAGTAAATTTGTAGCCCTGAAAAATAATTTTTAATACTCATTGGTCCTTTGTTTCAGACAACCAAATTTGTTTGTAAAGGGATGGTCTTCCTCCTAACCTCTGATGGGAGGGAGAGGGAGTCATTGCACATTCTTAGAGTAGTGAGCGGATTTAGAACTCCCTGCTGTGGGAGTGGTGCGAGGGCCACTGCTTGATTTTTTACTGGCCTTGGTTTTGTGGTCTAACTGGTCTGTCCCTGTGAGGCTTCCCTTGAACCTGTCTATTGGGGGCTGGGAAAGACCAGTGCTTAGAAGGAAAGTTTCTGCTGAATCTGGGAGGTTGAACTTGGAGGAAGTCTTTTACTGTTTGCATAGATTTAGCTTTATCCTCCATCTTTCTGATGACCTCCTCTGCTTTTGATCCAAACAAGCGGTCTTTATCCAGGAGGCATCAAGTAGTTTTGATTTCACATGATCAGGCAGTGGCTGTTCTTTTAGCCATGCGTGCCCTCCTAATGAGTGAACCTGCCACAGTGCCCCTACTTGAGGCTTCTAGAGCATCGAATCCACAGTGCAAGGAGTGTTTAGCTACTTGAGAAGTAGAGTGCAGAAGATCTGCTAACTCTTTGGAAGTATTAGTGTCAGGTAAAGATTAATTTTTTTGTTTCATTAAGTTCCAGGGTCTGCTGTTGATATTTTAGCATATGAAACTGGCAGGTAACAGCGCTAACAGCTCCTTGTCAGAGGGAATTGGGTTTTTAGATGAGCTAGCCTTGGCCCCTTTGAGCCCCTGTGTGATGACCTCTGGGTCTGCTGCAAGGTTTTTAAACAAGTGCTTACATGAATCAGACACCCTGTAGTACCTGTCAGGTTTTCTAGGAGCAGGGGGGGGGGGTAGGGTGTCAGGGGTGAGGCTAGATTCTTTGAAAACATCATCCACCATGTCCAGAATAGGAGGGATGGCCAAGGGTCTGTGCTGAGGAAGATATATAAACTCTCTTAGTCTTTTTTTAGACAAGATAATCTTGGGCTTCCCAGTGGAAATGCTCTCTGAGAGTGTGCAGGGTTTCCCTAAATGAAAGATCCTCTGGAGGAGGGGGGGGCAGAAGGAATGGATTCCTTTGCATCAGAATCCTCTACGGAGGTGACAGGTTGTTGTTCCTCATCTGAATCAAGGTAGTCTGAAATTTCAGAATCTGGTTCTGTGTGAACTTCAGGGGAAGTATCCCTTTTTCTTTTAGGAGTGGCATAGCTACCACTGAAGAAAGTGATGAGGTCCTCAGTTATTTTCATTAACGGAGTCCGAGGCAGTGGAGGAGGAGGAGTAAGATGGTGGCTAGAGACGGTTTTCTTTGGGGTGGTCTTGTTTTTAGACCTTAGTAAATCCATTTGTCGTTGGGATGCAGTAGATGGAGGTGAAGACATCAGTTTTTGCCTTGAATCGGTTGTGCGAAGAACCTCCTCGGAAGCCAGTGCCTGCGTAGCAGCTCTGTACCCAATCGAAGCGAAGACAATTGAGGGATTGGATGATGAAGCATTCCCCAGTGGTATATCGGACTCCGAAAGGGTCTCGGTAGAGACCTGTGAAGGAAACGAGTCAGGAATCAGGGGCTACAAATGTGCCTCACTGAATTCCTCAGAACTGACGACTTGCTTCTGGGACAGGTCGTCTGAAGGCTTTAGTTTGTGTGGTCTGTCCCTTTCTTTATCTTTTCGTTTTTTGGGAATATCGACAGACTGCTGACCAATAGATGCCATTTCGTAATGCGAGGAACTACTTCAGAAATGCCTGGCTACAAATTCAGTTCTACCATGAACAGTCCTTGAATTGAAAAGTGCGCAGAACCGACAACAGGGGACATCGTGGTCTGGGCCTAGCCAAGTAATGCACAAGGTATGGAAGTCTCGGTGTGGTATTTGTTTTCCACAGTGGAGACATTTATTGACTTTTCTGGACATCGGTTAGTGCAAGAAAAAGGCCCCCAATGGGGTACTTAGCTTTAGTCATTTTCAGATTCAACTTCCACTCTGGCAATGACCGACCGCCACACACGCAAATTGCTTTTGCTTTGGGCTCCACGGCAAGAAAGGCTGATGTAATGGCGCCGGCTGCTCTCCTTTATACCACTGATGACCGGACGTCAATCCACAGGTGACAGCAGCTAGTGCAGGGGAAAAGCTTGCCTCTGGTATTCGGGCCGACTGAGGGCTACCCAGCAGGGATAACCCACAAGTGATGACTACAACAGTGAAACATGAAGAACATAAGAAGATTACATCAGGAATTACAGCAGAACTTATAAAGTTAGGATGCCTACTAATCTCTCAGAAATCAAGTAATATACTTCATAAATGAAGAAGCCACTACATGATCAAATGGAGGCAAGCAATACGTAGAGGCATTTTAAAGATTCATTAATTCTGATGTATTACAGTATAACACAACATTGGATATATTGCTGAGGGGTGTGCAGTGGCTGGCATTTCTGCTTCAACTGCATGATTCTTTTGTTTGATTCCTATCGGTGGTGTCTTCACTGTGAAGTCTGTATGTCATCTCTGTGTTTTATTTGGTGCTCTGTTTTTTCTACATCCCAAAGACATGCTGATGAACTAGAAATTCTATAAACTGCTTGCTGATATCTGTGCAATGCACAAGTCAATAAAATGTACTGGCCTCCTTTAAACCATCTCTCTCTGCCTTGCATCCACTAAGTAGCATGATAGGCTTGGGCTGTTCTATGTTAGGTATTTATTGGAATATTAATAACTGTCATAATGGATTTGCTCTAGCAGAATTATCTTAGACATTCCAACTGACAAATCAGAGTTTTGTATTTTACCATTATTTCTAGGTAAGCTAGACCAGAAAACCTGTTTGTATTCTGTGAGACATGGGTACAGCTGTGTATGCTGCAACATGAGACAGAAGGCACAGTTCAGTTCTTTTATTTCTTATAAACAAAGGAATATTATGGAACAATGCTTTATTAGGAGAAGCAGTTAGAAACATAAATATGGCACTGTAGTTTACCCTTGCATGATTACAAGTTCTATAATGAATGCAGCATTGTTTGTGTAAAGAAAAATTACTGCACACATGAGAAACAGTGTATGATAACATTGACATGTAACAGTCTTAGCAGTTTCTGAATGATTCTTCTATCAGCTTAGGAATACGAATTATAATTGGAACGACTATTTAAGAAGCTGCCACATGAGCAGGCCAGTCTTGTTTCATGAACTTAAGTCTCCAGTAAGCCATATTAAAAATGATTTAGATTTGCCTTATGTGTAATTTCAGCTTGCTGACATTCTATTCTGAACAATAAATTTATTTACAAAACCTGCTTTTATGACTCAGTGGATTTGCTGATGACAGTAAATAAAGAACTCTAATGCCATCAATTTGTCGTTGGGATGGGTACAGAGCCGCTACTCAGGCACCGGCTTCCGTGGAGGTTCTTTGCACAACCGATTCAAGGCAAAAAACGACATCTTTGCCTCCAACTACTGCATCCCAATGACAAATGGATTTACCAAGGTCTAAAAACTAAGTATTGAAGAGGAAAAAGCAGGTATCAGAAATGAATGAGGTAAACTAGACAAGGATGAAGGTGATCAGTGCTTCAAGTCTGCCAAAGATCCTTGTGTCTACTAACTGCACGATGAGTAAGTAAACAGTGTTCTAATTTATAGGTATTCAATGCCTAGAATTTTTTTTCTAAGTTACAGATCTTCCTTTCAGTAAGCAAAAGTAGTATGTTTTTAATGTACTTAACACAGAAAATCAAGTCAAAGTGATCAACAAAACTATTCCTGAAGGAGAAATGCATTCAAGTGACCAAAAGTTTTAATGATAATGCCAAGTAGTACTGCATTTACATGTCCCATGAACCAACAGTAGTGGAGCTTTTGTAATATATCATTGTTGACATCACACAAGAAGGCACCCAAGAGCTACAAAAAAAAAGTGGGTAACAGGTAACCAATAATAGGAGGAAACAGTCCAAAATGTTATGACTAATACAACTTCTCCAAAGAATGTTGGGACCATTAGTTATTTCTGAATGAAAAAATTAAAAATTAAGCAAATTCTGACCTTCACAACTTCCATTAATATGGGGGTAATAGTAACAACAGTGGTTTGTCAACTATGTGGCTCTCTCGATTCAGGATGAAGAATGGCACTGAATACGTCACACAGTACTACTATCCCTTGACAGAAAAATATAGTGCATTGGCACAGTACCAAACAATGGCTAAAATGAAGAACACAGGATCCCGTGTAAGTGACGATCTGAAATAGAACATACTAGTGACAAGATTATATGAACAAAGTTGTGTAATTTCCTTGGCATTTTTTTAATCAGCTTGGTCCAGTTTTTTGTTGATTTTTTTTGTTACACAGATATACTTTATTTGGACTGACTTGCAGTTACACTGACGGACAGCCTCAGATTCACAGAATTTACAAGGCATTCAGTTCATGAATCATAATCACCTTGCCAATACCCACCCTCAAAAGGTACTTATTGCCTCTGGAGGGCAAAACAAGTTAGGCCTTAGAAGAATTTACAGGTGCTCACTAAATCAAAGTTTGCTTCAAAAGAAGTAAAGTTACCACTTTGTTTTGTATGTAAATAGAAGATTCTTCCACATAAGGGAGAAGTATGAGTAAAAATGTTCTTCCACTGTGTCTTATTTGTTGATGAAGATTCAGTGTCCTTGTGGTGGTACAGGGTCCTTAACTGCCCAGAATGATAAACCCAAATCACCATACAGGGAGTCTATAAAGAGTCAGTGTTTCAGGTCTATTTGGTACCTGAATGGTTTAAGCCTAGAATCTATTTAGTTAGGAATTTATTGGAGTTTTCTAGCTGTGTGATACATTTGGATAGATCCATATTAAAAGGGCACAGGATTCTATAATTTGTCTGATCAGGACAGAGAAAAGAGGAATGATGATTTCTTTTGACCTGAATAAGATATCTTTATTAATTGGTATAAGATTAGTATTTCCTGACTACTGTCGCTATTTGGTGGTCAAGGGATAGGGAGCTTTTCTACAAAGGTCCTGAGACCTCTGATGATGATATCAGTCCAGAGAAGCGTGTTCTCTATACTGTAAGCTGTTATTGAAATTTGTTTACCAAAGGGGCAATGCCAAGTTTCTTTGCATTCAATCTAAGATAATTTCTAATACACCACTGATTAGAGTGATTTAGCCCTTGCTGAAGTAAAACTGGATGCAGAAGAAGTGACAACATCCAGCTTGCTGTTATTGGCAAATTTAGTTACCCATGTCTACATTAGTGGTTTGGAGATCTGAGAAGCAGACACCAAACAGAAGAGGTCCCAGCAGTGAGCCCTGAGGAATGCCACTATCAACCTTTTTTACTTTTTGAGGTGGCACCTGCTATTTGTAACTATAAGTGGGACCTGCTATTTTCAACTACATGGGTTGTCTGTTAGACAGTTTTGTTATCAATCTTCTGCCATAAGGGTCTGCATTCAGGCCTTTAAACTTATTTACAATTCCAGCACAGGGAATAACGTTGAAGTTCTTGCCCAGATTCAGGTACACTGTATGAAATGCATGGTAACATTTTACAGCTTCAGCGACTTTCCCAAATAAGTTTATTAAATTAAACAGGTGCAATATCCTTTTGACAAAAGCATGTTGATTTAGGTCTACACCAATAAGACTTTTTATTAAATAAAATATTTGCACATTATATGGCTTTGCAAAGTAGCTTTATTAGGTTGCTAGGTTTATAGTTCCTGTGATCTGAGGTGGGAAACTCTTTATAGAAGGGCATTATGACAGAAATTTTCCATACCTCAGGAACATACCTTGCTGGTATGCTTAAGTTGAACTATTTTAGGAGGTGTTCAGACAGGATATATCAGCACCTTTTAATTAAGAAATCAAGTATATTATCAGGGCCCACAGAGGTGGTACTTTTACATTTATAGTGCAGTCAGAACATGTCCTATAACAATCTTTGTGGGGAAGAAGGGACTTGGGAATCTGTGGAACTTCAATAATTACTGGTGTGAAGTTAACACTAATTGTATTATGCAAGTATTTATTTATTTATTTACAATTTGGTTGCCAAGTAAAAGAGATGGCCTGCTGATGCTTTCCAGTTATATCCCTGGGTATGGCTATTACACGAGTTAAGCTAACTAAAAAAAAATCATTGCAGTATTAGGAGTGTAAGAGATAATACAAAAAAAAGAACTTATGTACTCACCATAACGTTCCATGTTTGTTGTCCATCTTGCCATTCATTCTTACTTGGATGGGTTTGGAGCCGATCCTTGGCTCCAACTCAGCCAAATACACAGCTGGAAGTCTCAAACTTGGCTCGTGGCAAGTAGGTATCTCATGATGTAGTGGTGCAACTCTCCAGATCTTGTTTGCTGCTAACTTACTAATGAATAACATAAGTAAATAGAAATAGAGATATATAGGACCCCAAAACAAGGAGAAACAAACCGAGTCAAGGAACTCCTGTAAGGAGGAAAGATAACCACCAGGTCCTCTAGGAGTCCTTGGATGGGGGAAGGAGGGAGGGGTCGGAAGAATGAATGGTGAGATGGACAACAAACATGGAATGTTATGGTAAGTACATAACTTATTTATGTTATGTTGTCCTATCACGCCTTAATTCTTACTTGGATGGGACAGTGTCCCTAGCACCTTTTCCTCCAGTGGCTCTTGAGAGTACACCTTTAAGCACAGTGGAACCAAAAGAGGCCCTGTCTCTGGGGCCAAGTCCACTTTGTAATGAGTGATAAATGTATGAGGATTGGCCCAAGTAGCTGCAGCACAAATGCTGTCCATAGAAATTCTGGCCTGAAAAGCAGATGACATAGCTAGTGCTCTAGTTGAATGACCCCTAACTTTGAATGGTAGTACTCTATTACTGGAGGCATAGATAAAGGTGATACAATTTGAGAGCCAATTAGAAAGGGTAACTTTAGAAACAAGCATACCCTTTTTTGTCTCAGAGAAGGAGATGAATAATTGGTCAGATTTCCTGAAATCTTTAGTTCTATGCAAATAGAATCTGAGTTGTCTATGCACGTCCAACTGATGGAGTCTATACTCTACCTTGTTGCTATGGTTGGGAAAGAAAATCGTGAGCTCAATGGATTGAGTAATATTGGCTTGAGAACAAACCTTAGGTACAAAGGATGGATTAGTTCGTAACAATACCCTGTCCTTGTGAAAAATCAGATATGGAGGTTTGATAGATATTGCTTGCAACTCTGACAGCCTTCAGGCAGATGCATGGCTACTAGAAAAATGGTATTCCAGGAAAGAAATCTGAGGTCACAAGATGAAGAAGGCTGAAATGGTGGCAGTGTAAGTTGAGATAGGATAAAATTTAAATCCCACGGAAGTGGTTCCTTAAAGGGAGGTCTCAATAAGGAAGTGCCTTTCAAAAATGTTTTACACAACCTGTGTGACATTAAATTAGAAGAATGGTCACCAATGTGGAAATTTGAAATTGCAGCCAGCTGGACTCAATTGGTTGCTACAGCCAAGCTTTGTTGGAAGAGTTCCACCAGGAATTCTAGAATGGATTGAATAGGCACAGAAAAAGGATCAATGTTTCTATTTTGTGCCCAGTGAGAAAAAACTTTTCCACTTTCTAGAATATAGTCTTCTAGTAGAAACTTTGAGAGGACATCAGTATATGTTTAACTGTTGGAGCGAAATTTTGAAGCCTGACTAAATTGGGAAGTGGACCAGCCAAGCTGTCAAGTTGATTGTGTGGAGAGATGGATGAAGTGTTCCCAACATGTGTGTCAGCAGGTCTGGAACTGGGTCCAGAGTCCAAGGTTTCTCCTGAAGATGAGGCCAAAGTAAGGGGAACCAAATATGATGCGGCCAATATGGGGGAATGAGAATCATCCTGCTTCCCAAGGATTTTGCTTTCTGGATGACTTTGGTTATGAGGGGAAACGGAGGAAAGTCATAAAGAAGTCCCGAGGACCAGTCATGTACTAGTGCGTCTCTCTGTCTCTCCCCGGCGGGGGAATTAGGGCAAAGTAGCTGCTGCACTTGGCATTCATGGGAGTGGTGAAAATATCACAGCAAGGCTGACCCCATTTCCATAAGATCTTTTCCGCCATGTTCTGGTTCAGAGACGACTCATGAGGCATCAAACTTGCCCTGCTCAACTTGTCTGCTATCACTCTGGACTTTCCCGGGATGTGCGTTGCTACTAGAAAGCGCTGGGAAGAAATTGCCCATTGCCAAACTCTCAGGGCCTCACGACAAAGATATGGTTCCCCCTTGCTTGTTTATGTACCAAACCCCGACATACTGTCTTACTGTATAGCAATCATCCCTAGAGGAAGAGAGTCATGGAGTCTTTGCAATGCCAGAAGCACTGCTCTCATCTCTAGGACATTTGTGTGTAAGTGAGCCTCGTGTTCCTGCCATATACTTTGTACCGTTCTTCCCATATAATGCCCCCCACCCTATCTGGGAAGCATCCGTGGTCACTGTAGCAACAGGTTGTTGTGGAATAAAGGGGCTCCCGATGGTCACATGATTGGACTGGATCCACCACCCTAGGACCTTTTTGCATGACATTATTCTGATGAGGTGGGACATCGGGAACTCTTGAAGTGACCATCGGGAGAACAAAAGCCATTGGAGTCCCATGTGCATTCTGGCGAGAGGAACTAGTGTTATGGTGGAAGCCATTGTTCCTAGGAGTTTCAGAACTACTACTGCCTTTACCTTCTCCTTGGGAAGAAGGTGAAGTACTTGCTGCCTGAGGGCTGAAATTCTGTTGGCTGGAAGACGTGCCATCAGGGAAACAGAGTCTAGATCTGCGGCTATGAAGGTAATATGTTGACAGGGCAACAAGGCAGATTTTTGTAAGTTGACTGTTATGTCTAACTGAGCACAAATTTCCAAAGTCACATCCCTGGCTTGCTGAAGTAGATGCTTGGTGGTAGCAGTTTGGAGCCAGTCATCCAGATATGGAAACACTTGGAATCCCAGACACCTCAAGTGAGCCGTGACTACTGCCATGCATTTGGTGAACACTCTTGGGGCTGTAGTGAGACCAAAGGGCAAAGCTTGGAACTGATAATGACTGGCTCCCAGAAGGAAGCGTAAATGACTCCTCGATGCTCTGTTCATTTTTATGTGGTAGTATGCATCTTGAAGGTCTGTCGAGCACATCCAATCGTCTTACCCTAAGAAGGGAAGTATCGACTGCAGTGTCGCCATTCAGAACTTTGACTTTTTAAGAGATTCATTTAACTTGCTTAGGTCTAATATGGGTCTCCAGTCCCTTGTTCTTTTTGGCACCAAATAGAATCTTGAGTAAGTTCCGAATCCTGTTTGGTCTGCGGGGACTTCTTGCATGACTCTTGTCTAGCAACTTTTGGATTTCTATAGTTGCTTGCTCCCTTATATTGGGTGGAACATCCAGGATTGTTCTAATTTGTGGGACAGGGTAGCAAAAGGGAATGGAATATCCTCTGCATATTATTCTTAGTATCCACTTGTCTCTTGTGATATTTTGCCAGGCTTCTGGGTGCAAAAACAAATGTCCCCCGACTGCCTCCAGAGTAGAGCAGACGGGCCTCCTTTCAGGAGTGCTGATAGGAATGCCCGCGAAAGGAATCGCAGTCACCCTGGTTTTGCGGACTCCCTCTGTCTCTAGGATGATATCTACCATTGTTACCCCCCCCTCTGCCCCTGGGGAAGGATTCATCTCATGCATCTTGGAAAGCTCCCTGGGATCTTCTGAACCACATTTTCCCACTCTTCTGACCTTTAGGATAATGTCTTGAAGGTACGGAAAAACATACTCCAACGGCAGAGAGAGTTTTCCCTTCCTGCTCACATCTGGTGAGTGTGTCCTTTACTTTGGCTCCAAAGACTGAGGAACCATCAAAGGGGGCATTAGTAAAGGTAGTCTTAAAAGTTTCTGCAACACTGCGCAAGTGCATCCAGGAGTGTCTCCTCAGGGAAATTCCTAAACCTGCTGCCCTGCTCGCTCCATCCGCTGCATAAGATATCAGACTCATGGAGGAGATGACAGAATTTAAGGTAGATAGCTGGAAAGAGACCCTCTCATTCACCCCCCCCCCCCCCCGCAGCTAATGTACCTTGTATAGTATTTCCTAGCTCTTTCAGATCTCTTTCTAACCTTGTAAAGTGAGTTAGGTAGTTCAGCGATCAGAGTGTAAAAGTCACTGACGAAAAGACACGCTTCCCATATCTGTCCATCGTTCAAGAATCTTTGTTCGGAGGATGAACAGATGAGTATGTCTTCAAGAGTTCCTTCTTGATGTCAGCTGCCACCACCATAGTATCTACAGGTACACTCTTTGTGAGAAAATCCTTTCCAGTAGGGGCTGAAAAGAACTTGTTTGGCCTCTGGGGGACTGGTTCCATAGTGTCAGGTGACTCCCACGCCTTTCGACTGACCAGGTCCATTAGCTCGTCGAAAGGCGGAGACACCCAGGTGGCTGAAGGTTGAGATCTAAAGGCCTTCAGGTACACAGATTCCTCATCAGAAGGGGTGATGGTTTTCCAGCTGCCTCTCTGCTCTAGAATCTCCAGGATATCTGCAAATGAGGTACCGTCAGAGGACGACCGTGGGGACCCTTCTGACTCCTCGGGGTCAGTATCTGAGGTGACTGACTCATCAGGGGAGTCTATATGCTTCCTCTTTGAAGTTCTCTTCTGAGGGGGCTCCTCAGAAGGGTATTCTGGGAAGGCCTCGGAAGAGAGGGGTTCACCCAGTGGGGGAACCTGAGGCTCTGGATTCTCTGTTGTCCCGTGGATGGGGTGGTGCCGAGACAGTAGCCAGTGCCTTAGGGGGACGAATGCTGGTATCCTTATGTAGAGCTGTAGAAGGAGACAGCACACTCCTCATTAGCTCCAAAGCAGACCCCACCGGTTCTGCAGATGTCCCCGGCTCTGTGGAGACAGAGGAGATCCCCAGACCCAGGGAGATCAGCTCAAAGGCTGATGTGGGAGCCAAGATCACCCGAGCCAAATTCTTTGTTATCCTAAGAAGAAGGTAGTACAAGATGGTGATGTATATACTAAACCATGCGGGCACTGTAATTTCTGTCAGTATATAGACACTAGTAATATTTTCTCCCACCCTGATTTAGGCAGAAATTTTAGAACATCAGCCAAAGCAGATTGTATGACATCTAATTTGATTTATCTAGTGGTATGCCAGCAATGTTCCTCTTTTTATGTTGGAAAAACCAATAGGGTTTTTAAAGACAGGATACGTGAACATGTATACCACATTAAGAAACAACTAGAACATAATGCATTAGCTAAACACATTAAACAAAAAGATGTAAGTCATACTTTCCTCTTTCGAGCCCTAGAAGTTATAGTTCCTAGTATATGAGGAGACGATATAAGGAACCATATTGAATCCAGAGAGAATGACTGGATTATAACATTAAGGGCTGACAGATGTATGGGGCTTAATGAGAGAGCATCTATAAAACCCTCACTGAAAAAACGCCGTAATATTAGATGACCGTAATATAACATATAAAATACAAGATATATATATATATATATATATATATATATTTTATAGCTTTGATACATAGGTGTATATATATAATTTGTTCATTTACAGTTTTTTAAGGCACATCCAAATGATCTATATTATTTTTAAAAAGGGCTTGATTTTGCCTACAAGCAATAGCTATGATGTTTTAGTCTGCACCTATTATGAGGATTTTGTATATATATATTTTTGCTTGCATGTATATTATATATATTGGTTTAATATAAGTATTCACTAAGTATTTCTATTTTGCAGCAATGTGCAATAGCAAGCTATTAATGGGAGATACTCCTTTAAGGATTTAATTAACCAGGAAGTTTGATTGGATAAAAAATTGTTTGAATTCAGCTATATATACATGTGTCACAATGGTGAAAATTTTTTATGGATCTGATGAAGCTATATTAGTGAAAGCGCGCTTATCCTGTTTTATTTATTGGTTTTATTGTGAAATAAATACAGGTTTTACTGGGACATTCCTGCTTTGACTCCGTTTTTACCACAGTGGATTATTTAATTATTTTGTTTACTGGGGTAGTACACGGATTACCACAGACATAGCTGGCCTTAGGCATAGGCCAACTAGGCGGCTGCCTAGGGCGGCGCTCTAGCAGGGGCACTTTTCCAGTATTTATTTGATGTAGATAGACCAGGATGGGGCACTGGGTACTGTGGGAGGGGGCTCTGTGGAGCCCTTTTGCCTAGGGCACCAGTTGACTTAATGCCGCTCCTGACCACAGACCATTTGCAGCCACAGTCCAGGTAAAGAAAGTCACAAAAAATGAACAAATTCACAGAGTAATCGCAGAAGATAATCCCATAGACAACGGAAACAATATTTAATGGATAGATAGTTGAAATCAGTTATCAAATTCATTTTTTGTTTAAAGGTAGCTCAGTAAGCACATATAGAAAATGTTTGATGTCCTCTAGGGATAAAGATGATGAGCTACAGCAGGCTAGAACATAAAAGCTTTTGGAAAAAAAGGCTCTTCTATGACTTAACATAGCCATAGTGGATAATTGTTGAACATGGGGTTGATGGATCTACGTATGACATGGACACATTACAAAAAAACATTTGAAAGCATTTCACAATCATGGATTATGGGATGCTTGCAGCTGTATACAATACACAATGAAAGGTCACCCACAGGTGGGGAGTCCAGTATCTCCAATCCAGTTTGGCACTTTACAGGCAGTATGCATCAGGGCAAACCAAAATTCCAACACAGGATTGTCAAGAGTTCAAGTATTTAGAGCAATCCCTTCAACTAAATAATTTTATTGCTAAAAACAAAATAAATCTAGTTCCAAATCCTCCTCCTTTAAAAACAAGACTAACTCAAGATAATTTCTTTTGTAAGTTTTATTGGGATAAGCACTTTTGCCCTTGTAGACTTCTTTAGATCAATTTCATACATCCAAAATTTCTATGATCATAATGTTACTATAAATTCTATTATGGGGGGTGGCAAATGATATCTTGCTTACTTTTTGTGGATGATTTGAAACTGTACAGCTCATCAGACAAGCAAAGTACAGTTGTGTACACTTACCATAAATGTAGATGTTTGAGTGCATTCACTGTAGCAGTCATTACATTTGGGTTATCTGCTTGCAGGTAGCCCTCAGTTGGCCTGATTAACAATGTCTTGGGTCCTGCATCAGTTGCTGTCCCTTCTTCCATGACGTCAGGTCGTCAGGGATATAAAACATGCAGCCGACGCCATTACATCAGTTTTTCTTGCCCCAGATGTCAGGTGCCCCCCTAATGGGAAGCAATTAAATATAAAAGTAAAATGCTATACCTCCAACAAAAAAGCAAATACACCAAAAAGGCTTTTAAGCATAGTAAAGGAAAGTAGAGGTATAGCCAAAAGAAGTTAGGGGGCTGGAGGGAGGGTAACCAGGACTGCAACAGTGAATACACTCGAACATCTACATTTATGGTAAGTGTACACAACTGTACTATGTTCATGTTTCGTTGTTGCAGTCATTACATTTGGGTAGATTCCCAAAGCTATGGTTGGGAGGAGGAACTTAGATAGCATTAGGGCCAGCTATAAGGCCCTGCAAGACTGTAGTGGCAAAGCCAGCTCTGGATTTAGAGAAAATTGGCAAATGATAATGCTTGGTGAAAGTATGTACAGAACTCCAGGTAGCAGCTTCTAGGATGTCCCTGGTAGGGACGCCTCTGAGAAAAGGCTGTAGAAGTAGATGCAGCCCTGGTGGAGTGAGGTCTGATCTCCTGGAGGGGATAGGTTTTCCATGGTGCTTATAGCAGAAATGAATGCAATGGCTTATCCATTTAGAAATGGTTTGCTTTGAAATAGCCTTCCCCTCTGCCCCTGCAGCAAATGCCACCAGCAGTTGTTCAGATTTCCTTTGGGGTTTAGTCCTGTCCAAATAGATTCTAAGTTGTCTGTGCATATCTAAGGAACGCAGTATCCGTTCCTCTTTATTCTGTGGACTGGGAAAGAAGGCTGGCAAATGAATGGACTGATTAAGAGCTATACTGGATACCACCATGAAGGATGGACTGGTTCTGAGGGACACCCTGTCCGCATGAAAGATGATGAAAGGTTCCACTGCCATAAGGGCAGATACTCTTCTAGCTGAAGTGATTGCTAAAAGAAAAGCTGTTTTCCAAGAAAGAAATTTTAAGTCTGCAGTAGCAGCTGGCTCAAAAGGAGGTAGAGTGAGTTTCTCCAAAACAAAGTTAAGGTCCCCGGCTAGGGTTGGAGCTCCCCTGAGTGGTCTCAAATTTTTGGCCCCTCTGAGGAACTGTTTGAGCAGTGGATGAGAGAAGAGAGGATGTTCGGTGTTATAATGAGCTGAAATGGATGAGGCATGGATTTTAATGGAGGAAAAAGACAGGCCCTTGTAAAGCACCTCAGTTAAGTATTATAAACTCTGAGGTAAATTGGGCGCTGCTGTGCTCATCCCTTGAGAATGGTTCCAGGCACAAAATCTTTTCCAATTTTCAGCATAAGATTTTCTAGTACTAGGCCTCCTTGCCTCTAAAATTATATCCATCACAGGTTTACTGAGGGATGGTAAAGGAGAGATTATGTAATTAGCCAGGCTGCAAGGTTCAGTGTTAGAAGCTGAGGGTGCAGAATCTGGTTCTCCTGCTCAGACAACAAGGAAGGAGTCTGAGGCAGGTGCCATGGGAATAACCATGTCACACTGCGCAGGAGGGGGTACTAGTGTTGGCGCGGCCAGTCTGGAGCAATCAAAATCATCCTTGGTTTGTCCTGTTTGATTTTTAGTAGCACTTTGGAGAGCAGAGGCAGAGGGGAGAAGGCATAGACTGATAGGTTTTTCCAGCTGAAGGACAGAGCATCCACTTTCCAGGCTTGTTTGTGGTGAGTTCTTGTGCAAATTTTGTCCAATTGGTAGTTCTGGGGAGAGGCAACCAGGTCTATATCTGGGCTCCCCCATTTGCTTGTCAACATACTCAAAATCCTTGGTTCCAGTTTCCACTTGGGTGGGTCCATGAGGTTTCTGCTTAGTCCGTCTGCCAGTGTATTTAATTTTCCTGGCAGGAACTGAGCTTGTAGGTGCAGTTGGTAGCTCAAGGCTGTGTTCCACAATGCCATGGCTAGTTTGCAGAGGGGGTAAGAATGTGTACCCCTCTGCCTGTTTATGTACCACATAGCAGTGGTGTTGTCTGTCTTTACCATTAGTTGTCCTGGAAGAATGTGGTCCTTGAAGGCTGTCAGAGCATTCTGTACAGCTAACATTTATTTTTGATTGATATGCAGGTGCATTTGACTTGGGTTCCATTTGCCCTGAATGCACTTCCCTGCCAGGTGAGCCCCCCCCATGCATAGTCTGATGCGTCTGTTAGGGTTTGGGTGGCAGTGGGTGATGTGAAAGGCAGTCCCTTGTTTTGGTGGCAGGCCTCTGCCCACCAAAGGAAATCTAGGCATATGCAAGGTATGATAGGAATCATTGTTTCTAGATCTTGAGAATGCTGAGAATGCTGACACCATAGGCTTTTTAGATACCACTGTAGTTTCCTCATATGCAGTCTTGCATATGGAATTAGAAGAATGCAGGAGGCCATGAACCTCAAGGCTTGCAGTATTTGTCTTGCAGATAGCAGGGTTTTTATGGCCATTTGTTTGAAGTAGGCTGTCAAATGAATTTGTTTCTCTGGCGTGAGGTAAGTCATCTGGGAAGTTGTATTCAAGCTTGCTCACAGGAATATAATCTGTTGACAGGGTACCAGGTGTGATTTCGTTTTGTTTATGGTGTACCCCAGACAAGTTAGAACCCTTTGTACAAAGCCAGATGATTCAAAAGTATGTCCTGGCTTTCTGCCTGAATTAGACAATCGTCCAGGTATGGGTATATTTGAATATTTTTTCACCTGCAAAATGCAATAACTGGAGCTAGGCACTTTGTGAAAACCCTGGGTGCAGTAGATAAGCCAAAGGGCAGTGCAGAGAACTGATAGTGTGTGTAGCCTGCTTTGAAGCGTAGGTATCCTCTGCAAGATTCCCTGATTGGGATGTGCAGGTATGCTTCTTTTAAATCTAGAGTTGCCAACCAGGCATCTTTGCCTAGCATAGGAAGTAATTGGTGAAGAGTCAGCATCTTGAATTTTGGAATCTCCAAAAAGGTGTTTAGAGTAGACAGATCCAGGACAGGATGACATGAATTGTCTTTACTGGGTACTAGGAAAAGTCTCGAGTAGAAACCTTGTCCCTTTTCCTCTTCTGGTACCAGTTCAATAGCCCCCATGCTTAAGAGAAAAAAGTACTTGTTTTTGGGGGTAAGTCCGGCCACCCGCTTTGTGTTGGCAACGTGTGGAAGTGAAATCTGTATCCCTGGGACACTAAATTTCAAACCCACTTGCCCTGGGTAATGAGTTGCCAATTCTTTGCATGAAGAGCAATCTTTCCCCCCAAAGGGGTAGTCAGTTGATAATTGCTTGGAAATTTTAAAAGGAAATCATTGAGACAGTTTACCATAGGAGGGAGTCTTATTATTCCCAGATTTGGAAGTGGAGGGCCCCCCACTGCTTAGTTCTGTGTGTCCCCTGGGACTGAAACCTGGGGCTTTTGCTGTGTCTGGGTTTGGCTTGAGAAGACCTGGAATGTGCTGGAAAGGACCAATTCTTAGAGGGCCAGTGCCTACTAAATCTAGGGAGCTGAACTTGTAAAAAATCTTTAACAGTTTGCATAGGCTTAGCTTTATCTTCCATCATTTTAAGAACTTCCTCAGCCTTGTTGCCAAAAAGGCGGTCCTGATTTAAAGGAGCAACCAACAATTTAGCTTTAACGTGATCAGGCAAAGACTGCGCTCCTTAAGCCAAGCATGCCTTCTGAGCACAGTCCCAGTAACAGCAGCCCTGCAAGAGGCCTCTAATGAATCGAAACCACAGTGCAACGTATGTTTTCCAACTTGTTCAGCAGAATGCATTAAATCCTATAATTCTTTATTTTCAACACAGTCAGGAATCAACATAATTTTCTGTTTAAGCAGTCCAATAACATGTTGCTGATACTTTAACATATGAAACTGGTAGTTTAAAGCCCTAATGGCCAAGGTTGCAGAAGTGTAAACCTTCTTACCTCATCTGTCCAGCGCCCTGGAATCTCTATCAGAAGGGGTAGGAGTTTTAGGAGTAGAAGCCTTAATGCCCTTGGGCCCCTGTGAAATAGTCTCTAGATCTGCAATAGGAGTTTTAAAAAGGAACTCGTGGGACTCAGGGACCCTGCAGTATCTGTCAGGTTTTCTGGGAGCAGGAGGCAGGGAATCAGGGGCCAAACTAGATTCCGAAAAAGCATCATCAACAATGTCTATTACAGGAGGAATAGCTAAAGGCCTATGCTGAGGTAGGAGAAGGAAATTCCTAAGCCTCTTTTTTGAATCAAAAAAATCCTGGCTTTCCCAGTGGAAATGCTCCCTTAGAGTATATAAGGTTTCCCCAAAAGAAAAATCCTCACGAAGGGAAGCAGAAGGAATGGAGTCCTCTGCATTAGAAACTTCATAAGTAGATAAGGGCAAATACAGATCATCAGAAGAATCAGAAAAAACAGAATCCTGATCAGAAGATTCATAATCAACTTCAGCCCTAGGCCTCTTAGAAGGAGAGGGGGTTGGCTACCCCGGATTAGGAGCTATTAGATCTTCAGCCATTCTTATCATTTGTTTTTTAGGCATACAGACCTGAGCATGTGGCCTGGGTCTCGTTTTTTTAGGCATGGATCGAGATTTACGCCTAAGTAACGAAGGAGGTGTCGGTTTAATATGCAAGTCCGTAGACCTGAATACATCCTCAAAAGCCGGTGCCTGCACAGCAGCTCTGGACCCATCCAAGGTAGAGACATCTGTGGATTCCATAGTTGAAGCATCTCGTGGCGTTCCGGACTCCAAAGGGGTCTCAGTAGAGGCATGCAAATCAGAAGTAGCGGGTATCAGGGGCTGCAAAACCACCTCACTCAGTACCGGAGAACTGGCTTAGGAGAAGCGTCATCGGCAGTTTTGGACCTCGGCGGCCTGTCTCTGTCTTTATCTTTGCATTTTTTTGGAATCCCCGTAGTCGGATGGCTAACCGATGACATTTCTGGATAATTATACCGAGAACCGAAATATTTAGAGGTGAAAATATACTGAAGATGGTTAGTGCACTGATTAAATAAAGCACAAAACCTACGGTAAGGTACGTCGTGGTCAGGGCCTAGGCAAGGAATACAGTACGAATGAAAATCTTTATGAGGTATTTGCTTTCCATAAGTAATGCAATTATTAACTTTTACTGACATCGGTAAGGAGCAAGAAAAAGTTTCCCCAACGGGGTACTTAGCTTTAGTTGAAGACTTCAGTTCTGAAACTCGAAAAAGAAAATTTCAGGAGTCGGCCGACCAGCACTTGCGAACTGCTTCTGCTTTGGGCACCGCACTTCAGGAAAGACTGATGTAATGGCGTCAGCTGCATGTTTCATACCCCTGATGACCTGATGTCATGGAAGAAGGGACAGCAACCGACGCAGGACCCAAGACTGTTAATCAAGCCGACTGAGGGCTACCTGCAAGCAGATAATCCAGATGTAATGACTGCAACAGTGAAACACGAAGAACATCTGAAAAGGCAGTTTCAAATGGATAAAACTTTTTTCTGCTAACAAAAAGTTAGGTCTTGATATATGTGCAAAAGCACCATTTATAGCAAGAAAACTGGAGTGTCAAAAGTATCACCTTGGGAGAGGAATGTGATATAAAAACTATCTGGAAATAGACGAATGCTCAGTAAACAGCATGAGCAAATGAGAACAGAGCTTCGAAAGGAACATTTTAGAAGACTAAAACTATTACTGAAAACTGACTTGACATCAAAGATTAAAGGTGAAGCTATAAATCAACTTGGACTTCCCATTCTTACATTAAGCTCTGGAATGACTGAATGGTCCCAAAAAAATGTTGGATTAGCTAGACATCAGCAAGCTCATCAAAAGAAGTACAAAAACAAGTGCATGGTATGATTATATATTTGAATGAGGTACGGATCTCATTGAAATGCAATATGAACAGATCTGCATTTGCAGGACTGTATACATATATGTTGATATTATCACGTTCAAATACAGTAAAAGTTCTAAACCAGAAATAATCTAAAACCATATCTTTGCTCAGACTACCAGAAGCATTCTGGAAAACAGCAGGAATGGATACCAGACCAGAAATGGACAAAAAATAGGTAGCAACAAAAAGTACCAAAAGCAAAATAAAGAATGTAAAGATCACAACCAGATGAAAAGGGAACAAAAGTGAAAAGCAAAAATTAATGACAGTAAGTATAAACCCAACAGGTCGAGTGTAAATTTCTTTTGTGTTTGTCATTGTTTATTTGACTTTTGAGTTTAAAGGTTATTGTAATTATTGAGCTTTTCTCCCCTGAACCCCATTGAAATGGGGCAGCAACCCAGCTGGCTCATCCTGGTCAACAAAAGGAGTGAGTGAGTCAATGAATAAATAAAAGATGACGGGTTAATAGTGGTAGCTATAGATACTGAACTACATATACGACAGTTTACAAAGTCTATAAAAAAGTGGAGATATAGACAAATGTAGGTAAAGTTGCAGGACATCTTTGAGATCAGACAGCCACCTTGATGTGGTCCAGACTAGCATTTACTGCAAATCTTTTTGTTACATTGGAATGTCTAGAACTAGAAACAGTTGCAAGTTGCGATAATTTCATGACTGATGGTCTGTACACTAAAAACCACAACAATGTGGCAACATTATTTAATTGGGGATAATAAAAATATCCAACATAAGATAGCTGAGAAGCACTGGAAACATGAACCCGAAACAATTACTGAAAATTGAAGTACTGAACACACAACACATGAGATCATGTAATATCAAAATCAAGAAAACGGCAAGAAAATCAGATTCTGTAGTTGAAGGAAAAAGTAGCATAAATCAGTGAAACAGCTAAAGTTATAAAATACTAGGGTATGCAAGTAGAAACTAGAAAAATCTGGAACAAAAACACCCAGGTAGTTCCCACAGCAGCAACAACTGCAATGGGGATTAAAAAAAGAATTTAAGTATTTTAATATCTTTAATACATGTAACTCCACATTAAATGCAGAAGGGGGCAATTCTGGATGGTGCAAAGAAGAGCATTCTTGGCAAACATCAATGAATGAAGCAATACTAACTTCCTGAACTTTAAAAATACTATGATGTAGGGATGGGGTCCATTCTTGACAACGTATTACAAATACTACACATTTGGAGAACCAGACTACGAACTGGTAAACTGAAGTTCAATAGGTTTGGTTTGTGAGTCACTGAGAATCTGCACAGGCATCGTTCAGAGTAAGGCTAGGACTTCATTTGGGTTCAAAATCTTACCTGCATGTACCTCATGCAAAGCAAGTTACATCCTGCATGCCTTTCTAAGTTGAGCACTTCAGGTCATTCACACCTAGATGAGCCACTACAGATCAAAGTCACATTTGTCCTGCTGAGTTGACCTTGTGATGTTATGGATCCTGCCACCAGAAAAGCAGCTGTCACCCTGTCTTTGTCCAGACTACCATGTGCACAGTCACTGTGCCTGATTATGTAGCCACTAATTACTAGGATATTTATACATGGTCTCACAGACATGGCACCAATGGAAGGTTTGCAGTCCGTAGCTTGGTGACTCATTGATTTATGTGAGAAAGGTGGAGTTGTGCAATGGACTGCTGCTGAGTATCCTTAGTTCTGATTCTTGGACGACTGATGAGCAAGTATGTCTACCTACAGGAAAGACAGATACATAACACAATCTATAATGAAAGAAAAAAATCATCACATGCAAAAATAAAGAGATGGCAATTAACATTCTTGTTAAACCTAAGAAACACTAGACCCTGATCAAATCAACCAAAGCCACACAGGAGGTAAAAAAGCCACTAAAACAAAGAATAACAAAAAAGCCTTCTTTAACTATGTTAGAAATCTAAGAAACAATGGCCAGAACTGTGCAGAGCTAAAAGTAAAGTGTATCACATACTTGGACCCAGAGGACATAACCATTCTAGCAGAAAAATTTAGTTCAAAGATCACCCCCTCTCTCCTTCCTTTCTATATTCCCAGATCACATACCTGCATCTATAACCCCCTTCCAAATCTCCTAAGAACAAGTCCTCAGGGCTATAGCCAAGATAAAGAACACTACTTCTATGGGGCCTGATAACATACCAGGCTGCCTACAATTCACCCTAAAATATTAGTTGTCAGGCACCCTAAAGAGATTACTTAATATCAACCTCCAAACAGGCTTCATGACAGATGAATGGAGAATAGCAACAATCATTCCCTTGCACTAAGGTGAGGCATCCACAGAACTGGGTAATTATGGACCTACTAGCCTGACCATCCTCATCTGTAAGGCTATGGAAAGTATCATTATGGAATGAAAAAAAAAAAGGACAATAGGTAACTAAAAAGCTCTTCAACCAAGCCAGTATGGTTTCAGCGCAAGGGCAGATCCTGCCTAATTAACATGATCAACTTACTTGAGAAAGTTACTGAAGCAATGGAAGATGAGGGGAAAATCAGTACATAATGGATATCTAGACCACACAGAAATACATCTAACATCATCTCACACTCATACCATAGATAAATTCTCACAGCTAAATGTAAATCCCTACTTCACTCTGGATAGCAAACTTGCTCACAAACAAAACCCAGAAAATTAGAGCAGGAGATTTACCTCCTCCAAAAGACCTGTCACTAGCAGTGTTCCCCAGGGTTCAGGCCTTGAAACCCTCCTCTTTGGCATTTACTTCTCAAACATCACAGCAAATGTTACGGATTTCTGGCTAACCAAGTTTGCAGGTGACTGCAGACGTGGTGCCATCATAAACACCCCAAAGGTCACTAAAATCCCCCAACTTTCCCAAACAAATATCTGGTGTCAAAGTCATGGACAAGAATTAAATGCCAAGAAATGTATAATCATAGTGTTTGGCAATCCTGACTTCACCTTGTAACTATCACATTCAAAACAACCAAGAGGATCCCATAGTGAGTGAGCCGGTCAACAATGAACTGTTCTCTGATCAACATGTATTTACTACTGTAAGGAAGTCGTTTTTCATCACATAGCTTACATCTAAAGGTATGGTGTCCAGGTCCAGGGATGTAATCCTTCCAGTGTACTCTGTTCTCAGCAGACCTATCACTAAATATTATGCCCCATTTGATAAGTACCTGTCCAAACACTTGTCACAAGTGAAGCAGCCACAATACTTTCTCAAAAACACACACACACACACACACACACACATATATATATCTATATATATATATATATATATATATATATATATACATATATATATATATATATATATATATATATATATATAAAATCAAGGGCCTAAATCACAAAAACTATGCGGGCTAGCTCAAAGCCTTGTCCCCATTTTCAGTATTATACAAGCTAAGAGGTTGCAACATAAATAAAACATGTCTGAGGGACAGGTATGTATCACAATGAACACATCTTCTGTGAAACAAGTCTTCTACTCTATAGAAAATGAAGCACTTCTCTTACTTTGTTCAAATGCAATTTGGACAAATGAATGAGAAACCATGAATTCACTCTTGGTTCATCACCCATGTTCCTCGTACGTAAAGACGACAAGTAAATGTCCCAACATACCGTTGTTCTGCCCACGTCTGTGTTATTCCTATACAAAATATAATGGCTAAAATCTACGATGAGAACATAAAGATAGGTTGCTTAAGATCCTCACAGATCAACAGCCTAGTAAGTACCTATTAAACAAATGATGATGATAATAATAACAACACTACCCATTTGTTAACTATGTAAGCATACTGGAAACAGTGTCTTTTCATGGGTGACATGGCAGTAATGTCTGGTGAAGTGACCTGTTCAAGGTCACACAGTAGGCAAATGAGGGGTAACAACAGGAATGACTGCTCACAGCCTTAAACTTCTGCACCAACTGCTGGATAGATAGATAGATAGATAGATAGATAGATAGATAGATAGATAGATAGATAGATAGATAGATAGATAGATAGATAGATAAATGGGTAGGGAGAGGAGTAGGTAGAGAGAGACAGAGAGGGAGGGGGAGATAATTCATGTGTAGCAGAATCTGCTACCTCCCATAATCCCCTCCTTTATACCCAAGAATTTTTTTAAATGGACAGTGGAGAATTAAGGTGAGGCACAACCCCCATTAAAGAAACTGACAGTAAAAAACACACAAGTGGCAACACTCCTGTCAACAGTGTCTTGACCATTACCTGGTCTCTACTGCTCCTCTGGTCCCTCAAAACTATTAAGAATGATATCACAGCTGTCACACTTCACTTCTGACACAACAGCCCGATGGCTACACAGATAAGACTAGCACAGTAAGGTACTGTCCATTTTAGCCCAAACAATGGTACCAGTGATGATGATGAGGCACACCATTCATCTGTCTGATGTGATGCATGCCATGCATGTCAAGGGTAGTATAAAACATGGGCCTAAGACAATGCCAAAAAAAAGGGTAAAGTAATTGTGTGAGAGCTGTGTTACTCTTCAGTTGTAAGTTGCAAGCTGGTAAACTACAGCACATGGTAGTATCACTAACAAAAGGAGAGACAGCACCTCACTGACTGTTGTGCTACTTCCCGACAGTAACTACAGTGCAACATCACTGCTTTAGCTATTCAGTTAAGTGAGAGTTGGGCTACTCTCTGATGGCAGCATGTAGTATAACTTACTAAAACTCCACAATGTGGCATTTCTATACAGTCTTTATTTCTTTGTTACAATAAATTGGTCTGGAAAAAAATAAGTTCAATAAAAAAACTTTCATCATTCATATTCCACTACCAAAATGCTGAAGTCAGAATTTGTTTTCCTATTATCAATAACTACTAAACATAAGGTAACAGATTTAACTAAAACATCACCGAGTTGAACCTACATTTTAATGTGCAGCTTCAAGGGGAAATTAATACTTAATACATGTGTTACAGTTTACTGTGAATCAGAGTTATGTCTTATTAATCCCCAGCCCGTAATTCCTCTCTTGTCATATTCATTATGGCTTGTGCAAGTGGCATTATATAATTTTCTATGAAACAATGTATGTTTTCTCATCATTTAGTGTACAGTTTCTCGGACAAATTCAATACGTCCTACTCATGCATGACTCGCATTGTGATGCCAAAAGTTACTATGCCACACTCTACATTATAGCAAGTTTGTAACACTGGCACATTGGAACCATAACGGATAATAACGAAAGTCTGTTTATTTGTAATGTTAGCAATAGGAAGTTAAAGAGTGTACCCTCTATAAGCAGTTTCAAATTGTTGCAAATGATACATTTTGGCATATTCTCACCATGGTTTAAAAGTAATCCATTGAACCTATCTGCAATCAGTAACAGCTGTCATCAAATACAGTAGGGTTTAGGTCAGGTGTGAACCTCCTTCATCCCTTGTTCTTTTAAACTGCCTTTCAGAATTCAGTTAAACACATGCACCCTGTTAAAACAAAGCACTGTGATACATTTCATGTTTTTTTTAAATACCCTAACTTTGGAGAGTCAACCAGAAGGATCTTAAACAAGGAATAATGAAAGAAAAATAAACTGCTGTGTATCTCCTCTGGCTTTTTTACTATGCAATTAAATGGTGTGATATGGCTAGGTTAAGTAAAGTAACAGCTACAAAAACCTGCCAAAAAGGACTCATAATGGATAAACAAATGCAAAGGAAATAAACTGCTGATCGCGGCCCATTAATAACAATGAAGTTAATGGCCATTCTTTCTTACTCAGTGAGTACCTAATCATCCTTTTGTGCATGTGCTACTCGTCCAACTACTGATCCTTCTAATATTTCATGGGTAGATGTCAAAAATCACAATAGTCTCAGTTTCCCTTGCCATAAAGAATATGTAAGTTCTGCTTCAATGACCGATTTATGTTATCTCAGTGGGCCTAAACGTCCTGTCCAAGTATACAGCACAATTATAAAAATAATGCACTGTACAGATATTTGAGGGATATTCCACGTAAGTGTAGATTTCATATTCTGGACAATGGTTGTGTGAAGTTAACCAGAACAGCATAGTTTAGTCATAAGAAGTGATTGATAAGTTCATGCTTTGAAACTAAGAGATGCATTGTTTTTAAGCCAAACATTTCCTTTAGACAAACAACATTTTATTAAGTTATGCACACAACTGGTGTGGATTACACATGGATTCTTCTGAGTTAGTTAACTGACTACCTGCTTTATCCACTGTAGAACTACAGGGAAGATACACATAATGGCTCAATGTATATTAGTTGATCCCAAACAAGCCACCAATCCATTGTAGGATGCACACACAGACACACACAGACCCTAAGGGTAATTGAGAGGACTGCAAATTTTCAAATTCACCAATGTCAGCTTAACATGTAGCAAAAAACTGAAGCACTCAGAAAACCTACACATACTTGGTAAGGATATGCACAGTTTGCACAAAAGGTACCACAGATGAGAACAGAACTGAAGAACAAAGCACTGTAAGTTTGCAAGGCTAACCACTGCACTGCTGTTATAGGCAGCAACTTATTTAAATGTAGTACATACATTTGGATACTGAACTGCTTATTACTACATCTTAATGATACCTTAGGTGAAATGAGTTGGAACCTTTACACTATGAGCTCTTTATAAAAAATGTTGAGACCTGAATGCTGGCATTCTCAGAGACTTGTTCTGGAATGTACTACCATGTACCTAATAACACTGATCTTATCCTATGCAAGGGTGTATACTTAAAAAATAAAGATCATGTGTCCTGACAAATCTATGCCAGGAGTACGGTATTCCAAAGTGCCATGAAAGCTACTTACCCACCAGAAGCACATCGCTCAAAAAAAGTGAAAGGAAACCATCTCAGGCACAAAGTACATTCAATACTTAATGCTGAAAATAAATATTTTTTTTTTCCTTAAACAAATCTATTTTTAACAGCTTTACTATATTACCACTTAAGACATGGACAAACACACATTCATATAAAATAAAACAAACCATATTAACATGTTTCTAGTTACATACATAATACATTGCATATGTTCTTTTTTAGAACTATAATCTGTCCAACATTACATAAATTGCTCAATTCCTGCCTTCCCTTTAACAATCCTCCTCCTGAATACTATTCTGCATGCATTATCCCCCCAATTTCCATTTATTCTTATGTAATTTGCTCCTTCCCTTTTCTAAAGATCACTTCCAGTTGTTTTATCTCTCTTACAATATTCAGTACTTCAGATAAAGTCAGTTTAGACTTAGATTTCCATTTCCTAGTAATTGCTATTTTGACAGTCACCAGAATTAAACTTCAGGCAAATCAGATCCTGTGACACAGCTCAAAAGAATCACTTGCGTTCATAAAACACTACTTCACTGTAATAAGCCAATCCCCCCCCCCCCAAGTTAAAAACCAAAATACAAACAAATCCCAGGAACTCACGCATGCGTGCATGGAAACTCAAATCTGGACTGCTGTTTAATCAGTCTGGATTTGGAAGAAGGCAGCAGTCTTACAGATGCCCCAGTCTATGCGGTTATAGCCACATAGACAGGAAGGGGATTGGACTGCATGGTCTGTAGTCTGCTTATGATAGAGGCAGTGCACACATGCATGCTCAGTATTCCGGCACCGAGAACAGGAGGAAACAGAACTACTGGCTGCTTTCACTTATGGAGGAGGCTGGCTGCTTTTGTTAAGCAGGACTGCTGCTTTGAAATGGGACTACTGGCTGCTAGACAGGACTGCTGCTTTTGCTGAGGCTTATGGAAGAAATGGTTTTGCTTTGAAACGGGACTCCTGCTTTTGTAAACTCATTTCCAGGTACTTGCTTTAGTGTGTGCTTTGAAATGGGACTACTGGCTGCTAGACAGGACTGCTGCTTTTGTGGTTTTGCTTTGCTTTGAAACAGGACTGCTGCTTAAAGCAATCTCATCTCCAGGTACAGGTGTGTGTGTGTGTGTGTAATGTCCCAGTTAACTATAACTGGTGGCTAGAGAGAGTAACTCAAGTTCAAACTCTCAACTTTGGGTGCAGATAGCAAGAACCTGAATTCCCTACCCACCACAACTTGTGAAAAGCATTCAGATTTTTGCCTCATAGTTTTGATCTGTTCTGTTCCTCATACAAATCTGTGGTTTTCTGGATTTTCAGACATTTGAATTTCAGACTTCATATTCTTAAGAAAGTACATGGTAACACAAAACATTTTACTCTAGCAATTTTTGCAAATTTTATAAGATCAATATTTGAAATTTGTCCCTATATTTGGGGCTGTATTCCCCCATTAATGGCTTTGTGCAGGTTTTTTGTGGTAAGAGGTTGAAAGCTATGGTGAGAACTGAATTCACTGAATATGTTTGGGGGCTATATTCCCCCATTATTGGCTTTGTCCAGGTGTTTTGTGCTAAGAGGTTGAGAGCTATGGTGAGAACTGAATTCACTAAGTTTCAGTCTTCCTGTCTTTCAAAAAACAGCTGATATGGCATAGTGGTATGTTGCTCTGACTGTAGTGCACACAGTCCTGGGTTCAAGACTTGACAGTGAAATGTATGGTGGTAGCACAGTATTTTATTCTAGCAACTTTCCAAGGTTATACAAGCAATGTTTAAAACTTGTCCCTGGTTTTTGGGCTTCTGTCCTTCCCCCAATAAAATTTGGCTTTTCCCAGATTTTTTGTGCTGCAAAGTTGAGAGATATAGTAGAGTGTCGAGTGGAATTTACAAGGAGCTAAGAGCTTCATGGAAAGAGAAGTTTAGTGCTGCTTATGCTGAGTCTGCTTGCATTGTTAATAGCAGAAAAAGTAGTGTACTTGCTTTCAATGCAGAAGGTTGTGGGTTATACTTCCACAGTATGTAGATGCATTGCTGATACTGTACTGTGTTGCACTTTTAAAGGAGGTAGATGCTACAGTCATGAGAATGTCCTCATTGGCAGAGATACCTAGTAACTATCAACCTGTTATCAGTTTGCCATCCATTCCCTACTGCAATATTACTAGCTTATCATTTTTTAATGTAACATGGGCAATTTACTCCTCAAGGGCAACAGGTACTTTATTTGTAGATGCAACAATGAAATATACAGTTGTTCTCTAGCAGCAATCTCTTCATTAGTTACAGATCTCTTTAATGTGGAATTATTTAGATGACTTTTACTTCTGCAGAGATTGTGCATATTTATTGATGCTGGTGGATTGTAGAAGTTGAGTAGACTTTTGTGATGGAGATGTTCTGAATTGGGCAGTTTTGCCATTATTGGTGCATGCATTTTGTTTCATTGTTTACTGGAAAAATATTCAAAACAATAAATTTAAAATGCCCTGTAACAACTGTACTGTATTATACAAGGATTATAATTTAATACAACCAGGAAGGTGTATCAAAGAACACACGTATGTTTCATGTGCAAGTGGGCTAGGATTTGAAAACAACCCAAAGTTAAACTTTATCTGCCACTGGGCAGATGTATTTTCTTTAAATGTGGATTTCAATGCTGCTTCAATGAATGTGAGTTTCAAGGGCAGAGAAGTTTTAATGCTAAGTCTATTTTCATTGTAAGACTGCATTGCTTTGTTCAGCAGATGTCTATTAGTGTTTGTGCTGTAAAATGTAAAATAAAACTTTTAAATGAAATCCAAATCATTGTAGAAGTAAATCAGTATGCACATTACAGTGTTATGGTAAATGAGGTGAAACAGCCAAGTAATGGGACACTGGAATGGGTGCAGGGGGGAGGTCCCATTCAACCATGACTTTGTGAGGGGGGAAGGGCAGCAAACTCAAAGACAGCCCTGACTGAACTATAACTCTCAATTGTCCAGATTTTCACGGAATGAATAGATTTTTGCTTCTTATTTTTGGTTTGTTCCTCATAAAATTTGTGTTTTTCTGGCAAATCAGTTAGGAATGAAGCCACTAAATAATGGCAGAGACTACGTTTCAGACTTCATGCCCTTCAGAAACATCCATGCTAAAGCAAGACCTGTTATTCTATCAACTAAGTTTATGCAACAGCAGTTTTAGTACTATCTGTATGTTCACCCAGTATATTTGGCCTTGTCCAGATTTCCTGCATTAAGAGGTTGAGCGGTACGTGCAAATAAGTTCAAAATGTTGCTCTCCCCTAATAATCCCTCTGCAAAATGGCAATTTTGGAAGAAAATGTGGAGGGTTTACAATTAAGAAATAATTGTAATGATCAGAGTTATAGATTACTTTTATTTCAGAAATGCATATAGATTCTCTTAATTTGTCAGCTGCTCAACTTAACAGTACTAATATTAAAAAGTATCCCTTATTTGACAGGTTCCCAGCTGTAGTGCGTGGCTATTTTATAATTTTGCATCACATTTCTGGTCTGTTTTTCATAAAATTGTGGTTTTCTGGCAAATTAGTGGCAAATCATTAAAGATTGAAATTAGAAATTAATGACAGACATTTGAGTTTCAGATTTCATACCCTTCAGAAAATTCATACTAATGCAATACTTACTATTCTATTATCTTTCTAAGTTTAAAAGAGCAACATTTAAAAACTGTCCTTATTTTTGGGCCTTTGTCCCACTTCTATTTATGGCTTTGTCCAAGTTTCTTGCTCTGAGGTTGAGAGGTATGACAAATGCGTCAGGGCCATCACCGTTAGTCAGAGACATTTCAAATTGTGACATGCTTGTTGCAACTCACTCCCCCATGTAGTGACTCTGGATGTGTCCAAGTAAGGCAAAGAGCAGTTATGTGGTGTAAGAGTGCAGAGTATCCCCCCATCCATGGTAGACACAAGTACTACAGTGGCTTTTCATCTGTCCTTGATTTTGCAGAATGTTCTGGTTTCCTGTCATATTTTTATACTGTTGATTTATGCTTATTATTATTTAGAAAATGCATGTTGTTGCACTGCCTGTTGCTCTGTGTTTAAATAGCAATGCTTTAATGACCATCAGGTAAGCTTCTCTGAGATTGTAAGATGCAAGTAAGCTTTAATAAACATACTGTTAAAGAATTACCAACATTGAAAACCTTTTTGTTGTTACCATGCAGAGAATATTTACATAACCAGATAACTTATAAACCTTAGTATTGAAATGTATATGACTGTCTTTGTAATAAAGGACAGGATTACAGTATTTTCAGAAGCTCACTACATTTGTTGAAGATTTGCAGTCATATTTGCAGGCTTTGCCAGTAAACTAAACATAATGCTAATCTATCATGTGTGGTCCATAACCTGTACAGTAATCCTTTAAGCAATTTATCTTCAGCTTGTTTCCTGTTTGCTATTCATTTTTTACTTTGATCATGTTTTCCCCATGAAACAAGTAGATAGTTGTCAGGCAGCAGTCTTGTTTTGGATAAGATACATTTTTACAAGTGGGGGTATCACAGGGATTGCTACTTTCAGCATGTTATTTGGCACTTTTATAAAACTGAATATAAATTATAATTATAACTGCAGTGCAAGGAGAAGTGGTTTGAGTTGAGTGCTGCTTGTTATTTTATACTTGATTTTGACTGGCATTCCAGTAATACATTTAAAAAATAATTTACTTTTGCATGCCTCACAACCTTTTTGTTTCCATCAAGATATTAAATAAGCTGTCATGTAGCCAATGCACTGAAATATTTTTTTTTCTTCTACACTTCATTTTGTCTTGACTGGACTCTCATAATGACGGTTTGGCACCCAGGGCAGCATATTTAATTAAAGTCCCAGTTTTTGTGGTCTTGAGCATAGGTCCGCCCCTTCTAGTTGGTCACACCCCTTCCCAATTGGCCCCACCCATTCAACTGTCTCCTGCAGCCCCCCTGTGATTTCAAGTCACCAGCTGCCACTGGTTAGATCTAGCCCCCTCAATACATTTTATTTATAAAATAAATAAATAAATAAATCAATAATTTCTTCCATTTAACTGTAACAGCAAAACATAGCACTGCAGGAACCAGACACTTCTGTAGAAAATGTAAAAAATATCCAAACAGAAGCAGGGTCACCACGACAAAAAGCATAAAATAATTTATTAGTAACAGGATAAGCACTTTCAAAAAACAATTTCCTTCATCAGATCCTACCATTAACTGACATGCATATAACTATATATACTATTTTTAAAATGTCATAAGCCAATCAGCAGAATTCAAATGGGCCATGCAATTTCCTGGTGAATCACAGAATAGCAGATGTCATTTCCTTATACAGGATCCTGTTATGTCTGTTTAGTCCTACAATCTTTCTTAATCTCTCAGGGGCTTCTCCCATTCTCCTTTCCTCTAAACTTCTCATTCCTGTTTCCTCAATCTGCTGCACATGTTGTCTCAACTCCAATTCACCTTATCTACCTCTCACTCTTTCTTCCTCCAGCCCTTATTTGCACCATACAGTTCTCCTCCTACCCTCCTCCATACCAAAAACAGCTTGATATTCACCCATCACCCAGTAGTTGCCATTACCGTATACTCCACACATATACCTCAATTAAGCGGTACAGCGTAACAGTTCATATCACTGCCACACATTATTTGGTTCTCTAATTCTGCTTCCACATGGAGTACCTTTTGTGAAAAATTTTGCATGCCCTCCTCTTCGTCCATGCAGGTGTTCATCAGCTACTCTGATCTCTTCCTGGAGAAATGGTGATCTTCTGAACTGCTGCTTGCTGGTGTGTGTGCACATGTGCACTTGTGTATGTGTGTGCACTTGTGTGTGTGTGTGCGCGTGTGCGTGCATGTGTGTGTACTTCCATTCCCTACAATGAAATGTCATCTTGTCTACGACTGCTTTTCTGCTTACACTTGCTTTGACAGCAGTGATAGGCTCTGGCTCCCTTTCAACCATGAACAGGGTATTGAAAATTTTAACAAATGAATCAAATGAACATCTGATCCACTGTCATTGTAACTATACATTCTAAGTAACTGTACACATTTTATGTTGTATGTATTAATCTGTCATATTTCTGTTTTAATGCGTACTACTAATAATTCCCATTTCTAACCAGCTATGTTATATACTGTGTTATGTTAACTTATAAGCAATGTTTGGGCACATTCAGTACTGTCTTTATGGCAAATGCAAATCAAACTACCACATGTTATATTCACTTCTACTTTCCTGGAACCCAACCCTGAAACCAGGGCTGGGGCAGGTATCTGTTGGGTTGGCATTTGGCAGTCAAGTGCCCTTAGTAGCCTAGATGGGTTCATGGCAAAAATGTATGCTGTGTAGAGTTGCCCTGTGGGCACATCAGCAGCAATTTGAAGGATACAGGTCAAGTACAGTACTAGTCAAGAGACAGGCAAAAAAGGATGAACTAGACAGCAATGAAGCTCGCTCTTGGGATGTGAAATGTCAATTCAGTGTTAAGAAAGGAACCAGAGTTTGTGTGAGAAGCTGAAAAATATCATATATGTTATCTGCATTCTGGATTCAGAGGGCTGTCTTTCTCTCCTTATTTTGGGTCTGTTCCTTGGGATAGGCCCTTGGTTGGTATAAAGATCCTCAGAAGTCCCCAGCTGGGTGTCACACATTCTGGACATTTTTCTAGTAGAGGGGGCTGCTTCAATGCAACTGTCAGCAGCACTACAAAAAAAATGTTATTTGTGCACATCACAGCTACCCGGAGTATTTGGCCTTCAAAGAGACCATGGAAATGATGCTTGACAGGGTATCACTTACTGACTGTAGTCTTTCAGGAAGGCCTAAGACTGGAGGCAGTGTGACTGGGAGGAAAAGCTTGTCTGAGCTGAACCCAAACAGTGGGTTGTCATTGGACTTATGTGCACTTCATGGATTATCATTAATAAGCACATAAGGCTGCTCATATTTTGTATTAGCGCACCTCGAGCCAAAGGCTGATGCACACTTTGCAAACATGTTGTCAGACCCGAGACCCTATAAGCTGGATATTTGTGTCAAGGCAAACATTCAGCTCTCAACTGATGTGAACTGGGTCAGACAGACCAGGGAATCTCAAACATGTAGTGAAGTTTTGGAATGCATACAAGATGCTTCTTTGCAAGATGAGTTCATCTCCCACCACCAGAAGAGCTTCTCTTATATACTGAGGGAGGCTGGGGCTACATATTCAAGTACTGTACATGGAACCTATTCAAGATCTCAAGGAGCCATGGCCAAAAGATAGTTGTACCTGTAATGGTGGTTGTTGTGTCTTTCGGATTTTCCCGGTTAGGGGTTGCCACAGCGGAACTCCGCTCCGCTAATGATTGTCAGCAGATTTTTACGTGCTGAGTTGCCAGCTCTGAAGCACAACCTTCAACGAAGGTACGCCCATTCATGCATGTCTCCACACAGAAGACGCTCTAGCTGAGAATCGAACAGGACAATGTCTTACTGTGAGGCGACAACGCTACTGCAGCACCACCACCGTAGTGTACCTGTAATGGTGGTAATCAAAGGAAATGCTGATGAACACCAGAGTAGTCCAATTAAACAAAACAAAACAAAAAAAAAAAGACGCCTTCTATGCAATGCTAAAAGGGAGAACGGTATCCAGATAAGAAAGATAAGTACCAAAATCCTAGGAAAGCAACAAATTTGGTTGCTGAAGCAAAGACATAGGTGCTGGATTAATTTAAAGAAACCAAGAAAAAATGACTTTATGATGACTTGAGAGAGGTTCTGACAAACCATCCAATAACTCAGGAGGTGTGGTGGTGGGGGTTACTGCTTAGGATGTTACATTGACCCAGACTGGCATACTGTTAGCAGATGGAATTACAGTTCCAAGGAACTCATGAACCAGATCCACAAACCCTACTTTGAAGAAGCAGTTCCAGATGCACTAGCCAAGTCTCAGAAGGCAAGATTACTGCAGCAACTAAACCAGTTCAAGGTGACAAAGGCTGGATGCGTGGATGACATCCTGATGAAAATGCTGAAAGCACTGGATATGGCTGGGGTGTCAAAGACATACATTTTCAATGTTGACTGAAAGACAACACAGTAACAACACTGGTAAATTTGAGTGGTGGTCCCAATTTTTAGAAAAGGAAAAAGCAAGAGTATGCTCCAAATCCTCATCCTGCCTGAGGAAAAATACAAGATAATTCTGAAAAGAACACTTCATATGATAGCTTCTTCTGAATAAGAAGTTTAGTCATGTGGATCCTGTCCTGGCTGTGAAAGACAGGGTCACCTTTGTGTCCTTGTATGGATACCGGAGGGGTCATATGGACTTGACAGAATGGGCTCCATTGCTTTTGCAGACCGGAAGAAAGCAGACAATTGGGTATGCCATAATGTCTTGTGAGAGGTATTCTTACAGTACTGGTTCTTAGGATCACTACTGCCTGTCTGTGGTTCACTTAGTTGCTCAACTGCATTCTCACTGTTACATTGAAAATCCACCAGTGAGGTTCACTTTCCGTCTTGCACATGATTATTGTGGACAGGATGTCAAAGTGTAGCGAAGTCTGGAGTGTATTTGGGTTGAGAAGATGGCAGCAGCCTTCTTTTTTGTCTGATGACAATGCTGCCCTCTAAGCCTCAGCTGACTGTGATCTCCGGCGTGCAATGAACAGTCTACTTCAGAATGTGAAGAGGCAGGAATGATCATCAGCATATTCAAATCATACACAATCTTCTTCTCCAGAGCAAAGAAGCCTGGTTTCAGTAAGTGAGAGGGGAGCAGAAATTCCAAATGAAAGCATACAAGCATCTTGGGGGTCTTGCCCACAAGTGGAAATAGATGGGAGGAAAAACTGACCATTGGATACGTGTAGTTGCAACTGTACTGCAGGCACTATACTAGAAACTGTGTGAAATGACCACTAAGTGACAAAATGAAGCCTTCAAATTTACCTGTCAGTCTAAGATCTCAGCTTTTGCTACAGTCATGAGTGTTACGAAATGAGCAAAAGGATACAGTCACAAGCACAATCAGTGGAAATAAGGTTCCTTCACAGGGCAGTTAAGTGTCACTCTCTATGACAAAGTGAGCTGTACATTAATCTGTGACGCCCTTAGAGTATAACCACTGCTCCTCTGGGTTAATCAGAGTCACTGTAGGAGATCTGTAGTATACCAAGCATATGATGGACAAACTGTATCTGACAGAATCCACTCAGTCAAAATAGGGGAAGCCACCTCTAGTAGTTGACCCATAACAAGTAGTGTACCCCAAAGATCGGTCTTGGGGCCTCTACTGTTTGAGATGTACTTTTCTGAGGTGCAAGCCAAAACCAGTGGTCTGTGGCTGACCAAGTCTGCAGATGACTACAATCTGGGCAATGTCAAATTCCCCTACAGATGTGAACATCCTCCAAGAGGACCTTAACTCAGTAACCCAGACTACTGTCTCATGGCGCCTCTGTGCTTAACACCAAGCAAGCTGTGAGACGGCAGTAATTACATGCTGTTACATCCGAGTGCCTTCTCTCAGCGTAAGTACCTTTGCAGGCATATTACAGCTCCACTGTTGAAAATTAAGTTGAAAAAGTAACTGAACTTTGTCAGCTACCTTGTCAACTTAAGTTTCAGCATGGGGATTTACGGTCTTCATATTTGACTTTTATTAGAAAATTGCCTTGCAACACAGCATGTAATTGCGTGTCAACAGCAAGCCAATTTAGTATGCTATTCATCCAGCAACTGTTGCAGCCAATGAGAGTCACCGCTTGCGTAACACTCCTCCCCCCACACTCTGTTCTGTCCAAATAAATAGTGTCCTACAGTAGATATTCCCTTTCTTTTTCTGGATTCTGTGGAATTATCTACTGTATCCCTCTTTAATGTGCCATTCGGGTACCATTGAAAAGCTGCAACGGAGATCCCAGTGTGTTCTTGGCAAAACCCTGACTTCAGTGGACAAGTCCTCATTATGGTAAGATAGCTTATTTCAATCAGCAGCCAAATTGGGCAGGTTGAAAAGTTGCAATGAACCAGCTTTTTTGCTTAGTGGTTGAGATGTGTCCAAAAAAGAAAAGGAACCACTAATTACTGCACCGCCCTCCACAATGCATTCAGTGTTGAAAACAATCACGGGTCGTACTCCTTGAATTTTGCCTGTACTGAATGTTATACTCGTTCTGGTTTTGTAGCATGTCACTTTAAAATTACTGTATGCTTTGACCCTTATGCTGTCTGTCAAGAAGTTTGATTTGCTGAGGGGCAGTTAAAACACAAGAACATCTGTAAGTAAAAGTATGAGCAGTTGTAAATAGTGAGGCAGCAAGCAAAGGGCACACGGTTGTTAGGTGTGTGCATGAGCGGAGAGTAGGTTATGTAAAACGGCATGAGGGAAAGTTTGCTTCATTGTTTGTTGCTTGTGAAATCGCTGGTGTCTTTTCAAATCAGGGAATAGACAACAGGTGAGATTAGTGTTTTTCTCCTCATTAGCGTTACAGATTAGTGTTGTCCCTCTTCTCTGACTTTGTGCAATTCTGGAGTTCGTACCTGTGCGGTTTAGCTTTTCTGACCGGCAATTGTTTAGTGTAAAAGCATGGTGAATGCAGTAATCTGCACAGGTTTCAGAAATAAGAAGTTATGTACTCACCATAACGTTCCATCTGAGTAGGTAAACTTCATTTGTCTGCAACCTGTGGGATACGGATCCAATCTCGGATCTGAGCCGGCAACTTTACAAAGCTTAGATCCGAGCTCCTAGCTCCTCCCCTTACCCATAATCCCCTGCCAACCCTGACTGACCTCAGATCAAGTTTGCCCGTAACTAATATAGCAGGCAGTTCATTACCTTTTCAAAAGGGTAATAACAACATGTCCTAAACATCTGTGAAGGTCAGGGGGACGGAGGGGGGGAATGGTTGCAGACAAATGAAGTTTACCTACTCAGATGGAACGTTATGGTGAGTACATAACTTCTTAATCTGAAGTAGTTAACTTCATTTGGTCTGCAACCTGTGGGACAGAGTCCCCAGCTACCTAAACCTTGGGCGGCCTTCATGGAAGGATATTCCGGAGCACTGAGGAGCCAAAAGAAGTTCTCCCTCTGGAGATAATATCCAGCTTATAATGATTTATGAAGGTATGAGGTGAAGCCCAAGTGGCTGCTGAACAGATATCATCCAAGGAAACTCTGGATTTGAAGGCAGCAGATGTAGCCACAGACCGAGTTGAGTGGGAATGAACTCCTTGAGGTGCGGGTCTGCCGGAATTCTGATAAGACACGATGATGCACTGCGAAATCCATTTCGACAAGGTAACTTTTGAGACTGGATTACCCGGATTAAATTTAGGAAAGGAGACTAACAACTGGTCGGATCGTCTGTGACCAGATGTCCTATGAATATAAAACCGGAGTTGTCTATGCACGTCCAAGGAATGCAGTTTGTACTCTCCTTTGTTCTGGTAGTTAGGAAAGAAGACCGGCAGATTGACAGACTGATTGATATTCGTCACCGAAACCACCTTCGGAAGGAAGGAGGGATTGATCCTGAGGTAAACCCTATCCTTGTGAAAGGCTAAGTATGGAGGTTTGACAGAAAGAGCCTGTAATTCAGATACTCTCCTAGCTGAAGTAATAGCCACCAGAAAGGCTGTTTTCCACGACAGATATTTGAGGTCTACCAATGCCGCAGGTTCGAAGGGAGGAGCCGTCAAGGCCTGCAAAACCAAAGTCAAATCCCATGGAGGTACAGCTTCCTTTATGGGAGGTCTAAGTAGGAAAGTGCCCTTCAGGAATATCTTGCACAATTTTGAAGTAATCAAAGGACCCATATCGCTGCCGACGTGATAATGAGAGATAGGTGCTAATTGTACCTTCACCGTGGAACAGCTAGCTCCCTCATTAAAGAGGCCTGAAAGAAAATCCAGCACCGCTATTAAGGGGGCTGTGAAGGGATCCAAATTATGGCGTTCTGCCCAGATAGAAAAATGCTTCCATTTACTACTATAAACCTTCCTAGTAGAGGGCTTGTGTGCTGCTACTAGGATAGCTTTGACCGGGGATGAGATACCGGGAGTCCTCGCTAGGAGTGGAACTTTAGCAGCCAAGCCGTCAGCTTGAGGTTGACCAGGTCGGGGATTGGGAGTCCCTGTGGGTGGGAAATAAGATCCGGGAGGGGATCTAGAATCCAGGGCGGATTCACTTGATGAGACCAGAGGTACGGGAACTAAGTCTGGCGAGGCCAGAATGGGGCAATGAGGATCATTCTGCACCCCAACCGACTGGCTTTCTGAAGAAGTTTCAGCATCAGTGGAAGAGGAGGGTAGGCATAGAGAAGACCGGGTGGCCAAGCATGCACCAAAGCGTCCCTCGAGGCTTCCCCAGGAGGGGGAATGAGAGCGAAGTAATTGTTGCATTTCGTGTTTGAGGGAGATGCAAAGAGATCGCAACAGGGCTGCCCCCAGACAGCAAAAATTTGACTCGCTACTTGGGGATTGAGGGACCACTCATAAGGCGAAAGGATGGTGCGACTCAGTCTGTCTGCCAGGATGTTGGTCCATCCCGGAATGTGCGTTGCAATGAGAAAGCGGTTGGTGGAGATCGCCCATTCCCACACTCTCATGGCTTCTCGACAGAGTGGGTAAGACCTGGTTTCCCCCTGCTTGTTGATATACGAAACCACAGACATACTGTCTGACTGGACTGCAATCGTTCCTACAGGCAGAAGGCTCTGAAGTGCTTGCAACGACAACAGCACTGCCCTCATCTCTAGAACGTTTATGTGCAATGAGGTCTCTGAATTGTTCCACATGCCTTGGACAGTCCTGCCCGAATAATGCCCTCCCACCCAAGACGAGAGGCGACTGTGGTCACTGTGGCGAGAGGGGAGGTCGTGGCAAAGGGGCATCCCGTCTGGAGGTCCGGCGACTGAAGCCACCAAATGAGAGCTCTCTTGCAGACCCTGCTAAAGGAAATGGGGTGATCCAAGGGATACTGGAGAAAGGACCATTGAACCTGTAGAGTCCACTGCAATATCCGCATGTTGAGACGCGCCATGGGGAGGAGGTTGATTGCAGCTGCCATAGACCCTAGAGCCCTCAGAACCAATCCCGCCGGAGGTTTCGAAGATTGAAAAATGGCCCGCACGTGAGCTTTTAGAGTGTGCAACCAGTCGGGAGTTAGGAAGGCGAACTGCTTGTTCGTGTCCAGTCTGGCCCCGATAAAATCTATCACCTGAGTCAGGGTGAGAGAGGACTTGTCTGCATTTATAGTGATCCCTAGTTGTGCAGCAAGGTTGAGAAAGTAATTCCTGGCTAAGGATAGTAGATGCCTTGTCGGGGCGGTGAGGAGCCAGTCGTCCAGGTATGGAAAAAACTGTATTCCCTGGAGCCTCAGGTGGGCCGCTATCACTGCTAATACCTTGGTGAACACCCTGGGGGCTGAGGTGAGACCGAAGGGAAGGACCCTGAATTGATAATGTCTGGCTCCCAGCCGGAAGCAGAGAAACCTCCTGGAGCGTTTGTCCATCAAAATGTGGTAATACGCGTCCTTGAGGTCTATGGAGCACATCCAGTCATTCTCCCGCAAGAGAAGGGGAGAATAGATTGAAGAGTGACCATCTGGAACTTTTCTTTGGTTACTGACAGATTCATGGAAAGATCAAGGATGGGCCTTAGGTCCCCCGTCTTTTTTGGCACTAAAAAGAACCTGGAGTAGTAACCCGATCTGGACTGGCCTGGGGGGACGTGCTGGATGGCCCCTTTTCCTAAGAGCAGCCGGATTTCCGCGGCTGCCGCCTCCCTCTGATTGGGTGGAACATCGGGGAGGTGCCTGGGGGTATCTGGAACGTGGGAAAAGGGAATTTTATATCCTTTGGATATGATACGAAGCACCCAGCGGTCTATTGTAATGGACTCCCAAGCTGCCAGGTGCTTCAAAAAACGCCCCCTGACTGCCTCCAGAGTGGAGCAGTTGGGCAAGCCCTCAGGGCTGCTGCGTGGGCCGATCAGAGAAGGCTTCTCTGGACCCAAAGTTCTTCAGGCCCCCTCTGCCTCTAGGGTGGCGTCCACCCTGTCCTCCTCTGCCACGGAAGGACTGGGAGTCCTGAGCGGACTGGGATTGTTGCGACTTTCGGAACCACATCTTCTTCTGTCCCTTTTGGATCTTGGAGAAGGACCTCTGGGGAGCAGAGAAGCGGACTCCGACGGCAGACAACGTCTTCCCGTCATTTTCACTCTAGACCAAGGTTTCACGAACAGTCTTGCCAAAAAGGGCAGAGCCATCGAAGGGGGCATTTGCAAAGGACGTCTTGAAGGGCTCCGCGAAGTCACAATGGCGGAGCCAGGCCTGGCGCCTCATAACTAGGTCTGCTCCGCTGGCTCTAGCGGCTCCTTCCGTAGCATGGGATAAGGGCAGCACAGAGGTGTTCGAGATAGACCTAAGAGTGGCCATGCGGGTGGAGTACAACCGCTTGTCCTCTCCCGACATGGACTCCGGGGATGATGCAGTGTACTCTTTAATAAGGTCCCGCTGCAGCAGAATCACGAGTGCCATGTAGTTCAGGGACCTTACAGAGAAGGTCGCTGAACTAAAGACCCACTTCCCGAGATGGTCCATCGAGTGAGACTCCTTGCTCGGGGTATGGACCGAGGGACTCTCCTGGGCTAACTCCCTCTTGGTGGCTGCAGCCACCAACATGGCATCTACGGGGGGTCCCTTGCTCCAATGGGACCTCTCGGTCGGGGGGCTCAGGATCCTGTCAGGACGTTTGGGGACTGGCTCCACAGTGTCTGGCTCCTTCCACGCCCTAGTGGTAATAAGATCCACTAAGGGGTCGGCGGGAGGGGACACCCAAGAGGTAGATGGGCCTGCTTCGAACGCCTCGAGGAACATTGATTCATCAGAGGAAGCCTTGGGAGACATCCTCGGGGGGTGACCTTGGGGAGCCTTCCCTCTCATCCAAATCCATGTCTTCTGTCAAGGACTCGGGGGAGACCACGTGCCTCCTCTTACACTTCCGCTTGTGAGGAACATCCTCGGGGGGACTGTCCGAGGATGACTCACCAGCAGCGTCCTGTTCCAGTGGAACGACCTGAGACGTCAAAGCAGGCTGTCCCTGTGGCCGGGTGACGGAAGCCTGACCCAAATGAGAGGGAGTGCGGGATGGAGCCGTAGTAGGGAGCGGGGGCCTGGATGCACTCAACAGAGCCCTCTCCACCACATCGAAAGCCGAGGGAGAGCCACTCTCTCTAGGATCCGAGAGCCGACCCTCGCTCGGATCCGATGGATGGATCGGAGCCGGCGCTGAGACCATCGGATCCGAAGGGCCAGTGTGCTCCGACCTGAACGGAGCAGAAGGCACACTAAACCCCTCGGATCTGAAGCTCAGTGCACGGCTCCGAGAGCTCGGATCCGACAGGGATGGATCCGGCAAGCTTGAGGAAAGAGTCGGAGCCGAAGTACCTGATACTGTCGGCGCCGACCCACCCCCGGCTCCGACGCTGCCCGGCTCCGAGCGCTCCGAACCCAGGAAGCGGGTCGAAGAAGGAGCTATCAGGACAAAAAAGGGTGTTGAGCTCACCCCCGCAGGGGGGGGGGAGGCAGGAGCACTCCCATCTGCATTTGGGCCTGGATGAACCTTAGCATCACCCAGTCCAAATCAGCTTCAGACAGGTTACGTGTTGATCTCGATGAGGCCACCGAGGCTGGCCGGGAGTGCCGCCTCGATGACCTTGACGGAGATCGGGTCTCCTCCTCCTCGGGTCCCGGTGAAAAGCAAGGAGACCAGAGCCGAGAAGGAGGAGACCTAGACCTGGAAGACCTGGAGGGAGAAGCCCGCTTAGCCGGGGGGCCAAAGCGGAGGCCTCGGCCCGCCGCTTGTGGTGCTTCCCCTCTTCTTTTCCTTCCTGGCCTCCCCCTCCTCCGGCGCAGAAGCAGGAGTTTGAGTCCCGGCCAGGGGGAGAGAGATGCAGGAGCGGCCGCCACCGAAGCCTGGGAGGAGGCCACAGAAGTCCCGGAGGCCAAAGCCGAATCCGGGGGCAAGAGTCCTGCTAGGATCAGCTTCAACCTCCGGTCCTTCAGTGCCCTGGGGTTGAACGCCATGCAAATCGCACACCCAGAGGAGAGGTGTTCAACCCCAAGGCACCGGACACACCGAGTGTGGCCATCCGCCGGGGAGAGCTTATGGCCACACTCGGTGCACTTGGAAAATACTAACTTTGGGGCCTCAGACATGTTTAAACTAAAAAATGAAAACTCACTCACACAGTAGGCCCCAAACTCTCAAACAACACACACACACACAGCTACGATACCAGCAAAGGGTGGGGAGGAGAAAAAAAAAATATATATATATATATTTTAACTTAAAAACACTAACAAAAGGGTTAAGGAACCTAACCAAACACACACTCACAAATTTTAGAAAATTAGCAAAGATATAGACTTATCTGAACCAGGAGCTCGTAACCTAGCTGCTGTACCTAAGCGCGGCAAACTAGATCTGAGATCAGTCAGGATTGGCAGGGGATTATGGGTAAGGGGAGGAGCTAGGAGCTCGGATCTAAGCTTTGTAAAGTTGCCGGCTCGGATCCGAGATCGGATCCACATCCCACAGGTTGCAGACCAAATGAAGTTAACTACTTCAGATTCTAAATTTCCCATCTACAAGACCACATTGTCCGATACCCAACATAAATATTTCCCGTGTGTCATTCTGCATGAGCTATGTTATGAATCTGCCCATGTTTTCCCACATAATACAGGAATCAATATAGTCTTGGCCTTCTGATCAAATTGGTTGAAACACAGAACAAATGTACTAGCTGTAATGTAGTCTGAGGTTAACATGTTGTGGAGACGTGTACTACAAAAATGAAAACGCTAAATTGAGTTATTTTCAGGCCAGTGATGCTGATTTGCTGATTCTTGAGCACTTGGTGTTCAGATGGGTACTGTTCATAAAATAATGCTGTCACCACGTTTGTTTTAGCTGGGGATATGCATGTACACACAGCGATGTGTGTGTCAGTTTTTTTTTTTTTTTTTAATTTTTAAATTCTGATTTCCAAGGTATTAGCTTATTAACTTGTCTTACAGGGTTTGAGATACCGTTCCATTTTTTAGAGAAACGGTTTGAGGACAGACTAACTAGCTTTGTTTTTTTGATTTGAATACGGCAGGTTGTGATTTCTCTGTAGGTCCTATTTGGGGAGTAGGGATGAATGATAAGTGCTAACCTTCAGCATTTTTTTCTGATGGTTTAGTCTGTGAGTTGTAAGTACTTGTTAGGTTGTGAGTGCATGAGGTTGTCCTGGCCAGTTTATTTGCCTGTGTAAGCTGTATAAGGCTAGTTTGCAGGAACTTTGCCAAATTTGCATAACATTGCTCAACTATTAAAGACAGTCTAATTGTTGAGTACTGGAGAGGTACATGGTTAGCAAATTTCAGGTGTAGCGTAGCTTGCTGTGGTAAAATGTGCTAGAGTGTGTGAACATGTAAGATATCATGGTGTTTAGACATTATTATAGTTATTATAGTAAAATAAATACCATGAATAGAAAATACAACAGGTATAACATATGCATTAAACACAGTGACCTATGCTATAGCTTTTAAATATTAATTCAGCAACCATCATGTGAAAAAATAAGAATTGTAAGGTTTTAATAAATGAGCAGTGTTTTGCAATTTTTCAGGTAGGTGTAATGCTTTTGTTGGGTCAGAGCTGAAATTTTCAGCAGTTTGGCATTGCAAAGCATTTGTGACTGACGAAATATGAAAAGGAAGTGAATTTCCTAAAGGGACACAGTTGATCACTGTTGCAAATAGGAGAAAAAGTGTACAATTAAGATAGTTGGCGACAAAAGGAGAAATGTGGGTGCAGTTATGTACTGTTTGAGGCAATGGTCCAATTAATTTCATTAGAAGGATTCACTTGAGCTACTGACAGAGTAAGAAAATGTGGTAATGATTGCACAGGGGAGGGAGAGGTGTCCAAGGGCTGAATGCATCTCAAATACACTTGTTGATATAGTAGCAGTCTCTCCTGAGAGCACCTTCTTAAGTTTGTATCTTGCAGAGGTCTGGGTGATACTGCTCATGGTAAATGTGAGGTGCAAAGGTCATCGTAAACAGACTGAAAGAGGACATCATTTCTGATGATTTAAGATTTCTGTCTACCTCTATTCTGGGAAATGTTACTGCAAGACTCTGAGTAGGCATTAATGCTATCCATAAGGAAGAAAACTCCACTGACATTATTGCTGTTAACTTCAGGCAGGCAAGTGGCTGTGAACGGAAATGATTCAAGAGCCCACCAAATTCATTTTTCAAATATACACAAAGAAGTGTAAAATTATACTGCTAATAAACTGCTGATGATTTAGAAAATATATGAAGTAATATGTTAATGTGTGAGGCAACCCTCAAAGCTGAACTGTGATGTGTCCAGTGTTTGCAGGTTACCTATGTCCTCATTTATTACGTCCATGATGATTATTGTGGGATTCAGGTTGGAGAAAGGGCTCAATATCTATGTGTTATACTATTTTACTGAATTACGCAGGTCTTCTCCTTACCGATGATGATAATGAGTCTCTGTTACATAGGTGGGAGGAAGGGTTCAGTAATAAGTGTCATACTACTTTGTAAGTCAGTACCCATCCTGCAATACTTCTGTTGTTGTTCTTCTTCTTTTATGAGGCATGTGTAGAGTTTATATGACAAGAAGGGCTTAGCAAAACAGAACTTGATCCCTTAGGTCCATTGCTGAATGGAGACATGTAAAGAGAAAAGGCATAGGTAAGGAAGACTACTGACACTGAAAGATGTCGCAAGACTGTAGTGGTATCAGCTGCCTGAGTGGGTAGCCAGCACAGCTATCGGACAGATCAGATGGCCTTGCCTGCCACAGAAGTCCCATTCCTGTCCTGGGTTCATTAGTGGAGTGGCAGTCCTTATATTGCTTTTTCTCTTTAAATCATTTATATTTATAATTCTTTTCTGACACTATTTGGAGTTAGACTATTTTTTATCAGGAAGTTTTGTTTATAGCTATATTCTCTTCTTCTAAATAAGTCTGTGCAATGTAATCCACTGTCATTAAAGTTAGTTTGTCTTAAACCTACTGAGCTGTTCTGAGGGTGGGTTGAAGTGGATCATTTTACAAATCAATAGGTTGGCATGACTATTTCAGTGGGTACAAAGTCTTGAATCAGAACTGTACAGATTTTATTGCATCTAAAGTCAGTACAGCAACAAGTAGGGTTAAACCTCTTTGACCTATTTGACCTGTAGTTGTTGTTGTTGTGTCTTTCGGCTTTTCCCGGTTAGGGGTCGCCACAGCGGAACTCCGGTCCGCTAATAATTGGTAGCTGATTTTTACGTGCAGAGTTACCAACCCTGACTATTTAACCATGCTTGTAAGAATTATCAGATTTCTCTCTGTGTTCAGCATTGTAATAGTTGTATTATTTTCTTAGTGTTTACACTGACCTACTTATAGCTGTTGAATTACCTGAGAAGAACATGAACAGCAAATGCTTATTTGACTTTTGATTAGTTTGCCTTGTAATGAAGAAGGGCTGCGATTTACATTTTTTTGTTGTGTATTAACCTGTTTGTATACTGAGAAGAAGTTAAACCATATTACGTCATTAGCTAAAAGATATTTTGTCTGATTTATAATTAGATTATTGCTCTTTTTTTATTATTTTGCTTTAAAGTGTCAGTGATGTTGTTTTTCAGCTGGTTGTTTGGAAAATCAGAGCCAGAGCTTATCCCAGAGGGTTTGCATGAGAGGTGGGTGATAAAACAATTATCTACTTCTACAAAGATGGCATCTGAGGTAGGCACTAGGTCCTATTTCATGTAATTTGGAAATGACATAGATGCAACGTTATCTTATTCAACTGATGCCAGAGTTGACTTTGGTAGACTTTATTTATCTTCAGATGTGTTTGTTTAGTTTTAGATGGCTTTTATCTTGCTGGGTGCTGCACCTCCTACTTTTGCCCATGATTTTCTTCCTTGTGTTACACAATCTACTGATGTGATTCCACCAAGGGTGGCCGTTTTGTTTGTTTTTTTGTTTGGCTGTTGTGTTGCATGGTCAGTGTTTCCAATAATACATGGGTTTCATGGGTCATACAAGTGTTCCAAATGATTCGGAGTGCCAGTTTTCAAACCGATGCTATGCTGAAACCAAGCATAAAGTTTTTTGTTTTTGCATCTGAATGCTGGCATTGCTCGACCAGATATTTTGGACAATATTTCTGCCTTTTGTACTTCTGTGTTATTGTAACCAGAGGGATGGTTAGGGGATAACATGAATTACTACTTTTTGGATTCATTTGTAGACGGATTAGCCAGAAAAGTTTGACATTTTTGGCTTGGCTTATTGCATTTCTCATTATACTCAGTAGTTGCCGGAGTGAGATAAAGGTTATTTGCTTGTGAAGGGAGTGTATGTGGAATGTACAATACCTGTAAGTACTGATGGATTTAGTACACTGGATGGATATTGGGCTGTCTTTGGGAGGATATCCCTTACGTTATGAATACTACAATACTGAAGGGATGGACATCTACTGTTATGATAACATCTAACACAACTGTAGTTTCTGTGGTGCCATGGCCTAATTTCCTTAGTATGAATAACTCTTCGTGTCTCCCTTGGGAAGTGTCCACTGACCTACTGAGTCTAACTAATTGCTTGGGAAGTGAAATGCACATCAGAGTACTTGACCACAGCATTTTGTGATGTACACAAACAATTGTAATATGATTCATTCCTCACTGCTTGGTATCTTGTTAATATATAATTGGAAGGATGGGCACAGTAATAATTGTTATACTATTTTTACTGATTAAGTGAATCACAATGTTCTTGTCCTAACAGATTATAATGACTCTGTGTAACATAACAGCTGCAGAAGGTAATATAATGAATGCCTACTTAACAGGCAATTATCACCTGTGTCTGAGCACGCATAACTTTGCAAGTCATTAGCACAGTGCAGTTACAATATAGCACTGAGTCATTAGCACTTTTCAGGCAAAACTGTCAGCAGCTGTCACTGTTATTCACATAACTAGAAGTCTTTATCACATTGATGAATGCACAACTCATGTTTGGCTTTCTCTCCACTTGGAATCATTGCAATACACCCCCCTCCACACCACTTTCATTTATGTCACTCTGTCATATGTCAGAGGGCCTCACCCTTTTTCTGTGTACATGTGCCCTTTCTGTGCCCCCTTGTCAGATACCGGCCAAGCCCTTCAGCACCAAGGCCAGGAAGGTCCCTCTTCCGTCTTTTTTGCCAACTGCTCTTGTGTTGGTGTATGCATCGTGGGGGGCATACCCAGCCATCATGGATCTTGTGATCCACCTGGATCGCAGTTGGGAACCTGGAGACTCTTCAACTCAGTCCCATAGTGCTCCTGTCCTAGGTAAGCATGGCCTTGGGGGTGCCACTGTGATGCAATGTTTCCCTCCAGGAAAGGACACATGCAAAAAGACACAGCCTGGGTCAGTCTTGGTCTTTTCACATGTTATCTTGGTGTAGCTCTCCACTCAGTCTCCATCCCTTCAGGTATAGTCAATGTATGTAGGTGAGGGTAGTAAATGTATGAAGGTCAGGGGAGCAATTAGTGAGTAACTTCAGTCCTTCATCCCTTAGGTCCACTACTGAATGGGCACATGTAAAGAGAAAAGGCAGAGGTAAGGCAGACTGCTGACACTGAAGGTGGTCATGAGACAATAGTGGTATCAGCAGTCTGAGTGGGCAGCCAGCACAGCTATGGGACACTTCAGATAACCAACATCTGGAGCCCCATGCCTGTCCTTGGCATATTAGTGGAGCGGCAGTCCTTACCCTGCTTTATCTCTTTACATGTGCCCTTTCTGTGCCCCCTTGTCAGTCATTGTGTGTAATTTGGTGTTTTCATGTGTAGTAGGTATGTAACTCTGAAGTGTCATCACCACTTATGTACCTAATGCAAAGAATACTGCCCCTGTGGATAGGATGGAAGATTTGGATGGGCTAACCAGGTAATACATATGATATCTATATATATATATATATATATATATATATATATATATATATATATATATATATACATATATACATACATACATACATACACACACATCTGTCAAATATCACAGTAATCTGTGTGCATTTTCTTTCCTCTGCATGTTTGTCCACCTTCTGACACTGACATGGCTTCACAACCAGGAGAACGACAAGTTAAAGTGTGGGTATGTGGCCATTCCTACATTCTATGGGCTGCCGGCCATGCCTCCGAAACTGAAAACTGGTACAATTTGAGCTTCCCCACATCCAGTGTGAAGGTATACTGTATTGCAAGAAGAGGTATGCATTGGAGCGGACTACTGCAGTTGTTGGAAGAGAAGTGTTCCATCTACCCTGAATCCGACATTCTTGTGCTGCACATTGGAGAGAATGATGTCAGTCAACCACTCTGAAGGCTACGGTTTCAAATCACAGCAATTTTTGAACACCTGAAGTCTTGGTGGCCACGTTTTCATTTTGTATGTCTGATATAATTCCTCGACAGATATGGAAAATAGCAAACAGTCAACGGGCTGCTCACAAGGCTAGATGTTTACTGAATGGGTTCATGCATGGCTTGATGCACAGGGTCGGTGGATCTACATCTGCCATGACAGCATCACCGTGGAAGATGTTCACCTGTTCAGAAGTGATGGCGTTCACCTAACTGAGGAGGGCATTGCGTTGTTCTTGACCGACCTCCACAATGGCGTGAGGAAAGCTATGCAGGATTGGTAACATGCAGCTTGTGAGAAGAATGGAAAACACCCATGACCAAGTAGGTCCAGTATAGTAAGTAAAACTCTATTATGAAATGTGTTGTATAAAATATATTTTTCTGAATTTGGCAAATAACTGCGGTAATGAGCTGGTGAGGATGCTGAGAAAGAACAACTGTTTCAGAAGAGTGCTACCATGTACAATCTAATATGTCAGTGACCATCCTGCAATACTTCTTTTTTTTAGTCTGCTGTTATCAGGTATGTGTAGAGTTTAGATGACGGGAAGGGCTTACTAATACAGAACTTTATTCTTAGGTCCATTGCTGAATGGACACATGCAGAGAGAAAAGGCATAGGTAAGGCAGACTGCTGACAATGAAGGAGGTCGTGAGACTGCAGTGTTATCGGCTGTCTGAGTGGGTAGCCAGCACAACTATCAGACAGATGAGATGGCCTTGCCTGCCACTTAAGTGCCATGCCTGTCCTGGGTTCATTAGTTGAGTGGCGGTCCTTACCTTGCTTTTTCTCTTTACATGCACCCATTCATCAGTATGTTGGCTACACCAAGATTGTTTATATTTACAATCATATGTGTCTACATGGTAAAACAACTGCTTCTGAATACTGTACACATGTACAGGTATCAGTTTTGTTAGGACTCAGGTTATGGAAATTATGATTTTTTCATATTTTGGTAAATAACTTTGCAAGGGAGCATGTCACTGTGCCAAGTAATACCTCATTTTGAAGGGAGTAGTGATAGTTCTAACATGGTAAAATAATTGTGCTTGTATGCTGTACACATGTGCAGATATCAAAGTTTGTTAAGGACTTAGGTTATGGAAATTATGATTTTTTTTCATATTTTCGTAAATAACTTTGCAAGGGAGCATCTCAATGTGCCAAGCAATACATCATTTTGAAGACAGTATTGCTGGTTCCAACATGGTAAAATAATTGTGCCTGTATGTTGTATGCATGTGCAGATATCAGTTTGTTTTGGACTTAGGTTATGGAAATTATTGTTTTTTCATATTTTGGTAAATAACTTTGCAAGGGAGCATCTGAATGTGCCAAGTAATATCTGATTTTGAAGACAGTATTGTTGGTTTCAACATGGTAAAAGAATTGTGTGAGTATGTTATACACATATGCAGATATCAAAGTTTGTTTCGGACTTGGGTTATGGAAATTATGATTTTGTTTCATATTTTGGCAAATAACTTTGCAAGGGAGCATCTGAATGTGCCAAGTAATACCTCATTTTGAAGACAGTATTGTTGGTTCCAACATTGCAAAATAATTGTGCCTGTATATTGCACATGTGTGCAGATATCAAAGTTTGTTTCAGACTTAGGTTATGGAAATTATGATTTTTTTTCATATTTTGGTAAATAACTTTGCAAGGGAGCATGTCAGTGTGCCAAGTAATATCTCATTTTGAAGACAGTGTTACTGCTAATAACATGGCAAAAAGAACTGTGTCTGCGCACTGTACACTTGTACAGATATCACAGCTTGTTTAGTCTTGTACGATTATGAAAATTATACATTTCCAATACTTCTCATTATTACACCCATATCTTTACAAGAAAGCATGGTGATCACACAAATGATGCATCATTTTGAAGCTGACATTCAGACGCACAACTTCTAAACTGATATGTAGGTTCTGTCTGTTACAGGTGATGAGATATTATGCTTTATCAATTATGAGAAATATTATATTAATCATATTTCTGTGAATATCTCCATAAAGGAGCATCACACAGTAATGGTTAAGGTATCATTTTAAAGCTGACATTCATATTAACAAATGAAATACACATTGTATGGGTCTACATGGTACATTGACCAAGATATTGTGCTTTGCTTTCCCAAAAAGGTAAAGAATATGCACAATATCAACATTCCTTGCCAAATATTTAATAATGACTATCAACATTTACACTGCTGGAAAGGTCGATGTCTGCTGAACAACTTTTGCGTTTACATTTTTAGTCTAGCTGTTATAGTTAAAGAGTTATGAACATTTGTTTTCTGTATGGTATTAGAAATGGATTTTCTGAAAATGAGCTCAGGCTGCACTGTTGTTCCTATGGTGGAAGTAAGCAGGTAGCATTTTCTGAGCTGCTTCAGAGTGAATGAGTTAACCAAACTAATGACTGGTGCCAGAAGCATGGACTCAAACTGAATGTCAAGAAATGCATCATTATCCCCTTTGGGGGAAATGGTGTCCCCACTAATTATCACATTAACAACAATGTACTAAGCACACAGTTGTGAGGGACTTGGGCACCCGGGTTGATAACAACCTGACGTTTGACCACCATGTTGTCTCCACTGTATGGAAGGCTTTCTACATGGCCCACCTCATAAGCAAGGGTATTTCATCCAGGAACAAGGCAGTCATAACATCCCTGTACTCCTCCCTTATCAGACCCATTATTGAGAAACATGCCCCTTCGGCATGTACCTTGCCAAGCACATGCAGCAGTTGGAGAGAATACAGAAGTTCCTGACTATTAAAATCCAGGGTCTCAAACACCTATCCTATACAGATAGGCTAAAATCCCTGTCCCACTACTCAGTCTCGTACAGACTGCTCAGAGGTGACCTGTGTCTGGCATACAAGGCCATCTCAGACTCAGCCTTGATGGAATTGCTGCATATCCGTAAGTTAAAGTCCACTTGCGCAACCTGCGCGCAAGGTCTCATCCTGGTCTGTGACATTAACAGAATTTGTTGGCGGGACAGATTTGTGCCCCAACAACTCCCCCATCTGTGGAATAGACTTCCTCTCTACGTCAAGCAGAGTACTTTACTAGCCCTCTTTAAGAGGAACCTGGACGACTGGATGGGAAACAGAAAATACACCCCTGGGATCCCACCTGTGCCTCTGCTGGACAGGGAAAACAGGTGCTGACTTTGTGGGAACATGGGTGAAATTCTTGGCTAGGCTTATAAGGGCCTCCGGGCCAATAGCCTAATATCATCCTATGAACCTAAGCTCGCTTAGGAATACACGAGGATCCCAAAAGATGAGCTGGGTATTGTTGCTGGGGAATAAAATGTGTTCTGCTCAACTTTTTATTACTGCACCCTTCACTGGTCAAGTAGCTCAGGAAATGCATGAATAGATGCTACTTTCTTGTCTGGATGTACTTTGGTTGTTTCTGCCCAAACATCCACTACGAATGTTAACTGAAAGGTTCAACTGGGCAGATGCCAAACACAAAGAATTTAAATAAAATAACTTTGTGGGTTAAATAAGCAATAAATTAAGTACATCAGGGTACAAACAAGGTATAGATGGGTAGATACTGCCAAACACCAAATAGCATACAACCCCAAGGGGCAGTGGTAATATTTGAGGCATGCACACCCATTTCTGCCCTATTACTTTAAAATAATGAGTATTTGTATGCACATTTAAATGAACATTTAAGTTAGGACCAGTAAATAATTATACTTTATGAACTTTGATATAAAATAATTCTTCCACCAAAGATTAACACATATTGAGTTTGTAAACATCAAAATTCTGCAGTGATTTCAGATATAAATGCTTTGCATTCTTAACACTATCCACAAAAATTTTAGCATGACCATCAAAATTGTTATGCATTAAACAGATGAGATTTTTTTGTTTAGACTTAATTACTTAATTTCCCAAAGCATTTCTTATATTTGGCCATATGCAGCTGTACATCAAGGCACTTAATGGATTACAGTGGTGGAATAATATTTGTCCAGTTATGATTTATGAATATTCTTCAGTCTCCTATTTGACACTACAATCTTAAACAACTTTCAAAACTGCCCACCTGAAATTCTTTCTATATATTTATTCCCAGGATTTACCCTGTATCTTCTACTTTAGTACAGTACATCCCTGTTGGCATACAGGGATAAAGCTCTGCTTATGACAATGGTAATCAGAGTTTGAGTAGCAACTCGGATGCCTGCTGGAACTGACACAGAGAAGGGTGGAGTGACCTGGCACTGCCAGCTTGCTTCTCTTTAGGGGAGGGTAAAAAGGTGCAAGCCCACAGCACATGGTCTCATTATACAGTCCCTGGTGGAAAATGGAAACTTCATAGAAGCCAGTGGTCTCATGGGACAGAGTAGTCTACAGGAGTTGTGTCACTTAAGAGAGTGACACACCTTTGCTGAAGCCCACTGCACATCCAACCCTTGAGAATGTTAATGGGCATGCACAGCAGAATTAGGGTTAAAAACAACAAAACCCTGATGATCTTCTTACTCATGCACCTTCTACCATCTAATTTTGCCCCAGTGAATGAGGGGACAAAAGAACCAACTGGCTGAGGGGAGCATGTGCTCGGCAGGCAGTGGTGAAGAAAAGTTTGGAAAAAAAATGGACAGTTACTGCTCAGAAATTCCACATTAACTATCACCTGGAAAGCACAAACATTACAGATATTTCTGAAATATGCCTGAAATCAGCTTGTTTCTCTCTATGGACTTTAAGCCCACATTGCTATACATACTTCATCTGCCAGACTACAAAAAAATGTACAGTTGGCGTTTCTATTTTTGAATAATTTATTAACTATAATGCATACCAAACAACTACCACCTAAGAAACACAAGTCTTAATGTTGCAAAGATAAAGGTCTTATAATGTAGCTCTTTGAGCAGAGGGATGAAATTCATATTGTTGTCCAGGATCTGCTACTGGATTTGGGCTCCAAAGGAGTCAGCAATTGCTAATGGGAATAACTAAAGCCAATTCACCAATCCCACGAAAAGGGAAGATATTATTTTGGCTGCTACCCGGTTGAAACTACATGGTATAATAGGAAGGCAAAGCTGATGATGAGTAGTTTGACTTCTAAACAGTACCATACTGTGGAATCAATAAGTGCATGGATGCACCTGCAAATCAGAGTCTGGCACTGCAGTCCGGTCCTTACTGAAAAGTAGGTGGTCAACAAAATACCCCACCAATATGGATGGTGGCCCACTGTCAGCTAGTTTTTGGCTACACTGCGATGCATAGCAGGGAAGAGCAGGGGGAACAGAATGGCCACCAGTTTAGTAGTGAGAGTGTGGATTGTAGGCAGGAAAAGGAGCAATAAAAGGACTGAAAAACAGAATATATAGGCTGTATGCTACAGTGGTTTCATACCAGTATCGACAAAGATCTCACCGTTAGGGGCAATGTCAATACACTATGGCTGCCCAATTAAACAAAATAGTAATAACCACAAATGCAACCTATTTGGGTTGGCTCAGTTTATTAATGACTATTACCAGGGCAGATAAATTAACAGGGACTGAAAGCACCATTTACTGGGTCCTAAATAAACCACAAGTCACTCTAGGCCTTATGACATGTTACATAAGTGACAAACCTGTTTTACACTTTGGACATGGGGCCACAATACAATACCTCAGCCACAAAAAAAAAAAAAAAAAAGTTTTGGCTGGTTTCACAGACTTAATCCTCTGTGCCAACTGACTTCACCCACTACAGGCAAAACACATTTTATATTAACAGTGCACTTATGAATACACTGGACATCTTAGTACATCATCCATCACAACAGGAATACATATACAACTATGGAAGACACTAAAGGTGAAAATTACATTTACAGAACATAATAAACATGGAAAGATACATGAGAACCAAATATACTCTAGACTAAATTAATGAAGAGAAGTGCTCTCACTGTGCCAGTTAAAGTGCAGCACGCATCCTCCTTGATGGGTCTTAGAGGGTTTAGTCTACGCCAATCAGTTGTCATTTTATTTTTGTTTTCCAGAAGTGATGGAAGTCAGCCTGTGACGATACAAAATGGAATCATGCTCTGACTACATGTGTGTGTTCATCCACTGTAACCACCAGTTTCTTCCCTGCCACTATCGAGCACACACTTGTAAATCAAGAAAAGCAACGAAAATTTGGCATTTCACTACCAAGTGATCTACATGCACATATCCGTCACCTGTAAGGAACCTAGAAGCCAAGGATAGCTGGATGGATTGCCCACCCCAGCAGGAGGGTAGGTGTTTCTGACTTTCAAGAAGGGCCTTCTTTGCACAGCAACCAGTATTTTAAAAATGCATCTGGCAGACCTAACAGAGGATTCTCCCAGAATATGTCCTCTAGTTAGCTTGAATCCTATGATGTAAGAAACCCAGGGTGGAAGAACCTAATAAATCACACCAGCAGAAATAAGAAGCCTGGCTACTTGGAAACACCTAATCAGAAAGCCCAATTCTATGTCCATGGACAAGGAAGGCTGCCTAGGAAAGGAGCATATGGCCTGTAAAGGCTATGACAATTAAGCCACTCAAAGGCAGGCCAAGAAAGCAATGAAAGCAACTACTCAAGCCACTCAAAGGCAGGCCAATAAAGCAATGAAAGCAACTACTCAAAGAGAAGTGAACCAAGTGGAAGCAAAGGCCATATGTCAGAACACCTGATGGTACAGAGAATCCAATACCCTTCCTTTACAAGGGAACAGTAAAACTAAATTACTAAATCCCAGGGTCCAAGGAAACAAAAACACCCAGTCTGTCCAATTATAAATTCACCATCTCTGGGGAATGGTCCACCCCTTACAAGATCACAACACTCCTTTGAGTTTGGGACACCTTCAAAACCAGAAGCAATGAATGAATTCACCTACCTCCACCCCCTCTACTAGCACACAACTGGAACAAACAGAGAAGACACGGCCCTAAGAAGAAAAAGGACCCACAGATGGTATCACATAGCAAAATGTCAGAAGACATCATAACTGAGAGATAGGCCTGCCAAACGAGAAGAAGACCACTAAGTTGAGGAAACTAGAAGATGAAAAGCACCTCTCATGTTTATAATAACTGCTATATCAGCCACTGATCAATCACAAATCTCATCACTGTTTATCTTTTATAGGTTCACAGGTAATTACTAGGCTAGCTGTCCTTGTGCGTCACTTTAAGTCTAGTCAGTTTCCCTTTTCATGCTCGAATTAACCTAGCTCATTTAGTTAGAGACTGACCTTACCCATCCCATGGTCAATAAATGAAAGTTATGCACTTACTGTAATGCTACATATGTGTTGTCTTTTTTCATCTGGCTCAACACTTTGCCTGATCCGATAACCCTCAGCGCTTTACAAGAACTTGTATTCAGGACTCTGATACTTCCCCTTCCCATAATTCCCTCTGTTCCCCTAATTACCTCAGATCAAATTTGCTTGCTACTGAATTGAAAAACTGTGCTGACAACTCTATCAAAACAGCAGGGCATAAGCATGTCAGCAAACAGGCTGCCCCAAAGACAAGGCCCTTGGCCAGGTCCAGCCTTTCTGCCAGGAGTCCAAACATGACAATTTAGGATGGGGATGGATGGAGGGAGGGATGTTGAACAGGATGAAAGACGATAACACGGATCTAGCATTATGCTGAGTACATAACCTTTGTATCTGATTTTGCCTTTTTCATCTTATTCAACATGTATGACAGATTTCCTAGCTACCTAAACAACCTGGGTGGCATCAAGGAAGGACTTTCCCAAGAATGGTGGAGCCAAAAGATGTATGAGATCTGGAATGGATTGGGAAAGTCAGCCTGTAATACAAAACAATGGTATGCACTGTAGACAAAGTAGCTACAGCACAAATATCATCAATGCGGACCCTACTCATAAAAGCATTAAAGTAGTCACTGTGCTAGCAGAATGAGCCTTTGGTTTGTCATGTAAGACAATTCTCCTCTTCTCATGAATAAAGGCAATACAGTCAGAAAGCCACCTGGACAGTGTTACTTTAGAAAGTCATTGACCCTTGAAAAGTCAAGGAAGAGTTGATCGGATTTTTTGATATCTTTTGTCCTGTAAAAATAAAATCTGAGTTGCCAGTGCATATCTAACAAATGCAAGGTATATTTCCCTTTGTTACAGAATTTTGGCAAAAACACTAGCAGATTGACAGTTGGATAAGATTTGTTTCAGAAACCACCTTTGCAAGAAATGGGGATTTGTTGCTAAAGATATTCTATCCTTATGAAAGGAATAAAGTTCACATGAAAAGGCTTGCAATTCCCTTGCAGATGTGATAGCTATCAGAAAGAGTCTTCCAGGAAAGGAATTTTAGGTTGACAGTAGCAACAAGTTCAAAGGGAACTTGTGTCAAACCCTGAACCATGACAGTAATGTCCTACAGTGGAACTGGATCCCTGAATGGGGGCTATAAATGAAAAGTTCCTCTCAAAAGAGCCTTGGAGATCTTTGGAGAAGCAACAGAAGTCTGATTCTGACAAATGTGAAAATTAGAAATGACTGCTAACTACAACTTAACAGCTGAGAAACTGGACCTTTTGTGAAACACTTCTGCTAAAAAATTTAAAATGGAAGGTAGAGAAGGAAAATGGGTCTAAACCCCCTTGATGAAGCCTATACGATAAATCTTGTCCATTTACTGAGATAATTTTTTTCTGGTACTTAGTTTCTATGGTGGCAAAATGTGGATATCTGAGGCAGTCAGCCTAGCATCCCTGGCCACAATTAAAATTGGTGGAACCATGTGGTCAATTTCAGAGTTTCCGGGAACCAGTGAGGCTGGCCGGAGTTGTGAAACAGTAGGTCTGGACAAGGGTCCAACAATCAAGGCAGGTGGATTATATGAGGCCAGAGAAAGGGGAAACAAACCTGCCGGTGCCAAAAAGGAGGGTTAACTTTGACCTTGCATCTCCTGTCTTTCTGAAAAAAAACTGCTATCAGAGGAAACTGGGGAAAGGCATAAAGAAGACCTGGGGCCAATTTTGGACTACAGCATCCCTCTGCGTTTGTTGTTGTAGAGGATCAGGGTAAAGTAGTTGCTGCACTTTTTGTTTAGGTATTAAACAAAATGATCACAGCAAGGCTGACTCCAGTGACTGAAAAAATGTGTCAACTCTGTTTTAATTGAGGGACAACTCATGCAGTAGATGAATAGAATTCTCAGTTTGTCTACCAGAACAAGTCTCTAGGATGTGCGTTGCCACTAGAAAGTGAAGTGAAACTGTCAAACTCTCATGGCTTTTCCAGCACAGTGGATACAAATGGGTTCCTCCCTGTTTGTTGATGTACCAGAGTACAGCTATGTTGTCCATCTGGATAGAAATCACACCCTTGAGGCAGGAGTCCTGAAAGGCCTGCAATGTTAGGAGGACTGCCCTCATCTCCAATGCACTGATGTAAAGACTGGCTTCGGCCACCAAGCAAGAACCCTGAACAGTCTTCCTTTCAAAATACCCCACCCCCACCCCAAGAAGGGAAACATCCACGGTCACTGTAGCTACTGGTGCTGGTGGGGGGGAGAACAGTCAACCCAACTGAGACTACGGGAGAGATCAGTCACCAACTGATGTGCTTCCTGCATCTCCGTGTGCAACATATCAGGGCATGAAGTGGATGAGAGAGTAGTGAACACTGGAGTGAAAATCTCCATTACAGAACCCTCATATAATACCTTGACTGTGGAACTAACATGATAGAAACCACCATCAGCTCTAGAAAGTAACAGAATAAGTGTTGCTGGAGATGGGGATGATGGACGTCTTCTGAAGCAACTTCATATAGGGGTAAGATCTTGGATTGTGGAAGCCTGGCTATTTGAGTATTTGTGTCCAGGTGACAATTAATAAACTTTATCTACTACTTTGGTGTCAGATAGCTCTTGGCAAGATTTATGATGATTTCCAATTGTGGGGTTAGATGGAGCATGGAGTCCCGACACAGTACTAGCAGCTCCTTGGTTCGTGAGGTGAGGAACCAACTGTCCAAGTATAGGAACACCTGGAACCCTTGTAACTTGAGATGCACTGTCATGCACAGGCAAACAGCTTGGAGACTGGTGAGACTGAAAGGCATTGCTCTGAACTGAAAATGACTAGATCCCAGCTGGAAACTGAGATTTCCTGTATGCATCCTGGAGATCCATGGAGTACATCAAGTTGTCCTTCCTCAGAAGTAGTAAAATGGACTGTACCATTATCACCTGGAATTTTGTCCATCTCAAATTGAGGTGGCTTAGGTCCAAATCGAACTTTAGGTCACCTGTTTTCTTCAGTACTATACAGAACCTTGAATACACTCTTGATCCTGACTGGTCTGGGAGGGCTTGCTGGATGACACTCTTTTCTAGCATCTTTCATACCTCTGCTGTTGCTGCCAATTCCATCTGACTGGGTAGAACACCAGGAATTTTCTTCCTTTTCTCAGGAAGGGAAACAAAGGGAGTAGCAGTCTCTGAGGATGTTCCTCTGCACCCATGAATCTTGGGTGACGGCCTACCAGGCTTGCAGGTTCAGGGGAAAGGCACCCCACCCCCCAAAATGTCTCCAGAGTGCAGCAGATGGGTAACTATTCTGAGGTGCTGATAGGGGTTTCTTCTTGAAATGACAGCAACACCCCCAATTCTGCAGTCTATTTCTACCTCTGTGACAACGTCTATTAAAGGTACTCCCCCATCTGCCCTGGGGAGGTCTGTCTGCAGAAGCATCCTGGCCGAAACTCGGGGATTTTCAAAACCTCTGTAAACTTTGTTTACATACTGTTGTCCTATAATCACTGTTATACAATGGTTGCTCATTAACATTCAAAAACGTGCACACTGATTGGTCAGCTCAACCAGCATGCCCGTTGTAAACAGAGCGTATACCAATAGAAATGGTTGAATGGACTTTCTTCTATTAACATATGCCAAGGCTTTACAGTTTTCTTGAGGTAAGAAGTTGAGAGGTACATATGGAGAGCAGAGAAAAATATAACGAAAGTCTGGTACTTTTTGCAAAACTGAAGAAACGTATCTGATCTTCCTTGTATTTTTGCCCTGTCTCTCTTGTACCTATAAGCTGTCCAGATTTCCCAGGTTGCTTGCTTTCCAAAGCACTGATGTACTGCACAAGCATGGGAGAGTAAGTCACAAATGCATGCAGAGTACATCAACAAAGCGTCAGAACATGGAAACAATGCAGAACACCACGGCACTGTTGTACAAAAACATTATTTGACAGAAGTAACTAAATTCTTTCTTAAATAATGTCATTGTATAACAGCAATAACCCATTCCTGGGTGTGGTACATTGAAGATTTACTAACGGTTGCCTTTGTTTAATCACTCGAGCTTCGCTCTCAAGATTAAACCACATCAACAGTAGGTAAATCTTCAATATACCACACCCACTCATCGGTTATTGCTATATTAATCTACATTTATACCATTATTATATAATTACAGTCATTATTGCTATAGTAATCCCGTTGCTTAACTACTGCTTGTTCTAGCATCAACTTTTTATCTGTGTTTTTCTCCCTTATTTCTCTGTAATTCAGTTCTCCTAAAGGGAATGACTTCTGCATTTATATGACCCATAGAGAAAGTACAGTTGTGAACACTTACCATAAATGTAGATGTTCGAGTGTATTCACTGTTGCAGTCATTACATTTGGGTAATCTGCTTGCAGGTTGCCCTCATTTGGCCTGATTAACAAAGTCTTGGGTCCTGCATCGGTTGCTGTCCCTTCTTCCATGACATCAGGTCGTCAGGGGTATAAAACATGCAGCTGACGTCATTACATCAGTTTTCCTTGCCCCATATGTCAGGTGCTCCCCAAATGGGGAGCAATTAAATATAAAAACACAAAGGGATACCTACAACGAAAAAGCAAATACACTAAAAAGGCTTTTAAACATAGTAAAGGAAAGTAGAGGTACAGCCAAAAGAAGTTAGGAGGAAGGAGGGAGGGTAACCAGGACTGCAACAGTGAATACACTCGAACATCTACATTTACAGTAAGTGTACACAACTGTACTATGTTCTTCATGTTTCACTGTTGCAGTCATTACATTTGGGTAGATTCCCAAAGCTATGGTTGGGAGGAGGAGTTTTGATAGCATTAGGAGCAGCTATAAAGCCCTGCAAGACAGCAGTGACAAGGCCAACTCTATATTTAGATAAAATTGGCTAATGGTAATGCTTGGTTAAAGTTTGTACAGAATTCCAGGTAGCAGCTTCTAGGATGTCCCTGGTAGGAATGCCTCTGAGAAAGGCTGTAGAAGTAGATGCAGCCCTGGAGGAGTGAGGTCTGATCCCCTGAGGAATAGGTTTTTCATGGTGCTTATAGCAGAAATGAATGCAATGGCTTATCCATTTAGAAATGGGTTGTTTTGAAATAGCCTTCCCCTCTGCCCCTGCAGCAAATGCTACCAGCAGTTGTTCAGATTTTCTTTGAGCCTTAGTCCTGTCCAAGTAGGATCCAAGTTGTCTGTGCACATCCAAGGAATGCAGAATCCATTCCCCTTTGTTCTGTGGATTGGGAAAGAAGGTTGGCAAATGAATGGACTGATTTAGAGCCACACTGGATACCACCTTGGGCATGAAGGATGGATTGGTCCGGAGTGATACCCTGTCCGCATGAAAGATGATGAAAAGCTCCACTGCCATAAGGGCCTGTAATTCAGATACCCTTCTAGCTGAAGTGATTGCTAAAAGGAAAGCAGTTTTCCAAGAAAGAAATTTAAGTCTGCAGTAGTAGCTGGCTCGAAAGGAGGGAGAGTGAGTTTCTCCAATACAAAGTTAAGGCCCCAGGCTGGGGTTGGAGCTCTCCTGGATGGTCTCAAATTTTTGGCCCCTCTGAGGTACTGCTTGAGCAGTGGATGAGAGAAGAGGGGAGGTTCTGTGTTATAATGAGCTGAAATGTCTGAGGCATGGATTTTAATGAAGGAAAAAGACAGGCCCTTGTGAAGCATCTCAGTTAAGTATTGTAAAATCTGAGGCAAATTGGTCGCTACTGTGCTCATCCCTTGAGATTGGTTCCAGGCACAGAATCTTTTCCATTATTTAGCATAAGATTTTCTAGTACTAGGCCTCCTTGCCTCTAAGATGACATCCATCACAGGTCTGCTGAGGGATGGTAATGGAGAATTTAAGTAATTAGCCAGGCTGCAAGGTTGAGTGTTGGAAGCTGAGGGTGCCAAATCTGGTTCTCCTGCTGAGACAGCAGGGAAGGAGTCTGAGGCAGGTGCCATGGAAATAACCGTGACACACTGCACAGGAGGGGGTACCAGTGTTGGCATGGCCAGTCTGGAGCAATCAAAATCATCCTTGGTTTGTCCTGTTTGACTTTTAGTAGTACTTTGGAGAGCAGAGGTAGCGGGGGGAAGGCACAGACTGATGCATCCACTTTCCAGGCTTGTTTGTGGGGAGTCCTTGTGCAAAAGTTGTCCAATTGGTAGTTCTGGGGGCAGGCAAACAGGTCTATATCTGGGCTCCCCCATTCGCTTGTCAACATGTTGAAAATCCTTGGTTCCAGTTTCCACTCTTGTGGGTCCATAAGGTTTCTGCTTAATCCGTCTGCTAGTGTATTTAATTTTCCTGGCAGGAATTGAGCTTGTAGGTGCACTTGGTAGCTCAAGGCTGAGTTCCACAATGCCATGGCTAGTCTGCAGAGGGGGATAAAAGTGTGTACCCCCCTGTTTATGTACCACATAATTGTGGTGTTGTCCGTCTTTACCATTAGTTGTCCTGGAAGAATGTAGTCCTTGAAGGCTGTCAGAGCATTCTGTACAGCTAATATTTCTTTTTGATTGATATGCAGGTGCATTTGACTTGAGCTCCATTTGCCCTGAATGCACTTCCCTACCAGGTGAGCCCCCCATGCATACTCTGATGCATCTGTTGTTAGGGTTTGGGCAGCAGGGGGTGGTGTGAAAGGCCATCCCTTGTTTTGGTGGCAGGTCTCTGCCCACCAAAGGAACTCTAGGCGTAGGCAAGGTATGACAGGAATCATTGTTTCTAGGCTGTGAGAATGTTGTCTCCATAGGCTTTTTAGATACCACTGTAGTTTCCTCATATGCAGCCCTGCATATGGAATTAGAAGAATGCAGGAGGCCATGAACCCCAAGGCTTGCAGTATTTGTCTTGCAGACAGCAGAGTTTTTGTGGCCACTTGTTTGAAGTAGGTTGTCAAATGAGTTTGCTTTTCTGGCTTGAGGTAAGCCATCTGGGAAGTTGTATTCAAGCTTGCTCCCAGGAATGTAATTTGTTGACAGGGTACCAGTTGTGACTTCTTTTCATTTATGGTGTACCCCAGACAAGTTAGAACCCTTTTTACAAACGCCAGATGATTCAAAAGTATGTCCTGGCTTACTGCCTGAATTAGACAATCGTCCAGATATGGGTATATTTGAATACTTTTTTGCCTGCTAGACACTTTGTGAATACCCTGGGCGCAGTAGATAAGCCAAAGGGCAGTGCAGAGAATTGATAGTGCGTGTAGCCTGCTTTGAAGTGTAGGTATTTTCTACAGGATTCCCTGATTGGGATGTGCAGGTATGCTTCTTTTAGATCTAGTGTTGCCAACCAGGTGACTTTGCCTGGCATGGGAAGTAATTGGTGAAGGAAGTCAGCATCTTGAATTTTGGAATCTCCAGAAAGGTTTTTAGAGTAGACAGGTCCAGGATAGGACGCCATGCATTGTCTTTTCTGGGTACCAGGAAATGTCTCAAGTACAAACCTTGCCCCCTTTCCTCTTCTGGTACCAGCTGAACAGCCCCCATGCTTAAGAGAGAATGTACTTGTTTTTGGGCCTCTGCCCACTGATTTCGGGGTAGGTCCGGCCACCCGCTTGGAGTTGGCAACGTGTGGAAGTGAAATCTGTATCCCTGGGACACTATATTTAAAACCCATTTGTCCTGGGTAATGAGTTCCCAATTCTTTGCATGAAGAGCAGTCTTTCCCCCCAAAGGGGCAGTCAGTTGATAAGTGCTTGGAAATTTTAAAAGGAAGTCATTGAGACAGTTTACCATAGGGGGGAGTCTTATTATTCCCAGATTTGGAAGTGGAGGCCCCCCACTACTTAGTTCTGTGTGCCCCCTGGGACTGAAACCTGGGGTTTTTGCTGTGTCTGGGTTTAGCTTGAGAAGACCTAGAAGGGGCTGGAAAGAACCAGTTCTTAGAAGGCCAGTGTCTGCTAAATCTAGGAGGCTGAACTTGTAAAAAAATCTTTAACAGTTTGCATAGATTTAGCTTTATCTTCCATCTTTTTAAGAACTTCTTCAGCCTTGTTGCCAAACAGGCGGTCCAGATTGAAAGGAGCATCCAACAATTTAGCTTTAACATGATCAGGCAAAGATTGCTCCTTAAGCCAAGCATGCTTTCTAAGCACAGACTCAGTAACAGCAGCCCTGCAAGAGGCCTCTAATGAATCAAAACCACATTGCAAAGTATGTTTTCCAACTTGTTCAGCAGAATGCATTAAATCCTGTAAGTGTTTAATTTTCACACAGTCAGGAATCAACATAATTTTTTGTTTAAGTAGTCCAATAACATGCTGCTGATATTTTAACATATGGAATTGGCAGTTTAAAGCCCTAATCGCCAAGGTTGCTGAAGTACAAATTTTTTTTACCCCATCTATCCAGCTATATCCGTCTCTATCAGAAGGGGTAGGATTTTTAGCAGTAGAGGCTTTAATGCCCTTGGGCCCCTGTGAAATAGTCTCTGGATCCGCAATTGGATTTTTGAAAAGGAACTTATGGGACTCGGGGACCCTGTAGTATCTGTCTGATTTAATGGGAGCTGGAGGCAGGGAATCAGGGGCCAAACTGGATTCCAAGAAAGCACCATCAACTGTATCTAGTACAGGAGGAATAGCCAAAGGCCTATGCTGAGGTAGGAAAAGGAAATCTCTAAGCCTCTTTTTTGAATCTGAAAATTCCTGGCTTTCCCAGTGAAAATGCTCCCTCAGAGTATGTAAGGTTTCCCCAAAAGAAAAATCCTCAGGAGGGGAAGCAGAGGGAAGAAAGCCCTCTGCATCAGAATCCTCATAGGTAGGTATGGACAAATCCAGGTCATCAGAAGAATCAGAAAAAAACAGAATCCTGATCAGAAGATTCATAATCAAGCTCAGCCCTAGGCCTCTTTGGGGTGGGGGGGGGTTGACTACCCCTGATTAGAGTTATTAGATCTTCAGCCATTTTTATCATTTTTTGTTTAGGCATAGAGGCCTGAGCATGTGGCCTGGGCATCATTTTTTTAGACATGGATCGAGATTTAGGCCTTATTAATGAAGGAGGCGTCGATTTAATATGCAAGTCCGTAGGCCTGAATACACCCTCAGGAGCCGGTGCGTGCACAGCGGCTCCAGACCCATCCAAGGTAGAGACATCCGCGAGTTCCATAGTTGAAGTATCTCACGGCATACCGGACTCCGAATGGGTCTCAGTAGAGGCCTGCGAATCAGAAGGAGTGGGTATCTGGAGCTGCGAAAGCGCCTCACTGAGTACCGGCGAACTGGCGACTGGCTTAGGAGAAGCGTCGTTGGCAGTTTTGGACCTCGGCGGCCTGTCTCTGTCTTTATCTTTGTGTTTTTTCAGAATTTTGGTAGTCGGATGGCTAACCAATGACATTTCAGGATAATTAAACCAATAACCGAAATATTTAGAGGCAAAAATGTACCGACGACGGATAGTGTGCTGATTAAATAAAGCACAAAACCGACAACAAGGTATGTTGTGGTCAGGGCCTAGGAAAGGAATACAGTACGAATGAAAATCTTTATGAGGTATTTGCTTTCCACAAGTAATACAATTATTAACTTTTACTGACATCGGGAAGGAGCAAGAAAAAGTTTCCCCAACAGGGTACTTAGCTTTTTGTTGAAGACTTCAGTTCTGAAACTCAAAAACGAAAATTTCAGGAGTCGGCCGACCGGCACTTGTGAACTGCTTCTGCTTCCGGCAATGCACGGCAAGAAAGACTGATGTAATGGTGTCGGCTGCATGTTTTATACCCCTGATGACCTGACGTCATGGAAGAAGGGACAGCAAAAGATGCAGGACCCAAGACTTTGTTAATCAGGCTGACTGAGGGCAACCTGTAAGCAGATTACCCAAATGTAATGACTGCAACAGTGAAACATGAAGAACATCAAGCCCTGTTTAACACATTCCTAAAGGGTTCTCCTCTCAGCAAGCTTCTGACAACGGCTCCCTCATGAAATAGGTCTGCAGCAGAATGTACAGGGAAATCCGCTCATAAAAAAATGGCCCTACTCTTCCCAGGATGGAAACGGAAGATCTTCTCTGGGGATACCTCTTTCCCTCAAGGAACCCTGAGGGGAACCAAGGACTTAAGAACCAGGAATGGTGGCTCCTTGCTTAAGAAAGGAAGATCTCCTAGAGGAGAACCCCCCCCCCCACAATTGTCTTTTGTAACCCCTTTAATCAAGACTTGAGTCTGTGTATGATGTTCATTAGGATTCCACAGAAACAGTAGCAGGGGAGCAGCCATAAGATGGTGTCAACCTTAACTGCCAATCTGGGGTGCAGACCCTGATATCATCCCATCTAGTGTCTCCTCTAGCATTGCCAACCAAGTTCAGCTACTTTGTGAGAGATAGCCTAAGAGACTAAGCCTTGGCCTTTAGTACTCTCAATCCACAAATGGATAATTCAAGAGGATACTCCCCACAGTTAGGATTGTTAAATCCAAACTAAGCCAATCAGATGAAAGAAAGATCCCATAAAACCCTAAGATGGATTCTGCTCACCACCCCAGACTAAGAAATAGGACTGACTCTCTCCCAGGCTTCAAGTCTGCCACAGAAAAAAGAAGTTATGTATTCACCATAAGGTTCCATATGTGTTGTCCTTCTCACCTTCATTCTTCACTGGTTGGGTTCGGAACCGATCCTCTGTGAAGGATGATGGCGAGATAGGACAACATCACATCAAATGATCAAAATGCCATCAAGCACCTGACACTGAGGAAGAACCCCATGTCCTTACAAGACCTGGCATGCAATGAACAACATGGAGTTACCTCAAGAAGGTGTAGGCCTCAGGTAGTACTCCATGTAAAATTCTTCATCAGCTAGCAGGTATTGGTAGAGATCCTCCTTCCAATCCCACACACAGTCTTATTCATCCATTCTTCTTCAGTTCGGAAACATTCAAAGGGCATGAAAGCAAACTTTTTACAAGTGATGAAAGACTTACTGGAGGTACAAGAAGAAAACTGTTGTACTTTGAGAATTTAAACAGACTTGTGGGGACTTCCTTGCTATTACTTCACCCCTTGGAGGCAGTGATTACAGCTCACCTCCACAACTGTTGGGCCATGGTGGGCTTCATACTCCCACTGACGTCAGTACAGCACCACACTATGTGATCACAACCTCCAAGGGTAAATAACAGCATGAAAACGCACTCTTTCAATAACTAGCTTACAAAGTACAACTTGGTTCACAAAGCCTAAAGGGAATATGCACTTGGTATGGCCTTTAAATCGCCAAACCCAGAATGGACTGCACACAGGTCACCTACAGAGTTGAGTCTTTGGCTTATCATTCTCAGGCCCCTGTCTCTTCACTCTCGCATCTCCTCTCTCCTCTGAGTGTACCAAAGTCTTCCTGTGCCCCTTTATTCAAGATAACTACTGTTCACACAACACAAAGTATTACTTTCACACAAACATACCCACACACAAAATTTCCAGGAATGCTGGCAGAATTCTCACATTCTCCATAACTTTCTTCCAGGCTCGTTAGTACTGCCACCACTATAAAGCCAAAGACTTGCCAAACATGAAGTACATAAAATTAATATTTCTTTCACTAGTAGTGGGCCTAAACACTCTCATGGAAATGTGACATACAGAATGCTAACCGATAATGTACATAATGTGTACTCTTTTCTCAGGTAAACAAAAGATGAACAAATACTTTCCTTTCATGTTTACAAGATTTAAAACCAATGCCTAAGCAGAATGCTTCCTCTGCATCAGTGTGTGTGTGTGTGTCTGTGTAAAATGACCTCATCACCATGCTAGGGGTTTCCTAACTGAAAGGAAAAAAAGCTTTTAAGGGGAAAAGCACCACCTAACTGCCTAGAAGCTCTTGCTAGTCCAGGGGCAGTGAAACCAGCATGGAATGTTGGAGGTCTTGGGTTGGAGTCCTAAATAAGATCTAGTATTTTCCTTTAATGTTTACAAGGTTTAAAACCATTGCCTAAACAGAAGGCTTTGTGTGCATTTGCATAGTGTGTGTAATTTGACTATACAAATTGACTAATTTTGCAGCTAATGCATTAGTGGGGCATTTCTTCCAAGTTATCTTCTGTAAACAGGCTCATGCTCAGTGGGGCTTTTTGAATCCTTAAATGAAAATAAACAAATAACTGAAAGAAACCTTACAGATTCAAACTTTTCTCCGACAAATTTTAATACAGACACTGTAAGCCACTGCTTGACTTAATATAGCACAGTGACCGCATAAACTTCACAGAACAAGGTCATTTCACAATCTATTCCAGTTTTATAGTTCTTGCACAAAATCCCCTTGGCAAATACAAACAAATAATGACAGTGCAGCAGTTCACAAGGTTGGGCCCTGTATATGAAATGTTGCATATTTTCAGAATGCTTTAAAGGGGTGTGTGTTAGATGAGGGAAATAAACTGAAGAAGTTGGGAAGAAGGCTGCTCCTGTTGTTAATAATTTAAATGCTAAAGAATTTTTTTCCAGGGAACCGAGTTATCGTCTACTGTATTAAAACCACTGGGGCGCTGGGAATCTCAGCAGCACTGTAAAAGGGCAAATTAATTTTGAATTAACACAGAGAAATGTTTCCTTTGTTTCTATGATAAAATGCAGCAAGAATATATTTTCTTTATTAAAATAAATGCATTAAACTATATGCCATGGGTATTTAGTGTCCCTTTGAATGCCACTGTAAAAAATATTTGGAATGTGAGTGGACAGGGAGTTTGTATGTAATACTTCTCAGAGCACTACAGTTTTACATGGCAGATGAGTTCCAGTCCTTGGTTCTACATGTCACATAATGTGGCACTGTACTGTGGTCAGCTTATGGCCTACCAAGTAATTGCACCTCCTGTTACAATTCCAAACAAAGAGGGAAACTGAATGGTGCACAGTTTATTTACTTTATTGTTTGTATTTAATTGTTATAGTGGTATAACATTTAGGACACAGTCAGTAAAACATTTACTCACTGTACTGTGATTGATATTTGCTGTGTAAATGTATCATGTAAAGTTTTCTGGCAGTTACTTCAAAGGAAAAGAAATGGGCATTCTGATCCTTACCACTAATTAGTCTATGACTAGGACTAGCTGTAGAAAAGACTTCAAATAAGTCTACTGAATCCTAAAATTAACTTGCAACTAGTTAAATATAAGTTCAGGTCCCTCCTTTCCCCACTGGAAGCATCCACCTCAGCAGCTCTGCTAAGACCACTACTTCAGTCCCCCATTGGGGAGCATGCCTCCACATAATGGATTCCACTTGGCTTACTGACAGTGCAGGCTCAGTCTCCAATGGGTAACAGCTGGTGCTAGATTTCAATGTGTGGTAAGCCAAGCCACCTTCCACCCAGAATGGGTGAGCTGCTGATTTTCCCTTGCCAGCTTCTTACAGTACCCAAGGCACTTTTTTTTTTTTTTTTTTTTTAACATTTCTTCCTCCATATTTGTGTTCCCCCCCCCCCCACACACACACACACACACCTTTAGTATCCAAGCCATCTGTATGTTAGCAAATGGCCTCATTTTGCCCTTTCCTTCCTACTTGGGTGAAAGTCAGGACTCAAGCAACCACTAACTGATGCTGAATGGGAGTGTTTTAATTCCTTTTTCCTCCCTGCTGTGGCTGGAGAGCTTCTTGCTTGGACACAGCTAGCAATGCCATGACAATGTTTCATGTATCCACAGGCCAAGTTCAAACTACAGTGTTATACATTGCAAAACAGGCCTAAAAGCTCACTAACTAGCTATTTTGCTGCAGCTATCACACAGTCTACACTGTGTGGCACTCAAGACATAGTCATTTCACGTCACAAGGATAGCTGAGCAAACACTCCTATTCTCTCAGTTGATACCAAAGATACCCAGACTGCCTAGCTGAACAAAAGGCCAAAGGCAGTACACTTTGGAACAAAGGTAAACTGCATATAATTACTTGTTTGCATCTATATGCAGGAACTGCCAACATTCATTATTTAAAACTAAATGTGTCTTACAAAAAAGTACTGCATTCTTCCAATACAGGACCCACAAAATTTGAAAAGAACTTGCATGACAGCCTCTCATCAGATAATGCAAAGACAACTGAATTGTTTATAGCAACACATATATTACTTTGATTTTGTCTGCCATGACTACCACAGCTTGTGTCAGCTGCAACAAGAATTCACTGTACATACTGCTGTTGGTTTATAACAGCTCACATTTTAAGTACACCTTACCTGAACAATACGTTCATGAGTCTTTAGAACTGCATCAACATACATCTTGGTACCTTGCTCTTGTAAAAGCATTACCTCTGAAGATTTAGTTGGCATTGCATAGCTGTGAAAAAAGTAATACTGTAATGAAAAAATACATAATACTCCTTAATATAACCACTATGAGATAAACTATCAGGGATGTAAATACATCTCACAATTCTCTTAAATACAACAGAATATGGTTATTGTAAAGCATCAGTTTCTATGTCAGCACTTTGCCTAAATTTGAAATTTATATTATCTCCTCTTTTACTGTATTTAAAAACTTGTGAAGTGTAGCAAATAGAAAAGATGTGAAGCTTTTCAGTTAGAATGTGTATCACACTTTAGCAGCACTGCACATGGATATCGGACATCATAAAAACACAGTGGTAAGTTTAAAATGCACACTGAGTAGCTTAGTATTTGCCTGCATCAAGCTTCCCAGTCTCATCTTGACTGCAAAATGTGATTCATAAAAGAAGGCTTCACATGCTGCCATCATAAATGAATAATTGACTTATTATGGATATGTACGAAGTTACTCCTCACCTGCATTCTTTCTCATTTGCAGATGTGTTGCATCGTGCAGCATATAGTACTGTTAGCAACTGTTGTATCTGTACATAGTCTTATTGATATGATATCATGCATAGCACCATTTTGTTCAGCCTTTGATCAATACCTTCCACTTAACCCCCAGCAGTTTTCCTTCTGTGACTTAGTCCACCGTGGTGCTTTACATTCCTACACAGACACAGTTATTTCCTGGAGCACTCTTGTATCCCCACTTCCTTTTAAATAACTACTCCCCTCAAGTTCCTAATGATCATGTTACATCTTCTACGCTGCTGATTCTGAAGAACTGCTACTACTACATGACTACAAGGCAACAAAGAGATACACCAGATATATTTCAACTACTGGCAATTTCAGAAAAGCTCTCCATTCTCACCTTATTCCATCTACCACATGTAAATGCTTCAGCGGTTCTAGTCTTTAAACTCAATCACCTTCCCCTTTTTTCTCGTCCCACTTCAATCACCATTGCTTTTTACCCATTCTTCCCAAGACTTTAGTCCCTTTTTCACTGTCTATAACCTATCCTTGATCTTCCATAATCTATGCCTATCTTTTACTCTCAGAACAGTTTTGCAGTATTCTTCTTATGCTTATCACAGAGACTGACTATTTACTGACGTGTAACGCTATATACAGTTTTACAAGATATATGCTAAGTTATGTACAAATTTTCATTTATTGCATATGTTTTTATTTTTTGTAAATGAGTTTACATTTGTATACATTTTTTCTAAGTTATTGCTTGTGTTTGTATATATGTATACACATACATATATAAACACATACTTATCCATTTATCCGTCCTCAACCCCTTTTTCCCATTTTGTACATGGGGTCGGGGTGTCACTTTCTACAGTGAAAATTATCTCGAACCAAGGTTTACTTGGCCGGGTAGATAGCCCTGCCATGATAGTTCATCCGTACAACTCACTCGCAGCTATGGCTAACGTGTGTGTGTGTGTGTGTGTGTGTGTGTGTGTGTGTGTATATATATATATATATATATATATATATATACATATATATACACATATATATACATACATATATCATTACCACACAGACACCTTGTATAGACACCCACACATTCACATATACACAGAGAAATTGCTACATTTTGTCATTGGGTCTGAGTTGCGTATGAAAAGTGTTACTGGACTAGGTATGTGAACTGGTTGAAATAATGACAAAGATCAATGAATAAAACATTTGTAAAAAAGGGACAGAGTACAAGTAAGATTTATCTTGTTTGTTTCCGTAAGACTAATTTATGAGCAAAATACTTCTTAAAATAAAACCAATAACCACAAAATGAAGTATGGATGCCTAAGACCCATTATTTTACCTTCAGTTTATTTACACAGTCCTTCAGATCAAGAAATTTCATCAAAAAGTGACTTCTTCTAAACATGAAGTACAATCCCCATGCACTCACATTTATAACATCTTAGCACCAATAGGATTCCAAAAAAACATGATCACATGACTGTCAACACATTAAAAACAGTGATACAAAGCCGACATAACTTAAAATAGTAAGTAATGAAGTAATGAAAATAAGTCCTAAAATAATGAGATTCTATAAAAAGAAAAAACGTTAATAATAACTCGGCTGCTTTTAATGCTAAGTGGGCTTAAAGAATGTGTGTCCTGTAAATCACCACTGTGAATGAATGTTCTTAAGCAGGGTGCTAATTTAGAGGTAATGCTTGCTAAAAAAACAAGTCCGGTGCTTCATGGCAGCATATTAAGCTGATGTGGAGCACGGACTCTAAGGAAGCTAATGATTGCCATTATTTTACACTCGCTAAGCAGCACATTTGCTGTTTAGCTAGTGTAAAATTAAAAGAAAATTCATCTATTTCTTTTGGCTGCTCCTGTTATAGGGATCGCCACAGCAGATCATCTGTTTCCATTTCTTCTTGTCCTCTGCATCTTTCTCTGTCACACCAACCTCCTGCATGTCCTCTCTCACCACATTCATAAATCTTATCTTAAGCTTTTCTCCTTTCCTCTTATCTAGCAAATGTCCAAACCAACACAATCTCTCCTCTCTGGCTTGGTCTCCAAACCGTTCAACCTGAGCTGATCCTCTAATAAACATTTCTAATTCTGTCTGTCCTAGTCACACCCAATGCAAATCTTAACATCTTTAACTCTGCAACCTCCAGCTCTGACTCCTGTCTTTTCGCCAGTGCCACCATCTCCAACCCATGGTGGTCTCACTACCATTTTGTAGACCCTCCTTTTCACTCTTACTGCTACCTGTCTATACCAAATCACTCCTGACACACTTCTCCACCTACTACACCCTGCCTGCACTTTCTTCAACTCTCTTCCACAGTCACCATTACTCTGAACTGCTGATCCCAAGTATTTAGACTTATCCACCTTCACCAGCTCTATTCCCTGCATCCTCACCATTCCTCTGTCCTCCCTCTCATTCACACACATATTATGTCTTAGTCCTGCTGACCTTCGTTCCTCTCCTCTCCTCTCTAGAGCACATCTCCATCTCTCCAGGGTCTCCTCAACCTGTTCCCTACTCTCACTACAAATCACAATGTCATCTGCAAACATCATGGTCCACGAGGAACTATCTGCAAATATATAGAGCTGAGTATATTTTTCTGTATTATTCTGTATTATAGACCTACATTGTTTGCTTAGATATCTGTTGTATATATACATATATATATATATATATACACATACATACACACACACACATATATATATATATATATATATATATATATATATATATATATATATATATATATATATATATATATAGAGAGAGAGAGAACAGTATATATTTTTTGGCTTTATAATTTGCACATTCCTCACATCTGTGTTGAAACTGTTTTTCCCCACCCCCTTATTTCCTGCCTTGTCTGCAGCTATATAACTGAGCTAGTGTTGTGTGTCCTGCTAATTAACAATCTGCATTCAAACTGGATACTTAGTTTGAGAGACAGCCTTACAGAACTATCTGCAAATATATAGAGCTGAGTATATTTTTCTGTATTATAGAGCTAAATTGTTTGCTTAAATATCTGTTTAATATATATATATATATATATATATATATATATATATATATATATATATATATATATATATATATAGAGCACAGTATATATTTTTTGGCTTTATAATTTGCACATTCCTCACATCTGTGTTGAAACTGTTTTTCCCCACTCCCCCTCCCAGTTCTTGGTTGTAGTTTAAATTTGGTGGCTTTTGCAGTGCCCACCCCACTGTAGATTTGATCTAAGACACTCCCCCAGGCCCATCTCTTTACCGCATTCTACCTAATTAACCCTTTCTGCACTTGCTTTTAGTCCTTTTTAATTTAATTACATTTTTTCAAACTGTGTGTGGACTAATATTGCTACATATTCAAGTGTGCCAGCTTGCACTGCATGAGAATTGTATTTACTACTGCTTTTGCTACTTTTCTGAAAAAAAAAAATTAATCTGCTTTTACTGTACTTGTGTTTCTCCCTACTTTATTTTGCTTTTGCGTCATCTTAAAAGTACTCAATTGTATTTATTACTGCTTGGTGTAACTCATTCTAAGCCTTTTAGTTTCAACACTTGGGCTTCAGACCAGTTGTTTTACATTGAGAGGGTTTGTGGTCTGCACTGTAGTGGCAGAACAGGTAGCTTACATCCTTCTAAGTTGTGAACTGCTGATTGAGGGCTCAGTGTCTGTTATTCTAAAAGTGTATTAATTCTGGTTTAAGCACTTGGGCTTTCAGGCCAGTTATTTTACATTAAGAGGGTTCGCGGTCTGCACTCTTGAGGGAGGAGAGGCTGGACTCTGCCCTTATGAGCTGGGAATTTCTGGTTAAAGGCTTATAGTGCATGCATATCTGAACTGCTTCTTACTGAAATTGGTACACCTTGTTTGCTGTAGCATAGACTAGATCCAGGCCTGCTGCAACTAGCTTTGTTTGTATAACTTGAGCACTAATCCAGGCATTCTTTAAAGTATTCAATTGTATTTATTACTGCTTGGTAGTAACTTGATTAAAGTGTAGCTATAATTCTAAGTCTTTTGGATTATGCACTTGGGCTTCAGACCAGTTGTTTTACATTAGGAAGGTTTGTGGCATGCACTGTGGTGGCAGGACAGGTAGCTTTCATCCTTCTAAGTTGGGAACTGCTGATTGAGAGCTCAGTGTCTGTTATTCCTAAAGTGTATTAGTTCTGGTTTATGCACTTGGGCTTCAGGCCAGTTATTTTACATTAAGAAGGTTCATGGTCTGCACTCTTGTGGGAGGAGAGGCTGGACTCTGCCCTTCTGAGCTGGGAATTTCTGGTTAAAGGTTTATAGTGCCTGCATATTTGAACTGTTTCTTACTGAAATTGGTACACCTTGTTTGCTGTAGCATAGACTAGATCCAGGCCTGCTGAATCTAGCTTTGTTTGTATGCTTGTTGATTGTTTGCTTGTTATTTCCCTGGAAAGCTAATTCCACCTAGAATGCGGCTTCTCAGCGCTTCTGTGGATCCCTAGTGATATCTGCATTGCTTACTGTACTTATTTCCTTGTTTCACTTGAAAGAAAGTTACTGTTTGTCGTTTTTGCATTTAAGTTACCTCTAATACATTGCACTTAAGTTACCTGGCACTTGCTCACTAAAGCAATTATATAAGTCAGCACTAAAAATTAAAAGCACTACACCCTCACTCCCCATTGGCCCTTGTTTTCAATTATAAAGGAATTCCCAATATTATTCTAGCATGTCCAAAGGTCAGATGTCAATCTCCTCTCCGGTCCAGCTGGTGAATCTGGGAATCCTGAGGCAATGTTACAACTGCCTCATGTACACAGACAACCCTCTCCTCCTCCCAACAAATTCCAACACATGTGAGAGATGCAACCATATAGCCAAACTGGAGGCTAAGCTCTCTCAACTCAGTACTGGCATAACCAGTCAGGAGGAGAAGGAAACCACACTCAGGTCACTCCAAGGCAAGTACAAGTCTCACATAGACCTACCACGACAGCAAACCAAACACATAATCACACAAAAACATACTCGGAGGCTCTAAATAAAGATCTGCCTAAGCAGCAGAGACCTCTAAAGCAGACACCCAAGCAACCGCTACCCCAAAACAAAACACGTGCAACACATCTCACAAAGCCAGTGGGCCGAACAGTCACAGCCCTTAAGGCTAAACAACACACCTGATACACTTGTAATAGGTGACTCTATCGTCAGGCACACTGACGTCCCGCTCACCAGGCTGAACAAGGAGAAGGTCACGGTGAGCAGCCTGTCGGGCACTAGGATCCGCCACAACACAAGCACTCAGGTCACTCCAAGACAAGTACAAATATGACTCAGTCATTGTCCATGCTGGTGTGAATGACCTGAGACGTACCTCCCTGGACTACATGAAAAGAGACAGAGGAGCTCTCTGAGCATGTAGCCCAGGCCGGTATGACCCTGACCTTGAGTAGCATCTTACCCTCACCAAGAATGATGCCACAATATGAAGACAAGATGATCAATTTCAACAATTGGCTTAAGTACTGGTGTCATTCAAAGGGGATCCAATGCCTGTCAGCCTGGGATGATATGCTCGACAAGCCACGATGATTCGCTAGGGACGGCTTGCACCTGTCACCCCTGGGCTTTCGGATATTGGCAAAGGCTCTTGCTACCCCCATAGTGCCTTTTTTAGGCAAGGCTCAAAAGACAAACCCACCTCCATAGGTATCACAAGGGATAAGAAACTAAGAGTAATGCTACTCAAAGCCAGAAGTCTAAACCTCAAGATGCACTCACTTGAAACTCTCCTTAGCATGGAGAACATCGATATCTGTGCAGTAAGAGAAACCTGGTTCAGGGCTCCCAAGAGCACCCCAGCACTACCAGATTATACCTCATACCATGCTTTTCAGCCCCAAAACTTGGATTGAACCACAAAAGGTGGGGGAGTATCGATATTCATCAAAGAAACCCACACCTCCAGGTTGGTGGCAAAGCACGAAGCATCAGAGACTATCCATGTGCAACTAACAGTGGGTAAAACTGCCTTCCAGTTTATAGCCTGCTACAGACCACCCCCCAAACCCAGGAACCCCACTCGGCCTTCCTGAGAACACTAGGAAATATGAAGGTCTCTCCAAACACCATTATATTGGGCGACTTCAAATACCCAAACATAGACTGGGAGCATTACTCTAGCTCCAACACCCTAGCCCAAAGGTTCCTAGAATTCATAAACTCAAATGCTATGGAACAACTTGTTACCACTCCCACAAGAGGGGAAAACATACTGGACCTGATCATCACCAACATGGGGACTCTATGCTCCAGACCAGAAGTGTATCCCTCACAGGTAAGATCAGACCATAAACTGATCTCACTGGATATTCACATCCCGACCCCACCCCCTGCCCAGAAAACCACAGTGAAAAACTTCTCTAAAGCAAATTTCACACTCCTCAAAACCGAGGTGGAATCTTTCAAAGCCTATGGAAAATACATCCCAGACTGCAGAATCCTTTATAAATGCATTCTATGAACACCTTCAGGAATGCTTGGATCATGCAATCCCAAATAAAACCAAGACCCAATCCTCCAAAGGCAGACGTCCTGTCTGGTGGACCCCAGCCATAAACAAACTATACAATAGAAGGAGGAAGCTACTACATGATAGAGCAAAATCCCAAAAAGGGAAGGCATCGCTGATCAGTATTAGCAAAAAACTAACGGTACTCATAAAATCGTCTAAGGCCAGCTTCAAGAGAAAAATTGCACAGGACACTAAGGATAATCACAAGGCTTTCTTTAGTTATGTCAGGAACCTGGGTGGGAATTCCCAGATATGCTCAGAAATAGTCCAAAATGACAAAAAATACACCAAACCCACAGACATTGCCAACATCCTAGCTGACAGGTTCAGCGCAAACTTCTCCCACCAAAGGGCAAATATCTATCCCAGCAGAGTGCTGCCCCCCTGACATCTCAGATGCTCAGGTAAGAGCCGCCCTTTCCAAAGCAAAAAACACAGCATCAATGGGACCAGACGGTGTCCCAGGCTGCATCTTACATGAACTCCAAGAAGAGCTAAACCCAAACATAAAACTACTGTTCAATCTCAGCCTTACTACAGAATATGTACCCAAAGAGTGGCGTACAGCAACAGTGGTCCCTCTCCACAAAGGTGGTGCCTCAATGGACCCTGGAAACTATCGCCCCATAAGCCTGACTAGCTTGGTCTGCAAAGCTAGGGAAAGGATCATCATGGACCTCATAAATAAAGATATTGGGGACATACAGACACTGGGATCCTACCCAGTTCGGCTTTGTTAAGGGCAGATCCTGCCTCTTAAACCTGGTCGACTTCTTTGAAACAGTCACCAAGGCCATTGACGAAGGGAAGGTGTTCCACACAGCCTACCTGGACCTCGGAAAAGCCTTTGATACAATACCCCACTCGGGCATTATAGATAAGCTCACCAGCTTAAATATAAACCCCTATGTCACTAGTTGGGTTGCAAACTGGCTCAAGGACAGAACCCACATGGTTAGAATTGCTGGAGCCATGTCAGACTCCAAACCAGTTACAAGTGGTGTCCCACAAGGCTCAGTCCTGGGACCTCTCTTGTTCGGTATATATTCCTCGGAGGTACAGGCCAACACAGAAGGACTGTGGCTGACCAAGTCCGCAGATGACTGCAAACTGGGTGCCATAATCGACTCTCCAGCCGACACAAGCATCCTCCAAAAGGGCCTCATAGAAACAGACAACTGGTGCCAGAGCCATGGCCTCAAGCTAAACGCCAAAAAGTGTATAGTCATCCCCTTTGGCAAAAACAAAGCGCCCACAAATTACCACATAGGTGGTAATCCATTAAGTACAGAAGAAGTAATTAGGGACCTGGGGACCCAAGTTGATAGCAATCTCTCATTTGACAACCACGTGGCCAAAGTGGTTAGAAAAACATTTTATATAGCCCACCTAATCATGAAGGGATTCACATCTAGATTAGGGAGGTCATCGTGCCTCTTTACTCATCCCTCATCAGGCCCATAATTGAGTACAATGCCCCTTTTGGGATGTACCTTACCAAACACCTGCAGCAACTGGAAAGACCCCAAAAGTACCTCACCAAGAGGATCAAAGGGCTCAAACAGATGCCATATGCTGCCCGGTTAAAGAAACTCCAGCTCTACTCAGTGGCATACCGCCTGCTCAGAGGCGACCTGTGCCTGACGTATAAAGCCATGTCCAACCCGGAATTAAGGGACATGCTGCACTTCAAAAAATCCAAATCCCATCGAGCTACACGCTCGAGAGACTTGAACCTCAGCACTGAAATAAATAGGACATGCTGGAGGGACAGATTCATAACCCAGAGGCTCCCTTCACTCTGGAATAAAATCCCAGTCCAGGTTAGGCAGAGTCCCTCATTGACTCTCTTCAAGAGGAATCTTGATGAGTGGATGGGAGATCATAGGTTTACCCTGGGTATCACTTCTGTGTCACTGTTAGACAGAGGCACAGTATACTAACCTCGAAAAAGGGCATAGCAAAATTAATTTAAAATGGGTGGCGAAAGTCAAACATACTCTGGCTAGGCTTATAAATGCCCTAGGGCAGATAGCCTAGTATGAACCTATGAACATATGATCTCATCTGTCAACCTGTATATCACCATTGCAAATGAGAAAGGGCTCAGGGCTGATTCTTGATGTAATCCCATCTCCACCTTGAATGCATCTGTCACTACTACCGCAGACCTCACCACTGTCACACTGACCTCATACATATCCTGTATCACTCTTATATACTCCTCTGCCATTCCTGATGTCCTCATATGATACCACAACTCCTCTCTAGGCATCCTGTCATATGCTTTCTCTAAGTCCACAAAGACACAATGCAACTCCTTTTGACCTTCTTTATACTTCTCCATCAACACCCTCAGAGCAAACACTGCATCTGTAGTGCTCTTTCCTGGCATGAAACTGTACTGCTGCTTACTAATAATCACCTCCCTTCTTAACCTAGCTTCCACTACTCTTTCCTCATGACTTCATGCTGTTGCTCATCAATTCTGTCCCTCTGTATTTACTACAACACTACACATCACTCATTCTTAAAAACCGGCATCAATACACTTCTTCTCCACTCCTCAGGCATCCTCTTACTTTCCAAGACTCTGTTATACAATTTGGTCAAAAACCCTACTGCCATCTCTCTTAAACAGCTCAATGCTTCCACAGGTATGTCATCTGGACCAACAGCCTTTCCATTTTACATCCTCGTCATAGCTGTCCTTACTTCCTCTTTGCTAATCCATTGCACTTCCTGAATCACTATCCCCACATCATCCAACCTTCTCTCTCTCTCTCTCTGTCTCTCACTCTCATTCTCTTCATTCATCAGCCCCCTCAAAGTACTCTTTCCATCTGTTCAACACACTCTCCTTGGTTGTAAGTACATTTCCCTCAATATCCTTTATCACCCTAACCTGCTGCACATCTTTCTCAGCTTGGTCCCTCTGTCTAGCCAATCAGTATAGGTAATTTTCTCCCTCCTTAGTGTCCAACCTTTCATACAACTCACCATATGCCTTATCCTTAGCCTTTGCCAACTCTCTCTTCACCGTAGCCCTCATCTCCTTGAACTTCTGTCTTTCTTTATCTCTCTGACAATCTCACTTTACCAACCTCTTCCTCTGTATACTCTCCTGTACTTCCTCATTCCACCACCAGGTTTCATTGTCCTCCTTCCTCTGTCCAGATTTCACACCAAGCACCTTTCTAGTGGTTTCCCTTACCACATCTGCTGTGGCTGCCCAGCTATATGATAGCTCTTCACTGCCACCCAATGCCTGTCTTAACTCTTAACTGAACTCCACCTTACAGTTATCCTTTTTCAACTGCTAGCATTTGATCTTCGGTACTGCCCTCACTCTCCTCCTATTCTTTTTCTTGATTGCCAACGTCATCATACAGACCACCATCCTATGCTGGCTAACCATCCTTTACCCTGTCACCACTTTGTAGTCTCCAATTTCACTCAGACTGGCCTTCCTGCACAGGACATAATCCACCGGTAATCATCTCCCTCCACTCTTGTACAATGCACACAGGTGGATTAAAATAAAATTTTAAAAAAAGTAAAACGTGTGTGTTCTGTGCATTTAAGCTTCTGTCTGCGTGTGTGAGTGTATGTGTGCTTCTGTGCATGAAAGCAGATGAGTGTGTGTGTTTGTGTGTGTAAGGGAGAATGTGAGTGAGTGAAAACAGAGCAGCAGCAAAAGCAGTTTAAAAGTTATGCATACTTTTCAACCTCTTAGCTCAACAAATCTGGTTAAAGCTTAAAAGAAAAGGTGGAAAAGATTCAAAAATAGGAAACATTTTTAAACATTTCTGTTTCAATATTTGCTAGAATAAAAAGATTTATTTTAGTATACATTTTCTGAAGGAAATAAAGTCTAAAACTCGATTTTATATTTAGCAACTTCGATCATCAATGATTTGGTAGCAAACCAAAAATTTTATGAGTAATGGATCAAAAAATGAAGTAAATATCTAGACATTTTTTGAAAATCTTATTTTTTGGATGTAAAATACTGACTCCAACACCATTTACATATATTACAAGTTTGAAATATTAGAAACAAGAACTTTTTACATTAAAAACATATATAAAAATAATAATGATGATATATTAATAAAAAAAAAGTAAAACACAACAATTTTACAGACAGCCTATTCTCTAACAGCAATAATGCCCTGCATGGTGTGTATCACTGTGTAAATAACACCCTTCCAATAGTGTGGAGGCTCTCTGCATGCAGCGTCGATCCTCAGAATCCCCTTGGACATGCATTATTTAAACAGTAACACCCCGTTGGTCATTATTGCTTGCTTGCTACTGAAATTTTATCATTAATACCCTGTGCCATGTCTTTCTATGGCTATCTCAAGTTTTCCAGCCGCTGAGGACGTGGAAAGACTGCAATGCAGTAGACTGCTCACTGCATCACCAATAACCCAAATAGGTCAATAAGACTGTCCTGAAGATTACTTACCTTAACATCTGTAGTGCTATGAAGTTTAAGATGAACTTAACTTGAGGTATGGGTTTCTATCCAACTACATACATGAAAAAATTAGTATTCTAGAATCCTGATCTAGATGGTCTTATCATGGTCTATGGCTGTAGAATTCACAGTATGAATGCTAAACAAAGGGAAAGGGACATACTTAACTAAAATAGCGGCTACCCTACAGTTATCTGCTCCGTTATACCTAAAGCTCTATCAACAATTTAGCAACAAGTTTACCTTTGGCTGTAGCTATTACCTGAAATTGCAACATACATGAACTCATTGAATTGCTAGACATGAAGTTCAAAGACACAATGACCCATTCAACTATTTACCGGTCTCTTTAAAGCTAGCCAGGAGCACTCATTAACTCATGTGGCTAAGTGACTGCATCAATCCACTCAGGCCTAATCTCTACGACACAACTTTAACCACACTATGAAGTAAACTGGCATGATATGATCCTTAAAACAAATTTTACTTTGGCATCAGTGACTTGTCTCTCACTGGATACATCTTATGTGGCAGGTTCTTTTGGAGACATCTTCGCCCTCACTAAACTTTTGTCTTTTACGTGCTTCTCCAGATATTTTATTAGTCACACTTGCTGATTTTAGAGAACGTAATTACAATAATGATTATGTTTTTCTGAAAAAACTACAATGCACTAATCTTATCTTTTATGGACATTAAAACGAGCAGAAAAGATTTTTACAGCTAGGATCTTATAAAGCATAAAGAGACCTTATAAGCATCATGAAGCTGTGAGACTACAAATGAAACATACACAAATATAACACCGTTCCACTACATTCTAGTTTCACTAACAGGAGCATAAATTGTTGTATAACCTTTGTAAAAAATAAATAAATAAATAAATAATCATTCTGTAGAAAACAACGCAAATACATGTGCTTGGTTTGCCATCATTACAAATGTGCTTTCTCTCTTCTAGTAGTCTCCTAATGCCGCTTAAAATGTGTGGCACATTATTCCCTCTAGTGCATAACAGAAAGGTAAAGAATGCAGGAAATGTGATAAGCCTTAAAGTCACTGAGTTGCTAACAGTCTGATACAAGCAATTACTACAATACATTTTTTTAAAAAGGGCTGCTGAAGTTGGTATAGTCAATGGGATTTCACTACTATTTGATGAACAAATGGTCTACCTGTCTGAAATCTTAGGTTCTATTGTTCTTTTTCATGATGTGTGCAATTCTCCTACCTGTGTTCCCTAGCTTTGGAAAGAAGAAAGGAAGCTGGGATAGACTAGTTGAGGGACAGTTCAGAATCCACCTCATGCTAAGGGTAGTCCTCAAACTCTGCTGTAAACAGGAAGAGTCACTGGTTCTTCTACTGCTAAAAGTGTCACCTGGGGGAACCAAAACTGACATGGCCAATCTGAGTATAAGCAATGTTCTTCTCTTGCTTGGTTTGAAAAGCATGTCTGGGTAAGGAAATGGTGAGAATGTAAATAGGAGTCCTCACTTCCACTTGACTGAAGACATGTTGCTAATGCTCTCTAGTGCAGTATTCTGGTACAGAAGTTTGAGAGGTAGTGATTGCCTTGTCAAGCAAAGTTATCTAATTTGAGCAATCCAAATGCATTACAATACCAAAGAAGGTCCCTCTTCCTCGGGGAAGAGGATAACATATTGTCCAGGGAATCTGCTAAGATGTTCTACTACCTGGAAATGTAAACTGCTGAGAAGTTCAGGCTCAGTTTTGCTGTTAGTTCTCAGATTGCCATGGCCTGGTTGGAGAATGGGTAGTAATGTGCACCTTGCTCCCATTTTTTTTTATTTGCTACATCACTGCAGTATTAGTTATTATATACAGCGTCAGTGACATTATTTCTGACTGGAACACTGTCAACCACCACGTGATCACTTAATTTAAAATGTTATGTCTGTGCTTCTGTTACATGAACCACAGGCCCTGAATTCAGAGGTGTTGAATGGGTTTCTCTAAGTATATGCTGATGAAAGTTGCTAGGCTCTGGTCTGGTTTTGGGCAGAAAAAGAGGAACATTTATACTAATAAGATCTGGATACACCACAAGTGAAATTATTTGATGAGTGCAGGAATCAGGGGAAGGGCAAGCCTTATGGATCGGGTGTGCTGGTTCCAAAGGATAGTACAGTTGGGTAAAATCTCAACATAACAGTAGACGTCCTTCTCCTCACTGAGGTATTCTTCACTGAAGGGATCTCCTGCCAAGGATAACCCAACATCTGTATACCAAAGCCTTTGGATTTTACAGGTGCTGTACAGCACACATATGTTCCCTGCATAGGCAGTAGGTCATAAAGATGGCATAAAGACACAAATACTCAGAAATGAATTGCCCCAGGAGGAACAAAATACTCCCAAAGAAAATGTAGAACATGTACATCCAAAAGAAAAAAAAATTCAGAAGAAAAAGGAAGTCACAGTCCCTCAGCCAGGAAGGCTGCAAAAGACAGGGGCAAGAGCTATAACAGATGCAGGAAGGAGGGAGGGACCAAATACTGTAACAGTGAAGAGAAAGACATCTACTGTTATGGTAAGATTTTACACAACTGTACTATGTCCTTCCATATCACTGTTTCAGTATTCTTCACTGAAGGGGGAGCACAAGATCTAAGAGGAAGACTGGGAGGAGGAAGGCACAGAAAAGCCTTCCACAAACCCATGCTGAATAGCCCTAGCAAAGCCTGCCTTGGCCCTGGAAACAATATCCAATCTGTAATGCTTAGTAAAAGTATGAAAAGAGAACCAAGTAGCAGCTTCAAGGATGGAATTGGTGTCCAAACCCTTGAAAAAGGCACCAGAAGAGGCATCCACCCTAGCAGAATGTACCTTTACAGATTAAGAGACATTTTCCATGATAGGAATAACAAAATGAAATGGCCTTAGAAATCCAGGAGGAGACTAATCATGCGGCAATGGCTAAACTCAAAATCTTGGAATGACAAGAAACAAAAGCTGCTCAAATTTGTGAATAACATTTGCTTCATCCAAATAATATCTGAACTATGTAGATCCAAAGTGTGGAGTACCTTCTCACTGGCAGACTACAGAGAATGAAAAAAGAAAGGAAGTTGAGCAGACTGATTTAAAGGACAACTCATTAACCACCCTGGGCCTAAAAGAAGGATTGATACAGACACCCTGCCTCTGAGAAAAATTAAAAATGGAGGAATGGCCTTAAGAGACTGAAGGTCAGACACACTTTTGACCAGTAGAACAGTCTTCCAAGTACACAGCTGCAAAGGAGCTAAACTATCAGGTTCAAAAGGAGCACAGGTCAGTTTTTCAAGTACAAAATTAAGGTCAAAAGAAGGAGAAACAGGCTTTCAGAGGCCAGATATGAAGAATGCCTTTCAGAACTCAAACCGAGAGGCCAAAGAACGGTTCAAGGACAGACAAGTAGAGATAGCACATGATTTAACTGAAGAATATGCCAAGCCAGCCTGCAGCAGAAAACACAAATAAGAGAACAAAGGAACCCCTACTGAGAAGGGATTCTAATGGCTAAAGGGGCACCAAATACGAAATATTTTCCATTTAAACTTTATTTTCTGGTAGTGAGTTTCCTGGCCTCCTGCAGAACCAGAAGCACATTCTCAGAAAAGAGGTGCCTAAAAGGGATCAAAATCCTATTACCCACAGTGTCATTTGAAGACTGGACAGATGAGGATGGATCAGAGATCCCTTGTTTTGTGTGAGAAGATCCAACATGTGAGACCTTGTGGTGACTGCCCCGGTCCAGATAAAAAAAGAAGGGGGTAACCCGAGCTGTCTGGGCCAAAAGGGAGCCGTCAACAAGATTTTGGGAAGAGTCCTGCTTGATCTTCTGCAATGCGCTTGGCAGCAGAGAAAGGGAAGAAAAAGCATACAGAAACATTTCCTTCCTAGAAAAAGACAGGATGCCACTTTCCAAGCCAGAGGACTTGGTGCTCTGAATCAGAATAGATGAAATTGTGTGTTCAGAAGGGAGTCTAAAAGATCTGCCTGAGGAATACCTCACTGATGGGTTATGCCCAGAAACACATCTCTGTGATGCATCCAATTGTAAGCCTGTGCTCTGGATCTGTTTAGAGAGTCTCCCACTAGATTGTTCTCTGAAGGAATGTAAATTGCCTGAAGAGTCACCTGATAACTGATAGCCAGATGCCAGGCCTGATCAGCTAGCCTACAAAGGAGATAATGCCTCATACCCCCACTGCTTGTTGATATATCACATCATGGTGGTACTGTCTGTGAAGATTTTCATGGGACCGGGAAGAAAAAGGGAATGAAAGACCTGTAGAGCCAGAAGCAGAGCTCTCATCTCTTATGTTGATATGGTCTGACCTCTGCTGAAGGGGTCAGAGAGCATGAACTTTCGAGAGCCAGAAGAAGCAACCACCACATGTCTGAGGAATCTTTGAACAGTTCTTCGGAAGAAAATGGAGCACGGAAGGGTAATTTCTGACAGAGAAATTTGATGGATCCACCAAAGTAGATCAAGTTTGAGACAAGGAAGCAAACAGAACAGTGAACTCCAGGGGGTGGCAATGTTGTAGCCACAATGATCTGAGGAACCACTAAAAACTCCTCATCTGAAGCCTGACAACAGGAAGCACGGGAATGGTGGAGGCCATATTTCTCAGAATCCTGAAAAATTCCCTAGCGGTGAGGGAGGACATAAGAAGAAGAGAATGGAAGAAGGTTATCAGAGACAAAACCTTGGCAACAGGAAGACAGGCCAACATGGGAATGGTCTGAATTCTGCAACCGAGAAAAATATGATCCTGGGCAGGCATAAACACAGAGATAAAAATAAAAGAATAAAAAAAGTCCCAACACAAACGTGGTTTCACCGATTTAATAGCACAAAACACAAAGATCCCAACGACTGAGCGCTTTCACCATAAGAATGGCTTCATCAGAGTAACATTGGTTAGTACAAACAACATTTAAATACCCCATTTTATGTGGGCAAAACTGTACGAAGACTTAAGGAAAGGATTACTGACCATGTTAGGGCCATCAGAAATAAAGATGCTCACAATGCACTCTATAGACATAGTACATGTTGTACTAATTTTAAAAAGTTTATTTTCTTTGTCATTGACAAGGTGAAAAGTAGTGAAAGAGGAGGCGACTTGAAACTAAAGGTGGAAAATTTGGAGACCATGTGGCAACTTAGACTAAATGCTATGCATCCACCTGGCCTCAATGACAGTATTACTATTCTTCCTACACTTAAGGCTAAAGCAAATGTGATTAAATAAAATTTATTTTTTTATATATTTAACATATATCAGCATCACAACATTTTATATCTTTAAGCATATTGTACAAGTGCATTTTTATCTTGTATTTTGGTTCAATTATGTTTTTATATGTCATGTATAACCCACAGTTTTTTTTTTAATTTTTGCAATGATGTCATTCAATGTGGATTGGTCAGCAGTTAGGGAATGGGGTATTTAAATGTTGTTTGTACTAACCAATGTTACTCTGATGAAGCCATTCTTATGGTGAAAGCGCTCAGTCATTGGGATCTTTGTGTTTTGTGCTATTAAATCGGTGAAACCACATTTGTGTTGGGACTTTTTTTATTTTTATTTCATTGTGTTTTGCTTCGCTGGAAGATTTGGTGTTTTTATAAGCACAGAGATAGATGGTGAAACCCAGACTTTGTAAAAGACAAGTGGTAAAGTGAAGATCTTATAAAAGACTGCTGGGAGGAGCCTGAATAAGCAGGCTGTCTAGATAAGGAAATATCTGTATCCCTCAAGGCCTGAAAAAAGGCAATGACAGGAGCAATGCATTTGGTGAATACCCTTGGGACACTAGAAAGACCAAAAGGCAAAGCAGAGAACTGAAAATAAGAGGAAGAAACAGAGAAACAAACATTTCCTGAACAGAGGGTGAATATGGATGTGAAGACATGCATCCTCAAGGTCTAGAGGGACCAAGAAGGCCTGGAGGAGAATGTGAAGATAGGTGAAGGCTGCCAGCCTAGTTAGATAGAATTATTTGTAAATATTAATGTAAGCCACAGGCTTGTTCTCTTAAATCTGAAAAGACTGTATTAGATGTTGAACTGAAAAAAATATAACAACAGTGCACTCTGCTGTAGGAAAGCTGATAAGTCAAGCACTGTGAAATTCTTTGATCTAAAACTTGGAGCCGAGGTGTCTAGAGGGAGGTATTCTGCTGATTGTTTTGAGGACAGAGTTAATGGCTACAACTTACATGTATAATTTCTTTTATTGGTCTGGCTTCCTGACCAGTTGCAAGATCAAAAGAGCTATTAACTTCTGAGTTTTTGTTAGCATGGGAACCACAAATAAATTATGTAATCTGAAATGAATCAGTGGTACTGTGTTATCAATTTAAAGACAGAAAGAATGAGGGCATTGAGCATTTGTCTTGAGAGCATCCAACTCACCAGCACTCTGCCTGTGTCTATATGTAAGTAGGATCTTAGACTTTAGTGTTTCTCTTAGAAATAGCTAGGAAATAGGAAGATTAGACTAAGTGTTTTTCTGTGTTGATGTCAGAACTATTCTACTGTATTATTTTAAGCAATTTCCTGTGATCTCTGAACTCTAGACTAGCACTGTGTTGTAAGAAGTATTGTCTTGTGTTTTTATTATTTACTATTAAGTATTTTGAAACCTTTCAACTGTGGCTGTTTTGTGTAGAGATAAATTAAGCTCTATAGTACATTGCATGTACATAGTGATACTGTCCAAGTCACTCCAAATAAGCCTTGACGGTTCAGTTGCACTTACCATTTGGATAATAATATTGCACAGTAGAATTGGATACCCTTTGATAAGGGTCTTTTTAGTAGCTGATAAATATTAGAGAGTGGTGGCAGTTGGTACTACCATTTAGAATGGACAGAAAGGGGGCACAGCTTGAGAATCTGTGCCAGCCTTCCCCAGGAGTGTCTGTGTGTTTGCATATAACTTATCTCAAAGTGTGTGTGTGTGTCAGCTACTTGACCAGGGACACGAAGCACTGTTTGGACAGAGAGGGTGCTGGAGGTTTTAGCTTGCCCACTAGGCTGAGATCTGGACCCTATAGCTGTGCCAGTGGGGAGTCATATTGGGGATCTGGAGAGAAAGGGAGAAACCGGCCCCAGACTGACTGCTCTCTGTGTGCTCTTAATGGAAATTGTACTTTACTGTGTGTGCATTTGTTATCTTTCCCTATATGAACGCCCCTCACTGGTGTTAGTGGTGAGGACTTAGGCTCCTTGATTGCTAGACCAGTGCACAGGCATCACATATTAACTGTTTGGCAGTGGTGGGATATCCACACCACATATTAATTGGTTGGCAAATACTAACTGGCTTGTAGTGGTGTGGGTAGTGTGAATTCCTGTGGCTTATGTACAGTGTTCTCTGAAGGTGTTTTTGTACTCTAAATCAGCCATGCAGTGAATACTCAGAGTTCAAATCACAATTGTTTTATTTCTTTTGTTAGCTTAATTAGTCATGGACAGCAGGCAGCATGTCAACAGAGGAGTACGGAAAGCTGACAAGAAGCCAGCTGGGTGAGAAGTGCCACGCTAGGGGACTGGTGTATGGAACCCTGACTAAGGCAGACATGATTGCAGTTTTAGTCACAGCTGCATCAGAAAACAGCAATCAGGATGACAATCAGACTGGCCATGGAGATGTACAACACTCAGGGAATGGACAGCTCAATCTTTGAGCAGAGGACTTAAAAATCCATCTGGAGATCAAGAGACTTGCGTTGGAGGCCAGGCATCTGGAAATAGAAGCTGTGGAAAAGAAGCGGCAGAGGCAGCATGAAAAGGAGATCATGATACTTTGCCAGAATCAGGGAGGTAATGGGGAAGGGAGTAACTGGACCCCAGAAGCACAAAAGGTCAATAAACTTCTTCCACAGTTCACAGAGGGGGATAATTTTGATAGTTTCAATATGTTTGAGAGGGTATGTGAACAGTATGATGCTGACCAAAGGCTCTGGGTACGGTTCCTGACCCCCTTACTCCATGGTAAAGCAGTAACTGTGTTGTCTAAACTTGCTGATCATGAATGTTTTGATTATACTGTTAAGAATTGCTTGTTAGAATTTTTTAAGCTAACATCTGAAACTTACAGGAAAAAGTTTTGTGAGCATAGATGCAAGGCAGATGAAAGTGTGTGTGTGAATATGTTGCTGAACTGAGCACTTATTGTCATAGGTGGGTGAGTGGACGTCAGGTCACCACTTTTGAAGGGCTGGCAGACCTTTTGGTGAGGGTACAAGCCCTTAGCACTTTGCCTGAGGGCATGAGAATTTGGTTAGCTGAAAGACAATGTGCTACTTCAGATGAGTTGGGGAAGAAGGAAGACCTATACATAGCAAGCAGGGCATCCTTGCATAGAAAAGGTACCCCCGAGTACTGCTCATGGGTCTAAAGGAACCCACGGTGGGCAGCCCAGACTGCCCCAACAGAATCTGCCAGTAGCAGGGGAAGTCAATAGTCCAGGTACACGTCCAGGACCTACGGTTAAATGTTTTCAACGCAACCAGTGGGGCCATGTGGCATACAGATGTCCATGGAGGCAAGGTGGGGAACAAAAGGTGAGAGAGCCAGTAAGTGGGAAAGACAAAATGCCAATAGTAGCCTGTCTTGAGACAACAGGGGTACCAAACTACCATCCTGCAGATGTCCTGATAGAGAAGGATTTTGATGAGGCAGTACTATGTGTTAATGCAGTTACACGCAGTCAGGCTTCGAGACAAGCATGTGGGTCTGGTAGCCTTGGGGAGACCCAGACAGACCACATACTTGCAGCCCGGACTGTTGAAGTGGTTACTTCAGGGAGGAAGCTAAGCTGTAGCACTGAGACTGAAGGTGAGCCACAGCTGCTTGTGGGTACTGATGTTTCCTAGGACAAAGTGACTGCAAAAGTAGAGGTGAGCAGTGTTACAGAGGCCGACAGTGAGGCACCACTGTAAGAGGATGCCAGACTTCTTGTGGAAGGGGAGCGGGGAAGGGTTACAAAGAGAGAGATGAGACAGGCTCAGCTCTCAGACCCTACATTGCAAGACCTGAGGCAGGTAGCTAGTGAGGGATCTGATTCTCAAGGGAAGGGTGAATCTGTACACTGGGACAGAGGATTACTGTATAGAGAGTGGACCCCTGAGGGAGGGCCAGAAGGTGAGAGAATACAGCAGTTGGTAGTGCCTAGAGCCTACCATCTGGTGCTTCTAGCCATAGCCCATGATATTCTCTCTGCAGGTCATATGGGCATAAAACATACAAAGAGGCGTATTATGCAGAACTTCTATTGGCCTGGAATTTCCAGAGATGTAACAGGGCACTGCAGGACCTGTGAGCCGTGCCAAAAGGTAGACAAGGCAGGAGACAAGATGAGAGCTCCTTTAATGCCTTTGCCTGTGACTGCGGAGCCATTTCAGAGGGTCGCTATGGATATTGTGGGGCCTCTGAGTACCCAAAGTTCCACAGGGAAAAAGTATATCCTAGTGGTAGTAGATTATGATAGAAGATACCCTGAGGCAGTGGCTTTGTCCTCCACTGAGGCAGAAAAGGTGGCAAATGCTTTGTTACAGATTTTCAGCAGGGTAGGTTTCCCAAAAGAAATACTGACTGACAGAGGTGCCAATTTCATGTCAGACATGGCTTGTCTGCGGAAGTACTATGGGGTGAAGCACCTGAAGACCACCCCCTACCATCCCCAGACTAATGGTCTTGTTGACAGGTTAAACTCTACAATCAAGTCCATGCTACAGGTATTTGCAGACCAGTTTAAGAGTGGGAAAAATATTTGCCCCATCTGTTTGCTTACAGAGAGGTTCCCCAGAAATCCACAGGTTGTTCACCCTTTGAGTTGCTGTATGGGCATAGGGTGAGGGGACCTCTAGATTTAATTCGAGATGAGTGGGAAGGTGACTGTGAATCTCACAAGGAGTCTGTTGTGACATATGTCCTAAACTTCAAGACAAGGCTCAAGGAACTCATTGGCTTAGCCCAGGAAAACCTGGCAGAAGGCCAGCAGCAGAAAAAGGTCTGGTATGACAAGAACGCTCGAGCTACAGAGTATGCTGTAGGGCAGCAGGTAATGGTTCTCATTCCTGTCAGACACAACAAGCTGCAAGCAGCTTGGGAGGGACCCTACAAGGTGGTAAGAAAGGTGAGTGATGTTAACTACATGGTGGAACTGCTAGGCAGGAGGCAGTAGCACAAACTGTACCATGTTAACATGATGAAACCTTACCATTATATGGAGGTCCTTGGGATCTATATCAGAACATCGAAGTATTACTACATCGAATGTTCGAATATCGAACCATTTCACTCGAAACACCAGAACATCGAACACTCAGAACAGCAAATTTTTTCCCTGGGAAAAAATTTGCTATTCCAACAAACATACACACAACACAAGCACACCAAAATACATAATTCACTCACATACACTTCACAAAACCCTACACTAAACCATATATACACTACTAGCCATCCACTTACCGTAACCCAACCCTAACCCTAAGGCCTGTAACTACCACACACTCACCTTACCTGCTCTCTAACCCTAAAGTCCCAATCGCACACTCACCTTACCCGCTCCCTAACCCTAAAGTCCTTATCACACACTCACCTTACCTGCTCCCTAACCCTAAACTCCCTATCGCGCACACACCTTTCCAGCTCCCTACCACTAAGGTCCCTATCGCACACTCACTTTTGTTCGCGCACTTACCTTAACCTGGTCCGTAACCTTTGCTCCACAGTCGAGGAAATAGCGAAGCTGCAGAAATGGCCCACCGAATACTTTCCCTAGGAAAGTATTCGATATTCTGCAGCTTTGCTATTTTCAGCATTAGATGCAAAGGGTTCGATATTAGAACATTCGAAGTAGTAATACTTCAATGTTCTAATATAGATCCAGGTCCTTGTGCTGAGCATTTGCAGTGGATTGCAAGAGGAGTCTGACGGAGATCTGGGGACTGATCTTCTCAGTGAGGCTCAGACTGACACCTCAGTGGAAGGGGTAGCAATGTCCCAAGAGCTATCTCCTACCCAGGTTCGAGAAATCTGAGCAGTGTTACAGGAGTTTGGGGATATGTTCACTGGGAAACCAGGGTGCACCCACCTGGTGCAGCACTAGGTGGGTACAGGACCCCAAAGGCCTATTAGGCAGGCCCATTATAGGGTGCCTGAGAGAGTAAAACTAGACTCTGAGGGAGGAGATACAGGAAATGTAAGAACTATGGGTAATTCCCTGGGCCTCCCCAGTGGTGCTGGTGCCAAAGAAAGACGGCAGCACCAGGTTCTGTGTGGACTACAGGAAATTAAATAGTCACACAGAGCCAGATGCTTACCCCATGCCTAGGACAGATGAGGCCCTAGAGCAGCTGGATAGAGCTAAGTATCGTACAACCATGGATCTTATCTAGGGTTAATGGCAGGTGCCCTTGACTCCCAGTGATAGAGAGAGACCAGCCTTTGTGGCACCTTTTGGCTTGTATGAGTTCACAAAGATGCCCTTTGGGATGAAAAATGCCCCAGCAACTTTCCAGAGGCTGGTAGATTATATCCTAGCAGAAGCAGGAGGGTTTGCCCTTGCTTCCCTAGATGATATCGCCATCTACATCCATTCCTGGCAAGAGCACCTTCAGCATGTCAAGGAGGTGCTGGGCAGACTGAAGGCAGTTTGACCACTAAGCCCAGCAAATGTCAGGTGGGTATGGCAGAGGTCTCCTACCTGGGACAGAGTGGGGAGTGGTAAGCTCAGGCCAGAACCTACCAACGTAGAAGCCATTCAGGCATGACCTGCACCTGTTACCAAAAAGAAGGTGAGGGCATTTTTAGGGACAGCAAGGTACTACATAAAGTTTGTCTCCAGTTATAGTACCATAGTTGCTCCCCTCACAAACCTGACAAAGAAAAACAGGCCAGATAAGGTAGTGTGGACCACCACCTGTGAGCAGGCATTCCAGGAGCTTAAGGAAGCTTTGGGAGGACCATCTGTGTTAGCCAGTCCAGATTACAGCAAAGAATTTGTTGTGCAGGGGGATGCTTCGAACCATGGGGTGGGGGCTATACTTAGCCAGATTTCCTCAGGGGGAGAAGAGCACCCAGTGGTTTATGTCAGTCATAGGCTCCAACCCAGGGAGGAATGCTATGCAGCTGTAGAAAAGGAATGTCTAGCCATAGTGTGGGCACTGCAGAAATTTTAGCCTTATCTGTATGGAAGAAAATTCACTGTAGTTACAGATCACAATCCCCTAACATGGTTAAACAGAGCCAGCCAGCAAAATGCCAAGTTGCTAAGATGGAGCCTAGGGTTACAAACATATATGTCATTGCAGCACCGCAGTGGGATTAGCAATGCCAACCAACTCAGATGGGCTCTCAAGACAGGGAATGGGGTAAGGTATACTCAGACCTAACTCTCTCAAGTAACGTTTCTCAAGGGTCACTTGAAAAACTAGCCTGAGTTCTCGGGGGGGGGGGGGTGAAGATAGGTGAAGGCTGCCAGCCTAGCTAGACAGAATTTTGTAGATAATTCTGTCACTTGTAAATATTAACGTAAGGCACAGGCTTGTTCTCTTAAATGTGAAAAGACTGTATTAGATGTTGAACTGAAAAAAATGTAACAACAGTGCACTCTGCTGTAGGAATGCTGATAGGTCAAGCATTATGAAATTCTTTGATCTAAAACTTGAAGCCGAGATATCTAGAGGGAGGCAGTCTGCCTACTGTTTTGAGGCTAGAGTTAATGGCTAGAATTTACATGTATAATTTATTTTATTGGTCTGGCTTCCTGACCAGCTGTAAGATAAAAAGGGCTATTAACCTCCGAGGTTCTGTTAGCCTGGGAACCACAAAGAAATTATGTAATCTGAAATGAATCAGTGGTACTGTGTTATCAATTTAAGGACAGAAATAATGAGGGCATTGAGCATTTGTCTTGAGAACATCCAACTCATCAGCAGTCTGCCTCTGTCTGTATGTAAGTAGGATCTTAGATTTTAGTGTTCTCTTAGAAATAGCTAGGAAATAGGAAGAGTGGACCAAGTGTTTTTCTGTGTTGATGTCAGAACTATTCTACTGTATTATTTTAAGCATTTTCCTGTGATCTCTGAACTCTTGATTAGCACTGTGTAGTACGAAGCATTGTCTTGAGTTTTTATTATTTATTAAATATTTTTAAACCTTTCAACTGTTGCTGTTTTGTGTACAGATAATTTAAGCTCTAGAGTATTTTGCATGTATATATTGATACTGTCCAAGTCACTCCAAATAAGCCTCGACTGTTCGGTTGCACTTACAATTTGGATAACAATATTGCACAGTAGAATTGGACACCCTTTGATAAAGGCCTTTTTAGTAGCTGATAAATATTAGTGGGTGGTGGTAGCTGGTACTACCTATTAGACTGGGCAGAAAGGGGGGCACAGCCAGAGAATTTGTGCCAGCCTTCCCCAGGAGTGTCTGTTTGTTTGCATATAACTCATCTCAAAGTGTGTGTGTGTGTCAGCTACTTGGGCAGGGACATGAAGCACTGGTTGGACAGAGGGTTTTGGCGGTTTTAGCCTGCCCACTAGGATGAGATCTGGACCCTACAGCTGAGCCAGTGGAGAGTCTTCTTGGGGATGTGGAGAGAAAGGGAGAAACCAGTCCCAGACTGACTGTGATCTCTGTGTGCTCTTAAGGGAAATTGTACTTTACTGTGTGTGTACTTGTTATCCTCCTCTATGTGGATGCCCCTCACTGGTGTTAGTAATGAGGATTGAGGCTCCTTGATCGCTGGGCTAGTGCACGGGCATCACAGAGAAGAACAGGAAATAAAGTCTGAACAGACAACATCCTGAAAGAAGAGACCTTGAGAAAAGTGTTGAGGAGAGAGATGTTCTGCAATGGTCTCCAAGTCCCCTCTTTCTGAGGAACCAAAAACATCCTGGAGTAAAAAACTTTTTCATTCTTGGGTGGGTGGAACAGGTTGAATGCTGCCCTGACCCAAAAGAGACTGCAAAACGCTGGGAAAAGTGGGAGTTGGACTGGAGGAGGCTGTGGATTGCCTGAACAAGGGGGGGAAGGACTTAGCATGAGGAATATGTCTGGACTCATTTTTACCTTTGGGCGGTTGATGATTCTGGCTAAGAACAAAGGCAGATTGAAAAGGATAACTCATCTGAAGCTTGGGTATAAGGGAGACAAAAATATGCTTGAGTTCCTGCATGGTCTTACCCTTATCTAGGATGGACTTAAAAACGTCAGCAGCAGCTGTCCCAAAAAGATTCTTATTATATAGAGGAGCATCCAAACGTTTAACTTTAATATCATCAGGCAAGGCCTGAAGATGAAACAAAGAATAATGCCTCATCACAGAACCAAAAGCAGCAACTCTGGAAGAGACATCATCAGCAATGTAACTGCATTTTATGGAGTGACAAGCGACCTGAGAAGTGGACCCAAGCAGGGAAAAAGCTGACACGTTCCCATCATAATCAGGAAGATCAGACACAATCTTAGCAACCTGACAGAGGACAGCCAAGACATACCTGGTCATATGGGTTTGGCAATTCATAGCCCGAATGACAAGGTGGCAGCAATACATTCTTGTTTACCCAACATCTCCATAGCTCTACTATTCTTATCTGAAGGAAGGTATTCAGAAGAAGGCAAATACTTAGAAGGCTTATCAGTTGAGACAAACACAGAAGAGTCAGCAGAAGGCCATTTAAACAACAATTTGCAGTCCTCAGTCATCTTGCAGAACCACTGAAGTTGCTTAGGGGTCAGGGTCTGAAAGTCAAGAGCTATACTAGCAGCAAAAAAGGTGTTCAAAAGTGCTGCCAACACAAGAGGAATTGCAGACAGCTTAGGAGACACCATTTGTAAAAGCTCATAGTATCTCTTTTCAGTGTCAGAGACCTAGGAGCAATCCCACTTAAAGTATTTAATCATATGAGCAATAGCATCCCCCAAAGGATAATTCTTCAGAGGAGGAATTCGGGCTCATAGAATCACCTTTCTCTGAATCTTAGTCTAGAGGAAAGGGAATTTAAGAGGAGTATGTTTTTTCTCTTGAGCAGAGCGTGAATGCGGATGAGAAGACAGGCATCCTCGAGGTCCAGAGAGACCAAGAAGGCCTGAAGGAGAAGAAGAGGAAACAAAAGTCTGAACAAGCAATATCCTGAAAGAAGGGACCTTGAGAAAAGTACTGAGGAGAGAGAGAGGTCCTGAATGGGTCTCAAAGTTCAGCACTCCTTGAAGAGACCTCAAGGCCACTGAGGCATTAAACAAACCTTGAGTAAAATCCTGCCATTCAGACTGGGGAACTCGAACAACACAGGTAATATGCCTGGCCTTTTGCTTTTTCTTAACCTGGATGTTTGCCCTAACAACCCTCGACAGCTCAGTCCCATGGTGGGATTCGACTGTCGAAGGAAGATTTTCCTGGAATATGATTTGAGGAATCTCCCTCAGCCCCTTGGAAATAATTAGTGCTAGTTCCTCCTCTACATCCCGAGCATATATTTGAAAAGCCACAGATGTGCGACTACTCAGATCCATGATGACCTCCAAACTGGTCGCAGCAGAGGAATCTGATGCAAACACATGTTCTTTAGGGCTTTCACTAGCTTCTAGTAAGACATCTGGTGGAGGCTGGACAGCAACCAGATCAGGCCTAGAATTTTTGGCCTTCTTCATGGAAGACAGCTGTCCCTCAGAATGGAAGAAGTCTGCCACAGTATCCTTGGCCAACAATTTAAGATGTTGGTTCTTCAGGTATATGGAAAGGGGGGATAAATGATTACAGTGGGTCTTAGTGACAAACGTTTGACAGATAGAGCAGTGCGTATGGTCACAAGCAGCACCCAGGCAAAAAAAACAATGTTTGTGACAGCACTTATGGGGAAATTACCTTCCATGCTGACATTTTCCCTTCCTGGAAGACAAAGACAAGTAACAACAATATTGAGACAAGAAACCCCAAAAGGGCAGTTATCTGAAGACTGGTAACCAGCAAGGCAGACAGGTGTTCAAGACTGATGTTCAATAATGGCATTTGGACTGGTGGCGAAGAAGTTATGAGTATTTCCATCCGTATGTCACCTTTATGCCCTACGCCATACATCGGGAGCATATGTGTGATGTACGGTGCTTAGAGAAACCAAAGGCTTTCTTATACTAGCCATACGTAGGCCTACCCTTGGCAGGAGATCCTTCAGTGAAGAATATTGCAAAAGTGATATGGAAGGCCATTTTCAGGTATCATGGCATCTTTCTCATGAATAGTCTTATGCCGGGAATCATGAGAAAAAAAAATGAATGACAATTAGCCTAATGCTAAAAGTTCCAGCTTTGAGTTGGTATTGCCCTAAGACATGAAGAAAGCCATTCAAGAACTGTACCCCTTCCTTGGAAGGGACACAGCAGGCTTCTGTATCCAAAATGGCCTGTAAGAACTTCTGTGAAGGGAATTCAGCGGACTAGAGGGCATAGAGTACAGGGAGATTCCAAAATTCTGGAAGCATTTTTTTCTTCTAACCTTCAGTTTCAGTTTTCTACATGGGCTGATAAATTAAGAACCAAGCACACAGGAATAAACTGTTAAGAAACAAAGAGTACAAATTAAAACAAAATAAAACTAATATAAACAACAGTAAAATAAACCGTTTAGGAAATGAAAAAAAAAACATTGAAAGCTGTACTACTGCAAAAGCAAGATAAAATAAAAACAATAAAAAATAAAGACTGTAGCAGAGCACTTAAAATTGGTTAGAGGTTACACTTTCTAAGCCAGTACGGTAGTAGATTTCAAAGGTATTAAGTCTAGTAAGCAAATATCCAGACATCAAATGTTTCTAACTATGCTCAAGAAACTAATAATGGAACCAAGGTAGCAGACATTAAAACCCTAGAAGCAGAAGGGAACACTGTTTTAGACAAAAGGGACCCTAATCATGAAGGCAAAGAAATAGTTACATAAAAATTTTCTAAGTAATTCAAAATCAACTTCCACTGTGAAAGCAAAAAGATGGTAAAAATTAGTAACCACTAGAGTTCTACAATTAAGGAGGATCAGATCAAGGAAATGTCCAGGGAAAAAGTCCACCCGTCCATGTTCATTTATTTGTCTATTTATGTTTTGTTTTACTTAAAAAAGTTGTCCTACTGGTTTAAGATTCATTTTCAGAGGAGGCCTGAGGATAAAAGCTCCACAAAAATGGGCAAGCATATACACCCCAAGGGTTAAGGGACAAATTTATTGGCAGATCTGTAAAGCGATATTTAAACAATGTGAGCTCTGCAACATGCATGCTTCCTGTGGTATAAAAACACGTGCAGTCTTGTGAACTTTCTTTGTAAATGTAAAAAAGTTGTTGAAAGGAAAAGAGAAAAAAAGTCAACTTGCAAATGAAAGGTAAAAGTGCAATTTTCTGTAGTATTTCATGAAAGACGTAGCTGCTTGTATGAAATTAGATAATAAAAAGGGTTTGGAATCAGGAAGCTAAATGGGCTTAAAATGCTCTTTAAAGATTCTGACAGGCAGAGTGGGAAAAGCAATCATTAGTATTCAAATAAGAAATTAGTCTACTGCATGTGGGGATCTGAATGTGGAAAAACTTGTTTACTTACTTTAATTTCTTCTTGCTGTGGGAACAAACGTGAAAAGCTGACATATATATCTGCAACTGAAACCAGTTAGAAGTTGGTCAGTCTTGTCTGGGAGATCTTGGTGAATAAATCTATAAAGGTTTAACAACTGCATTGCTGTCCTGTGTAATAGTTAGGCCTAGTACTTCATCAGGAAAAAAAAAACAAGTACATATCTAGTTTACAGGTTTTCTTTAAATATTCTGTATTGTACAACAGATTATTCTTTTTATCTTCCTTGAGCATAACCTAGCTCTGCATATTTATATGTATCAGCACTGTTTTGACATCTGTACTGTTGCAAGTTTTTTTTTTTTTTTTTTTAGTTCATTTCTGGATCTTGTGGATGAGTTACTTATGTATTATTTCCAAACTAAGGAAAGAGTTTTACTTAGCATTGCAGTTTGACAAGCTGTGTCATCCACCTCCAACAATAGATCACTTGAGCACATTACTGGAGTGTTTATTAATAATTTTATAATTTACTTTGGCTATTAATCAAGAGCGGTATTACAACTGGTGTATTTGGCCCCTAGACATATCTAGGAGACGGTAGTACTACCATGCCAGGAAAAAAAAAAAACTGTGGGGAATTGGAGAACTCAACCAGCCTTCCGTGTGTGTGTGTGTGTGTGTGTGTGTGTGTGTGTGTGTGTGTGTGTGTGTGTGTGTGTGTGTGTGTGTGAAAACAATTTGAGGCAAGGAAGGAGCGAGCCTGGGAGTGCAAAGCCCAAGAATTGACTCTGCAAGTGGTCAATGAGTAGTCTTAACCTGGGTGTGGATGTTGGAATCCAACAGTCAAGACAGCAGTGCACATTTCGTTTATGCTCGAGGACAGACTACCTGTGGTGAATTGAGTACGGAATTAAATTTATGCACACTTTTCTTTTTTAATGTTGGTATCAATGTCACTTGTGAGACCATCCCTCTGGCAGACAGGATCCAAGGACTGTAATGGGGGTACACTGATTGGCAGTGGCAAATTTCAATCATTCCAGTGCCAGCCTGGTTTTCACATTTAGTGGCAGTGACAGGATTCAAACCGCTCTAGTGTTAGCCTGCTCTTTACACCGAATAAATGCACTGACCCATATAGAAGAATTTCAGGGTCAGCTCAAGGCAATTACAAGGTATCCAAGAAAAGCACGGATACAAACACCTTTGATCATAGATTATAAAGAGTATAAAAACAAGACACATTGGAAAAGATATAAACACATACACACATCTATCTATACATATAGAGACGTGTGTGTGTGTGTGTGTGTGTGTGTGTGTGTGTGTGTGTGTGTGTGTGTGTGTGTGTGTGTGTGTGTGTGTGTGTGTGTGTGTGTGTGTGTGTGTGTGTGTGTGTGTGTGTGTATGTGTGTGTGTATATATATATATATATATATATATATATATATATATATATATATATATATACATATACATATACATATGTATATATATATATATATATATATATATATATATACATATATGGGTCTATTTCATTTCACTGAAAACACACTTCACTGAACCTCATTTCATTGAAAACTCATTTCACTGAAAATTAGTTGCCTGAGCACAATTCACTGTAAGCTCACTTTACTGAAAAAGTACAGTTTTGTACCTACCATAAATGTAGATGTTCGAGTGTACACGTCAGTGCGCCAGGGGTATATATATATATATATATATATATATATATATATATATATATATATATATATATATATATATATATATTGCAACCAATGCCATTTTCTTCAGTTTTTCTTGTCCCAGATGTTAGGTGCCCCCAAAAAGGTGGTCAGTAATTAGTACCAAATTGAGTAAATTTTGCAAAAACACAAAATCCCTCCAGCTATAAGCAAATACATCAGGAAGGTATTGTAGAGATTTTAGCCAGTTAGATCAGAGGGGATGGAGGGAGGGTAACCTGGACAGCAGCAGGGTGTACACTCGAACATCTACATTTATGGTAGGTACAAAACTGTACTATGTTCATCATGTTACCCTGCTGCAGTCATCACACTTGGGTTGAATCCCAAAGCTAAGGATGGGTGGAGGAATCATAGAGGGTTATTGGAGGCTAGTAGGCCCTGCAGAACTGCAGTGGCAAAGCCAGCTCTAGTCTTAGAGTAAAGTGGTAAGTGATAGTGTTTGGTAAAGGTGTGTACTGAACTCCAAGTTGCAGCTTCCAAAATCTCCTTGGTTGGAACCCCCCTGAGGAAGGCTGTAGATGTAGCTGTTGCCCTGGTAGAGTGGGCCCTAATGGTAGCAGGAACAGGTTTTCCATGATGGGTATAGCAAAAATGAATGCAATGTCCTATCCATTTGGAAATGGTTTATTTTGATATAGCCTTCCCTTGTGAAGCTGTAGCATAGGATACAAAGAGCTGGTCAGATTTTCTGAAAACCTTAATTTTATCCAGGTTGTAACGAAGTTGTCTGTGAATGTCCAAGGAATGTAGGAGTCTTTCTCCTTTATTCTGTGGGTTTGGGAAGAAGGTAGGTAAGTGGATGGTTTGATTTAAAGCCACACTGGAAACCACCTTAGGCATGAAGGAAGGATTAGTTCGTAGAGAAATTCTGTCTTGATGGAAAATGAGGAAAGGTTCCACTGCCATTAGAGCCTGTAGCTCTGAGACTCTTCTAGCTGAAGTTATTGCTAGCAGCAGGGCAGTCTTCCATGATAGAAACTGTAGATCTGCAGAGAAAGCTGGTTCAAAGGGAGGTAGCGTGAGTTTTTCCAGAACAAAATTGAGGTCCCATGTTGGTGTAGGTGCTCTCCTGGGGGGGTCTAATGTTTTTTGCCCCTCTGAGGAACTGTCTTAGAAGTGGATGCGAAAATAAGGGTAGATCCGTGTTGTAGTGGGCTGAAATAGCTGATGCATGGATTTTAATGGAAGAAAAAGAAAGTCCTTTGTGCAACATCTCAGTTAAGTACTGTAGAATCTGAGGCATGTGAGGCTGAAGTGTGTCTTGGTCTTTAGCTTGGTTCCAGGCACAAAACCTTTTCCATTTGTCCGAATAGGCCTTCCTGGTGCTGGGCCTCCTAGCTTCCAGAATAACATCCATAACTGCTTGGGAAATAGGAGCTGGCTGGATGTTTAGGTGCTTTGCCATGCAGCCAGATTTAAGGTTTTGAGCTGGCTGTGAAGAATCTGATTGTTTTGCTGTGTGAGCAAATGGGCAATTTGTGGTAAAATTCAAGGTGGGCCCTGGGCCATATTCCTCAAAAGTGGGTACCAGTGCTGGTGTGGCCAGTCTGGGGCTATGAGTATCAGTCGTGGTCTCTCCTTTCTGACTTTCAAAAGCACCTTTGTGAGGAGAGGCAATGGAGGGAAGGCATATACTGTCAGGTTTTTCCAACTGAATGAGAGTGCATCCACTTTCCAAGCTTGGTGGTGCAGTGTCCTTGTACAAAATTTTGTTAGTTGATAGTTTTGAGGACTGGCAAACAGGTCTATGTCTGGAAGGCCCCATTTTTGAGTTATCATTGCAAATACTTGTGGATCTAGTTTCCACTCGTGGGGATCCATGATGTTTCTGCTGAGGTCGTCTGCCAATGTGTTCTTTTTTCCTGGCAGGAATTGAGCTTGTAACTGAACTTGGTAAGCCAGAGCTGTGTTCCACATGGTCACTGCTTGCCTGCATAGAGGGTAGGAGTGTGTACCCCCTTGTTTGTTTATGTACCACATTACTGTGGTGTTGTCCGTCCTTATTGTAAGTTGTCCTGGATGTAATAGATTCTTGAAGGCTGTCAGAGCATTCTGTACAGCTAGCATCTCTTTTTGATTGATGTGCAGATTCCTTTGATCTGCAGTCCATACCTTGAATGCACTGTCCTGCCATGTGTGCCCCCCAGGCGTAGTCCGATGCATCTGTTGTCATAGTTTGCCTGGCTGGGGGCAAGGTGAAAGGCTCACCCTTGTTGAGGTGACATGCCTGTGACCACCATAGAAACTCCTGTTGTAGGCAGGGAATGAGAGATATCATTGTGTCCAAGCTGTGGCTGTGTTGAGACCATACGCTTTTTAGGTACCACTGTAATTTCCTCATATGCAGCTTTGCAAATGGTATTAGTAGTATGCAAGATGCCATGAAGCCCAAGGCCTGCCGATTTTTTCTTGCAGGTAGTTGGTTCTTTGTTGCCATTGTTTTGAAATATTGAGTCAGTTGTAGTTGTTTGTCTGGCGTCAGATAAGCCTTCTGGGCAGTTGTATTCAAGCTGGCACCCAGGAATGTCATATTTTGTGAGGGTACTAGTTTTGATTTCATTTCGTTTACTGTGTACCCTTGGCAACTTAGAAGATGTTTTACAAAAGCCAGATGTTGTAAGAGGATGTCCTTGCTTTCTGCTTGGATGAGGGAGTCGTCCAGGTATGGGTATATTTGAATTCCTTTGTCTGCAGTATGCAATTACTGGTGCCAGGCATTTTGTGAAGACCCTGGGCGCAGTAGATAAGCCAAAGGGCAGTGCAGAGAATTGGTAATGGGTTGAACCTGCAATGAAATGGAGGTATCTTCTGCAACTTTGTCTGATAGGGACATGCAGGTATGCCTCCTTGAGGTCCAACGTTACTAGCCATACTTTCTTGCCCAGCATGGGAAGAAGCTGCTGTAGTGTTAGCATCTTGAATTTGGGTACTTGTAAGAAGGTGTTTAGAACTTAAAGGTCCAGAATTGGTCTCCAGGCATTGTCCTTTCTGGGAACTAGAAAGAGTCTTGAGTAAAATCCTTGGCCTTGCTCTCAAGTAGGTACCAGTTGAATGGCTCTCATGTCCATGAGAGCTGTAATTTGTTTTTGTGCCTCTGCCCATTGACTTTGTGGCAGGTTTGGCATTCCTCTTTCCATTGGCAAGGTGTGAAAATGGAATCTGTATTCTCGTGAAATTAGGTCTAGGCCCCATTTGTCCTTTGTGACAATGTGCCAGTTGTTTGAAAAAAGTGCGAGTTTTCCTCCCAAGGGGGCTGCCAAGAGAGTGTTGCTTGGCCAGATGAGGTGCAAGTCATTGAGTTTGCCTTCTGGTAGGTTGGGACCTGTCTTCTCCTCCCTTCTGTGTTGCAGTGCCCCATTGTCAAGGTTTGTACTGGGCTTGTGGTTGTCCTCTGCCTCTTGGACGTCTGTATTTACCCCTCTGTGGTCTGTCAGTAGCTTGAAAGGACCAATTTTTTGTTGGCCAATTTCTGCTGAAGCGAGGGGGCTGTACCTGTAGGAAATCTTTGACTGTCTGCATAGATTTTGCCTTATCCTCCATTTTCTTTAAGACCTCTTCTGCTTTAACTCCAAAAAGAACAACCTGCTGTAAGGGAGCATCTAGAAGCTTTTTTTTAACATGATCAGGCAGAGATTGTTCCTTTAACCAAGCATGTCTACGTATAACAGACCCACTGACAGCTGCTCTGCAGGAGGCCTCCAGAGAATCAAACCCATATTGTAATGTGTGTTTGCCCACCTGTTCAGTTGCATGCAACAGATCCTGCATTTCTTTCAATTCAGACTGTTGAGGGAGAGTGGAGATTCTTTGCTTTAACTGTGAGATTAGAAATTGCTGATACTTAAGCATGTGAAATTGGCAATTTAGTGCCCTCATAGCTAAAGTGGCTGAGGTGTAAACCTTTTCCCCCCATCTGTCTAGTGCTCTGGAATCCCTTTCAGAGGGTACAGGATTTTTAGCCATAGAAGCCTTAGCACCTTTGGGACCCTGGGAGATTGTCTCTGGGTCAGCAACAGGACTTTTATATAGAAATTTATGGGAATCAGGCACTCTGTAGTATCTGTCAGGCTTGGCCGGAGCAGGAGGTAGAGAGTCTGGGTTCAAACTGGATTCTAAGTAAACATCATCCACAATGTCTAAAATGGGTGGGATGGCAAGTGGTCTGTGCTGGGGGAGTAAAAGAAACTCTCTGAGCCCTTTCTTCGAGTCAGAGTAGTCCTGACCTTCCCAGTGGAAATGTTCCCTCATAGTGTGTAAAGTTTCCCCGAAGGAATAGTCTTCAGGAGGAGAAGCTGAGGGAATGGAATCCTCAGCATTAGAATCTTCATAAGGGGAGAAGGGGTAATCTTGGTCTTCAGAAGAGGCTGAAGAAATGGACACTTGTTCAGAGGATGCATAATCTTCCTCTTGTCTAGGCCTTTTGTCAGGAGGAGGCTGGGAACCCCTGATTAAAGAGATCAAATCTTCAGCCATTTTGAGCATCTGTTTCTTAGGCATGGGGCCTTGAACAGGAGACTGAAATGCAGTCCTTTTAGATTTAATAGGAGTCTTCGTCTTAGGATACGTTTTAATGGTAAGCATCGTCGGTCTGAAAACTCCTTCAGAAACCGAAGGCGTTTCAGCAGCACCGGCATCTTTATCAGCAATGTTGTCGGTAGGGCCTGAACAAAATGGTTGCGTCAGCCTGGTAGATTCCGTCAAAAGTTCTGAAGCGGTCTCGGGTTCCAAATCTGCAGTAGTCAGGGGCTGTGTAGGAGCCTCACTGAGGACCGGAGAACCTGAGACCGGACCAGCCGAGGCCTCGGAATATGGCTTAGGCCTGGGCTGTCTGTCCTTATCCTTGCGTTTTTTGTGCACACCGGTAGTCAGTTGCTCCAACGGCATACTGTAATTAAATTTTCTACCGAAGTAGTGTCGTACAAAATCAAAGCGTCTCTTAATAGTATGTTTATTAAACCTAGCACAAAAATGACAACTAGTGACGTTGTGGTCTGGGCCTAGGCAAGGTATGCAATAAGAATGAAAATCCTTATCAGGTATTTGCTTCCCACAAGAAATACAATTGTTAACTTTTTCTGACATCGGTCTGAGGCAAGAAAAGTTTCCCCAACGGAGTACTTAGCTTTATAGAAGACTTCGGTTTGAAATTCGAATTCGACAATCTCAGGAGTCGGCCGACCAGCACTTGTGAACTGCTTCTGCTTCGGGCACCGCGTGGCAAGAAAGACTGAAGAAAATGGCGTCGGTTGCAATATATATACCCCTGGCGCACTGACATCAGGGAAGAAGCGACAGCAACCGACGCCGGACCAAGACTTTGGAATTCCGGCTGACTGCGGGGCCGCCTGACGACAGGATAACCCAAGTGTGATGACTGCAGCAGGGTAACACGATGAACATCTCATTTGACTGAAACTCATTTTGTTGAAAGGTATATGCCCTGTTCCCCACTTTAGTACAATCCTGGAGTTAGTATATACAGTAAGGGGGGGTATGAGGAGCATAGCCCCCATATAGTTTGGGTATATATTATCTTCTGAAATGAGTTATTCATTCAACTTGTAAGTATCCATGTCTATGGTTTCCAACATTTAAAATAGATGGGGGGGGCTACGCCCCACACACTCCCCCTTACTATAAATACTAACTCCAGGATCACACTAAAGTGGGGAACAGGGCATATACCTTTCAGCAAAATGCGTTTCAGTCAAATGGGTTTTCAGTCAAGTGAGCTTTCAGTGAATTGTGCTCAGGCAACTGATTTTCAGTGAAATGAATATTTGTTTAGGCTGATCAGCTATCCTAAAAAAAGACACACAAGGCCTCCCACCAACCCACCACACGGTTAAAGATACACACACTGACAGAGAGCTGGGGGGGGACTCTAACAGACTTAACTTTTTTCTTTTAAACATGATGCACCAGCGAGGAGAGGAAAGGGAAAAACCTACACTACTAACACATACATACACACACACACACACACACACACACACACACACACACACACACACACACACACACACACACACACACACACACACACACACCTACTGAAATTTACCTTAAAGCTTCAAAAAAAAAAAAAACTACTCAACACCTGGAGCTCAGAGACCACGATGCAAGCGATAGCCGCTGCAGACGAGATCTGAGGGAAGGAAGGTGGTGGTGGTGGTGTATTATGGGTGTGGAGAAGAGCTTGGAGCTCAGAGCAGATGGTTGTGAAGTTGCCAGCTCAGATCTGATCCGGATCCATAATTCCACAGGTTGAAGACCAAATGAAGTAAACTACTTCAGATCGTTCATTTGTGTATGCACCTGCTGTCTATGCTGAAGAGGGGGAAACACTCATACTGCTGTACAGGCTGAGTCAAGGGAGGACCCTGAGGTGCTTAAAACATAAATTTAGAGAAATGTGTAACCCCCAGACCAACATTACAATGGAGAGGCACTTATTTTACACGAGGGAGCAAAAGCCAAGTGACACTTTTGCAGCATTTATAACAGACTTTAGAAATAAAGCTAAACGTGCAGATTTGGTGATTTAAGGGATAAGATGATAAAGGACAGACTTGAATGTGGTATTAAAGATGACACTGCGAGAAAGATTTTGCTTCGTGACAGTGACTTAACATTGAATAAGGCCATTAAGCTTTGTCAGATATATGAGTTCACAGAAAGGCACACAAATATGTTTACAAATGAGAAAGGCATGTTTCCAGAAACATCAAAGGCTCACACAGATAGCATGCAACACATGGTTAAAAGAAACAAGCCCTGGCACATGGCAGAAACTGTAACCCCTGCAACACTCACAGGTAAACCCCCAGAGCTTTCTAGCAAGTTCTGGAGTTTGCACAGCCTCAGTGAAGCATAAGAATGAATCAGCAAACTCAAAGCATGGACCCCAACCTAATTTCATTACCAACTGTCATAATTGGTAGCAGAAATGAATTTAAGAGAGAGAAATGCTTAGCTTTTGGTCAGCAATGCCACAAATGTAATACATGGAATCATTTCAAAAGATTTTGTAAATCAGAGGGCTAACGCATAAAGACACATCTTGGTCTTGGTCAAGACAGCACCAGAGAGCATTTGATATCCTGAAACAGAGAACTGGCAGTCCACCTACTCTCCGATACTATGATATTCACAAGCCAGTTACTCTTTCATGTGATGCTTTGAAATTTGGTCTTGGTGCAGTCATTTTACAAGAGGGTCAACCTGTTGTTTATGCGTCCAGAACACTCACCCAAGCTGAAATACAGTATGCTCTGATACAGAAAGAGCTCTTGGCAATTGTGTTTGTATATTCCAAGTTACATGATTATGTGTATGGTAGACCTACCTAGATCGAAACAGATCATCAGCCTCTAGTCACTTTTGAAAAAGCCTATGCATACAGCTCTAGCCAGATTGCAATGCATGAAGCTGAGACTGCAAAAGTATCATTTCAATCTCATCTGCAAGAAAAGCAAACGTCTTTATCTTGCTGACACGTTATCCAGATCACCCAGACGTACCACAGAACAGCATGAGAATGAGAGACTTGATTTTAAAGTCATGGAGGTGAGAAAGTTTTCTTCCACACGTCTTGATGAGCTCAGAGATCACACAGCTGCAGTTCCAGTCTTACAGAAACTCAGCTACTTCCTCAAAGAAGGATGGCAGTCAAAGCAACCTAATTTACCCCCAGAAGTGCAACCATATTTTTCATACAGAGATGAGATTTTGTCTGCCAAAGGTATTAACATGAA